>NW_024589918.1:0-645123 GCF_018446385.1 Zingiber officinale | reverse complement strand
CGACTTCTTCACACCTACATGCGGCCCAGTCCCTAGAGATAGATTCACTTTTTTTGCTGAACCAACTTGTTTTTTTTTTTCTTTTTTCTGCCTTTCGGCTTAAAAGCAGAAACATTTTCAATAATGTAAATTTGAGAACTTTGATGAACTAGCCCTTCTACTGCTTGAAGTTCTGTCAGAAGTTCCGTCAATGAATAAATCCTTTTGTTCATGTTGTAGTTCAGGCGGAACTGGTCAAAAATTTTAGGCAGCGTTTGGAGAATGATATCAACCTGGGTTTCCCCATCAATTTCTGCTCCAAGGACTTCCATCTCATTCAAAAGAGCCATCATTTTGAGGATATGATCCCTTACGAGTGTCCCCTCTGTCATGGTGGTCATCATCAAGTTTCTCATAGCCTCCTGCCTAGCAACCCGATTCTGGTGTCCAAAGAGTTCCTTGAGATTACGCATCATGTCATAAGCGGTAGGCATGACCTGATGTTGATGTTGCAGCACATTTGACATAGAAGCCAAAATGTAACACCGCACCATCTCATCTGCCCTGACCCATTTCTTATGATACTCAATCTCCTCTTCGCTAGAATTGCTATTAGGCAGGCTTGGACAGATCTTAAAAAGTACGAACTTGTAACCTTCGGCAGTTAAGATAATGTCCAAGTTTCGTTTCCAATCAATGTAATTGGGACTAGTAAGTTTGTTCTCTTTTAATATAACAGTAAGAGGATTGAATGTAACACCCACGAATTTCTTAAGCTAAGTATGTAAAGATTTTCTCTTAGAATAAAAGATAAGATAGAACAATAAAAATATATATATATATATATAAAAGAAAAGGAATTGGTCAAGGATTGAACCTTGAACCTTTTAAGCTAAGGATTATGGAATTACCACTAGACCATCATAATTTATTGTTAAAGGAGGAATGGGAACTCTAGATAAAGTTAAGAGCATGATAAAAAGAAGGAAGCAAGAAAAAGATTCAATTAGCTTTCTTCCTCCTTCTCTTGATTAAGAAGAAAACAAGAAAAAGACAAATTGTCTTCTTCTCCTTCTTTTTTTTTTTCATTTTCGTGGGATGATAAGATGAGGGAATTGGAGAGCAAAAAGGGGATGAATGAAGACATTTCTTCATCATTAAGAGAATAAAGGATGAGTTAAGAAGAAGGGAAGACAAAGTTTCTTTTTGCTTCTTACTCCCACCTAGCATAAGAGGAAAAACTAAGAAGGGATTTCATTTTTCTTCCCTTTCCTCACCCTTTGCCGTGACCTAGAGCATCCCCTCTCTTTTTTTCTGAAAATCCAACTAAGGTTTTCTCCCTAAGAAAACCAAACCACAAGAAGGAATCCTCAAGATCTACCTCTCACAAGCAAGAGAAGCAAAAAGGAGCACTAGGAGGAGAAGCTCTCTTCTTTCTCTTCACAAAGGGTATCTTCTCTTAGGAAAAGACCAAGCAAGAGGAAGTGAGTATCCCCTCACCTGTGGTACAAGTTGTTATATGATTTTTGTTTGAGTTTAGATGGATTAACAACCTTGAGTTCTTATGGGAACTTTTGGCCATGACACTTGTAAGGTTTATGGAAACTTAAAACCAAAACCAACATGCTTAAGTTTTTCCCCATGATATGCTATGAATATGATCTTGATATTGCATGCTTGTATGTGGCTTGGAGTTAGGTAATACCCTACCTTAGGGTTCGGACATGAAGAGACTTAAAACCCTAGGAAAGCTCAATTTAAAAAACTACCATGCTTATGATCTCTTCTATGATGTGATATGAATATTTCCTTGATGTTTTATACTTGTATGTTGCTTAGAACTAGTAGGACCCTTCCTTAAGGTTTCGGCCATGAAGGGATTAAATACCTTAAGGAGGCTCAACCTCAAATCTAGCTTGCTTATGTTTTAACTTATGAAAAGATATGAAGATAACATAATGCACTTGAGATTTCATGTTGTTTAGGGTTAGGTTGTCATATGATGAACTTTCGGCCAACATGAAATGTAGGGCTTAGGCAAGCCTAAATTCAACCCTAGCATGTTTATGTTCTTCTCTATGATATGCTATGAAATTCATAAGGTACTCACATGCTTGTAAATTCTAGAAGAAGTATCAAGTATGAAGTTTTCCTTAATATATTATGAATGTTCTCTTGATGTTTTATACTTTTAGGTTGCTTAGAACTAGTAGGACCTTACCTTAAGGTTTCGGCCATGAAGGGATTAAATACCTTAAGGAGGCTCAACCTCAAATCTAGCTTGCTTATGTTTTACCTTATGAAAAGATATGAAGATAACATAATGCACTTGAGATTTCATGTTGTTTAGGGTTAGGTTGTCATATGATGAACTTTCGGCCAACATGAAATGTAGGGCTTAGGCAAGCCTAAATTCAACCCTAACATGTTTATGTTCTTCTCTATGATAAGCTATGAAATTTGTAAGGTACTCACATGCTTATATTTGGTTGAAAACCTTGGAGTCACCTTGATGGCATTCGGCCACCTATGTTTGTGGACTTAGGAAGCTTGAAACTTTAAACTAATATGCTCATGTGGTTGCCTATGATAAATGCATGGAAATTGTTTAGGGTTCACATGTTTACATGCTATTTGTAACCAAGTTTTGGACCTTGTATGTTTCGGCCAAGGTGGGTTTCAAAACCTAGGAAGCATAGAACCTAAATCAAATATGCTTATGATGTTCCTTATGATAAATGTTATAGAAATTAATTTGGGTTCATATGCTTGTATGTTTTCATTAACCTAAATGAGCCTATGCATGTTTCGGCCACCCTTAGTGGGTTGAGGATTTAGACTAAATTATGACTCATTATGTACTTTCCTTTGCGATGATATGAATTAGGAAAATGTTAACTCATGATCCATGCATGATTATGTTTTCTTTTTCCTTCCATGATATATTGTATTGCTCGTTTAAAGTATGCTTATGAACCATGCATGAGAGTGATACCTATAATGGCTATGTGCCCAAATATGATGGCTATGTGCCCAAGACAAGTATGATGGCTATGTGCCCAAGTATGCATGGCTATGTGCCCATTTATGCATACCTTATGAATGACAATGAAGGATATGAACATGATATGCTATGAATGACATGAACGTAATATGCTATGAATGACATGAACATGATATGCTATGAATGACATGAACATGATATGCTAGGAATGACATGAACATGATATGCTATGAATGACATGAACGTAATATGCTATGAATGACATGAACATGATATGCTATGAATGACATGAACATGATATGCTACGAATGACATGAACATGATATGCTATGAATGACATGAATATGATATGCTAAGAATGACACGGATATGTTATGAAATGATAAAGATATGATATGACATGTATTTTACTTTGAATGGCTTGTACCAAAAGGGTGGGCTCCTTATGCGCCCCTAGGTCGAATTACGGGCCTAGTAAAGGGTGGGCTCCTTACGTGTCCCTAGGCCGAGCTACGGGCCTAGTTTCCTAGTAGGTTCAAGACTAGCTACCTTGAGTCTACTTAGGATGCACGCATTATGTATGTATGTGGTACTAAGCCGGGCCCTTTTCATGTTGAGATTATTTTCAAGTACTATATGATATTGTTTTAAGACATCTCACCCATGACATAAATCATGTTTTGAAAGGCATATTGCACATGACATTACCCATGTTTTAAAGGACATCTTGCATCCATGCTTACGATATGAAATAATGCTTACAGTTATGCTACAATATGATGCCTTGTCGTTATGAAAAGAAATGTTATGATGTTTTCACTTATGCTATGATGTACACTTATACTATGATGTGATGTATACCATGATATGATGATTTCTTATGTTATGATATGATTTATACCATGATATGATGATTACTTATGCTATGATATGATTTATGCTATGATATGATGTTACTTATACCATGATAAGATTTATGCCATAATATGTTGTTTACTTTATGTTACGATACTATTGAAATTCATGTCATGATATGATATGTTTTTAATTATATGATGATATGAGCGTCATCTACTCCATGAGGTATGATATGATGATTTTACATGATATGTTAGTTTTTGTGAGTAGGAAAGGATCTCACTAAGGCTTGAGTGCTTACAGATACTTTTCCTTGTACCACAGATAAAGGTAAAGGATGGATAAACTAGAGAAACAGCAGGAAGGGGCAAGAGATGTGTGATGGTGACTTGGCTAAAGAAATAGAATGACCTGCTTAAAAGAACTTATGAATAATATGTTATGTTATGTAGATGTCTTTCATGATTCCCTATGCATGTGTTAGAAATGAATAATATGACTATTAAGTTGAACCATGCTATTTCATGTTCATATGCTCAGTATGATTTTAGAAAAAATATATATATGCTTCCGCTGTATGTATGTTATGTCTGCTAAGTCTAAGTGAAAGAAAGTAACCCCGCCCCTCCCTTAGCAGGAGGAGGGGGCGGGCGTTACATTGAAAGTCATTTGAAATCCTAAGAATCACAAAATATTTGGTCAAAACTTTAGAATTTAAAATAATATTGATTCCTCGGAAAATATCATTTAAATTCATCAACACCTCAAAACACCGTGAATTTTGTATGCCACGATAGTTTGGACGTATACAAATTTAAACATTTGTAAGAGAGGGGTTTACCCATTAATTTTATTATCTTGTCAACCTAACTTTATGACAAATAAAATTAATAGTTGATTTTTCTTCGATCACACAAATAATAGCAGTGACTCCGATAGGGAGGATACTATTAAATGCGCCTAAGTGTATACCATTATTTGATACTTAGTCTATTAAATAGGATTGTGCCCCTTCAGATGGAGAAGATCACACAAACCTAAATAATTTCCTATAATCATCCATAAAGGGAGTTTGATCTAGTGATCCACAAATAAACTCATCCGATGTGGAGGAAGACACTCAAAGTCAACACGTAAGTTTGAATGCATCACATACAAACTAGTAATGGAGACCGTGGAATTTAAATAATTCCTCTCCTACTTAGTTATTTAAAATGAGGAATTTTAACATGCACACACACAGCACATATAAACAGCATAAAAGGCAATAAATATAAAAAATAATTTTCCAACTATTATGCCCTCATTCATAGCTGTCCTCCGTGTGCCACCAATCCTAGCCGCCGCCAACGGGTCATGTTGTCGCGTCTATCTTGCTTCCTTTTCCGCTGTGCATCTGGTCCTCAAATAGTACAACGCCTCACAAGGATACGATCTGCGACAAAAATAAAATTTTACATTTATCGATCCTATATTCCATAAGAAAATGTATATGTAATCTAGATTAAACAGAATGTAAAATCCTAAAACTAATACAGCTCCTGCTATATTTAATAATTACAATTATGCACACACATAAAATGCCCTCGACATGCCCGCGGGTCCAAATCACACACAAACACAATAAGACCATAATAGTTAGAACTAGGATGCCTACAACCACAAAGTTAATCTATTTGCACATTCTACTATTATCCTGCCTAAATTTATGTATGAAAAGTGCATAATTTAACTAAAACCCAAACACACAAAGGCAGAAAACTAGCTCTGATACCAATTGTTGGCGCTACTCAGAATTCCATTCTATTTTCCCTGTACAAAAATTTATACAAGCACAGAACTTTTCCTAGCAACCCATGTGCTTTTTAGAAGTTAAACTTGGATTGCAAATGAAACTTAACATTATTAATCCAAGTTCAACCCATGTGTTCATCAGAAGTTAAACCATATTACAGAAGTTGATTAAATATCTATTTCAAAGATTGGCTTCCAGGTCGTTGGCGAGACACTCGGCCTTCTTGGGTATGGGATTATCCACCACTTTCTAGTCAAAGCCTTTCAAAGAAATTTAATATTTAACTCCTTACAGTAACCCTAGGTTAAACTACAGAGACCTCAATCAAAGCACAAGATCGCTAGCCTCTTGTGTTGGAATTTCAGAATCCATACAAAGAAAATAAACTAATTAATACGCAACGGAATAATTAACTAGTTGTACCTTTCCTTTATTTCAATAGACCTCTTGATCTTCTGTTGTATTCCTCTCCTCCTCTTGGATGTCGTGTGGGCAATGATCTTCCAAGACAACACCACCCGAATCATTTCTTTACCTCCATGACTTTCGGCCACCAAGGGATGCTAGAATAGGGAGCCTCCTTCTCTTCTTCTTCTCCTCCAAGTATCCGGCCACATGAAGATGGAGCCATAAGGCATCATCTACCTCTCTTTTATAATGCTTGGTGAATGCAAAAAAGGAAAGATTTAAAATTAAAGCCTTCCTTTTAATTCCTATTATGTGTGGTCGGCCCTTATTTGGGAAACAATTAAGGAAAAATTTTAAATTAAAATCTCTCTTTTAAACCATTATGGATGGCTACAAAAAAGGAAAGATTTTAAAATTAAAATATCTCTTTTAAATCCCTTTGTGGATGGCTATAAAAGGAAAGTTTTTAAAAATTAAAATATCTCTTTTAAATCCCTTGGAGGGTGACTATAAAAGGAAAGATTTTAAAATTAAAATCTCTCTTTTAAATCCCTTGGAGGACTGCTATAAAAGAAAAGATTTTAAAAAATTAAAACTCTCTTTTAATTCCTTATGGTCGGCCTCTTGCTTGGGCACCAAACAAGGCTTGGTCGGCCACCTCTTGGGCTCCAAGCAAAGCTTGGCCAGCCCTTGCATGGGCACCAAGCAAGGATGTGGCCGTCCCATTACTTGGGTAAGAAGTGGACTTGGTTGGATACAAGGTTTTTTTATAAAGAGACTACAACAGGGACCTAGAGGAGCCCGAACACCTCTAGGACTTGGGCTTCCTAGAGGATACAAGGTTTTATTTTTATAAAGAGGTTTTTTTATAAAGAAGTGGCCTCCTGATAGACTTTGGCTTCCCATGCTCAGCCCAAACACCTAACTTAAGTCCATCAATAATAACTCATACCACTAAAGGGTTATTATTTGTAACACCCTTAAATTTTCTATATTGCAAAAGAGTAAAAAGAAATAGAAGAAGAGAAAAGAAATAAAAATAATAGATTTAAAAATGGCCTTGGGCAGGATTAAACCCAAGACCTGTTATTTAAGATTAGTTGAAGTTGTCATTAGGGTGGTGGTAAATCATCACATTGGCAATAGGAAATAATTGATTATAAGTAGAATTTTGTGGTAAAGAGATGCTTCAACTTCCACTTAGTATAAAAGGGAATGGATGAGAGCAAAACCTAGATTTCATCTCCCTCTTTTCCTCTCTAGCCGAATTCTTCCTATCCCTCCTTGCAAGTTTGGCCAAGAACCCTAGGGCTTTAAGTTGTAAAGATTTTCAAGGGGAGAATCCAAAGGGAAGGTCTCCCGCAAGGAGGTAGTTCGCGTGGGGGAAGGTATCCTGGAGATTGAAGAATATAAGGGAGGTTGTCTTCTCTACATCTAGAATAGTAGGATCTAGCGAAAGTAAGTAAGTACTACTCACCTGCAGTATGAGTTGTTACGATTATGCATGTGAAAACTTCCTTGTGGTAGTTTTAGTATAATTTCTGCATGCTAAAGAAAATACATGCTATGATATGTTTTATATATGTTATGATATGTGAGATGCCCCCCCCCCTAAGTTTTAGGAATTAAGAGCATGTTAGTACTTTAATTTGCTTCCCATTAAGTTTTTGGGACTAAGAAGCATAATCAAGTGCCCTAAGATGCTTCTGTTAGTTAGAGCCCTAGAGCCAATCATTTGATGATTGTATGGACTCATGTATATCATATTCATGTATATATATTAAGGCATTTGGTTTTTGGTTATTATGCTTATTTGTATTAGTGCCAGATAAAATAAGTATAGTAACGTCCTAGAGTAGAAAGGTTCTTACCTATATCAATTGATTGGTTGAATCGATAGTGAGATGATATAGGGAACACTACTCTAAATCATTCCTAGTCGAGTATTAACATTCAGGGACAATGTTAATGCAATAAGACTAGCATGTAGGTCAGCTCGATGACTTGATCTCACAAGTCATGGATATAGAGATATCAAACTGACACATGGGTATAAATTGGAGAATGTATACTGAATGACCCACCATGAGAAAGTATCATGAATCGTTATATGAGTGTCATATACTTTCTCATGTGGCTATTAGTATGACTATTAGTCCTTTGACTTGAAGTCACCATGGATCCCTACATAAGGAGTTATGTACTTTAGTTTCGTCAAACGTCACCCGTAACAAGGTGGACTATAAAGGCGATTACTGGGTATGTAACAAATTATGCAGAGGGATGTGAGTGATGTAGATGGGATCTATCCCTTCCATATGACGGGAGCGACATCAATATTCTTGATAGAGTTAGACCACGAAGTGCATGGCCATGCCCAAATGAGTCAACATTAGATGTTGAGCTCATTTGATCGAGTGAGTCTACTTGGAGTTCAAGATTTAGATTGATTAGAGGATGACACGGTCTATGCCTCATATTGATCAATCTAGATATCAAGGATAGAAGGACAATGTCATATATTGTGAGGAGTCACAATTAGTAGTCACAAGGTGATGTCGGATCTCGACATTCTTGTAACTTGGGTAGTAATGATGTGTTGCTAGATACCGCTCATTACTTATGCTCCTAAATGAGTTTAGGGCATTGCCAACGTTACAAGAACCTATAGGGTCACACACTTAGGACAATTAGATGGAGATTAGGTTCATATGATGAACCAAGAGGATTAGATTCATTTGATGAATCAAATTGGATTAAGAGTAATCCTAATTGGGCTAACTTGAGTTCGACTCAAGTTGATTCATGTGTTCAATGAGTCTAATTTAGATTTTGACTCATTGAATCAATTTAATTTAATGAATTAGATTCATTATATTAAGTTGGCTCGAATCAAATGGATAGATTAGATCAACCATGGTAGAGATTGAGTCAAGTTTGACTTGACTTGAGAAGGAAGACCAAAGGTCCATTTTGACTTGACCTTTTGCCACCTCATTGGTGAGTTGGCATTAGGTGGACCAATAATGATGTTCCACATCATCATGGGTGCCACCTCATGGAAGTTACAAAGCCATTCTCTTTAATGGCTTCATATTAATTGCAATTAATGCAATTAATTTGGGAGTTTTTGAGAGTGGCCGGCCACTTGGTTTGTGTGTGGGAATTCATTTTTCATTTATGTGGTGTAACTCCTTCTTCTTCCTTGTGTTCTCTCCTTGCTCTCCCTCCTCTTCCTTGCTGTGACCTTTCAAGGTGCTAGCACACCTTTGTTTAGGTTTTCTCCATCAAGAATTGTTCGTGTGGATACTTCTAGAGGACCGACGCTTGACGGTCTAGAGATCCGGCAACTTCTTGGATGAGCGGGAACGCGAAGGGCTTCGCTACAAGGGTAATGATCTTAACTTGAGTGTAGATCTAAAGTTTTTACAGACTCGTACAAGAAAAAGTTTTTCGAAAAGTTTTTGTTTACGAATCTTTGCACGAGATCCATGGCTTTGGGTGACTCGGGGTTTCCGCGACGCGAAAAAGCGGTTTTCGCGGCCCGAAGAACCCAACAGTGGTATCAGAGCCACGTGCAAAGACTTGTACGAGTTCGTTTGTATTTTTATGAAAAATATACCTTCTGTGATTTTCTGTAAAAATTGAGTTTTTAGAGTTTTTATGAGTAATTTTTCCGTAGAAGCGAAGCACAAGTGTCTCGGCACTTGTAGGCTTCGGCTACCTGAAAGTTTTCTTTTAAACGGCTTCGTTTTGCCCCAAATCCGTTTGGGACAGCGGGGTCGGGTGCCATTAGATCGCAAAGGAGCAACTCACGATGGTTAGATCGTGGGTAGGGGCATTGCCCCTAACCCCGCAAGGGAATTTGCTTCGCGATTGCACCCGAAATCGCTAAAAACGAACCCGCCGGGAAGATTTTTCCGAAACGGCAATGTCTCGACCCAAATCGTTTTGGGACAGCGGGTTTAGGCGCTGTTGGATCGCAAAGGAACCCTCGCGATGGTTAGATCGCGGGTAGGGGCGCTGCCCCTGGGCCCCGCAAGGGGATCCGTTCCGCGATTGCGCCCGAAACCGCTAAACGGGACCGCCGGGAAATTTTACTCGTAAAAATTGTAAAAATTATTTTTAAAATTATAGAAAATTATGAAAATATATAATTTTGAATTATATATTAATTTTGTGATAGTCATGGCCCAAAAACCCAATATGATTGGTTGTGTTGTAATTCATAATACGGCCTGCGTGCCGTTATGTGTTTGTGAGTGTTGTATTATATTCGCGACCTGTGCGTCGTGCCTTCTCTTATATTCTTGTTGTAAATTAGATTTAGACTCGAATGTAACTCGAGTTTCAAATTGTAATGTACAAATTGGAGCGGTGGAGGGTCCACACGAGACGGAGTTCCGAGGCGGGCACGAGCAACACAAGGTGGTCAAAGGGAGGAGCTTGGAGAAGTTGTTGACCCTAGGTTGACCAATCGATCTTCTCATTGGCTTGAGAAGATCGTAGTAGGGCCATGACTAAATCACAAATAGATTAATTAATTGCTTGTGTATGTGATGCATATTTAATAAGTAGTTAATTAATTAGTGCCTTACGATTAGATTAGATCTAAGTCGTGCACATGATGCACCCTTGCGATTAGATTAGATCTAAGTCGTGCACAAGATGCATCCTTTTTCGATTAGATTAGATCTCGATCGAACCAACTCTAAATGCCTAACCGTGCCGTGATACCTATCACTACCTCAATCACATGTATTGTTGAATCTGCCAAAGCAGAGCAATACATATTATCTTGGTAGGGTACGGAGGGACAATCTTGGTCCCGCCTATCAACGCATGGGTGAATACAAACTCAATTAGATTGATTATTCCTAGTTACTCGGTTGGATCGAGTCAACTATAGGCATTATTCCAACGGTTGGAAAAGGTAGGACAAAATCACGTTTATATTAACTCTCGGGCGTATTTGCCAAAGCTAACTCGAGTTTTAATATAAATATGGATCTTGATCCTATAAACAAGAGTTGCATAGAGATGTAATTGGTAATCGTTACCTACCGATCATACTAAGCCTTGGGTATATTAGCCAAAGCTAACTCAAGGGTTAGTATGATATGGATCTTGTCCCACATGAATTATAGTATTCAGTGGGAGCATCATTTAGTTAAAGGCCTAATTAAATGATTTTTAAAGAATATGATATTTATTTCTGCAAATTTTTCTGTTGTAGATAACCATGACGTCGAACACGAATTCCTTCTCCCTGCGATCTGTCCTTGAGAAGGACAAGCTCAACGGAGCGAATTTCCTGGACTGGTACAGGAACTTGAGAATAGTTCTCACCCAGGAACGTAAACTGTACGTTCTGGAGGCTCCTCCCGCCAATGCCCCGCGAGCGGACAAAGATGCTTACAAGAAGCATCAAGACGACGCATTAGATGTGTCTGTCTAATGCTCGCGACCATGAACTCGAGCTTGAAGCAACACGAGTTGATGGGCGCTACGATATGGTTGAGCATCTTCGCCAACTATACCAGGACAAGCGAGGCATGAGAGATTTGAGATCTCTAAGGCACTGTTTCAGTGCAAGATGTCAGACGGGGCTCCTGTAGGTCCTTATGTACTCAAGATGATTGGGTACATAGAGAACCTACAAAGACTGGGGTTCCCACTTGGCCAAGAGCTGGCCACTGACTTGATCTTGCAGTCCTTGCCGGATAGCTATAGTCAATTCGTTCTCAACTATAACATGAACGAGATTGACAAGCCACTGCCAGAGCTACTTAGTATGTTACGGCTGAGATTAACCTTAAGAAGGTTAAGCCCATTCTGATGGTCCAGAAGCACAAGGGCAAGGGCAAGCCCAAAGGTAAAGGAAAGTCCCAAACCAAGGGCAAAGGCAAGGCACTGAAGCCTAAAGGAGGGGTCACCAAGGATGCTACCTGCTTCCACTGCGGGCAGGCCGGGCACTGGGAGAGGAACTGCAAGGTATACTTGGAGGATCTTAAGAAGAAGCGAAGTGAAACTTCCACTTCAGGTATATATGTTATAGAAGTCAATCTATCTATTTCTACATCATGGGTATTAGATACTGGATGTGCTTCTCACATTTGTACTAATGTGCAGGCACTGAGCATTGGCAAAGGCGAGGTGGACCTACGAGTAGGCAATGGAGCACGGGTTCCTGTTGTTGCTGTAGGAACTTATCAGCTATCTGCCCTCTGGGCTTGTATTAGATTTAGATGATTGTTGTTATGTGCTGCTCTTACTAAGAACATAGTTTCAGTTTCTTGTTTAGACAAGAAAGGATACTCTTTTATAATAAAAGACAAATGTTGTTCTGTTTATTTGAAAGATATGTTCTATTGTAGTGCACCACTAATAAACGGACTCTATATTCTAGACCTTGAGAGCCCTATCTATAACATTAGTACCAAGAGGTTCAAGTCAAATGACATGAACCAAACCTACCTCTGGCACTGTCGCTTAGGTCATATAAATGACAAGCGCTTATCCCAGCTCCATAAGGATGGTTTGCTGGATTCATTTGATTTAGAATCATATGAGATATGCGAGTCATGCCTACGAGGCAAGATGACCAAGACCCCCTTTAGTGGGCATAGCGAGAGAGCAACTGATTTGTTAGGACTCATACATAGTGATGTATGTGGCCCTTTCAATGTTGCTGCTAGAGGCGGTTATAGATACTTCATCACATTTACTGATGACTTCAGTAGATATGGTTATGTGTACTTGATGACACATAAGTCTGAATCCTTTGAAAAGTTCAAAGAATTCAAGAATGAAGTACAGAACCAGTTTGGCAAGAGTATTAAGATACTTCAATCAGATCGAGGTGGAGAATACCTTAGCCATGAGTTTCGTGACTACCTAGCTGAGTGTGGGATTCTATCCCAACTCATTCCTCCTGGAACACCACAGTGGAATGGTGTATCCGAAAGGAGGAATCGTACCATATTAGATATGGTATGATCTATGATGAGTCACACAGATCTTCCGACATATCTATGGGGATATGCTCTAGACAGGGCAGCTTTCATACTCAACCGAGTTCCATCAAAGGCCGTGATAAAGACACCATATAGGATATGGACTGGGAGAGATGCCCAGGTGTCTTTCATGAGGATTTGGGGCTGTGAGGCTTATGTTCGACGTCAAGTCTCAGATAAATTAGGACCCAAATCCGACAAGTGCTATTTCATCGGATATCCCAAGGAAACTAAGGGATATTACTTCTACATTCCCAGTCAGCACAAGGTAGTTGTGGCAAAGACTGGGTCTTTCTAGAAAGGGACTTTGTTTCTAGAAAGACTAGTGGGAGCTCGTTCGATCTTGAAGAAGTTCAAGATGTGAACAATAGCATTAATGCCTCGATGGAAATTGAACTTGAACCACAAAGTGTTGTGGATGATGTTGTTCCACAAAGAGTTGAGGAACAACAACCAGTTCAAGTAGACATACCTCTTCGCAGGTCTGATAGGGTACGTCGTCAGCCTGAGAGATACTCATTTCTCTTGTCTGACCATGATGACATTGTGTTCATAGAGGATGAGTCCACCACCTATCAGGAAGTTGTGATGAGACCAGATTCCGAGAAATGGCTAGAGGCCATTCTCGAAGCTGGAATCTTCGATTCGATGATGTGATCAAACAGTTTGGTTTCATCAAGAACGAAGATGAGACTTGTGTCTACAAGAAGGTTGTAGAAAATATAGTTGTCTTCCTCATATTGTATGTGGATGACATACTACTCATTGGGAAGGGCATCCCTATGCTTCAGTCTGTCAAGACCTGGCTAGGGAGTTGCTTCTCAATGAAGGACTTAGGTGAGGCATCCCGCATTCTTGGGATACAGATCTATAGAGATAGATCTAAGAGATTGCTTGGCCTAAGTCAGAGTACATACATTGATGAGGTACTCCTACGGTTTGCCATGCAGAACTCCAAGAAGGGATTTCTGCCGATGTCACATGGCGTGAGTCTTTCGAAGACTCAAGGTCCCTCTTCTAGAGAGGAGAGAGACCGCATGGATCAGATCCCTTATGCCTCAGCCATAGGATCAATCATGTACGCCATGCTATGTACTCGACCTGATGTCTCGTATGCTTTGAGCATGACGAGCAGATACCAGTCAGATCTAGGTGAAAGTCACTGGATAGTGGTCAAGAATATTCTTAAGTACTTAAGAAGGACTAAAGAATATTTTTTGATATATGGAGGCAATGATAAGCTAGCTGTAAAGGGTTACAGTGATGCTAGCTTCCGGACCGATCAATATGATTAAAGATCACAGTCGAGGTTCATGTTTTGCTTGAATGGTAGTGCTATGAGCTGGCAGAGTTCACAGCAATTCTACAACGTTTCCATCTCATTCGAGAGATTATCGATAGAGGAGATGTGAAGATTTGCAGAGTATCTACAGAGGCTAACATCGCAGATCCCTTGACCAAGGCTTTGGCACAGAGGAAGCATGATGGTCACACTAGGTCATTAGGCCTTAGAGCCTATATTGATTGGCACTAGTGCTAGTGGGAGATTGTTAGTTAGAGCCCTAGAGATAATCATTTGATGATTGTATGGACTCATGTATATCATATTCATGTATATATATTAAGGCATTTGGTTTTTGGTTATTATGCTTATTTGTATTAGTGACAGATAAAATAAGTATAGTAACGTCCTAGAGTAGAAAGGTTCTTACCTATATCAATCGATTGGTTGAATCGATAGTGAGATGATATAGGGAACACTACTCTAAATCATTCCTAGTCGAGTATTAACATTCAGGGACAATGTTAATACAATAAGACTAGCATGTAGGTCAGCTCGATGACTTGATCTCACAAGTCATGGATATAGAGATATCAAGCTGACACATGGGTATACATTGGAGAATGTATATTGAATGACCCGCCATGAGAAAGTATCATGGATCGTTATATGAGTGTCATATACTTTCTCATGTGGCTATTAGTATGACTATTAGTCCTTTGACTTGAAGTCACCATGGATCCCTACATAAGGAGTTATGTACTTTGGTTTCGTCAAACGTCACCCGTAGACTATAAAGGCGATTACTGGGTATGTAACAAATTATGCAGAGGGATGTGAGTGATGTAGATGGGATCTATCCCTTCCATATGACGGGAGCGACATCAATATTCTTGATAGAGTTAGACCACGAAGTGCATGGCCATGCCCAAATGAGTCAACATTAGATGTTGAGCTCATTTGATCGAGTGAGTCTACTTGGAGTTCAAGATTTAGATTGATTAGAGGATGACACGGTCTATGCCTCATATTGATCAATCTAGATGTCAAGGATAGAAGGACAATGTCATATATTTTGAGGAGTCACAATTAGTAGTCACAAGGTGATGTCGGATCTCGACATTCTTGTAACTTGGGTAGTAATGATGTGTTGCTAGATACCGCTCATTACTTATGCTCCTAAATGAGTTTAGGGCATTGCCAACGTTACAAGAACCTATAGGGTCACACACTTAGGACAATTAGATGGAGATTAGGTTCATATGATGAACCAAGAGGATTAGATTCATTTGATGAATCAAATTGGATTAAGAGTAATCCTAATTGTGCTAACTTGAGTTCGACTCAAGTTGATTCATGTGTTCAATGAGTCTAATTTAGATTTTGACTCATTGAATCAATTTAATTTAATGAATTAGATTCATTATATTAAGTTGGCTCGAATCAAATGGGTAGATTAGATCAACCATGGTAGAGATTGAGTCAAGTTTGACTTGACTTGAGAAGGAAGACCAAAGGTCAATTTTGGCTTGACCTTTTGCCACCTCATTGGTGAGTTGGCATTAGGTGGACCAATAATGATGTTCCACATCATCATGGGTGCCACCTCATGGAAGTTACAAAGTCATTCTCTTTAATGACTTCATATTAATTGCAATTAATGCAATTAATTTGGGAGTTTTTGAGAGTGGCTGGCCACTTGGTTTGTGTGTGGGAATTCATTTTTCATTTATGTGATGTAACTCCTTCTTCTTCCTTGTGTTCTCTCCTTGCTCTCCCTCCTCTTCCTTGCTGTGACCTATCAAGGTGCTAGCACACCTTTGTTTAGGTTTTCTCCATCAAGAATTGTTCGTGTGGATACTTCTAGAGGACTGACGCTTGACGGTCTAGAGATCCGGCAACTTCTTGGACGAGCGGGAACGCGAAGGGCTTCGCTACAAGGGTAATGATCTTAACTTGAGTGTAGATCTAAAGTTTTTACAAACTCGTACAAGAAAAAGTTTTTCGAAAAGTTTTTGTTTAGGAATCTTTGCACGAGATCCATGACTTTGGATGACTCAGGGTTTCCGCGACGCGAAAAAGCGGTTTTCGCGGCCCGAAGAACCCAACAGCTTCCCTATAAGTGTGGGGGATTAAGTGCACATAAGGTGTTTGTCAAAATGACAAACAAGTGCAATTATAAGAAAGCAATAAATAAAAGAAAGTATTTTACTTTTAATTGGCATGTACTGGACATAAGGTCCATGGGTGGGCTCCCAAAGTACCCCTAGGCCCCTAGATCGCCTAGTAGTACCTTAATAGGTTCAGGACTAGCTACCTTGGACTTTATTAAGGATGCGCGCAAAGTGGTACAATGTCAGGCCCAAAGCAAGTTGACTATTATTTTCACTAGTATGTAATATAAAGTTTTCAAAGCTTATTGATTTGGTTAAGTGAAAACATAGTTGAGTTGAGAACTAGCATTAGAGAGTGCTGTGTTTGATCTTTATAGCATAGCAAGTTTTATGTTTTCCCTTGCATGTTGATGTTACAAGCATGGTTTTAAGTGGATGTTTTGCATGATCAACTGATTTAAAAATGCATGCCATATACATATCCTCGAGATATGGGTTTTAGCATGATTGATTGTTAAATGCATGTTTTGTGTTTCCGCAAGCAGTTTGAAAAACATGTACTCTTCTTAATACATTATTTTGTGTGTAGATGGTACTTACTAAGCATTTGGCTTATAGTTTGCATTTCCTTATAATGCAGATAAAGGTAAAGGAAAGCTCGAGTAAGAGGAGGTGGCAGGGGCAGTGCTTGGTGGTGTGTGTGTGACGGAACCGTGAAAGAAGATCCTGGAATTTGTTAGTGCAAAGAAATGTGTTAAACCAGGTTTTAGTGTGTAATTTCCTACCTCTTGACTATGCAAGTAATGCCACTAAGAATTTCTTATGATGAATTGTTAGTTTGGTAGTAATTAGTATGTCAAAAAAAACTCTCCCTCAAGTGAGGGGATTGTGTAGTAGCCAAGGATGAGTAAAAAGGAGAGATTGAGCCTTTTGGGGTGCAGGGTGTGACCCCCACATGGCCCGTAACACGGTCGTGTGGAGTCACACGGCCCCAACTCTCTCCCTCTCGGCCCTGGTTGCACGGTCGTGTGCTACACACGGCCATGCGAGGCTTAGCCTCTAGAAAGGTTGCACGGTCGTGTGCCATACACGGCCATGCGAGTCTTAGCCTCAGGAAAGGTTGCACGACCGCGTGCTACACACGGCCATGCGAGGCTTAGCCTCTGGAAAGGTTGCACGATCGTGTGCTACACACGGACATGTGAGGCTTAGCCTCGGGAAAGGTTGCACGGTCATGTGCCACACACGGCCATGCAAGGCTTAGAAAGGTTGCACGGCCATGTGCCACACACGGCCATGTCCTTTCCCTTCTCGGGTAAGGCTACTCGGGTGTGTGTGCCACACGGCCGAGGCACTCTAAAAGCTCCAGACTCCATTAAGGACTTGTGTTGGCTTGAAATAGCGCTCTATCACTCAGAACAAGTATGGAGTAGACCTCCCAATAGGAACAAGTAAGGAGTAGACCTCCCAATCTTCCTATAGGAAGACGAAGATGAAAAAAAAAGTAACATCCATGCCCTAAGTTAGGGCACCCAGAAAGGCGGTCATTATAGTTTAGTATCAGAGCCAGTTCCACTCTTCTTCCACACACACACATCAAGCATTGATCCTGCAATTTTCAAGTAAGAAAGTATCATCTCACAACTTTTATGCATTTTATTTTTGTTATGATTAGTAAAAAAAATACTTGTTAATATTCAGCATGCTTATAGATGAAAGTAGTAATTATAATAAGTAGGAAGGAGGAGTGGCTGACGTATATTTTCACTGGTCTTGACTTATGATATGTAGAATGGCTAGAGGACGACCAGCTAGATAGCCGAGGGTTAATGAACCCCAGCCAGGGGAAAATGAATCTGCACCACAGCCCAACCTGTTAGAAGTAATAGCTCAGCTTCAGAGATAACCAGCAAGCTTCCCCTGTGGTTCCACCGGAAGTCAATATGGTAACACCTACTACAGCTGAAGTACCATCCGTTACACCTGTAGCCCCAGCAAAGGTGGTGAGGCAAGAAGCATACCTCATCCAGTGGCAAAAACTGAAACCAGAGAACTTCTCTGGCACCAATAAACCATGGGATGCTCAGGCATAGTTCAAGACCCTGAAGAGCATAATGGAGCTACTGGACTAGCCGGAAGTAGAAAAGATAAAATGTGCTTCCTTCTGTTTTACTGGCGATGCAAGAATGTGGTGGGAACGGGTCAAGGCAAAATGAAAAGTAGATCAAATGACCTGGTCTGACTTCGAGACTGAGTTCTTAGAAGAATTCTTTAATATGCGAGTCACGAACAAACATTACGATGAGTTCACGGAATTCCAACAAGGAAGTTTATCAGTAGATGAAGTCGTGAAGAAATTCAATAGGTTGGCTCGCCTATGTCCTGAGCTGGTCAACACTGAAAGAGAAAGGGTAAGACTAATGCTCAAGATGCTGAGGCCAGAAATAGCTCTGAATGTAGCTGGCGGAATTAATAGACCACAGACTACAGAGGAGCTGATTAGTAGTGCTGATTACGGAGCATTATTTGAACAGTATTAAGCAGCAGTAGCCAGTACTGGTGGAGAACAAAGGTCAAGGGAGTTCTGACACTCAGAAACTCCAGAGTCATGGGTTGACCTGGAAAGGGAACTCCAAGAGGAAGCAATGGAGTAATAAGAAGGGAGGATCCATAAACAAGCAACCTAAGTATGCCACATGTTCCACCTGCGGAAGGATACATCCTAGAATCTGTCACAAGGGCACGAGTGGTTGTTATACATGTGGTCAAAGGGGCATATGGCCAAGAATTGCCCGACCAAGATCAACCTTCCTCTTGCACAACCTGTGCAATATGGAAGCAAGCAGGCACAGCTACACCAGATGCAGGCCGCATTGGAGGGTCCTCACATTAGCCAAGGTAGATTGGAAGCTCCACCAAGTTCTACAAACGCTCGAGTTTTCTCCCTTACCAGAGAGGAGGTAGCAAACGCCTCCACCGTTGTCACAGGTTATATATACATTTTGATACTGGGGCAACCCATTCGTTTGTCTCCATAGTATTTACTGAAAGAATAGGTATACCCCCGGAGGTCCTAAGTGGGTAATTCTTGACGACACTACCCTCGGGAGAGATAATGACATCTACGCACTGGCTGCGAGCTGTGCCAGTCAAAATTTCATAAAAGAACTGTGCAGTGATCTGATCTTGCTGAACATGTCTGATTATGATGTTATTTTTGGGATGGACTTCCTGAGCAAGTATGGTACTTCCATCGAGTGCCATAAGTGAAGGGTTCTATTCCAACCTGAGGCAAAGTCTAAGTTTGAGTTCATCGGAGATTCAAAGAAAAGAACCCAGAAATTTTTATCGGCCATGAAGGCCCAGAAAATGTTAGCCAATGGATGTACTGGATTTCTAGCTCATGTGGTTAATACCCACCAAGAAAGAGATCATAAGCTAGAGGAAGTTAGAGTTGTATGTGACTATCCAAGAGTGTTTCTGGAAGAGTTTCCAGGGTTAGCTCTGGATAGGGAAATTGAATTTGAGATTGAACTCATTCCTGGTACCCTTCCAATCTCAAAGGCACCCACCGAATGGCTCCGCATAATTGAAAGAACTTCAGGGACAATTACAAGAGCTATTGGACAAGGGCTTCATTCGCCCTAGTCACTCACCATAGGGAGCTCCGGTGTTGTTCATAAAGAAGAAGGATGGGTCCATGCGAATGTGCGTGGACTACCGAGCACTGAATAAGGTGACAATCAAAAATCGGTATCCCTTGCCAAGAATTGATGACCTATTTGATCAGTTAAAGGGGCCACAATCTTTTCTAAGATAGACTTGAGGTTCGGATATCATCAAATGAAAGTGAAGGCTGATGATGTATCGAAGATAGTATTTCAGACAAGGTATGGACACTACGAGTTCGTAGTCATACCTTTTGAAGTGACGAACACTCCAGCTACATTTATGGACCTAATGAACAGAGTGTTCAAAGAGTATTTGGATAAGTTTGTGATCGTCTTCATAGATGACATCCTTATCTACTCCAGAACCCATGAAGAACATGCAGAACATCTGAGGGCAATGTTACAAATTCTTAAGCGGAGCCAGTTGTACACAAAGTTCTCTAAGTGCGAGTTCTGGCTTGATCAAGTGTCCTTTCTGAGTCACATTATTTCCAAAGATGGGGTTATGGTAGACCCGACAAAAATAGAAGCTGTGAGTAACTGGAATAGACCCAGGAATGCTAGTGAAATTAGAAGTTTCCTTGGATTAGCAGGCTATTATAGGAAATTTGTTGAGAACTTCTCAAGGATTGCCTCTCCATTGACAGCACTTACCAAAAAGAATAGAAAATTTGAGTGGACAGAAGATTGTGAGAAGAGTTTCATCGAACTAAAAAGAAGATTGACCAGTGCTCCAATCTTAACTCTTCCAGAAAATGACGAGAGCTTCGATATTTATAGCGATGCTTCTAAATTGGGACTCGAAGCTGTACTGATGCAGAATGGAAGAGTCATTGCCTACATCTCAAGACAACTTAAAGATTATGAGAAGAACTATCCCACTCATGACCTTGAGTTAGCAGTAATAGTCTTCGCTCTCAAAGTCTGGAGGCATTACTTATATGGAGCTCAGTGCAAGATTTACACAGATCACCAGAGTTTGAAGTATTTCTTCACTCAAAAAGACCTGAACATGAGATAGCGGAGATGGCTTGAGTTAGTCAGATTATGACTGTGAAATCCTCTACCACCCAGGGAAGGCAAACAAAGTGGCAGATGCGCTAAGTATAAAATCTTACGCAACTTTATTGTCTTTATCTGCTATGTCCCAACCCCTACAGAAGGAAGTAGTAAACTTTGGGCTAGAAATTATTACTGGGCAACTCCCCACTTTGACACTAGTGTCAACCTTGCTTGACGATATACAAAAAGGGCAGGATGAAGATCCTAATATTCAGAAGATCAAGCAGGGAATACAAGAAGGAGAAAATGGGGAGTTTCGAATATCAGACCGTATGATACTATATTATGGTAATCATCTCTGTGTCCCTAATCAAGAAGAACTGCGAAAGAAAATTTTAGAAGAAGCCCATGGAACACCCTATACAATGCATCCTAGTTCCACCAAGATGTACCAAGATTTAAAGTAACGCTTCTGGTGGTCTGGAATGAAGAGAGAGGTTGCTAGATACGTCAGTACCTGTCTAATGTGTCAAAGGGTTAAAGCAAAACATCAAAAACCAGGCGGAGTTCTACAGCCGATCCAAATTCCGGAGTGGAAGTGGGAAGATATATCTATGGACTTTATAGTAGGATTACCCAAAACTATGAATGGTTATGATGCTATCTGGGTAATAGTAGATAGATTGACCAAGTCTGCTCATTTCCTAGCAATCAAAACATCCTACACTATTGAGCAGTTAGCACAATTATATGTGAAAGAAGTTATCAGATTGCATGGAGTTCCCAAAACCATAATTTCTGATAGAGATGGTCATTTTACTTCACACTTCTGGGAGTGTGTTCAGAGAGCTCTTGGCACTAAACTACAATTCAGCACTGCATTTCATCCTCAAACTGATGGGCAAACAGAACGGGTGAACCAAATTTTGGAGGATATGCTATGGGCTTATGCCTTGGAATTCAAGGGGAGTTGGTGTCGATACCTATGCTTAGCAGAATTTGCATATAATAATAGTTATCAAGCTACTATCGGAATGACACCTTATGAGGCTTTATATGGGAGGAGATGTAGATCTCCTATCTGTTGGTATGGAGGTGGTGAAAAGAAAGAAATGGGACTTCAAATAGACCTTATGGAGGACACCACCAAAGCTATTCAGAACATTCGCCAGAGAATTGAAACTGCTCAGAGTCGGCAAAAGATCTATACGGATGTGCGTCGTAGACCACTAGAATTTGAGGTTGGGGATTCAGTATTCCTCAAAGTAGCTCCTATGAAAGGAGTGATGTGGTTTGGGAAGAAAGGAAAGTTAAGCCCACAATATGTGGGGCCATACTTGATCACCAAAAGTGTTGGCAAGGTAGCTTATGAGTTGGAATTACCTCAGGAAATGTCAGCTATTCATAATGTATTTCATGTCTCAATACTGAAGAAGCATGTTCCCGATGCAAATCAATTGATTGAACCACAGACGGTACAAGTTCAAGAGGATCTCAGTTATGAAAGCCGACCTATTCAGATAATAGATCGAGAAGTTAAAAAGCTGAGGAACAAAGAGATACCCTAAGTGAAAGTGTTGTGGCAAAGTCAACAGTATGAAGAGGCAACATGGGAACGTGAGGACGATATGAGATAGAAGTATCCGTAATTGTTTTATGTTCGAGGATGAACTTTTTATAAGGTATGGGGGATTATAATACCCTTAATTTTCTCTATTGCAAAAGAGTAAAAAGAAATAGAATAAGAGAAAAGAAATACAAATAATAAATTTAAAAATGGCCTTGGGCAGGATTGAACCCAAGACCTATTATTTAAGATTAGTTGAAGTTGCCATTAGGGTGGTGGTAAAGCATCACATTGGCAATAGAAAATAATTGATTATAAGTAGATTTTTTTTATAAAGAGATGCTTCAACTTCCACTTAGTATAAAAGGGGATGGATGAGAACAAAACCTAGATTTCATCTCTCTCTTTTCCTCTCTAGCCGAATTCTTCCTATCCCTCCTTGCAAGTACGGCCAAGAACCCTAGGGCTTCAAGTTGTAAAGATTTTCAAGGGGAGAATCCAAAGGGAAGGTCTCCCGCAAGGAGGTAGTTCGCGCGTGGAAAGGTATTCTAGAGATTGAAGCGTACAAGGGAGGTTGTCTTCTCTACATCTAGAATAGTAAGATCTAGCGAAAGGAAGTAAGTATTACTCACCTGTAGTATGAGTTGTTACGATTATGCATGTGAAAACTTCCTTGTGGTAGTTTTAGTATAATTTCTACATGCTAAAGAAAATACATGCTATGATATGTTTTATACATGTTATGAAGATACATGTTATGATATGTGAGATGCCCCCCCTAAGTTTCAAGAATTAAGAGCATGTGAGTACTTTGATTTGCTTCCCATTAAGTTTTTGGGACTAAGAAGCATAATCAAGTGCCCTAAGATGCTTCCCTATAAGTGTGGGGGATTAAGTGCACATAAGGTGTTTGTCAAAATGACAAACAAGTGCAATTATAAGAAAGTAATAAGTAAAAGAAAGTATTTTACTTTTAATTGACATGTACTGGACACAAGGTCCATGGGTGGGCTCCCAAAGCGCCCCTAGGCCCCTAGATCGCCTAGTAGTATCTTAATAGGTTTGGGACTAGCTACCTCGGATTTTATTAAGGATGCACGCAAAGTGGTACAATGTCAGACCCAAAGCAAGTTGACTATTATTTTCACTAGTATGTAATATAAAGTTTTCAAAGCTTATTGATTTGGTTAAGTGAAAACATAGTTGAGTTGAAAACTAGCATTAGAGAGTGCAATGTTTGATCTCTATAGCATAGCAAGTTTTATGTTTTCCCTTGCATGTTGATGTTACGAGCATGGTTTTAAGTGGATGTTTTGCATGATCAATTGATTTAAAAAATGCATGCCATATACATATCCCCGAGATATGGGTTTTAGCATGATTGATTGTTAAATGCATGTTTTGTGTTTCCGCAAGCAGTTTGAAAAACATGTACTCTTCTTAATACATTATTTTGTGAGTAGACGGTACTTACTAAGCATTTGACTTATAGTTTGCATTTCCTTATATTGCAGATAAAGGTAAAGGAAAACTCGAGTAAGAGGAGGTGGCAGGGGCAGTGCTTGGTGGTGTGTGTGTGACGGAACCATGAAAGAAGATCCTGGAATTTGTTAGTGCAAAGAAATGTGTTAAACCAGGTTTTAGTGTGTAATTTCCTACCTCTTGACTATGCAAGTAATGCCACTAAGAATTTCTTATGATGAATTGTTAGTTTGGTAGTAATTAGTATGTTAAAAAAAAAACTCTCCCTCAAGTGAGGGGATTGTGTAGTAGCCAAGGATGAGTAAAAAGGATGAGTAGCTTGTGTTAATGATCATTATTCTCCAAGTAGTGAAATGTCCACCGAGCATTAATCTCGAATTTAATGCATCCGTTACACAGCAACAAAAGGTTTACGTGACAAAATGTTAATTGTTCCACCTAGAAAATTTTGCCCCGGCCAGTCCAGCATTCGACGCGCGCAGGTTGTGCCCGCACATGAGTCAACATGGTTCAGTACAATTCGGACCCTGGATTTGCACCCCCCCTGCTCACCCACGCGTGTGAAAGAGCCTCTCCCCATGCATTTCTTCACATCATCAAAGCATGTGAATCAATATAAACTAACCAATATATCAAGAAACTCCCAATATAAGACAAAGTCTCATTCACAATAAAACTTCTATCCTCATCCATTTATTCTCCATTCATACATATTCAACAAAAATCTGGTTATATACTAACAAATACATTAAGTGCAATGTGGACTCTGAGCAACTAAGCAATTTTTGTCCAATAGAGATTAATTGATTTTCTATGGACAGGGGTTCAGCTATTCTTAATGGCACAAAAAGAACAACAAAATTGTAAACAGAAAAAAACTAGCAAGAAGAGAGTGAATAAAAATGTGGTGAAGATATGAATGTGGGTGGAGCACGATGGGGGCTGTATAGAGCACAAAAAGCAACAATCTCATGGCCTGGTGTTTGTTGAGGATAAAGTCAACATTCAGTGTGGACAAAGCAATCAATGTGCAAGTCGTAGCAGAGGAGCATGGTGTTGGAAGATAGAACTTAAAGTAGTAATGACACGGTGAGCAAGTTCGAGAAATGGTCGGCATAAAAAGTGAGGGGTTGGTATGAGTAATGACACGGTGGTGTTGTGGATGCAAGAAGAGATGAGAGACAATACCCAAGAGAAAGAGAAGGGATAAGTAAAGCAACTGCAATCTTTTATGTTTGGGTAAGGAGTTTATATGTCTCACTCAGTGACTCTCGCAACAAACACAAGTGCCCCTCTGGGACACCACAACTTCGGCTTTGGTATCATCAAACGCAGCACAAGTCACAAATCTCATATCAAACACTGATGCAAGGAGGGAAAGAACCCCAATATTAAATCAATTGATAACTAGTAACTTTTCCTTTAGGGTGTCTGATGTGGTGATAATGGGAGGCTCATCAAGTGTGAGTCAAGGGTGGCGACAGCAACCGATTTGGATGTCAAAATCAAGACGGTCAACGTCAGAAAACTAACTGATTTACTAAAGGTGAGCTGAGCGGAGGTTTACTGCAGTTGTCGATCGAGCATGAAATGTCCGATCAACAAATGGATGCTCTGAGGAGAACGCCCGTATAGCCAAGAGCACTATGGCAAAAACATTAGATGCTCATCACAGAGACGATAAGACAACCGGAGCGCTTGTCTAGTTGGACGGAAACAATCTACCGAACCAAGTCATTGCAGTTGCAGGGAAAGCAACAGAGGTCGACTGGACGGGGATCCCCGGCCGAGTGACTCCCCCACTCAGCTAAGTAATGGGACCCTTCTCATATCTCTTAATATCCCTTTGGGAGATAATTGTTGGATCGAGACCGCGTTAGAGGGGGGAGGGTGAATGGCACTCGTGGCTTTCACACGTTTCGTATTCGGAAAACTATCGAGTAAAGCAACAGAATAAAAGAGACACAAAAGAACACCAAGATTTACTTAGTTCGGAGCCTTGGACGACTCCTACTCCAAGGTCCGCAATCGTTGATCATTTTCAGTGGGCAACAACTATAATATTGTTAAAAGAGTACAATTGGATTTTATAATTTGAATGCACAAGAAACTATACCGACAGTAACAAATTGTAAAATTGAAGCTTCAAGTTGTCGGTTGCTTGTTGTACCTTAGTCGGAGCATCTTGTTAGCATCTTGTAGCATAAGGATTGCTTGTTTCTTGATTTACTCAAGTGCTGGTTGAGAAAGCCTTTTATTGACCGTTGAGGGCACCTTCAATGCCTCATGGAGGTGCCTCAAAGGCTAAAGTTTATCCCGCTTCTTGTGCTGCGATGAGTCTTCACTGCCTGCCTCTTATCCGCTTGGAGGCGCCTCCATCAACACTCCAAGGCGCCTTCAAGCAAGCATCTAGGGCGCCTCCAAGTCCCATGGAGCCGCCTCCAGCTCCTCTTCGCAGCCAACCTTGCCTTGCACCCGAGGCGCCTCCAAGCTCCATGGAGGGTGCCTCGGGTACTGTTCATCCAAGGCAAGGTGTGTACTTTAGTCCCTGTAAAATATGTTAGTCCACAACACAACAACATACCCTGCAAGATAAAAGTTAGCACCATATAAACATAATAAATTAAGTAATCAACAGTTATCGAACTGTCCGATTTTGACTTCAGATTTCCGACTGGAAACCCTAGGTCGAATCGACGCCTACTGTTCCCTCTTCTGAGGAACGCGTCCTCACCTACTCCACTCAGGAGAGCATACCTGATGCCAGTCCAGTCCTACAGACCTACTGGACTTTTTGCCTAAGGTTACCACCCCCTAGGACCTAAGGTTACCCCCGCCCTTAGGATTTCCACCACCTAGGGTTACCACCCCCTAGGATCTAAGGTTACCACCCCTAGGATTTTTCTTCCACCTAGGGTTACCACCCCCTAGGACCTAAGGTTACCACCCCTTAGGATTTTCTACCTGCCTAACCGCAGTTAGGACTTTCCTACAAACTCATTTGCATATGTTAGATAATAAATAATCTTAACTTTGAATCCCTTTTCCATTATCAAAACTTGGGTTTGATCGTCTGATGCTTTCCGCACCAATAATAATGTCATTGGCAACGAGGCATGGTTAACAGACGGATCATACGACGGAAGCTTCTACTATCTTATCAGGAATTTGCATGCCCTGTTAAGGTATAGTATCGGAGACAATTTCCTAACGGGTCCTTTCATAGGACGGTTAGCGAAGTGTGCTCATGCCTTGAGGCACGTGCATGTCACCCACTGGGGCGCTATATAAAGGGGGGTCTATACACTGATAGAGGTACATGTTATTTACTATTCATGTCTGTGTTTACTGTTGCTCCGCTTTCTTCCATTTCTCCTGTGAATGACTTGAGCGTCGGAGGGCCAACACCAGAAACCCCTTCCTTGGCCCCGTACTAACATTTCTTGTGTTGCAGAACGGAGTGAGATCTACACACGATTAACCCAGAAGTCTAGTCGGGATGTGCGATTCCTGACATAGTATTGATTGGGTCCAGACACCAAACAAGAGAACTGAACATTGTATTACTGAGTGTACAAGGTTGACTAACTTGACAGGTCAAGAGAACCTAACACCAGACAATAAGTCCAGTCGGGATGTGCAATTCCTAAGTGGTAAAATATGGATGTGCAATTTCGATAGGAGATCGGGATGTGTGATTCCCGAGTGGCGAAGTCTGGATGTGCAATTCTAGTAGGAAGACCTGGTGGGTTAAATTGACATCAAGGAGGTAACTTGACATACAGTAAGTAGAGGTAAGTCACTGGAGGAGAGTGACTAAGTGAGGATATGTCCCAGTTAAAGGGATAGTAGGCATCGGTCCAATTTAGGTCTATTTTATAAACCTAAATTGAGATCCTGACTAGATCCTGGTATAGAGGATGGGGTCTAAGCATATATTATTTTGTAGGTTAGATATTGTCATGTTTGACTAATCTAACTTGCAAGACAAAAGAAGCAAAAAGACCTTGGCTGAACAGTACCTGAAGCATTGGAAGGTGCCTTCAGTATTGTTCATGAAAGGCGCCTTCGATGTTATGGAAGGTGCCTTCCAATGGATCAAATTTAGAACTCATCGGTGATAAGGAGCAACGAAAGTGGGATAAACTTTAGTCAATGGAAGACACTTTCAAGGCTATGGAAGGTTCCTTCCACCCTCCATAAAAGGGGATCTCGGCCAAGCATTCAATATCATCTCTCATACAAGCTTCTAAGCATCTGATTGGCATTCTGACTGCTCTGGCTTCCTATTGATGTCCTGCTATGACTCTGCTATGCCTGACTATCGCCAAGAAGCTGTCCAAATATCAAGCTCAAGATGTCTGTCTACAGAAAATGTTTAGTAATGAAGTGTTAATTTCTGTTCTTAATTACTTCAAATGGAAAGTGTAGCTTATTACACTCTTCTGACTCTTCTTAGACTCGATCACCTCTTCTAGTGGTTTCAGAAGAGGTTTTTAGAAGATTACCTGTCTGTAACGCCCGCCCTCCCTGCTAACCCTAAGGGACGGAGCTACGATACTCTACGTACATATTACAGCGGAAGACTTAAAATAATTTTTCTTAGATTAATAAAACTTTTCTTTTGTTTTCATATCCGAATTACACTAATATGGTTTCCATAACATGATAACAAGATAAATAGGAACATAACATCAAGTCACCCATTTAGTACTACAATTTATAAAACCAAAGCGTAATTCTTAAAAGTTCTTAAAGCAGGTTCTTATTTGGTTGCCTAGCCACCGCCACACACATCTCCTTGCCTCTCCTGCTGCTCCTTTAGCTCATCTAGCTTTTTCCTTTATCTGTGGTACAAGGAAAGTAAGCTATGAGCACTCATGGCTCAGTAAGTCCCTTTCCTACTCACTAAAACAGAAAATCATCACATGATCAAAGAATATCTCAACATAACATGATCTCAACTAGTCATGGCATAACATATCATACTCTTTAAGCATATCATGCAACATAACCAAATCATAACTAGTCATGGCATATCATCTCTTAAAGCATAGCAATGATACATAACATAATCATATCTAATCATGGCATATCATAGCATCATTATAAGGTAGCATGGCATATCAAGCACATGTATCATAACATAATATATTTCTGTACAGCATGAAACATAACATAATCATATCTAATCATGGCATATCATAAATCATAGCATCATCACAACATGATCATAAGGTATATGCAATATGATTTTGAAAACATGTATCCGAAAAACATGTGTATGTCTCGTGATCTTTAAAATCATTTCTTCTTACATATATACTTGAACATAATCTCAACTTAAAGGGGATCCCGGCTATGTACCACTTACATATTGCGCGCAACCTATGTAGGTCCAAGGTAGCAAGTCTTGAACCCTACAAGAAAACATACTAGGCCCGAGTCTTACTCCATCGACCTAGAGGCACTTAGGAGCCCATCCCTAACGAGGCCCGAGTCTTATTCCATCGACCCCGGGGCGCTTATGGAGCCCACCCTTGGTACAAGTCATATAAAGTAAAGTACATGTCATACTTATACATATCACACATCATAAGAGCATGCATCACTTAGGCACACATCATATCATAAAAGTATGCATCACTTAGGCATACATCATATCATAAAAGTGTGCATCACTTAGGCATACATCATATCATAAAGGTATGCATCACTTAGGCATACATAGCATATCATAAAAGCATGCATATTTTCACCACATAGCAAATCATAAAAGCATGCATATTTCTATCCACATAGCATATCATAAAAGCATGCATATTTTCACCACATAGCATATCATAAAAGCATGCATATTTTCACCACATAGCATATCATAAAATCATGCATATTTCTATCCACATAGCATATCATAAAAGCATGCATATTCGAAGCACATAACATATCATCAAAGCATGCATATTTCTAAGCACATATCATATCATGGAAAGTATAAATCACAAGCATACATGTTTAAGCATAAGGGTGTATCATGTGATTATACTAACATAAGAAACATGGTAACATAGTTAACTTGGGTTCTAAGCTTCCTAATCCCTTGGGTTCTTATCATGGCCGAACCCCCTTAGATCTCAATTTAGGTAAAAACAACCTCCAAACATGTGGAACCTAAATTATCATTACATCAATTTCATAGGAAGCATTATAAGCATGATTAACTTGGTTTCTAAGTTCTCCAAGTCCCCAAACTCATGTGGCCGAACCCTATCAGGTGTGAAACAAGGTCTCAAATGTCATGAAAGCATGGAAACCTTAAACCATATTTATAGCATTTTTTTCCAAGTAACATAGTAAGCACATTTGAGCTAGTTACTAAGTTCTTCAACCCCTTAACATATGTCATGGCCAAACTTTTAACAAGTATTCCTTAGGGCTAAAAACAAGTATACAAGCGTGTGAACTTGAACTAACATCATGTATAAATTCATAATAAAACATCATACAATAGGTATGGCCGAAACTTACCCTAGCCTCATTTAGGTCACTAAATAACATATAGAATGAGAACTTTGGTTTTCTACTTATCATATTTCATGTAGAGTAACATAAGCATATTTAATTTTTATTCTAGGGTTTCTAGGGCATCTATCCCTTCATGGTTGAAACATACAATGGCCCATTTAGGTCATGGAAAAATTATACAAGCATGTGACACAATCAACATATTATCATATTTCCATAAGAAGCATTTTTAACACCATTGGTTTCAATTCTAAGGCTTCTAGGTCTTTTAAACCCTACTTGGCCGAGACTCATCAGTGTATAAACTTGCTTCAAATAGACTAAAAGCATAAGAAGTCATACAAGTTTCATAGCATATATAAAGACAAGCATAATAAACATACATGTGAATTGTGTCTTAGGCTTCCTAGGTTTCTTTCCCTTTTTCTTTTATTTTTCCTCATGGCCGAAACCTACCAATCCCTAAACTAGGTTTTAAGTGGCCTAAAGCATGGAAAACCTAAGTAAGTTTCATGGTAAAAATTACTAAGAACATCATATACAAAGTTGGTTCATAAACAAGCTAGGACCCTTGTGATCTTACATGTCATATATCATGTAACTAAATTTTTTTCTATACTCTAATTAAGCATAAGAGCATCAAACAACTTCCATATCATAATATTACAGAGGTCTTGAGCATGTTAACATTTTGTTTAAGCTTTTCTAAGCTATCCATCCTATCATGGCCGAAAATCTAAAATAAGAGTTCATGAATTTCTAGCAATATTCAACATGAAATTCTTTAAGAGCACTCTATATTCTATCATACAAACATGGTTACTTAAATTTAAAGGTCTTCCTAACCCTAAGCCCTTTTTCTTGGCCGAAGCATATGAGTGGATTTCTTTTGGTTCCAAGTAACTTTCAAGCAAGAAAACCAATAAAAGACCCTTAGTAGTTCATGGGGGAAATCTTGTACTAGTTTGGTTAAACAATGATTTCTCTAACCTTTTGAAAATATTTTTGACCGAAATCCTAGGGTTAGGTACTCCTCCGATCAAGCATCATATAGGTATAAAAACATGAAGGAAAAACCTTCCTACATAGCATAGAAAAATATCATGAAATGAGGACTTGTTTAAACCTTCCTAGATTTGAAAGCTCTTCTTTGGCCGAATTTTCTTAAATTCTTTTCTAGGTTTTCTAATCCTCATAAAATCCAAAAATCACATAAAAAGCCTTGTACCACAGGTGAGGGGAAGCTTACATCCTTTTCGCTTGTGGATCTAAGGTATGGTGATGGAAGAAGTAACCTCTTCTTCTAGTTCCCTTTCCTTGATTCCCTTGCTAAGTCCTCCTTGTATCTTAGGCTTTCTTAGGAGAAAACCTTGGCTTGGCGCCGAAGATGGAGGAGAGGGGACTGAGGGTTCGGTGAGGGAGAGGAGAGAATGAGAAAAATAAGAGAAAATAGAATTTTCCCTTCACATATTCTGTTTTATGTTAAGGGGAAAGAGGTAGCAAACTTGGTTTTTGCTTTCCTTCTCCCTTAGCCTTTTTTTCTATTTTCTTTTATTTATTTTATTTTCTAATTTATTCTCATCATTCATGATGAAACAAGGGGGAATGAATCCCCTTAATTCTTCATTTAAGGTCACGACAAGAGAGGGAAAAGAGAGAGGAAGGGAGGAAGGCAAGTTGTCTTTCTCTTGCTCTTTTCTTATTTTCTCTTCTTAGATCTTTACTCCTATCTTTATCATGCATTCCCTTTCCTTGCTATCAATATCTTCTCTCTATCCCAATTGGTTTCTACTAATTAATTCTATAAATTATAGTATAAGAGGTTCAAGGTTCAATCCTTGACCTCTTCTTCTTTTTATTTTATTTTATTTCTTTTTGCTTTAACCCACTTCTTATTATTTTTCTAAGGCAAAATCCTACATTCATATGCTTATCTTAAAAACTTAGTGGGTGTTACAGTACCTCGTACCTCATAAAAATTTCGTCCTCGAACTTTAAAATAGCTCCGGGTACTTTTGTTTCGTATCGTCCTCGCGTTCCCAGGTGGCTTCTTCAAATCGTTGATTCCGCCATAGGACCTTTACTAAGGGTATTTCTTTGTTCCTTAACCTCTTGACTTCTCGGTCCAAGATTTGAATAGGTCTACTTTCATAACTTAGGTCCTCTTGAACCTGTACCGACTGTGGCTCAATCACTTGATCTGTACTGGGAGTACACTTCTTGAGCATCGATACATGGAACACATTGTGAATGGCTGCCATGTCTGGAGGTAGTTCTAGTCTGTATGTGACTTGGCCCACTCTTTCTAAAATCCGATATGGTCCTACGTATCGTGGGCTTAACTTGCTCCTCTTTCCGAATCTCATTATTCCTTTCATGGGGGATACCTTAAGGAATACCAAATCTCCGATGTTGAATTCTAGCGGCCTGTGCCATTTATCGGCATAATTCTTCTGCCGACTCTGAGCAGTTTCTATTCGTTGACGGATCTTTTGTATATCTCGGGTGGTGTCATCAATAAGTTCCGTTCGGAACCCCATTTCCTTCTTTTCACCACTTTCATACCAACATATAGGAGATCTACACTTCCTCCCATATAGAGCTTCGTAAGGTGCCATTCCAATAGTAGCTTGGTAGCTATTATTGTAGGCGAATTCTGCCAGGTATAGATATCGGCACCAGCTTCCCTTGAAGTCCAGGGCGCAAGCTCTTAACATATCTTCTAATATTTGGTTCACTCTTTCAGTTTGCCCATCGGTCTGAGGGTGGAAAGCTGTACTAAATAACAACTTCGTGCCGAGGGCCTTCTGAACCCACTCCCAAAAGTGCGAGACAAAACGTCCGTCTCTATCAGAAATAATGGTCTTAGGGATACCATGTAATCTGACGATTTCCTTAACATATATCTGAGCTAGTTGTTCAGTTGAATAAGTCATCTTGATCGCCAAAAAGTGTGCAGACTTCGTCAATCTATCCACGATCACCCATATAGCATCATATCCGTTTGTCATCCTGGGTAGACCTGAAATAAAATCCATGGAGATTTCTTCCCATTTCCATTCTGGAATTTGGACAGGTTGTAGTAATCCGCCGGGTCTCTGGTGTTCAGCTTTTACCCTTTGGCAGGTCAGACAAGTACTGACGTACTGAGCCACTTCCCTTTTCATACCGGACCACCAAAATTTCTTTTTCAGGTCCTGGTACATCTTAGTGGAACCCGGGTGCATTGCATAAGGCGTTGTATGGGCTTCTTCCAGTATCTTCTTTCGCAACTCTGGATCCTCTTTCCACTTGAGTTTCCTTTCCAGTCGGTTCTGGTATTGTGCGATTTTTGTCCTCCGGTCAGTGCTTGGTTCATGCCCTTGTTCATTGCTTTCTGGTAGTGCTCGGTAATTAGGGCACTGCTGACTAGCTCCTCTGCAGTCTGCGGTCTATTAACTCCGCCGGCTACGTTCAGGGCTATCTCGGGTCGGAGCATCTTTAACATTAAACGAACCCTTTCTTTTTCAGTACGGATCAGTTCTGGGCACAGACGGGCTAGGCGGTTGAACCTCTTGACGGCTTCGTTAACTGACAGATCACCTTGCCGAAACTCAGTGAACTCGTCATAGTGCTTGTTGGTCACTTGCATATGGAAAAATTCCTCTAAGAACTCTGTCTCAAAATCTGTCCACTGCATTTGGTTTATTTTTCTTTTCGCCATTACTCTGTCCCACCACATTCGGGCATCTCCGGTAAGGCAGAACGACGCGCATTTGACCTTCTCGTGTTCAGGCCAATCCAGTAGTTCCATTATGCTTTCCACGGTTTTGAGCCAGGCTTGCGCATCCCATGGTTCGCAGTTTCCCGAGAATGCTTCCGGCTTAAGCCTTTGCCACTGAATCAGATAGGTCTTTTGTCGGACCATCGGAGTAGGGGTTGTTCGGGGCACTGGCGCGGCTGTAGGTATAACCGGTAGTGCATTCACCGGTGGGGTGACTGGGTAGTGATCAGCTGCTGTTGCTCGGCAATCTGATGCTGGAGATTTGCGACTACCTGCGTCAGGTCTGGTGGAGTCATTGGTCCCTCGGTTCGAGTATTGCGTGTCCTAACCATGTTTATCTAAATAAGGACAAATAGACTAGTGTAAGTGGTTATCGTTTTTAGCCAATCTAACGTACTGTTTTGTTTCTATCTGTTTGTTCTGGTATTATTCCTAACCTACCAATATGAAATCCTAATCTAAATTATAACTAAAAGCATAGAATAAAGCATCAAACATAAGCAAGTAAAACATGAAACTAAAGCATAAGCAACATAAGGAAAAATAAAGAATAGAGTGACAAACAATATGACATAAGGAAATAAAGCATAAGCAATGTAGCAAAGAAAATAATGCATAGGCAATATAACAAGGAAGAAAAATAAATAAAGCATAAGTTATATAACATGAAAATTAAGCATCAACATATAACAAGAAAATTAAACATAAGCATTCTTACTTGGAGCGGCAGGTCGGAGGCTTGATGTGTGTGTAGTGAGCTGGCAATAACTTTGGCTCTGATACCAACCTGTAACGCCCGCCCTCCCTGCTAACCCTAAGAGACGGGGCTACGATACTCTACGTACATATTACAGCGGAAGACTTAAAATAATTTTTCTTAGATTAATAAAACTTTTCTTTTGTTTTCATATCCGAATTACACTAATATGGTTTCCATAACATGATAACAAGATAAATAGGAACATAACATCAAGTCACCCATTTAGTACTACAATTTATGAAACCAAAGCGTAATTCTTAAAAGTTCTTAAAGCAGGTTCTTATTTGGTTGCCTAGCCACCGCCACACACATCTCCTTCCCTCTCCTGCTGCTCCTTTAGCTCATCCAGCTTTTTCCTTTATCTGTGGTACAAGGAAAGTAAGCTATGAGCACTCATGGCTCAGTAAGTCCCTGTCCTACTCACTAAAACCGAAAATCATCACATGATCAAAGAATATCTCAACATAACATGATCTCAACTAGTCATGGCATAACATATCATACTCTTTAAGCATATCATGCAACATAACCAAATCATAACTAGTCATGGCATATCATCTCTTAAAGCATAGCATGATACATAACATAATCATATCTAATCATGGCATATCATAGCATCATCATAAGGTAGCATGGCATATCAAGCACAGCATGAAACATAACATAATCATATCTAATCATGGCATATCATAAATCATAGCATCATCACAACATGATCATAAGGTATATGCAATATGATTTTGAAAACATGTATCCGAAAAACATGTGTATGTCTCCTGATCTTTAAAATCATTTCTTCTTACATATATACTTGAACATAATCTCAACTTAAAGGGGATCCCGGCTATGTACCACTTACATATTGCGCGCAACCTATGTAGGTCCAAGGTAGCAAGTCTTGAATCCTACAAGGAAAACATACTAGGCCCGAGTCTTACTCCATCGACCTAGGGGCACTTAGGAGCCCATCCCTAACGAGGCCCGAGTCTTATTCCATCGACCCCGGGGCGCTTATGGAGTCCACCCTTGGTACAAGCCATATAAAGTAAAGTACATGTCATACTTATACATATCACACATCATAAGAGCATGCATCACTTAGGCACACATCATATCATAAAAGTATGCATCACTTAGGCATACATCATATCATAAAAGTATGCATCACTTAGGCATACATCATATCATAAAGGTATGCATCACTTAGGCATACATCATGTCATAAAAGCATGCATATTTTCACCACATAGCATATCATAAAAGCATGCATATTTTCACCACATAGCATATCATAAAAGCATGCATATTTCTATCCACATAGCATATCATAAAAGCATTCATATTCTAAGCACATAACATATCATCAAAGCATGCATATTTCTAAGCACATATCATATCATGGAAAGTATAAATCACAAGCATACATGTTTAAGCATAAGGGTGTATCATGTGATTATACTAACATAAGAAACATGGTAACATAGTTAACTTGGGTTCTAAGCTTCCTAATCCCTTGGGTTCTTATCATGGCCGAACCCCCTTAGATCTCAATTTAGGTAAAAACAACCTCCAAGCATGTTGAACCTAAATTATCATTACATCAATTTCATAGGAAGCATTATAAGCATGATTAACTTGGTTTCTAAGTTCTCCAAGTCCCTAAACTCATGTGGCCAAACCCTATCAGGTGTGAAACAAGGTCTCAAATGTCATGAAAGCATGGAAACCTTAAACCATATTTATAGCATTTTTTTCCAAGTAACATAATAAGCACATTTGAGCTAGTTACTAAGTTCTTCAACCCCTTAACATATGTCATGGCCAAACTTTTAACAAGTATTCCTTAGGGCTAAAAACAAGTATACAAGCGTCTGAACTTGAACTAACATCATGTATAAATTCATAATAAAACATCATACAATAGGTATGGCCGAAACTTACCCTAACCTCATTTAGGTCACTAAATAACATATAGCATGAGAACTTTGGTTTTCTACTTATCATATTTCATGTAGAGTGACATAAGCATATTTAATTTTTATTCTAGGGTTTCTAGGGCATCTATCCCTTCATGGCCGAAACATACAATGGCCCATTTAGGTCATGGAAAAATTATACAAGCATGTGACACAATCAACATATTATCATATTTCCATAAGAAGCATTTTTAACACCATTGGTTTCAATTCTAAGGCTTCTAGGTCTTTTAAACCCTACTTGGCCGAGACTCATCAGTGTATAAACTTGCTTCAAATAGCCTAAAAGCATAAGAAGTCATACAAGTTTCATAGCATATATAAAGACAAGCATAATAAACATACATGTGAATTGTGTCTTAGGCTTCCTAGGTTTCTTTCCCTTTTTCTTTTATTTTTCCTCATGGCTGAAACCTACCAATCCCTAAACTACATTTTAAGTGGCCTAAAGCATGGAAAACCTAAGTAAGTTTCATGGTAAAAATTACTAAGAACATCATATACAAAGTTGATTCATAAACAAGCTAGGACCCTTGTGATCTTACATGTCATATATCATGTAACTAAATTTTTTTTCTATACTCTAATTAAGCATAAGAGCATCAAACAACTTCCATATCATAATATTACAGAGGTCTTGAGCATGTTAAAATTTTGTTTAAGCATTTCTAAGCTATCCATCCTATCATGGCCGAAAATCTAAAATAAGAGTTCATGAATTTCTAGCAATATTCAACATGAAATTCTTTAAGAGCACTCTATATTCTATCATACAAACATGGTTACTTAAATTTAAAGGTCTTCCTAACCCTAAGCCCTTTTTCTTGGCCGAAGCATATGAGTGGATTTCTTTTGGTTCCAAGTAACTTTCAAGCAAGAAAACCAATAAAAGACCCTTAGTAGTTCATGGGGGAAATCTTGTACTAGTTTGGTTAAACAATGATTTCTCTAACCTTTTGAAAATATTTTTGGCCGAAATCCTAGGTTAGGTACTCCTCTGATCAAGCATCATATAGGTATAAAAACATGAAGGAAAAATCTTCCTACATAGCATAGAAAAATATCATGAAATGAGGACTTGTTTAAACCTTCCTAGATTTGAAAGCTCTTCTTTGGCTGAATTTTCTTAAATTCTTTTCTAGGTTTTCTAATCCTCATAAAATCCAAAAATCACATAAAAAGCCTTGTACCACAGGTGAGGGGAAGCTTACATCCTTTTCGCTTGTGGATCTAAGGTATGGTGATGGAAGAAGTAACCTCTTCTTCTAGTTCCCTTTCCTTGATTCCCTTGCTAAGTCCTCCTTGTATCTTATGCTTTCTTAGGAGAAAACCTTGGCTTGGGGCCGAAGATGGAGGAGAGGGGACTGAGGGTTCGGTGAGGGAGAGGAGAGAATGAGAAAAATGAGAGAAAATAGAATTTTCCCTTCACATATTCTCTTTTATGTTAAGGGGAAAGAGGTAGCAAACTTGGTTTTTGCTTTCCTTCTCCTTTAGCCTTTTTTTCTATTTTATTTTATTTATTTTATTTTCTAATTTATTCTCATCATTCATGATGAAACAAGGGGGAATGAATCCCCTTAATTCTTCATTTAAGGTCACGGCAAGAGAGGGAAAAGAGAGAGGAAAGGAGGAAGGCAAGTTGTCTATCTCTTGCTCTTTTCTTGTTTTCTCTTCTTAGATCTTTACTCCTATCTTTATCATGCATTCCCTTTCCTTGCTATCAATATCTTCTCTCTATCCCAATTGGTTTCTACTAATTAATTCTATAAATTATAGTATAAGAGGTTCAAGGTTCAATCCTTGACCTCTTCTTCTTTTTATTTCATTTTATTTCTTTTTGCTTTAACCCACTTCTTATTATTTTTCTAAGGCGAAATCCTACATTCATATACTTATCTTAAAAGCTTAGTGGGTGTTACACTGTCAGTAGATCCACAAGACCTGGGTCTTGGAGTAGGAGTCGCTGAAGGCTCTGAACCAAGTAAAACTGAACTGTGTCTTTTACTTTTCTATTTTCTATTCTTGTTTCTGCCACGCTTACTTTATTTTTTAAAAGTAAAAGAAAAGTTTTGAAAACCATGTGATTCACCCCACTCTCGCATGCGTCTAAATCCAACACAGCTAACGTGGACTCCGCGATAGCTCCTGGGCATCTGAGGTGTCTCAGTTCATCCGAGGTGCCTTGAGACATTAGAGCGTCTCCAGTCAATGGAGGCAATGGTCAACTATAGTAGTTGACTATTCTTTGTCTCGCTTGCCTAGGTGATGCTCCAATGGTCTAGAGTTGAGTTCACCCAAATCCAACTCTTGCCTTCGCCCTGAGTAGACTTCCTCTTGGGTTCTCATCCCTCGGATGCACAATATACGTCATTCTAGTTCTACTAGTGTACTCTTCCATAGTAGCTTGTCCCTCGAATGCACTAAGCCCATTGGTTTCCTTCCTGTGTCATCCTTCTCACTCACTACATCTTCTGCTCGACTTCTTATATTCCTAAGTCCCTACACATTTAGACACATGACATCTAACATACATAGTCTAACTTAACTTGATTGATCAATATCAAAACTAACCTGGGGTACTTACAAATTCAACCATGTTCACTAATTATTCACATTGTAATAGCTACGAAACTGTAACTATTACAACTTAGATTCAACTTGCTCACTTAACATTCACATTGTAGTAGCTATAGAACCGTAGCTACTATAATATGTGTAGCAGCTGCCATTTCATAGCTGCTACATCGTGTTCGATTAGTTTATAATTTAGGTAGAAGATTTCGATATGTGATAAATGGGAATATTATTGAATAGTATTAGAGGATAGTTGGATAATTGTACATGGTTAAACAATGGAGTGTGTGAGATCTCGGAAAATTTAAATAATTAGGGTTATTTGAGAAATAGCCTTATAAAATTTTTTCGGAATTTTTAGAATTTTTTTGAGAATTTTTCGGAGCTCGTACGGAGGATTTTGAGGGGATCGATCGACGGGTTCGGATAAAGCCTGTTTGGGATACCCGTTTAAGGGAGGAAATGTTTTTATTATATAATTCTTTTCTTTTATTTCCTCCCCAAATCGCCGTTTTCCCCAAACACTGCCGATCCCGACCCTCTCTTCCCTGACTCCTCTCTGCCCTATCCTCGTCTCTGCTCCGACGACGCCGACGCCGACGCCAAGGAGTAGATCGCCGGCAACAATCTTCCTCTTCCGAGCTCCGTCGAACTCAAGCGCTGGCCTTTCCCTCGCGTTGCCCTCGGTTGCTATGGCCGACATCAGATGCCAACCAACGAGCCGATCCTCTCTCGCATGGATGACACGACGCCGACGATTGCCGGTGTAGACCTATCCTCGGAGCTTGCCGGAGATCAATCAAGGAGACACGGCTCATCTTGATTTTCTCTTCTCAACCCTTCCCTGATCTTGCCTCCCGGTTCTGCCGATCCTTTCTTCCCCGATTCGATCACCGGCTTGAAGATGCCCTAGGGTTTCGAAGGTAAGCTATTAAACCTATCTGTGGATTTTAGAGCTTCGGTTTTCTTCTCTGTTTACTGATCCTCATCTTCTTGGCGGTGGAATTAGGTCACGGATTTGGAGAAGTTGGTATCAGGGAGGTGTTGTTAGATTAGGGGAAGGAATCGGATCAGACTCGTGCTAGGTTTTCCCTTGATCGGATCAGTGAACCTCCACCTCCTTGCTGTTGACTGAGGTCCCGGTTTGAGGTGAGTTCTTGTTGGAATTTGGGTATTACTTGATTAGAGATCTCCATTTCTTGTTGACCTGTGATCTCCTTGTTTGATTCCTTCTTGATCCGATTGATTTCCAGTGAGGTTCGATTCTGATCAGTGAGGTGTGCTCGGGATTTCAGCAAGGTTGAATGCTGAGGATTAACAAGCATGGCTGTGAGCTAGAGGCACTGTCTTGTGGATGTAGATCTTGGATTGATCTTGCTGGCAGCACTTAAACCAACATCATCAGTGGCTTTGGATCAAGAGCAGAGGTTTGAATTTGAGGTAAGGTGTAGGGTAGTTGATACTTGTTGTATTAGATATGATTTAGTTGTTATGTGTAGGTATTTGATCTTGGTTGTATATCATAGTATAATTTTGATTTCATGATCATGTGTAGGTTTGACTAGAGGTTGTAATTAGTGGTCGATTGTGATTAGATTTGTTTGCTTAGATTAAACTAATGGAATGATTAGGGTTAAGACAATTAACCCTAGTCAACTATTAGATTTAATCTAAGTTTAGATTTCTAATCTAATTGGTGACCGTTAGATTTAACTAGGTAGAGTGTGATTGTGTTGATTAGGGTTTTGCCCTAATTTAGTATTAGGGATTTTATTTAGCTATTCATTTGGATTTAGCTAAATAAAATATTTGTACGTGCTTAACGCAGGACTCTGATTCGAGACGAGCATCTCGATATTGGATTAGGACTGGATTGTACCTTCTATTTGAGGCGGGTACCCTTTGACTTATCTTTGATACTGTCTTGTGATATGTATAGTTTATATATAATTACTAGTGGTAGATGGTAGATTTATCTCTTCCCTAGTCGTAGCTTAGTTGATACCTATCACATGCTTCTTCTGTTAGTTGCTTTACTTTAGAACTGGATGCTTTTATCTTTTGCCATGTGTATATATGTTCATAGAGATGGATATTTATGATGCTTATCTACACTTGATTAGTTGTGGGAGATAATTGTTATATGTTGTTTGATTTGCATTGCTTATATCATTGTTATACATATGCGTTTGTTTTATTGGCACCTACGCATATGGAGGAGGATATGTTCAGGTATGACATACTGTAGCTGCACGCACCATATCGCATGATTGCATGCTGGGCGATTGACGACTCCATTGTTGTTGAGCTCGTCGGCCGGCTACATGAGGGCCTGCACACAGCGTGACCACTGCATGGGTAGTGGCACAACACTCAGGGTGTGTATGGCAGGTTGCTCTGTAGTGCTCCGTTGGTCCGCTCATGGGTAGTGAGACTGCAGCGTGGTAGCAGACAGGGATCCCTTCCCGTCATCACGTACCGGGAGATGAGAGCATTGCGCTCCCTCACTATGTTTGAGGTAGGAGGATAGGTGTACTCCGACAGCATCCCGTCCACTCGGTCACTCTTCAGGGGCAGTGATGGCAGAGTGCACGGTGTCACAGCCCTACCCACTCGGTCTCACCATTGTGTGTGAGATGGCTGACTGACTGACAGGGGTGACCATGTCATATTGCATCATATGCACAGATTGTATTCTTTATGATTGATGCATTTTGGTGATTTCATATAATTGACATGCATACAGGATACATGCTTTTGCTCTGACTATTTTTATCTGTGTATGTTCACAGTCAGTTGCCCAAGTCTCGCAGGTGAGTACAGTTTATTACAGTTATGCCTTTTCTTATATTCTTGTTATAGACTATACTTTATGCCTACTGCTGGTTATTACAGTTTATTTCAACTATGCATACCTGTTATACTGTTAGGAGACTGTACCGTAGGAAACTGTACTGTAGGCTCTATGGTTTAGTGTACTGTACCATAGGATGTTATTGGTGGTTATATGTTGCTGTACATATCTATTGGATTACCTGCTGAGTTCCTTGAACTCACCCCGTTGTTATTATTTTTCAGGTTGAGGCCGTCGGGAGATATTCCAGTCGCTAGCCCCATTATCGCGAGGATTTTCTTTGTTGGATTATATTTTGCTTTTGCATCTTATGTATTGTGGGTTTGTATTGTGGACATTGAACTTTCGGGTTTGCTACTTTTGTTTTCCGCTGCGGATTTGCATATATCTTCAAGGATTCTATATCGTTTTTCCTTATTAAACTGCGTGGATTGATTATATGTTGAGCTGTGTGGAATGTTGATATAAACTGCGTGGTTTATTTCTTATTTGTATTATATTGTTCCGGTCGTGTGTGGCCGAGGTATAGATATATGTATTCTGGATTCATATTGTCACCCGTACAGGGGAGATGCTGCCGAAATTTCTTCGGACAGGGACTACCTGGGGCGTGACAGAGTGAGACATCCTTTTGATAAAAAAAAAAATCAAAATAAGACTCTCCTCGGATGATTTTGAGAAAAAAGCATCCTTCTATTTTTTTTACCTTATATTATTTTATGTTTTTATTTTTCATTATGCATTAACCTTTTGTAGATGAGCATAACTATTGAATGAGCATAAAAGAATCTAACAAAACTATTCACCCCTCTATCTCTCACAAATCCCAACACCTTTTATTATATTTAATTAATACTAGCATTTGCACACACACATGTTGAATGTGTAATATAATGCATAAATATGTGTAGATTAGTGTGAACCTCAGCAGTAAGCTATTGTAACTGATCCTGTCTAAGATCTGTGAAGATGAGCACTAGTTCTGATGAATGACGATGACCTCCGATAAAGATGAACTCTAAAGATCCGAAGAAACTCCTCAACACTCTTACGCATAGTTAGACGAGCCAACAAAGCGTTAGTGACCTAAGACCGGGGTGGGGATCCCTAGCTAAGCCCTCCGACGCTCAAGTCAGTTCCACTCAAAGATGGAAGAAGAAGAAGAAGAAGAAGAACAATAATTGAAGTGAAAATAGAGTTTAGATGCTAGAATTTACATACCTTACTAACGGAGAGGACCCCCCTTTCTATACTACCGCATGCGACCTCCGTAGTCATGAGGCGGTCCTCAGTTATTAGAGTTTGTTAGGAGATGAAGTTATCTCCTATACTTCATGTAATAATCCTTTAAGGAATCTTTTCTGTACCCTAGATGTACCCATTTTATCATTTATGACTTGTATTTATAATGGGGATATGTCATTATGATTGAAGAAGCTTCTAGAAGATATTTCCCATCAAATATTCTGTTAAGCATGTCTCGGCCGATCATTTAAGCCAGTCGTATATATTGTTAAGAATGCCTCCTGTTGAATATGTCTAGGCCAATCGTTCAAGCTGGTCGTATATACTGTTGAGAATGATTTCTGTTAAATATGTCTCGATCGATGTTTAAGCCGACCGTATATTAGGAACGTGTCATAAGGCTAAGTGAGTTTATTCTCGGGCGAGCTCTGCAGCCCGATCGAACATATATGAGCACGTGGGTGCCCACTTGGCCTGTGATCGGTCGGCAATATACTTTGTCCGGTTGAGCATGTATGAACACGTGGGTGCTCGTTCAGCCTGCGATCGACCGGTAATATGCTTAGAATTATATATAAGATTAAATACCTTTATGCTCGGGCGGGCTTTGCCCAGCCGAGCATATATGAGCAAGTGGATGTTCGCTCGGCCTGCAATCGACCAACAATATACTGAGAGTCATATATAAGGCTAAATGCCTTCAAGCTCGGGCGGGTTTTGCCCAGCTGAGCATATATGAGCACGTGGGCACTCGCTCGGCTTGCGATCGCCCGGTAATATGCTGAGAGTTATATATAAGGCTAAATACCTTTATGCTCGGGCGGGCTTTGCTCGACCGAGCATATATGAGCACGTGGGTGTTCGTTCGGCCTACGATCGACCAGTAATATGCTGAGAGTTATATATAAGATTAAATGCCTTCATGCTCGGGTGGGCTTTGCTCGTTCGAGCAAATATGAGCAAGTGGATGCTTGCTCGACCAGCAATCGGCCGACAATATACTGAGAGTTATATATAAGGCTAAATGTCTTCATGCTTGGGCGGGCTTTACCTGCCGAGCATATATGAGCACGTGGGTGCTCGCTCGCCCAGCGATCGATCGGTAGTATGTTGAGAGTTATATATAAGGCTAAATGCCTTGATGCTCGAGTGGGCTTTGCCCGGCCGGGCATATTTGAGCACGTAGGTGCTCGCCTGGCCTGCGATCGGCCAACAATATGCTAAGAGTTATATATAAGGCTAAATTCCTTCATGCTCGGGCGGGCTTTGCCTGTCTGAGCATATATGAGAACGTGGGCGCTTGCTCGGCCTGCGATCGGCCGGCAATATACCTTTCCTATCTCTCTGGACCTAAACCCCTCCTTCACTCACTTGGCCAATCTAACATAACTCGTATCACTAGCCTCCCCTTTAAGTCTAGTCGAAGGAGGTATAGTCAACTGACTAGACCTAAGTCTATTTCTATCCTTTTAACATTTACTATAGCGATCTCGTGACATCCTCTACAATGATCCCATGACATCCCCAACACATATCTTGTAACCAAGTTAAATAGAAGTGTGATCCTAGCTTCTACAACATCAACCTTTACTCTTTCTTGCTTTACTCTCCTCTAAAGATTTTATTAAGAGTCATGACTTCTGATCTTCCTCTCTGGGATCAACTATTATCTGAGAAGGAAAAATCTTTGGCTGAGACTATACAAGCCTTAGATCTACATCATTCACATCAAAGAGAGCTAGAGGTACATTTACTAGCCGCTCAATCTCAAGTTCGGTCGGAAGTGGCTTTGAGAGACAAAGCTTATTGGGATTTAAAGCAAAAGACTAAGGAATTGGATGATCTGAAAGCCCAACACGCTTCAGAGAACCATTTTAACCAGGAAGGTTCATGTAGATGGTTTGTTGATATCACAACAACAACAAGACTTAGGCCAGCAGAAAGCTAAGGTGAATTTTTTGCAAGTTGAGTTAGATCGGATAAGATCATAGATAGCTTCCCAATCGCAGGCCCTAGAGAGTGAATCACACAAGCGCAAGAGGATAGGACGATCTTCTCCTCTTTGTCCAGGCTGTCATTCTACTACACGCGCGGTACCTGGGATGGGAAGAACAATCTGGTAGTTCCAAGAAGTGAGACAAGTAGAAAGTTATTTATCTACCATATCCGTCTATGGGAGACTTTCAAAAGTCTAAGAGTTATGACTGTATTTCTAATGATAATGTAAAATTCTGTATCTATGTTTGATTATGCTATTTACCTTGCTAAGTGTTCCTTGTGGTTAGTCGTATGAGGACTAGTCGAATGAGAGGTTTCATGTGTGGTTGGTCATTTCAAAATAAGTTCAACTGGTCTTCAAGACTCCCTTCTATACACACGGCCGACCGAGATTACACTTGGTCAGGGCCTCTTCACTGTTTATAATTTTTGTTTATTTGTTTATATTTTGAGATTCACGTGGTTTTTCAAAGTGGTTTCATTGGTAATTGGTCCTTCAATGGAAAGAGAATGTTCAAAGATATGGCAGTTCAGTATATGATTCAATTTGTTCTGTTTATCATAAATGCCTCTTTCTAGGCAAGCACCATGTATCCTTTTTCCTCCTTTTTCTAGGTAACCCTCGGTACATTTTTCGTTCGTGTCTTATCACACATTCTTCTTGGCAGATCAATGACTTTCCTTTACCGAATCATTTTATTTCAATGGTGATCCTTATATTGCCTCAAAACCCTGAGTCTTTTTTAACTTTTTACTCTTCGTCTTCCTCCAGCTATTCCTTGGTGATTTTCTTTTCCGACCTTTTTCAACAACTCGCGCTTCTTCGTCTTCCCTATTTTCCTTCCATGACCTTTTCTCCTTTAGGATTCAGTAAGTCATTCGCTCTTTAAGTGTTTCAGTTTTTCGACATGGCTGAAGAACCTCTACTCCCTTAGTATGCTCAAATTTGTTCTTCCTTCACTGCTACCGACTGAACTTCTATTCGCTCTTTGTATGAAATCCCTAAAGAATGTAGTATTAGGGTTACGCAACCTGGCGCTCATCCTTATCTTCCTCCTGACGATTGTATTATCTTTTTTAAAGATCAAACTAGCTGCAGGCTTACGCTTTCCCATCCCTACATTCTTGAGAGATATAAGTCAATATTTTGGTATTCCTCTTCAACAATTCACCCCAAACGCCTTCAGATATCTATATGGATTGTATATGGTATTCCGCCTCTTCAGTATACCTTCTACTAAAAATTTTTTCATGTTTTCCTATCCCAAAAAATCAGAATCGAGAGTATTTCTTTTCCAATCTCGCCCGAAGTTGGTATTCTTTAAAGAAATGTCTTCATCTATCAAGGGTTGGAAATTGTGTTTCTTCTTTGTCAAATTTCTCGGCCCTGCCGTGTGATCCACTAAATGGCAATCTTCCTTTCCTCCTCTCCTTGATGTAAGGGAGCTTCATCAACAATCCATCTTTTCTGAATACTCTAGTAAATTACTAGGTCATCGCTTTCATATTCATCAATGGATACGCAATGATCTCTTATATCTTTTTGGCTTGAGCCCTGTTTAAAAGACCCTACAATATTCTTTTGGTAAGTTTCGAAATTCTTAGTTATCCCTACTTTACTGACTAAAATATTTTTTTTTGTTTGTTGCAATGGATACTCTATTCAGAGCTTTGGTTAATGATGTAATCCGCCATGAGGAGGAAGAAGTGTTAGCTAAGGAGCGAGAGCTTAGAGAAGAACTTAATGCCGCAGCTCAAGCATCTGGCGCTCCTTTACCTTAACCCTCCAGTCAACCAGCGCTCGTTCCTAGCTCTCCAACTGCTCTTGGGGAAGCATCCACCAGCATACCTCTAAAAGATACCCCTTAGGAGATTCAAGAACAGGGACCCGAGGCTACTCCTACAAGAAAATGTCTCGAGCGTCGATTAACATTAACACCCCGACCCAAAAAACGGGTTGTCTCTACCTCTGAGGAAATACCCAAAGGAGATATTCCCCCTTCTTCTTCAGAGCCTACCCTCTCCTCTTTGTATCCTATGCTTGCTTCTTCCCCTTCTCAATTACCGAAAGATCCCCCCTCTTCCGAGTGCTAGTTCTAACCCTAAGTTTATGATGAATTTTTCAGAGCCAATTTCCCTACCAACTTCAGTAACTCAAGGTTCTTCTATTCTTCTTTTTGCCCCTCCTTCTCTTCATAGCTCTTTATCATCCTCTTCCACGTCTGCTCCTACCTTTCCAATATTATTGGGGGGGTTATCTAATGACAACCTGGGCAGAAGCTTGTAAAGAACTTGAGAAGCTCACTTCTACTGATTGGACTGACAAATTTTCTTTGGAGGAAACTAAAGTAATATGCCCTTCATCCTTCTATTTTTTTATTAATGCATTCTAATAATAACATTTTGATAGTAGTGGATTATTAGTATGAATATGGCCCAACATCTATATGATCTAACTCAAGAAGTGGCCAAGTTAAAACAACAAGCTTCTTGAGCATCCTCCTCTCAAGCCTCTAAAGAGTTATCTCATTAATTACAAGAAACTCGCAAGCTTCTTGAGGCAAAACTCACAAATTCACAAATAGAAAGCCTTTGCAGAAGATTTTGAATATCAAGCTAAGTCAGAGACCCTTCTGTTAGAGTGTATACTAAAATTCTAGTTTTTTGTAAATATTTATTTTAAAATAAAGAATCACATTGGTCAAATGTCTACATTTATATGCTAAGTATAGTTATTCAATTAATTTATACTATAGATAACATGGTGTGTGGTGTCACACACAGAAGATCATGTTATCAATTTCTTATAAATTATAAACAGTAGCTCACGACTAAGATGGATAGGAATAAACCATTGGAATAGTCGTAGTGTAATTTGGTATTAATTTATCTTGACTATAAAATTACACTAGTACACTCTGAGTGTATTGAGCAGGACCATTTGAGGTAGTTTATTTTTATACTGACTATATAAAAGAACAATACCTCTATTATTATGGAAGTGTGTACTCTTAATCATGATATAATAACAAGCGCATATACTTAATACTTATTTCTTTAATTTATCAAAGGGTGTGATTTAACTCGTTAAATCAATAGGCTCGATAAGTTGGGAAATGATATTATTTATATGGTGTGTTGTTGATTATAGAATGAAACTGTGTCCTAGTAATCTAGGTTGATGATGTCCCCTTGAGGAGCTCATAAGGGTTGTCATGTAAACCCTGCATGTGGACTTAGTCCGACATGACGATAAGGTTGAGTGGTACTACTCTTAGAGATAGATATTAATTAAGTGAGTTGTCAGTAACTCATTTAATTAGTGGGCATTCAATATCTTAAACACAGGGAGACTAACACACTCATGATAAAAAGGAGCCCATATAGTAATATGGGATTGGTGCGGTAGTTCAATAATAACACTTTAGTGGTATGATTTATTATTGATGAACTCGAGTTGGGTGTTTGGGGCGAACAAGGGAAGCTCAAGTTCATCGGGAGACCAAAACCAATTCCTCCTCTCGATCCCTGTCGTAACCTCTTATTTATAAAGTCTTATACCCACCTATACTCACCTTCTTACCCATCCATAGGTGGTCGGTCAAGCCAAGCTTGGAGCCCAAGCAAGGGCCGGCCAAGACATGGCTTGGATGGGTTGAAGTGTGGCCGGCCTAGCTTGAACCCAAGCTTAGGTGGTCGGCCACAATAAATTAAAAAGATTTTATTTTTTAAAATCTTTCCTAATGTGGAAGTCATGGTTTTAAAAGAGAGTTTAAAATTTAAATCTTTCCTTTTATAGTTTTCTACAAAAGATTAAGAGAAAGGTTTGATATCTTTCCTTATTTGTAGTTAAAAGGAAGATTTTAATTTTTGATAAAACTTTCCTTTTTTTGTAACCATCCTCGTGATTTTAAAAGAGAGTTTTAAAATTAAATCTTTCCTTTTATAGTTTCTACAAAAGATTAAGAGAAAGGTCTGATATCTTTCCTTATTTGTAGATTGAAAGGAAGATTTTAATTTTGGAGAAAACTTTCCTTATTGTAATCATCCACATGTTTTAATAGAGAGATTTTAATTTATAAAAGTTTCCTTTTATAACCAACTATGAAGGGAATTTTTAAAGAGAAATTTTTATTTTAAAAATTTTCGGAAACAAATTAGGAAGTTTTAATTTTGTGTTTAAAACTTTCCTTGTTTGGAGGAGATGGTGGTGGTCGGCCATAGAAGAAAAGGAAATTTTTTATCAATTAAATTTTCCTTTCAATGATAAAGAAAATAAGGAAGTTTTTATTAAAACTTTCCTTATTTGCCAAGACCAATGAATATAAAAGAGAGGGTAGAGGTGCCTCACCTTATAACACAACAATAGATCTTCTATTATTCCTCTCTTCCTTGTGGTGGCCAGTCCTCTCTTCCTCCTCCTCTCATATTCTTCTTCCTTGTGTGGCAGGCGGCATCTTCATCTCAAGGAGCTTGGTGGTGGCCGGATCTTGTTAGAGGAAGAAGGATAGATAGGAGGCTTTGTTTCTTAGCATCCATTGGAGCTTGGTTGGTGGCCAAAAGTTCTTCATCTCTTGAAGATTGGTGGTGGCCGAAACTTGCTTGGAGAAGAAGGAAGCTTGGGTGGATTCTCGTCTCGGTAGATCATCATCCACACGACATCCGAGATAAGAAGAGCAATACGACAGAAGATCGTGAGGTCTATAAGCTACAAAAGGTATAACTAGTTATTAGTTTCCGCATCATAACTAGTTCACCTTTTTATTTAGATCTTGAAATACCAAACACAAGAGGCTAACATTTCTAGGTATTAAATTTATGATTCGAGTTTGTGTTTCTTTTATTTTTTCGATCTTGTGATTTGATTGTTCTTAATGGTTAAACCTAGGGTTACTATAAGGAGATTAAATATTGAATTTCGTTGAAAGGCTTTGTCTAGGAGTGGTCGATGCTCCCATAACCAAGAAGCCTAGTGTCTCGCCATGTTTAACTTGGAAGTCGATCTCTGAAATAAATATTTAATCAAATTTATAACATAGGTGGATTTAGATTAATAATGTTAAGCATCATTTGCAATCCAAGTCTAAACCTCTAAGAATAGATAAGTTGAATTTGAAATCAATAATGTTAAGTTCTGTTTGCGATTCCAAATTTAATTTCTAAATAACACAATAGGTTATTAGGAATGGTTCAGGACTTGTACAAAATTTTTGTATAGGAGAACCAATACGATATTCCGAGTAGCAACCAACAATTTGTATCAGAGCTAGGGTTTGCCTCTGTGTGTTTGGTTTACAGTTTAATTATGCACATGTCATACATAATTTAGGCAGGATAATAGTAGGATATGTTAACTCTGTGGTTGCATGCTCCAACTATTATGGCTTATAGAGATTGTGTGTGATTGGACCCTTGGACATGTCAAGGGTATTTTATGTGTGTGCATGATTGTATGTATTAAATAAAATAGGAGCTGTATTAGTTTTAGGATTTTACATTTTTATTTCGATCTAGATTACATGTACATTCCTTTGTACAATATAGAATCGATATATGTAAAATTCTATTTTTGTCGCGGATCGTATCCTTGCGAGGCGTGGTACTATTTGTGGACCAGAGGCGCAGCGGAAAAAGAATCAAGATAGATGCGGCGACTAGACCCGATTGTGGTGGCTAAAGATGGCAGCATCTAGGATTGGCAGCACACAGAGGACAAGGATGGAAAATGTCATAATAGTTGGAAAATTATTTTTCCATATTTATTGCTTTATTTGTTGTGATGTGTGTGTGCATGTTAAAATTCCTCGCCTTAAATAACTAAGTGAGAGAGGGATTAATAAATAAATTCCACGGTCTCCATTACTAGTTTGTAAGTGATGCAACAAACTTGCGTGTTGGCTCTGAGTGCCTCCCTCCACAACGGATGAGTTTGTTTGCAAATCACTAGATCAAACTTCCTTTATGGATGGTTATAGGAAATTATTTAGGAGCGTGTGATCTTCTCCAACTGAAGGGGCACAATCCTATTTAATGGACTAAGTATTAAGTAATGGTATACACTTAGGCACATTTAATAATATCCTCCCCAACGGAGTCACTGCTATTATTTGTGTGACCAAAGGAATATCAACTATTAATTTTATTTGTCATAAAGTTAGGATGACAAGATAATAAAATTAATGGGTAAGACCCTCCTCTTACAAATGTTTGATTTTGTATACATCCACACTAACGTGGCATGCAAAATTTACGGTGTTTTGACGTGTTGGTAAATTTAAATAGTATTGTTTGAGGAATCAATATTATTCTAAATTTAGAGTCTTGACCAAAAGTTTATTTTGTGATTCTTAGGATGACTTTCAACTCACTGGCTATTATACTGAAAGAGAACAAACTTTCTAGTCTCAATTACATAGATTGGAAAAGAAACCTAGACATTGTTCTAACTGCTGAAGGCTATATGTTTGTACTGTTAGAGGTCTACCCTAATGTGTCTAATAGTGATTCTAGTGAAGAGGAGACAATATGAGTTCTGCATCACTGGGAAGAATGCCTCTCCCTCCTTCTCATTGAAAGCTACTCTCCCTCCTTCTCATGCTGACATGACTCAACTGCAAGAGAAAGTAGCCTTACAGGATCGACAACTAGAGGCTATGAAAAAAGACTTACAGGAGTTACAGCAGTCACTGAAAGACAAAGAGCTTGAAAGGAGAACTTTGGAGCTACAAGTGGATCGATTACATTCTAGTCTTCGACTAGAGATTGCTTTGAAGGAAAAAAGCTCTCTCAGATGTTTCTCATAAAAGTCTCGTTTTAGAGAAAGTAGAGAGACTTCATAATGTCTTTCTTTCTGAGCAGGCTCAAGATTCAGCCTCACATGACTTTGCTATTCTACAGGAACAAGAACAAAGAAAGGCTCAAGATGTCGAGCTATCATTGCTCCAAAAGGAACTGGAATAACTTAAATTGGAGAAAGACACTCTCAAAGATCAAAACACTAAACTACAAGCTGATTTTCAAAGTTATAAGGAGCATGAGGAAGACCGATGGGAAGAAAGGCGTTTAACTTTTCTAAGATCTCCGGCGTTTGTTCAAAAATATGTTCGTCGAATTATAGGGGCTCTGAATCATTCTGTGACAAGGATCCTTCAACAACTAAGAGAGGGTGATTATCTACCCAGAGAACCTCCTCCTTCATTCATAAACCGTCGCAGACTCAACAAAGAATTACCCGAAGATTTAACGAGTCATTTTAAGTAAGCATAGCTATGTATTTAAAAAGATTGGTAATGAAAAAACTTGCAATGAAAAGACTTGTAATGAAAGGAATTGTAACTAGAAAATCTGTAATTAAGTGATTGCAATATCAGGAGAAAGTTTGATACTTACCTGTTTCTTTTTCCAGTTTGTGTTAGCTTGAGATTGCTTCCTTTGAAATGCTTCCGGAAACTGAGCACAAGTGCTACTTTATTCAAGAATTCCTTGCTTAATCCTCAGAATTAAATCTTGTTTTAATAAACTCCTTTGCTGATAATATCTTCCTTGACCATATAATTTTGAGCAGTAAAATTTCCCATAATCTCCCTAAATTTCACTCAGGTAGGCATGTGCCGAGTATCATTCATACTTCAGAAGAACGGGTAATTCCGAGCGATTTTATATGAGGAACTTCATGGGATTTCTGAGCTCTTAGCTGAGTATAATACTCCGGGTGATTTTAAATAAAGAGCTCCATGTAATCGGGCCTCCAAATAGGTAATGTAATGTGTATATATATATATATATAATCCCCCTCGAACCTTGGCTTTTGATTTAGCGTGTAATACTAAATGATTTTTGTGAAGAAATCTGTATAACTTTGAATTTACCTCGACAATATAATCCTGATCGATTATGCTTTTATGACAGTTTAAAGTCTCCGATTCCTCCCATGAAGACTCGTCCGGGCTATTTCATGAGATTTCCCGATCGACTATGCTTTGTGATAGTTTAAAATCTCCGGTTCCTCCCATGAAGACCCGTCCGAGTTACTTCATAAGATTTCCCGATCGACTATGCTTTGTGATAGTTTAAAGTCTTCGGTTCCTCCCATGAAGACCTGTCTGAGTTACTTCATGAGATTTCCCGATCGACTATGCTTTGTGATAGTTTAAAGTCTCCAGTTTCTCCCATAAAGACCCGTTCGAGTTACTTCGTGAGATTTCCCGATCAACTAGCATTTGTGATAGTTTAAAGTCTCCGGTTCCTCCCATGAAGACCCGTCCGAGTTACTTCATGAGATTTCCCGATCGACTATGCTTTGTGATAGTTTAAAAGTCTCCGGTTCCTCCCATAAAGACCCGTCCGAGTTACTTCATGAGATTTCCCGATAGACTATGCTTTGATGCAAAACTATAATGCTTGCACTAACCTTGTAATGGTTTAATGTTTCTGAGCTTTTCCTAAGGAAATTGGATAGGTCCTTCCTTAGGGTTCCCAATTGATGATCGCTTGAATAGATTACAAAAGTTCGGCCAATGATTGTCAAACTGTTTGAACCACATTTATTTCTTGGGCGACGTTTGTCTTGCATTGTATCTATTGAAAGAAATAGAGTACATAAACTATAAGCATACTTGTCCTTAGTTCGCCGAGAACTTACTTCAAATAATTCTGATTTGTTCCTTCAGATGTATTCTTGAATGGTATGATCTTGTTAGGTTCGGTAAGGCTGTAAATGATTTGCACTCCAGGGACGCTCGAGAATTCTTCCTTTAGTATCCTGGAGATAATATGAACCCGATGCGAGTTTTTCTATCACTTTGTAAGGTCCTCCCCATTGTGGTGCTAGCTTGCTGACATCCCCAACGGGTTTAACATGCTTCCATACTGGATCTCCTACTTGGAAAAATCTTGGGATAACTCTTCTGTTATAATTTTGCCTCATTCGTTATCGATATGAGGTGAGACGAGTTGCAGCCTTGTCTCTAATTTCCTCTATCAGGTCTAGCTCCATGAGTCGTCGATCAGCATTGTCTTCATCATATAACTGTTTTCTATCAGACTCTACTCCCACTTCGATGGGAACTACTGCTTCTCCTCCATAAACTAACTGAAAATGAGTGATTCCTGTAGCTTCTCAAGGTGTAGTACGATATGCCCAAAGAACACTGGGTAATTCATCTACCCAACTACCTCCGACATGATCCAGTTTGGTTTTTAAACCCCTTATAATTTCTCTATTGGTTACTTCTGCCTATTGCTTTGTAGATACGCCACGGAAGTGAATGCCTGAATAATACCATAACTTTTGCACCAGTCTAGGATTCTGTCCCTGAAATTATCTTCCATTATCAGAAACTAATTTATGAGGAATACTGAATCTGCATATGATATTTTTCCATAGGAATTTAATAACTGCGCGTAAGTGGCTCCGCTTCTACCCATTTAGAGAAATAGTCTACTGCTACTAATAAAAACCTTCTTTGTGCAGCTGCCATAGGAAATGGGCCCACTATATCCATGCCCCACTGATCAAAGGGACAGGAGACTATAGAGGTCCTTAACAGTTGCGTAGGATGATGCGGAATATTCTGATGTTTCTGACAAGAAATACAAGTTCTTACCAATTTGTTAGCATCCTCGTGTAGAGTAGGCCAGAAATATCCTGCTAATAAAATTCTGCGAGCTAAGGATCTGCTGGAAAAAATATAGGGCATTCTTCCCAGTGATCCTACTAATAAAATTTTGCGAGCCTTGATGAACCTCCTGTAGAATAAATTGTATGTCTTCCGTGCCCACACACTTGAGCAAAGGTCAAGAGAAAGCTCTTTTATATAACTGCTCCCCTATCATAGTAACTGAGCAGCTCTCTTCTTAAATATCCTTGCTTGTTCTGCATCACTGGGAAGAATGCCCTGCTGTAAGTACAATATGATTTGTGCCCTCCAATCGCCCTGTATTTCTACGTCAGCTTGTCTTTCAATACAAGATATTAACAGAGTTTGTTCTACTGGCCGATCCAAATTCCATGGTGTTATAGCAGAGGCCAACTTAGTTAATTCATCTACTACCTGATTTTCAGACCGAGGGACTTTTTGTATATTTACTTCTTGAAACTGAGACTTCAACTTATCGAATGCCTCGGCATATAACTTGAGCCTATCATTATTAATTTCAAAGTTACCTGATAATTGTTGGGCTGCTAATTGGGAATCATAATAGATGAGGACCCGAGCTGCCCCTATATGCCGAGCAGCCTGCAATCCGGCTATCAATGCTTCATATTATGCTTCATTGTTAGTGGCTATATAATTCAATCTGATAGAAAGTTGGAGTCTATCTTCTCTTGGAGATATAAGAAGGACACCAATTCCGCTACCTTGTCTGGTTGAGAAGCCATCCACATAAACTTTCCAAGTATTTTCTTCCTCGGGACCTTGAACTTCTATAATGAAATCTGCTAGAGCTTGTGCCTTGATGGTCGAGCGAGGTTGATATTGTATGTCATATTCACTAAGCTCAGTCATCCATTTGATCAGCCGACCTGATGCCTCCGGGTTGAGTAGCACCCGTCCAAGCGTATTGTTGGTCAATTCAACAATTTCATGTGCTAAGAAATATGGGCACAACCTTCGGGCAGTCAGCACTAATGCATAAGCTAACTTCTCTAGTGTAGTATATCTACACTCAGCTCCTTTTAATAAATGGCTGGAAAAATATACAGGTTGTTGTTCTTTCCCTTCTTGCCTAACTAATACAGAGCCCACAGCATTCTCGTTAGCTGACAAATACACCCAGAGGGTCTCTCCTACTATAGGCTTAGCTAATACAGGAAGGGTAGACAAGTAATCTTTTAATTCTTGGAAGGCTTTATCACATTCCTCATTCCACTGAAATTTGTTCACCTTCCGGAGTATTTTAAAGAAGTGGAAGCTACGATCGGCCGACCTGGAAATGAACCTAGATAAGGCTGTAATTCGGCTGGTAAGTCTTTGAGCTTCCCTCATGTTGCGCGGCGGCTCCATGTTCTGAAGTGCCTTGACTTTACTCGGGTTGGCCTCTATTCCTCACTCGGACACCATATACCCCAGGAACTTTCCCCCTTTTGCTCCGAATAGATATTTGCTCGAGTTTAGCTTAAGCCCGTATTTCCTCAATGTTTTGCAGGTCTCCTCTACATCCCTACACAGATCAATAGCTTGAAAGGACTTAATTAAGATATCATCGACATATACTTCCATATTTCTTCCAATCTGCTTTTGGAAGACCTTATTCATGAGCCTTTGATAAGTCGCTCATGCATTTTTTTAGTCCGAAGGGCATAACATTATAACAATAAGTACCTTCAGATGTTATAAAACTGACCTTTTCTTGATCTTCCTTAGCTAGGGGGTCTTGATGATAGCCCTGATAAGCATCCAGCATAGAGATGTATTCACACCCAGCAGTAGAATCTACCAATTGATCAATCCGGGATAGTGGATAATAATCTTTCGGGCAAGCTTTGTTGAGATCCCGGAAATCAATACATACCCACCATTTGTTTCCTGGCTTAGAGACTAAGACCACATTAGCTAACTAGCTAGGAAATTGTACCTCCCTGATGTAGCTAGCCTCCATGAGTTTAGTTACTTCTTCCTTGATGATTTGGTTTTGCTCTGTACTAAAATTTCTTTTCCTTTGCATGACCGGCCGGGCATCTGGAAAGGCATGCAAAGAATGTTCCATTATTGCAGGGGAAACACCTGTGACCTCTTTGGACATCCAGGCAAAGACATCACTATTCTGCTCCAAGCACTGCACCAGCTCGGCTTTCAATGTAGGATCAAGATCATCCGCGACATAAGTAGTAGCTTCAGGTCGACCGGTCTGAATCTGGACTTCTTCCTTTTCTTCATAAACCAGAACAAGCGACTTTTCCTGAACGGCATTGACTTCCATTCTTTGAATTTTTCGAGCAGCATTAGCTTCAGTCCAAATGATCTCTACATAACATTTACGGGCTATCTTCTGATCATCTCGCACTTCTCCTACCTGGTCATCAACAGGAAATTTAATTTTTTGATAGAAAGTAGAAACGACCGCCCTAAACTTGTTTAAGGCCGGTTGACCCAGTATCACATTATAAGAGGAAGGGGCATCCACCACTATAAAATAAGATCTTCTTGTTCTCATTCGGGGCTCCTCCCATAGAGATATGGCCAACTTTATCTGATCGAGCGGTTGTACTTCATTACCAGTGAATCCATATAGAGGAGTTACCATCTGTTGAAGTTCGCTCGGGTCGATCTGTAATTGATCAAAAGCCTTCTTAAAGATAATATTAACAGAACTGCCCATGTCTATAAAGGTACGAGAAATAGTATAATTAGCTATCACATCCTTGATTATTAATGCATTATCATGGGGTATTTCTACCCCCTCAAGATCTCGAGGTCCAAAGCTTATCTCGGGACCAGCTGCTCGTTCCATGCTACACCCCACAGTATGAATCTCAAGTCTTCATACATGTGCTTTCCTAGCCCTGTTAGAGTCTCCATCAATGGGCCCGCCCGTGATCATACTGATATTGCCCCGGGCGGCATTACTCCTGTTTTCTTCTTGTCGGGTTGTCATGGCTTCAGTCTAAGTCTTCTCTGACACTTGACTTGTACCGGCCGGGGTAGGTAATGCGTCCTGCCAAGGCTCAACCGGGCGATATTCCAATTTGAGTGGACTTTGTTGCCTAGGGTATTGCTACCGATAATAGCTTTGCCTTTGGTAGCGATCCCTGTTTGCTCTTTTATTTCTCAAAACAAAATAGTCTTCAATATGATGACTGTTGGTCTTGTGATAAGTGCACTATCTTCTCGGTGCCTCTGGCTATATCTCCACGTGTTGCACTGCTTGCGGACGATATTCTGGATGATGATGAGGTGGGTGAATTGCTCGTAGCCCCCTTGATGGAGGAACAGGAGCGGGAGCTTTCTCCTTAACCAGAGTAGGAGAAAAAGCAGTGCCCTCCTTTCTGCGGGCAGATTGAGCTTCTTCAACATTAATAAATTCAATGGCACTTTCAATTAAGGAATCAAAATTGGCAGGAGGGTTTCTCACCAGATCTTTAAAGAAATCATTATCATTTAAACCTTGAAAGAAAGCACTTACTAAGCTTTCAGTAGTAGCATTGGGTACATCGATAGCTACCTGATTAAATCTTTTGATGCAGGCTCTGATGGACTCTTTAGATGCTTGTTTAATTGAAAATAAACTCTAAGGAGTCTTATGATACCTCTTGTTACTAGAAAAATAGTGTAGAAAAACCTTCTTGAAATCCTTAAATTTTCAGATAGATTTTTCTAGTAATCTCTTAAACCAACGTTGTGCGGCTCCTCCGAGTGTAGTAAGGAACATTCGACATTTCACCCCATCGGAGAATTATTGTAATAATGCTACATTCTCAAATTTCAATAGATGATCCTCTGGATCTGTAGTCCCGGTGTACTCGCCGATCTACAAATTTTGATACCACTTAGGAAGCGGATCCTCCAGTACGCTTTGAGAGAATGGAGAGATGACTTTTTCTGGTGAGCTATCACTAGTTATCATTTTAACTTTTCGCTTTTCTCTATCTGGTGCTTCGCCAGAAGATTCCTGAAATACAGACCTCCGTCCTCCCTGCTCCATAGGAGTGCGAAGAAAGGCTCACGGACGCCTTGTCAGAGAAACCGTGGCTGGAGGAAAATATACATGTTCTTCCTCTTTCGGCTCTTTTCCCTTTCGGTGCTCAGTAGTGGAAATTGCTGGATTATGAGCTACCTGCAGAGTGGCTCCAGTATGAGCTTGTTGTTGTTGCTGTTGTTGTTGCAGAGCCTTCTGCACATGAGTGTTGATGAGGAAATCTAGATCCTCACGGCTAATGGTGAGTAGATTTGATTTTCCAGCCTCTTCCATCTTGTAGTCTCAGATTCAGGTGAAGTTCCCACAGACGGCGCCAAATTTAATCCTGTTTGAGAAGCTTGACAAGACGAAAAGCTGGGAGAAAGATCTACTACTGATGAATAATAATACCTGACTGAATATCGATCCGAGAAACCCAAAGTGGATCGGGGAGAATAGAGTCACAAAATGCCCTCCCTGTGCGAAGATCCAATGACGAGAGAGAGATCTAATTGAAGAAAATTGAGATCTGAAGCTTCCAAGGTTTCCTGCGCACAAGAGACCAACCAACACTATCGTCAGTGACCTAAGACCGGGGTGGAAATCCCTAGCTAGGCCCTCCAACGCTCAAGTTAGTGACCTCTCTTGGTGTGGAAGAAGGAAGAAGAAGATCAACAGTAGCCGGAAACTAGGGTTGTGAATGTGAGTAGTGATGTGAACTTACCTTGCCAACGGAGAGGATTCCCCCTTTTATACCACTTCATATAACCTCCGTAGTCATAAAGTGGACCCCGGTTCATTAGAGTTTGTTATGAGATGACGCAAGCTGTGTACTTGCGGAAAATGGTTTTTAAGAAATCTTTTTTGTACCCCAGATGTACCTTCTTTGTCGTCTAGTACCTACAGAAAAATCCAGAAGCCTTTCTCCTGCCATATTAGCAAACCTGTTATACAATCACACACTGCAAATATCTTCATTAAACTACTTTATTTGAAATATTTACTTCTGTCCTATTTCATAAGTTATTTTAGAGTGCATCTATCATTCCTGCTCGCCCTCCTGTCTTTGTTATATCATAGACAGCTTGATATAACATCGCTCCTTGTATTGGTCAAAATCGAACTCAGACTAGGTCCGGTCAATTATTATTACCTCTCACGATGTTTCTTGAGCAATACCAGTCTACATCCCTCTAGGTTTATTACCCTAGCTGGTATTGGGCTATATTTTATTAAGTATGTAATCTCGGCCAATATTGGCATATCATTTTCAAGGTATTATCCAGCCAAGACTGGCCTACCTCTTTCTAAGTATATTCCGGTCGGTATTGGCCTGCCTTCTTGGAGGTATGTCTCGACCGATATTGGTCTTCCTCCTTCCTGGAGGTATATCCCGGTCGATATTGGCATACCTCCTTTGAGGTATATCTTGGCCGATATTGGCCTACTTCCTTAGAGGTATATCTCGATCGATATTGGTCTTCCTCCTTCCTGGAGGTATATCCCGGCCGATATTGGCCTACCTCCTTTGAGGTATATCTTGGCCGATATTGGCCTACCTCCTTAGAGGTATATCTCGATCGATATTGGCCTACATCCTTTGAGGTATGTCTCGGCCGGTATTGGTCTGCCTCCTTGGAGGTATATCCCGTCTGATATTGGCCTACCTTCCTGGAGGTATATTCCGGTCGATATTGGCCTACCTCCTTTGAGGTATATCTCGACCGATATTGGCCTACCTCCTTAGAGGTATATCTCGATCGATATTGGTCTACCTCCTTTGAGGTATGTCTCGGCCGATATTGGTCTACCTCATTTGAGGTATATCTCGGCCGATATTGGCCTTCCCCCTTCCTGAAGGTATATCCCGGTCGATATTGACCTACCTCCTTTGAAGTATATCTCGGCCGATATCGGCCTACCTCCTTAGAGGTATATCTCAATCGATATTGGTCTACCTCCTTTGAGGTATGTCTCGGCTGATATTGGCCTACCTCATTTGAGGTATATCTCGGCCGACATTAGCATACCTCTCTGGAGGTATATCCCGCTCGATATTGGCCTATCTTCTCAACTCGGCTATCCCCTTTCCCTTCCTCATCGGGGATCCATGAAACCTAACCCATATCAAGGGCAATGCTAGAATCTCCTGAATTTAATCCTCCTATCACCACCTCCATTTCCAAAGCCTTCGCCAAGGGAGCTGAGGGGGGTGTGAAACAATTGAAGAGATAATGTCACCTGGTTTCTGACCCTCCACCCAACTTCTCAGATCGTCGGGAACTACTTGCTGAAATACCTCCTGAGTTGTTTCCCAAGTTATTTTAATTGTAAATCAGGATGTTTTTGTATTAAAGAACAATTTCTTATCTCTTGGGATATTCTAATTGTTGTCACCTTTTGTTTCTGTTTCTTTGATAATTCTTTTAACTCCTTTCAATCGAGCAGGTTCAGTTTTATGTTTGATTTCATTTATACTTAAGATTTGACCAACCTTTGATAATCGGTCGAGCCTATATTTATGCTTAACTTCATCCTTAATGCTCAGCTGGCCTTTAGTGACCAATTGGCTTTACATTTATGTTTTAGTTTCCTTTGTACTTAACACTCTGTTGGTCTTTGGTGACCGATCGAGTTCGTACTTGTGCTCAATTTCAACCTTAATATCTGACCGACCTTTAGTGGCCGACCAAGTTTATGTATAAATATATATATATTAAGCTAACCCTGAATTTTGATCAACTAATACTAGCTGGTCGAATCTGTAATATAAGAAATCTCTTTCAGGATCCCTAAATTTTTTATGCTTAACTTCGGTAATGATTTTAATATCTCGAGAATACAATCTTTCGTATCGTCTACCCATACTATTTTCTTATTGGTGACATGTCAGCTTATGACGTTTGGTGTGTACCTATTCTACTATGTCCGCCGCCTCACTATTCCATCCCATGACTCCTCTTCAGTCCCACTTTTCTTATCATCTAAATCCAATGTTTTTGCTTAAAACACCTTCTTCAATGCTCTACCTAGGCTTTTAAAGAGAAAATATAGAAAAAATTCCTAACACTTCGTCTTCTTTCTCTTGTTCGTGTATCCTTTTTTCTTCGCTCTCTGCTAATTATTCTTATTCTTCTTACCTCTTTCTATTAACAATGTTGGCCCTCTATGAATGGTACACCCAGTTCTCTTCCGAGTTTTTTGTAGCGGAAGCCTGTGAGCTTCAATGGAATTACAACTTCCCCTCGTACGTGGTCATTCCCACCCCTAGGATCGTCATCATCTTCCTCCTTAAGAAAATATGGCGATTTTCTGAGAACAGGTTCTGTGTGGTTTTAGGTTTTCTATTCATCCTTTCTTTGTTGATATTAGTAGATATTTTGACCTCTCCCTAAATCAACTCATTCCCCAATCATTTTCTATCATGGTTGGTTTTATTGTTGTTTCCCGTTTATTGGACTTTCCCCTATCTGCTCAACTTTTCTATCATTTTTTCGCTCCTCACCAAGTGGAAGATGGTGTTTTCAAATTTCAATCATGCCCTAAAACTACTCTGTTTTATAGAATTTCCCCTCAAGGAGAATAGTGGGATAAGTTTTTCTTTATGTCTCTTCCTTCTCCACCTCCATACCCCATAACCTAGCATCGAGAGCTTTCCCCCATCCCTCAATTGGGCAATATCTTAGAAAATCCTGTTCTTTGTTCTTAAATGGGAAAATTAAAGGGCGCTAAATTTAACTTACCTGTTCTAATCACCGAAGGCTTATTATTTGCTTTTGGTCTTAGCACAGCAGACGCAACCTTAGATATTTCCTTTGGTAAGACTATTCTTCTTACTCATGTTTTGAACCATTTTTGTGTTATTTCTGATATAAATTTTTCTTTTTTCTTCAGTTGATGCTATTCTTCCTGCCTTCATGTACAAAAATACTCGCTTGATAAGGGCGGCCTTAACGAGAATGGGTGAAGAACTACTGAGAGATCGCCCTCTTAATGAACCCCCTTCTTCCCTTGGCCTACTACCTCCCTCCAAACAACCTCAAGGATCCTCAAGCTCCTCAGAGCCAGAGGGTGCCTTTATGATGAAACGCCAAAAATCTTGTACTTCAGCTCCTTGTCCCCTCTCACACACTATAGCTGATTTTGAACAAGTTCCCATTGTTCCTGTCGAAATTTCCTACTCTAAAGGTAGAGAACTCACTCCCCCTACACATGTTCATTCCAATTCTACATTACTTATGATGAGACCCGGACTCCTCATTCCTATGTCTCCTGTTATTCCCCCAGCTATTTCTTTATCAGAGGAGGTACCCATTGCTCCTGAGGATATATTGTCCCTTCTCCCAGCTTTACCTTCCTCTTCCACCAGGCCTCGTGCTAAAAAAACTCCTTGCAGGAGATCAGTTACTTCTGGGTCTGTTACCACACTCGTTGAGCAGGACCCTCCATTAGTGAGCCTCCCATCTCCTAACCCCTCTTCACAAACCTCTAAACCTCCTCCTTCCTCTTCTTCACCATTCACAAGTTCCCCTCGCCCCTCTATCTTATTTCAATAAGGCCATGGATTACCGTCTCAACTTGGTCAAACTTTTACCCCTACTTCATATGGCTTATTACAACTAAAGGGAGCATTGGTTGAGTCTTGGTTGCAATCTCAGGTGCATATGAGAAGAAGTACCTTCTCTGAGCGTGCCGACGACCACAATCGTCAAGCCATTGCAGTAAGTTTTTGAACCTAACTTCCTTATTTCATACTTACAAAATGTAACCTTATTATCATTTTATCTAGCTATATGCTTCGAACCTACATTTGGGCAAACTGGTTATAGATTTGGAGAGGACTAACCAAATTTTAAAAGATAAAGTGGAGGAATTACAAGCTGCCTCCAACCTCCCCAACAATGAACTCATTCAGCTACGGGATAGATTGAAGTCACAAGCTGAGTTCGCTGCTAATTTTGAAAAGGCATTACAAGACACCCGTCAAATGCTACAATCCCGGGAGGAGGAAAAAAGAAATTTTAAAAGATAAAGCCCTCTCGGATGTTACTCACAAAACCACCCTACTGAACCAGTTACAACAATCACATGGTTTAGGGTCTTCTGAGTTAGCCCCAGAATTGGCCTCCAAAGACTTTGCCTTGTTCCAACAACAGAAAAGATTGCAAGCCCAAGATTTGTAAATAAGCTCGCTCCTAAAAGAACTATATGATGCTAAGGCAGAGAAGATTAGCCTACAATCTGAATTTCAGGCATACAAAGTAGGTGAAGAAGAGCGCTAGCAAAGCAGGCGCAAAGCCTATTTAAATTCCCTTGAATTTGGTGAGGAGTATGCTAGATGAATTGTAGGAACTCTCACTCACTCAGTTGATGAAATAATCCAACAACTGAGAGAGAGGGGTTGTCTATCTGAAGTCCCTCCTCCCTTGTTTATAGATCGTCGATGACTCAATCGAGAACTCCCAAAAGACCTTTTAAGCAAATTTGAGTAAACTTGAAATTTTGTACTTGTATTTTATCACAATTTTATAGCTGATGTATGTCATTTGTTGTTTATAAAATGTTAATGAAAGTTCATACTTACCTGCTTTTGCTTGTGTGATTTCCTTTTCTTCAGAACCATCCAAGCATTTATATTAATGAACTTTTTCAATATGTTCACCATATGTAGAGAAATCCCATGGAAAAATTATAATCAAAGGAAGTAGATCCCCTATTTATCCTCTGAGTGATATGTAATAATGAATGAACTTATTTTCTGAAGCTCTCCAGGTTCGTATGATAAATTAAGTGCCTTGCTCATATATGAGACATTTTCGACTTGTCCAATGGATCGGTCGGATTTATATATCCGGGCGAGATTAACTTTTTGACATGGGCATGCTTCTCTGGGATTTCTCAACTGTATAGAAGGTCGATCGAATTTGTGCGCCTGAACGAAATTGAATATCTACTAAGTAAATGTTCCTTCGAGCTTCCTAACTGTAAAGAGGATCGGTCAGATTCATACACCCGAGCGAAATTGAATATCTGCTATGTAAATGTTCCTTCGGGCTTCCCGACTGTAAAGAGAACTGGTCGGATTCATACGTTGGAGAGAAATTGAATATCTGTTATGTAAATGTTTCTTCTGGCTTCCTGACTGCAAAGAGAACCGGTTGGATTCATACGCCTGAGCGAAATTGAATATCTGTTTTGTAAATGTTTCTTCGGGCTTCCCGACTATAAAGAGAACCGATAGGATTTATACGCTTGAGCAAAATTGAACATTGATAAGTACTATTAATGCCACAACCCATGGTTGATCTTGGAGAAGGTTTAAAGCCTCTGGTTCCCCTTAAGGAAGCCTAACTGGTCACTCCTTAAGATCCTCGATCGACTATTACGAAGGTTTAAAGTCTCCGGTTCCCCCTAAGGAAGCCAGGTCGGTCACTCCTTAGGGTCCTCGATCGACTATTATGGAGGTTTAAAGTCTCTGGTTCCCCCTAAGAAAGCCAGACCGGTCACTCCTTAGGGTCCCCGATCGACTGCTATGGAGGTTTAAAATCTCCGGTTCCCCCTAAGAAGGTCAGGCCGGTCACTCCTTAGGGTCCCCGATCGACTGTTATAGAAGTTTAAAGTCTCCGGTTCCCCCTAAGGAGGGCAGGCCGATCATTCCTTAGGGCCCCCGATCGATTGTTATGGAGGTTTAAAGTCTCTGATTCCCCCTAAGGAAGTCAAGTCGGTCACTCCTTAGGGTCCCTGGTCGGCTGTGATGGAGGTTTAAAGTCTCCGGTTCCCCCTAAGGAAGTCAGGTTGGTCACTCTTTAGGGTCCTCGATCAACTGTGAGAAGAGGATGCTCCAAAAGCTTGTTGTTTTAGCTTGGCAACTTCTTGAGTAGATCATATAGGTATCGGGTCATATTCATACTAATAATCCACCACTGTCAAAAAGTTATTAGTAGAATGCATTAATGGGAAAACAGAAGGATGAATGGCATATTACCTTAGTTTCCTCAAGAGAAAACTTATCAGCCCAGTCAGCAAAAGTGAGCTTCTCAAGTTCTTTACAAGCTTTTGACTATGCTATAGTTAAAGAACCCCCAATAATATGGGGAGGATAGGAGATGTGGAAGAAGATGATAAAGAGCTATAAAGTGAAGGAGGAGGAAAAAGAAGAATAGAAGAACCCTGAGTTGCTGAGGTCTGTAGGGAAATTAGTTCTGAAAAATTCATCATAAACTCAGGATTAGAACTAGCACTCGGAAGAGGGGGATCTTCCAGTAACTGAGAAGGGGAAGAAGCAAGTATAGGATACAAAGAGGAGAGGGTACACTCTGGAGAAGAAGGGGGAATATCCCCCGTGGGTATCTCTTCAGAGGTAGAGACAACCCGTTTTTTAGGTCGGGGTGCTAATGGCAATCAACGTCCGTGGAGTTTTCTTATAGGAAAAGCCTCGGGTCCCTGTTCTTGAATCTCCTGAGGGGTATCTTCTAGAGGTATGTTGGTGGATACTTCCCCAAGAGTAGTTGGAGAGCTAGGAACTGTTGGATTGCAAGGTTGCAAACATAGTCCTACATTGAAAATACATGGGAAAGATCATGGGTTTATAAGAGAAAAGATATCTCCATTGGCATGAGGCCTTTTGGGGAGAGCCCAAGAGCAAAACCATGAGGGCTTAGGCCCAAAATGGACAATATCATACTATTGTGGAGATATCTAAATTCTTTTCGATCCAACAATTGGTATCAGAGCCCAGATTGCCAGAAGGTTTAACTGCCAACTGTGCACAAGAGCTATGGTTTAATTGAGTCATGTTGGTACAATATTGACCTCGAACAAATAAAATGGGGGCTCCTATATTCATATCAAGAGGACCAGACATCAGGCAGGAAGTCCTAGTTGCAACTAGGCAAGGAAGTCCTAGTAGGTCGGGTGGACTGAGGGCCAAGAAGACCTGGTGGGTTGAGGATCGGACGTAGGAAGCCTGTGGTCCTTTGTTTGAGGGGGGATTGTTGGGTTGCAAGGTTGCAAACATAATCCCATATTGAAAATACATGAGAAAGATCATGGGTTTATAAGAGAAAAGATATCTCTATTGGCATGAGGCCTTTTGGGGAGAGCCCAAGAGCAAAACCATGAGGGCTTAGGCCCAAAATGGATAATATCATGTCATTATGGAGATATCTAAATTCTTTTCGATCCAACAGGAATGAGCGTTGGTTGACTAGAGGGTTCGGGTAAAGGAGCACCAAATGCTTGAGCTGCGGCATTAAGTTCTACTCTAAGCTCTCACTCCTTAGCTAACGCTTCTTCCTTCTCTAAGCGGACTGCATCGTCAACCAAAGCTCTGAATAGAGTATCCATTGCAATAAGCAAAAAAAAATTATTTTAGTCAGTAAAGGAGGGATAACTAAGAATTTTGAAACTTACCAAAAGAATATTATAGGCTCTTTTGAACAGAGCTCAAACTAAAAAGATATAAAAGATCATCGCGTATCCATTGATGAATATGAAAGTAATGACCTAGTAATTTACTAGAGTATTCAGAAAAGATGGGTTGTTGATAAAGCTCCCTTACATCAGGGAGAGGAGGAAAGGAAGATTGTCATTTAGTGGACCACACGGCAGGGCCAGGAAATTTGACAAAGAAGAAACGTGATTTCCAACCCTTGATGGATAAAGGCATTTCTTCAAAGAATATCATCTTCGGGCGAGACTAGAAAAGAAATACTCCCGGTTTCAATTTTTTGGGGTAGGAAAATATGAAAAAGTTTTGAGTAGTAAGAGGTATACTGAAGAGGCAAAATACTATATACAACCCACATAGATATTTGAAGGTGTTTGGGGCGAATTGTTGAAGAGGAATACCAAAATATTGACTTATATCTATCAAGAATATAGGGATGAGAAAGTGTAAGCCTGCAACTAGTTGATCTTTAGAAAAGATAACATAATCATCAAAAGGAAACAAGGATGAGCGTCCAGTTGCGGAACCCTAATAATGTATTCTTTAGGGATTTCATACAGAGAGCTGATGGAAGTTTGGTCGGTAGAGGTGAAGAAAGAACAAATTTGAGCATACCAAGGGAGTAAAGGTTCTTCAGCCATGTCGAAAAATTGAAACACTTAATGAGTGAACGACTTACTGAATCCTAAAGGAGAAAAGGTCACGGAAGGAAAACAGGAAAGATGAAGAAGCGCGAGTTGTTGAAAAAGGTCAGAAAAGAAAATCGCCAAGGAATAACTAGAGGAAGACGAAGAGTAAAAAGTTAAAAAAGGCATAGAGTTTTGGGGTAATATAAGGATCATCATTGAAATAAAATGATTTGGTAAAGGAGAGTCATTGATCTACCAAGAAGAATGTGTGATAAGACAAGAACGAAAAATGTACGGAGGGTTACCTAGAAAAAAGGATACGTGGCGCTTGCCCAAGAAGAGGTATTTATGATGGACAAAACAGATCAAATCATATACTAAACCGCCATATCTTTGAACATTCTCTTTCCGTTGAAGGACCAATTACCAATGAAACCACTTTGAAAAACCGTGCAAATCTCAAAATATAAACAAATAAACAAAAATTGTAAACGGTGAAGAGGCCCTGACCAAGTGTAATCTCGGTCGATCGTGTGTATAGAAGGGAGTCTTGAAGATCGGTCGAACTTATATTGAAATGACCAACCACACATGAAACCTCTCATTCGACAGTCCTCACACGACCAACCATAAGGAACACTTAGCAAGGTAAATATCATAATCAAACATAGATACAGAATTTTACATTATCATTAGAAATACAATCATAACTCCCAGACTTTTGAAAATCTCCCATAGACGGATACGGTAGATAAATAACTTTATACTTGTCTCACTTCCTGGAACTACCAGATTGTTCTTCCCATCCCAAGTATGGGCGTATAGTAGAATGGCAGCCTGAACAAAGAGGAGAAGTTCGTTCTGTCCTCTTGCGCTTGTGTGATTCATTCACTAAGGCCTGCGATTGGGAAGCTATCTCTGATCTAATCCGATCTAACTCAGCTTGCAAAATATTCACCTTAGCTTTCTGATGGTCCAAGTCTTGTTATTGTTATGATATCAACAAACCATCTACACGAACCTTCCTGGTTAAAATGGTTATCTCTGAAGTGTGCTAGGCTTTCAGATCATCTAATTCCTTAGTCTTTTGCTTTAAATCCCGATAAGCTTCGTCCCTCAAAGCCACTTCCGACCAAACTTGAGATTGAGCGGCTAGTAAACGTACCTCTAGCTCTCTTTGATGTGAATGATGTAGATCTAAGGCTTGCATAGCTTCAACTAAAGATTTTTCCTTCTCAAATAATAGTTGATCCTGTTAGGATGTATACTAAAAGCCTAGCTTTTTGGATGAACATTTATTTTGAAATGAGAATCACATTGGTCAAATGTCTGCATTTAGTAAAATATGGTTGTCCATTTAATTTATATTGTAGATAACATGGTGTGTGGTGTCACACAGAAGATCATATTATCAATTCCTTATAAATTATAAACAGTAGCTTACGACCAAGATGGATTGGGACAAACCATTGAAATGGTTGTAGTGTAATTTGGTACTAGTTTATCTTGACTATAAAATTATACTAGTACACACTATGTGTGTATTGAGAATGACCATTTGAGGTTGTTCCTTTTATACTGACTGCATAAAAGAACATAACCTCTGTTATTATGGATGTGCGTACTCTTAATCCCGATATAATAACAAACACATATAATTAGTATTTATTTCTTTGATTTATCAATGGGTGAGATTTATTCGTTAAATTAATAGGCCCGATAAGTTGGGAAATAATATTATTTATATGGTGTGTTGTTGATTATAGAAGGAAATTGTGTCCTAGTTATCTAGGTTGATGATATCCCTTTAAGGAGCTCATAAGGATTTTCATGTAAACCCTGCAAGTGGACTTAGTCCGATATGATAACAAAGTTGAGTAGTACTACTCTTGGAGCTAGATGTTAATTAAGTGAGTTGTCAGTAACTCATTTAATTAATAGACATTCGATATCTTAAACACAGAGAGATTAACACACTCATGATAAGAAGAAGTTCATAATGTAATATGGGATTGATGCGTAGTTCAATAATAACTCTTTAGTGGTATGAGTTATTATTGATTAACTTGAGTTGGGTGTTCGGGTCGAATACAGGAAGCTCAAGGTCATCAGGAGGTCAAAGCAAATTCCTCCTCTGGGTCCTTGTTATAGCCTCTATGTATAAAGTCTCGCATTCACCCAAGTCCACTTCTTACCCAAGTAATGGATCGGCCACATCCTTGCTTGGTGCCTAAGCAAGGGGTCGGCCAAGCTTTGCTTGGAGCTCAAGAGGTGGTCGGCCAAGCCTTGCTTGGTGCCCAAACAAGGGGTCGGCCACAATGAATTAAAAAAAAAAGAGTTTTAATTTTTTTAAAAGCTTTCCTTTTATAGTCATCCCCCAAGGGATTTAAAAGAGAGAATTTAATTGTAAAAATCTTTCCTTTTATAGCTATCCCATAAGGGATTTAAAAGAGAGGTTTTAATTTTTAAAACTTTCCTTTTATAGCCATCCACAAAGGGATTGAAAAGAGATATCTTAATTTTAAAATCTTTCCTGTAGTCATCTACAATTGTTTAAAAGAGATATTTTAATTTTAAAACTTTCCTTTTATATCCATCCACAAAGGGATTTAATAGAGAAATTTTAATTTTAAAATCTTTCCTTTTATAGCTATCCACAAAGGGATTTAAAAGAGAGATTTAATTTTAAAGTGTTTCCTTTTTTATTGCCCAAGCTATGGTCGTCCATGATTGGAATTAAAAGGAAGTTTTAATTATGTTTAAAACTTTCCTTTTTAGCATTCACCAAGGATTATAAAAGAGAGGTAGATGGTGTCTTATGGTAGAACACAACCTAAAGTTCCCTCTTCTATTTTCCTTGGTGGTCGGTCCCCTTTCTCCTCTTCTCCCTTTGCTTTCTTCCCTTAAGCTCAAGAGCACATCAAGGCTTCACCTCCTTGTGGCCAGTTTCTTGGAGAAGAAGAAGAAGAGAAGGAGGCTCCCTATTCTATCATCCCTTGGTGGCCGAAAGTCTTGGAGGCATAGAAGTGGTTCGAGTGGTGTTGTCTTGGTAGATCGTCACCCACACGACATCCAAGAGGAGGAGAGGAATACAGCAGAAGATCAAGAGGTCTTTAGGTTACAAAGAAAGATATAACTAGTTATTTATTCCACTGCATACTAGTTTAGTTTTTCTTTGTATGGATCCTGAAATACCAACACAAGAGGCTAGCGATTTTGTGTTTCAATTTTGTGCTTCGATTTTATGTTTCGATCTTGTGCTTCGATTGAGGTCTCTTTAATTAAACCTAGGGTTTACTGTGAGGAGTTTAAATATTCAATTTCTTTGAAAGGTTTTATCTAGGAAGTGGTGGATGATCCCATAACCAAGAAGGCCGAGTGTCTCGCCAACCACCTGGAAGTCAATCCTTGAAATAGATATTTAATCAACTTCTGTAATATGGTTTAACTTCTAAAGAACACATGAGTTGAACTTCGAGTAAAAATGTTAAGTTTAATTTCCAATCCAAGTTTAACTTATGAAGAACACATGGTTTGAACTTGGAGTAAAAATGATAAGTTTCATTTCCAATTCAAGTTTAAGAACACATGGGTTGCTAGGAAAAGTTTTGTGCTTGTATAAATTTTCATACAGGGGAAACAGAATGAAATTCCGAGTAGCACCCAATAATTGGTATCTGAGCTAGTTTTCTGCCTCTGTATGTTTGGTTTTCAGTTAAATTATGCACTTTTCATACATAAATTTAGGTAGAATAATAGTAGGATGTGCAAATAGATTAACTCTGTGATTGCAGGCATACTAGTTCCAACTATTATGGCCCTATTGTATTTGTGTGTGATTTGGACCCTCGGGCATGTCGAGGGCATTTTATGTGTGTGCATGATTGTAATTATTAAATACAGCAAGAGCTGTATTAGTTTTTAGGATTTTACATTCTGTTCGATCTAGATTACATGTACATTCCTTTATGGAATATAGGATCGATAAATGTAAAATTTTATTTTGTTGCGGCTCATCTCCTTGCTATGCGTAGTGCTATTTGAGGACCAGAGGCGCAGCAGAAAAGGAAGCAAGATAGACATGACGACATGACCCATTGACAGCAGCTAGGGTTGGTGGCACACGGAAGTCAGCTATGGATGAGGTCATAATAGTTAGAAAATTATTTTTCATATTTATTGCCTTTTATGCTGATGTGTTGTATGTGTGTGTGCATGTTAAAATTCTTCGTTTTAAATAACTAAGTGGGAGAGGAATTATTTAAATTCCACGGTCTCCATTACTGGTTTGTAAGTGATGCATTCAAACTTGCGCGTTGGCTTTAAGTGCCTTCCTCCACATCGGATGAGCTTGTTTGCGGATCACTATATCAAACTTCCTCTATGGATGATTATAGAAAATTATTTAGGTTTGTGTGATCTTCTCCATCTGAAGGGGCACAATTACAATTAATAGACTAAGTATCAAGTAATGGTATACACTTAGGTGCATTTAATAGTATTCTCCCTATCGGAGTCACTGCTATTATTTGTGTGACCGAAGACAAACCAACTATTAATTTTATTTGTCATAAAGTTAGGTTGACAAGATAATAAAATTAATGGGTAAAACCTCCTCTTACAAATGTTTGAATTTGTATACGTCCACACTATCGTGGCATGCATAATTCATGGTGTTTTGAGGTGTTGGTGAATTTAAATGATATTGTTTGAGGAATCAATATTATTTTAAATTCTTAAATTTTGACCAAATATTTTGTGATTCTTAGAATTTCAAATGGCTTTCAATCATCTTGCTTTTATATTGAAAGAAAACAAACTTATTGGTCCCAATTACATTGATTAGAAATGAAACTTGGACATTGTCTTAACTACTGAAGGTTACAAGTTCGTACTTTTTGAGATCTATCCAAGCCTGCCTAATAGTGATTCTAGTGAAGAGGAGATTGAGTATCATAAGAAATGGGTCAGGGCAGATGAGATGGCACGTTGTTACATTTTGGCTTCTATGTCAAATGTGCTGCAACTTCAACATCAGGTCATGCCTACCGCTTATAACATGATGCACAATCTCAAGGAACTCTTCGGACACCAAAATCAGGTTGCTAGGCAGGAGGCTATGAGAAACTTGATGACAACCACCATGACTGAGGGGACACCCGTAAGGGATCATATCCTCAAAATGATGGCTCTTTTGAATGAGATGGAAGTCCTTCGAGCAGAAATCGATGGGGAAACCCAGGTCGATATCATTCTCCAAACATTGCCTAAAAGTTTTGAACAGTTCCGTCTGAACTACAGCATGAACAAAAAGGTTTATTCGTTGGCAGAACTTCTGACAGAACTTCAAGCAGCAGAAGAGCTATTTCGTCAAAGTTCTCAAGTTCTCATTGCTAAAAATGTTTCTGCTTCTAAACCGAAAGGTAGGAAGAAGAAAAAGAAACGAGTTGGTTCAGTAAATCGATCTCTAGGGACTGGATTGCATGCAGGTGTGAAGAAGCCGAAGGGCAAGTGCTTCACATGTAAGCAGTCTGGACATTGGAAAGTGGACTGTCCTAGCAAAAAGGAGAACAACAAAGGTATATCTTATTCTCTAGTGCTTGAAACATGTTTAATGGTGTTATCTACCGGTACCTGGTGTGTAGATACGGGAGCCACTGATCATATTTGTAATTCATTGCAAGGGTTCTAGGAAACTCGACGACTATATAAAGGGGAGATTACCGTCAACATGGGCAATGCTACAAAAGTGGTGGCTGTTGTAGTGGGAGATGTTTATCTTTTGATAGGAATAAAACATTGATTTGAGTAATTGTCTTTATGTACCAAGTTTTAGAAAGAACTTGATTTCAGTTTCTAAACTATTTATGGATGGATATTCTATTTCTTTTGATGATAAAGTAGTTGTCAAGAAAAATAGGGTAGTTATCTGTTCTGGTACGTTGGTTAACAATTTGTATACAATAAATCCAATAACTCCTACGATACAACAATAGGAAATTTAAAAGAAAGAGATTTTAACCTTTCCTTTTTAGAATTACTAAATTTGTTTTGGGGATATGCTCTGGAAATAGCAGTGTATATTCTGAACTTAGTACCTTCTAAGTCAGTACCCTCTACTCCCACAGAATTATGGAATGGGCGTAAGCCTAGTCTGAAACATATTCGGATTTGGGGTAATCCAACACATGTACTGAAGGGAGACACTAATAAGTTCGAATCACGTACAAAAGTTCGCTTACTTGCGGGTTATCCTAAAAGAACGAATGGTGGTTTATTTTATAGTCCTAAAGATCAGAAGGTCATTGTTAACATCAATGCCCGATTTTTAGAAGATGACTATGTAATGAACCACAAGCCCATGAGTAAAATTGTTCTTAAAGAAATAAGATAAAACACGTCTACCTTAGTACCAATGGTATAAGATGAGGTACCACAAGAAACTACAACACGTGTCACAAATGATGCACAATTACAAGTAATGGATCGTCATAGTAGGAGGGTTGTTAGGCAACCTGATAGATTCATGTTTTTGGGAGAATCTTCAAACTTGGTCCCTAGTGAACATGAACTTGATCCCTGAATATATGATGAAGCACTCTAAGATAAAGATGCAGCATCGGTCTATATATGGACTGAAACAAGCTTCGAGATCTTAGAACATCTGGTTTAATCTTATGGATTTATTCAGTGTCTGAATGAGTCTTGTGTATATAAGAAGAGTGACAGAAACGTGGTGGTATTTCTTGTACTATACGTAGATGACATTTTGCTCATTGGCAACAATGTCAAAGTGTTGTCAGACGTAAGGGTATGGTTGTTCAAGCAGTTTGATATGAAGGATTTGGGAGAATGTGGATATATTCTTGGGATCAAAGTAATAAGGGATCGCAAGAAAAGAATGTTGTGATTATCCCAAGCTTCATACATCGATACTATCCTAGCTTGTTTAGCATGCAAAAACTCCAAGAAAGGTTTTCTACCTTTTCGGCATGGAGTACCTTTATCTAAAGATGTGCCTTAAAACATCAAAGGAGATAGAGGACATGAAGGCAGTTCCTTATGCTTCGGCTGTAGGAAGCTTAATGTATACAATGCTATATACGAGACCGGATATCTATTTTGTCGTGGGCATGGTTAGCAGATATCAAAGTAATCCAGGACAGGGACATTGGACTGTCATAAAGCATTTATTAAAGTACCTGAAAAGGACTAGAGATTATAAGTTGGTTTATCAGGCAGATGATTTGCTCCCTGTGGGTTACACGAATTCTGACTTCCAATCAGATAGGGACCAATAGTAAGTCGACCTCGAGGTATGTGTTTACTTTGGGAGGTGGAGACATAACATGTAGGAGTGTTAAGCATAAATGTGTTTCGGACTCTACCATGAAAGCTGAGTATGTGGCAGCCTCTGAGACAACCAAAGAAGTTGTATGGCTCAGAAACTTCTTGATGGACTTAGATGTGATTCCTGGTTTGCCCAAAATTATCATAATTTATTGTGATAATAGTGGTGCAGTACTAGCAAACTCGAAGGAACCATGAGCCTATAAGACAAGTAAACCTATTGAGCGCAAGTACCACCTAATACGAGACATCATAAAACGAGAAGAAGTTGTTGTTGCCAAGATTGCATCAGTAGATAACCTTGATCCTTTCACTTAGGCCAAACAAGCGAGAGCTTTTATGGGCATGTTGAGGGGATGGGAATTAAATGTACGGCAGTATAGTCTTTTAGTATAAGTGGGAGATTGTTAGGATGTATACTAAAATCCTAGTTTTTTGTATGAACATTTATTTTGAAATGAGAATCACATTGGTCAAATGTCTGCATTTAGTAAAATGCAGTTGTCCATTTAATTTATATTGTAGATAACATGGTGTGTGGTGTCACACAGAAGATCATGTTATCAATTCCTTAAAAATTATAAACAGTAGCTCACAACCAAGATGGATTGGGGAAACCATTGGAATGGTTATAGTGTAATTTGCTACTAGTTTATCTTGACTATAAAATTACACTAGTACACTATGTGTGTATTGAGTAGGACCATTTGAGGTTGTTCCTTTTATATTGACTGCATAAAAGAACATAACCTCTGTTATTATGGATGTATGTACTCTTAATCCCGATATAATAACAAGTACATATACTTAGTATTTATTTCTTTGATTTATCAATGGTTGAGATTTATTAGTTAAATCAATAAGCCCGATAAGTTAAGAAATAATATTATTTATATGGTGTGTTGTTGATTATAGAAGGAAACTGTGTCCTAGTTATCTAGGTTGATGATGTCCCCTTGAGGAACTCATAAGGATTGTCATGTAAACACTGCAGGTGGACTTAGTCCAACATGATAATAAAGTTGAGTGGTACTACTCTTGGAGCTAGATGTTAATTGACTTGTCAGTAACTCATTTAATTAATGGGCATTCAATATCTTAAACACAGGAAGATTAACGCACTCATGATAAGAAGAAGCTCATAATGTAATATGAGATTGGTGCGGTAGTTCAATAATAACTCTTTAGTGGTATGAGTTATTATTGATGAACTTGAGTTGGGTGTTCGGGTCGAATACAGGAAGCTCAAGCTCATCAGGAGGCCAAAGCCAATTCCTCCTCTAGGTCCCTGTTGTAGCCTCTATGTATAAAGCCTCACATCCACCCAAGTCCACTTCTTACCCAAGTAATGGGTCGGCCACATCCTTGCTTGGTGCCTAAGTAAGGGGTCGGCCAAGCTTTGCTTGGAGCCCAAGAGGTGGCTTGCCAAGCCTTGCTTGGTTCCCAAGCAAGGGGCCGGCCACAAGGAATTAAAAAAAAAAGAATTTTAATTTTTTTAAAATCTTTCCTTTTATAGTCATCCTCCAAGGGATTTAAAAGAGAGATTTTAATTATAAAAATTTTCCTTTTATAGCTATCCCACAAGGGATTTAAAAGAGAGATTTTAATTTTTAAAACTTTCATTTTATAGTCATCCACAGAGGGATTGAAAAGAGATATTTTAATTTTAAAATCTTTCTTGTAGTCATCTACAATTGTTTAAAAGAGAGATTTTAATTTTAAAATTTTTCTTTGATATCCATCCAAAAAGGGATTTAAAAGAGAAATTTTAATTTTAAAATCTTTCCTTTTATAACTATCCACAAAGGGATTTTAAAAAAAAAAATTAATTTTAAAGTGTTTCCTTTTTTGTTGCCCAAGCTATAGCCGGCCATGATTGGAATTAAAAGGAAGTTTTAATTATGTTTAAAACTTTCCTTTTTAGCATTCACCAAGGATTATAAAAGAGAAGTAGATGGTGCCTTATGGTAGAACACACCCTAAAGTTCCCTCTTCTATTTTCCTTGGTGGTCGGCCCCCTTTCTCCTCTTCTCCCTTTGCTTTCTTCCCTTAAGGCTAGCGGCACATCAAGGCTTCACCTCCTTGTGGCTGGTTTCTTAGAGAAGAAGAAGAAGAGAAGGAGGCTCCCTATTCTAGCATCCCTTGGTGGTCGAAAGTCTTGGAGGCATAGAAGTGGTTCGGGTGGTGTTGTCTTGGTAGATCGTCGCCCACACGATGTCCAAGAGGAGGAAAGGAATACAGCAGAAGATCAAGAGGTCTTTAAGTTACAAAAAAAGGTATAACTAGTTATTTATTCCGCTGCATACTAGTTTAGTTTTTCTTTTTATGGATCCTGAAATACCAACACAAGAGGTTAGCAATTTTGTGTTTCAATTTTGTGCTTCGATTTTGTGTTTCGATCTTGTGCTTCGATTGAAATCTCTTTAGTTAAACCTAGGGTTTACTGTGAGGAGTTTAAATATTCAATTTCTTTGAAAGGTTTGTCTAGGAAGTAGTGGATGATCCCATAACCAAGAAGGCTGAGTGCCTCGCCAACGACCTGGAAGTCAATCCTTGAAATAGATATTTAATCAACTTCTATAATATGGTTTAACTTCTGAAGAACACATGAGTTGAACTTGGAGTAAAAATGTTAAGTTTTATTTCCAATCCAAGTAACTTATGAAGAACATATGGTTTGAACTTGGAGTAAAAATGTTAAGTTTCGTTTCCAATCCAAGTTTAAGAACACATGGGTTGCTAGGAAAAGTTCTGTGCTTATACAAATTTTTATACAGGGGAAACAGAACAAAATTCCGAGTAGCACCCAACAGATCCTAGAGGGGGAGATCCAAAGCCATTACTCTTAATAAAATCTTTAGAGGAGAGTTAAACAAGAAAGAGTAAAGGTTGATGTTGTAGAAGTTAGGATCACACTTCTATTTAACTTGGTTACAAGATATGTGTTGGGGTTATCACGGGATCATTATAGAGGGTGTCATGAGATCACTGTAGTAAACATTAAAAGGATAGAAATAGACTTAGGTCTAGTCAGTCGACTATACCTCCTTCGACTAGACTTGAAGGGGAGGCTAGTGATATGGGTTATGTTAGATTGGCTGAGTGAGTGAAGGAGGGGTTTAGGTCCAGAGAGATAGGAAAGGTATATTGCCTACCGATCGCAGGCTAAGCGAGCACCCACGTGCTCATATATGCTCGGACAGGCAAAGCCCGCCCGAGCATGAAGGCATTTAGCCTTATATATAACTCTTAGCATATTGTCGGTCGATCGTAGGCCAAGCGAGCACCCACATGCTTATATATGTCCAGTCGGGCAAAGTCTGCCCGAGCATGAAAGAATTTAGCCTTATATATAACTCTTAGTATATTACCGATCAATCGCAGGCCGAGCAAGCACCCACGTGCTCATATATGCTTGGACGGGCAAAGCCCACCAGAGCATGAAGGCATTTAGCCTTATATATAACTCTTAGCATATTGTCGACCGATCATAGGCCGAGCGAGCACCCACGTGCTCATATATGCCCGGCTAGGCAAAGTCCTCCCGAGCATAAAGACATTTAGCCTTATATATAACTCTCAGCATATTATCAATCGATCACAGGCCGAACGAACGCCCACGTGTTCATATATTCTCATATGGGCAAAGCCCGCCCGAGCATGAAGGCATTTAGCCTTATATATAGCTCTTAGCATATTGTCGGTCGATCGTAGGCCGAGCGAGCACCCACGTGCTCATATATGCTCGGTCGGGCAAAGTCTACCCGAGCATGAAGGCATTTAGTCTTATATATAGCTCTCAACATATTACCGACTGATCGTAGGCTGAGCGAGCATCCACGTGCTCATATATGCTCGACCGGGCAAACCTCGCCCGAGTAGAAAGGCATTTAGACTTATATATAACTCTCAACATATTACTAGCCGATCGTAGGCCGAAGGAGCGCCCACATGCTCATATATACTCGGTCGGACAAAGCCCGCCTGAGCATGAAGGCATTTAGCCTTATATATAACTCTCAGCATATTATCGGTCAATCGCAGGCCAAGCAAGCACCCACATGCTCATATATGTTAGACCAGGCTGTAGAGCCCGCCTGAGCATAAAGTCACTTAGCCTTATGACACGTTCCTAATATACGACCGGCTTGAATGATCGGTCGAGACATATTTAATAGAAAGCATTCTCAACAGTATATACGTCCGTCTTGAACGACCGGCCGAGACATATTCAACAGGAGTAATTCTTAACAGTATATACGGCTAGCTTGAACGATCGACTGAGACATGCTTAACAAAATATTTGGCGGGAAATATCTTCTAGAAGCTTCTTCAATCATAATGGCATGTCCTATTATAAATATAAGTCATAAACGACAAAAGGGGTACATCTGGGATACATAAAAGATTCCTTAAAGGAGTATTGCACGAAGTATAGGAGATGACTCCATCTCCTAACAAACTTTAACTAACCGAGGGCCACCTCATGACTATGAAGATCACGTGAGGTAGTATAAGAAGGGGGATCCTCTCCGTTGGCAAGGTATGCAAGTTCTAGTATCTAAACTCTGTTTTCACTTCAGTTACTGTTCTTCTTTTTCTTCTTCTTCTTCCATCTGAGAGAGGAATTGACTTGAGCGTTGGAGGGCCTAGCCAGGGATCTCCACCCCGGTCTTAGGTCACTAACGCTTTGTTGGCTCATCTCATTATGCGTAGGAGCATTGAGGAGTTTCTTCGGATCTTCAGAGTTCATCTTCATTGAAGGTCATCGTCATTCATCAGAACCAATGCTGATCTTCACAGATCTTAGACAGGATCAGTAACAAACTCTCCCTCATAAAATTAATTTAATTTTTTATTCAGATATTAAACTAAAAGGAATAGATACTATATTTGATCTTAGCCAAAAGATCGAGAAAGGTATGTTTTTTAATGTCACAAGTCCAAGGTATTTATAGAAACTTCTCTGCTCGTGGTATTGTTAATCATAAGATGTGAGACTAAAGAGAACCATGACAGTGCATATTATTTATTTAAAAACAACTAGAGAAAATTACTAATAAGACAAATTTATTTTCAGTGTGAAAAGAAAAATGGACATTAACGTAATTTAATTTTGGGATTCATCAAAATTAGTTAGTAAAAGGTTCAAATTCTTAATAAAATAGTAAGATGATATTAATTTATAAATATTTTTAATAATTTTAAAATTATGTTTTTCTTTGCTTTTAGAAAAGGAAAGAGGCAAAATAAAAATTTGTTTTGAGTCATTGGGTGCTCGAGTTAGACTTGATCTTGGGCTAAGTTTGAATAAGAATTCATTCAAATTTGGAATCGTTCATCTATTGACTTGGTTCAACGAACCCGAAGTGAACTAATGAATTTGGTGGTGAACCTTCCATCATAGTTTGTATTAGATTTTATAATAAAAGGTTTTTATTTAATAATATTTTATGCTTTTACAATGCATAAAAAAAATTAAAGATAATACTTTTACAATCACGAATTGTCTATTATATTTACACTATTGTCATGTCCTCCATGGTTTTGTCGTAGGACATTATTCAGAGATGATTGCTGGCATTGCCTCCTCCGTGAGCTACTAACATTATCTTTGTTGTTGTTGCCCGTCGATGATGATGCTACCCTTCATGGTTTTGTCGTAGGACACTATTTGGAGGAGAATTATGCACCCTAGGCCGTCGTTTCTCTATCTCAGTGATGGCCAACCTCGGTCACCATTACTCCGAGATCACTACTTTCTCGTCACCGCTTGACGACGGAAAAGTGATCATGAAACAATATCGAAAAGCTCTCCGCAGAGTTCATGAACCAAAACCCTCTGCAGCTCAAATGTTCTTCGCTTTGCCTGCGACCACCTCCTCGATGCACACCCTTTGATTTCTCTTGGTCGCATACATTTATAAGAAGAAAGTATCAGTTTGTAACCGATGCCTTGATGGCTCTTAATCGCAATATGCATTAAGGGAGATGAACCAATCATCTCCTCAGTGTAACGTTGCAAATCTTTTGCAATGTAGCGATTTCCAACATCTCCCACTTGTCCAAGTCAATGCATAAAGATTATATGGCCACATAGGCAATGCCAGTCACATAGACCATGTTAGTCACATAAACTACAAGATGATTATGTCACAAAGACCAGAGCAAAAATTAATTAGTCACAGAAACCAAATGAGAACATTCTATCCATACTTTAGGGTAAATGGTTAGTGCGACAATAAGCACACTAGCAATAACTGCAAAGAAGATTGTTACACCTTACATAGCTGCTCTATAGAACGAATCAGAGACATCAATAATTTGTGTTTACCTTAGATTAAATTATTTACATCAATATGAACATCTCTAATCCCTTATTATGACTATGATGTCAAGAGCATATTCAACATCTCCAATTGACACAATTATTCATAATTACATTTTATGTACTCAACAAAAATATAACTGGTACCAATGAATAAATGTTACAGATGTAAATCAATCTTAATCTTCCTTTTTAGCTAGAATCTATTTATTTTAATCAATTGTTTTCCTAGTTATGTTCCATAGACCAAATCATCTATAGCTAATAGGAAACATGCTAAATTAGCAGACACTGATCATAACTTCAAGTAGACAGCTAAATAGTCACTTAAGGTACGATTGAGATTAACTTATAATCTCAAGGGTCTCACGTAGTAGAGAAGCAGGATTCATTCTCCTACTACCCTTCTTGTCACCATAGCATGTGGTATGAATCACATGCTACAATGTTATTCTCTTTACTAAAAAGAGCGCATGTTTTTCCTAAAAATTAACATTGTATATATTTCGATCTAGACATACATAATGTCTAATCCTAAATTCAATATATGAATTCCATTCTGACTTTAAGCGGATTCAGTAAATGGTGGGTGCATTTACTCCAATCATTACATAAATGATCTCATCTTGATACAATTATCAAGGCGACCTTAACTTATGGATATGACTCTATTCACAGCTATATAAATTGTCCCATAAGTAATAATCTTATCTTTATTTATACTTAACAAATAGAGATGATTTGTCCATGTGAGTGGACCAATCTTAATCTGCCAATATGCTTATTGAGACTTTTTTTTCAAATGTAACAAAGACATATACACTGAATAGATCATGACATTTTTATTTATCAAAATGTATTTATAATAAGTTACATTCTTCTAAGTCCCAAGGACTTCACATGTCCTTGAAATGACTCTTTAGTCAATGGCTTAGTAAAAAGATCAGCAAGCATATAACGTGTACGGATGTACTCAAGAACTATCCTTTTCTTGTCAACAATATCCCTTACAAAATTATACTTAAATTTTATATGCTTGCCTTTGTTGTGATATTTGAGATCTTTGGAAAAAGTTACAGAAGCTTGACTGCCACAGTACATTGTAATAAGACTCCTACTATCCTCAGCAATCTTCAGATACTTTAGGAACCTTCTTAACCAGACAACCTCTTGCACAGCCACTGCACAAGCCACATACTCAGCTTCCATTGTCGACAAGGCTACATAAGCCTACTTCTTGTTATTCTATGAGATGATGCCACCATTTAGCAAGAAGGTATAATCCGATGTGGATTTTCTGTCATCAAGATTTCCCGCCCAATCTGTATTTGTGTAGCCACTTAAGCTCATATCTGATCCTTAGAAATAGAGGCAATAATCTGTTGTCCCTTTGAGATATCTGAATATCCTATTCACCGCTTTCCAGTATCTTGATCCTAGGTTTGACTGGAAACAACTAACTAAGCCAACAACATAGCTTATATCAGGATGAGTACACAACATAGTGTACATTAAACTACCAATAGCACTGGCATATAGTTTTTTCTTCATTTCGGCTATTTTTTCAGGAGTCTTGGAATACATACTTTTGCTCAAAATAGTGCCTCTCGCTATAGGTGTTTGTTTAATGTTGTAATATGACATATTGAATTGTTATAGCATCTTAGTGATATAAGCTTCTTGAGACAAATCCAAAAACTTTTTCAATCGATCTCTAATGATCTTCTTCACTCCTACGATGTACCTGTTTCTCTCATATCTATTATGCCAAATTGTAATAAAAGCCACGATTTAACTTCTATCACATACTGATGTCACTTCTAGCTATTAGCATATCATCAACATATAATGATAAAATGATAAAATTTATTTTTTCTTTTTTAGGTAGATATAATGATCCCCATTGATCATTTCGAAATCATAAGACAAAATGACTTCATTAAATCTTATGTTCCATTGTCTTGATACTTGCTTTAGCTCATATATAGACTTCTTAAGTCTACATACTTTTTTCTCTTGGCCTTCGGCAATGTAACTTTCTGACTGTATCATATAGATTTCTTCGTCAAGATTACCATTAAGGAAATCTATTTTTACATTCATCTGATATAATTCCATGTCAAATTGTGCTACTATAGCTAGAATGACACGTATTGACACAAACTTCACAACTGGGGAGAATGTCTCTTCAAAATTAATATCCTCCATTTTGGGTATATCCTTTCACAACTAATCGAGCTTTGTATCGATTAATCGATCCATCTACTTTCCTCTTTATCTTGAGAATCTAGTTATTCCTAATAGCCCTTCGACCCAGAGGAAGATTGACTAAATCCTAAACTTGATTTTTTTTCTCATTGACTCCATTTCCTCATCCATTGTAATTTTCCATTCTTTTTTAACTGAGAATCTCAAAGTAGCCTCAACTGTTCGAGGTTTTCCATTCTTTTTTAACTGAGAATCTCAAAGTAGCCTCAACTATTCGAGGTTCCTCATTGTCAACTGGGGAAATCATCAATACCTTATTCTCAATGTCAAACCTTCTACGAGGAATAATATGACGACTACTTCTTTGTAGATTAGACTATTGAGAAACTGACTCATTTAGTGGCAAATTACTCCCACTAGGTTGATTAGATTTAGACATCTCCTGATTTATTGATAAAGAAACATTTCCTCCTCCTTTATCTCATATAGAGGAATAGTCATATCAAATTCACCTCGTGTTGGGAATTCAGTTTCAAGAAAAGTAACATCTCTTAACTCTATTTCAGAGATAATTCTATCTTGTTGCTCGCCAATGAAGGCATAACTCTTAGAAGTCTCAGAATGCCTTATAAAGATAAACTTCTTACCTCTAGGTCATAATTTTCATATTCGTGAGTCTTATCATGAACATAGGTAGCTAACCTTCAAGGTCTCAGATTACTTAAATCCAACTTTTTGCTTGTCCAACATTCATGTGAGGTAAATGAAACTGACTTTGAAGGTACTTTATTAAGTATATAGACCGCAACTAATAACACATCTCCCCAATAGGAGATTGGCAAATTAGCTTGTATCATCATAGACCTAAGTATTTCAAAAAGAGTCATATTTCTTCTTCCAACAGCCCCATTTTACTATGGAGTTCCAGGGATAGTTAGCTATCTAATAATCTCTTTTTTATTACACATTGTCTTAAACTAATCAGATAAATATTCACCTCCACGGTCAGTACGTAAGGTTTTAACCTTACACTCCAATTGATTCTTAACTTCATTCAAGTAACAAATGAAGCAATCTAATACTTCAGAATTATGAGAAATCAAATACACATGGCCAAAACGTGTGAAGCCATCAATAAATATAATAAAATAAGAATTTTCATTTCTAGCCTTCAGATTCATTGGGTCATAAATATCCGAATGAATTAATTATAATGGTGATTCAGCCCTAATAGTCTTATCAAATGGTTTCCTAGTAGACCTGTTCAATCGGTCGGTTAACCGGTTTATCGGTTTACCGGTTCCGGTTAATTCCGGTTTACCATCGGTTATATAGAACCGGTTAACCGACTGGTATCCTTTTCGGTTGAACTGGTTCCGGTTGAATCGGTTCTAGTCGGTTAACCGGTTTTAACTGAGAACCGATGGGCCGAAGCCCAATGCCCAGCCCATCTATGCCCGATTGGTTACAACTAAACCACGTTTGCTATACAGTATACATTGCAAGTAATTGATATTTTAGGAAATTGATGCGTGAGTAAGAAATAATCAAATAGATGAGAAATTAGTGGCAAATTACGATTTCAAGTGCTGGCCTAGTGCTGGGAAAGTCATAAGTGGGCCCGCTTGACTATTGGTTTTTTTTTATAATACACTAATTAGTAGTTACCTCAAAACTTCTCTCGTGAGTCTGTGACCCATCTCTCTGACTCTCTCTCCTCAACTCCACATTCTCCGCCCAAAATCCCGATTCTGCAATTTCTGCCCTAGCCAACTGGCGACTGGGAGGCATCGCTGCAGACGTCAAGTCGCGAGTCGCCGACGTTGTCCAAGAGTAGTCTCCGCCACGGCACCACCCGCCATTTGGTCCTATTGTGTTGATCGGTGTGGGTGTGGGCGTGCTGTTGTGTTGCCGACATATGATGGTTCAACCTTCTTCCAAGCAGAAGGAACAAGAAGCTTCAATCGCATCAAATCATAGGCCACCACGCCACCGCCGATCATCGTTACAAACTCCGTTAGAGCGCGTAGAAGCAATCACAGCCACACAGATAGCACAGTTATCACTGATTCACCGTAGCAGAAAAATTTAAAAAGTTGTTGTTTTCTCTTTCTGAAACTTGGACTTTAAAATAGAAGCAATGTGAAGAATTAATTGTGCTCAATATATTGCAGAATGACCCAATGGCAATTGAAGAATCTAACAAGAACATTGAGAGTGACGGTAGCTCTGGCTCGCGATCGACTGAAGATATCAAAAACAAACGAAAAAGAGCTGGAGGTGGTGTTGGTTCTCGAAAGAAGCATTCAGTCGTCTGGGAGCATTTTGAAACTTATATTGATAAAGATGATGGAATTCAAAGGGCAAGGTGTTTGCATTGCAATCATGTTTACTATGCAGATCCAAGCAAAAATGGCACTACATCTCTGAGGCGACATATTCCTAAGTGTCCAAACAATCCTCTCAACAGAAAGGACTTAAAGGTAATACAAAGTCAAGTAACTTTTGTTGGAAGACAAGTTGATGAGGTGTCTGGCAAAGTAAAAGCTAATTTACAGGCTTGGAAATTTGATCAAACCACAGTTAGAAATGTTGTTTCTTATATGATCATAGTAGATGAGCTGCCTTTTAGATTTGTGGAGGGTAAGGGTTTTCAATACTTAATGAGTGTGGCTTGCCCTTCATTTTATGTTCCATCTCGGTCTACTGTTACTAGGGATTGTTATAATTTATATATGGAAGAAAAGGATAAATTGAAGTCATTTATTAAAAATGAAAGTGGTAGGATTTGTTTGACGACTGATACTTGGATTTCAAAACAAAAGGAATGTTATATGTGTCTAACTGCCCATTTTATTGATACTAACTTTAAGATGCATAAGCGAATTTTGAATTTTTGTCCTATCTCTAGTCATAAAGGCAATGATATTGGTGAATTGATTTATAAATGCTTGCTAGATTGGGGCATTAATAATGTGTTCACCGTGACAGTTGAACACAACAATTCTGTATTTGAAAAGAAAATTTATGAATTGGCCTAATTGCATATTAGGGGGCAGATATCTCATGTTAGGTGTTTAGCACATATTCTGAATTTGATTGTCAAAGATGGGTTGAAAATAATAGATGAATTAGTTGAGAATGTAAGGGCAGCCATAAAGTATATTAAAATGTCTCCTGCTAGGATTGGAAAATTCAAAGAAACAGCTTTACTTGAAAACATTGAGTACAAGAAGCACCTTGCTTTGGATGTTCCAACTAGATGGAACTCCACATACATCATGCTTTCCTCATCTTTAAATTATATTCGAGTTTTTCAATCTTATGCTGAGAAACATGGTGATATGGCAGTAGCTCTAAAAGCAGATGATCATAATGTGCCTTCTAGTGACGATTGGGATAATGCAAAAAACTTATGTGATTATTTGGAATGTTTTTATCATGTCACTAATGAAGTTTTTGCCAACAAGTATGTCACTTCAAATGATTTTATGTCTCATATTAGTGAAATTGATGGTTTGATAAAAGAGTTGAAGAAGAGTCTTGATCTTAACACAAGTGCAATGGCATATTCTATGGGTGAGAAATTTGATAAGTATTGGGGGGATGTATCAAAGATGAACAAAGTTATTTTTATGACTGCTGTTATGGATCCAAGATGAAAGTTGGGATACCTTTATTTCATGCTTACAAATATGTATGAGAAGGATATAGGTGGAACCTTATTTGATAGTGTAAAACGAGCCATGGAGGAGATGTATGATGATTACAAGAGATTGTATGGGTCAGGAGATTCTTCTATGACTTCATCGTCACCTTCTGTTTCTTCAAGTTCACGAGATGTTCATGTTTCAGATGCAACAGATTCTTATGTTTGTGCAAGAAATAGAGAAAATGTCAGACATCGATTGGAAATGCAGTATCAGAAATCGAAAGCCAATGTTGTAACTGAATCAACTTCAGAATTGCAAAGGTATTTAGCTGAGCCAGACCATCCATATTCAAAAGGGTTTGATATCTTATCTTGGTGGAGGAATAACAAGGCAAGATTTCCTATACTTTCTGAGATGGCTCGCGATTTGCTTGCAATACCAATTTCTACGGTAGCCTCAGAATCAGCATTTAGCACTGGAGGTAGGGTATTAGATTTTTTTAGGAGTTCTTTAACTCCTAGAATCATGCAAGCGTTGATTTGTGCTCAAGATTGGTTTCGGGCTACTGGGTCTCCAATGACAGTTGAGGAAAATTTATTAGAGTTACAAAAATTTGAAGCAGGTATGATGTTTGACTATTTTAGTTTTTGTAATATTTGATTTATATGAAATAAAATGTTAACATATATTTTTGGTTGTAGAATTGAACCCATCAGAAAAGGATTGTATTTTCTTCGATAATTTGTAGCGGCTTCTCTCTATCAAGATCATTATGCAGAATTGAGAAGTGATTAAGGGAATCAAGTGAAAGGCAAGTTTTATCTAATAAAATGCTTATTTTACCTATTCTATTGTCAATCATTTCTTATCGTCAATTCGTTGAAGGTTTTGTAGTATCTATCAACACTTAAAAAATTCTAAATTTGTGATGCTCAAGTTTAGATGATAGTTTGCTTACTTTAATTAATCAACGAGTTGTGGTTTACACTTTATAAATTTTTAGCCAAGAGTTCCTTTATAAATTGTGTAGAAAGGGCTTTAATTTTTATGACTAGCTAAATATTGGTTGTAACACCCCTAGAAAGCCTAGATAAGAAAGTAAGGATAATGAGAGTACGAATGTAATGAAAAGAATGTGTAGATAGTCTACGTTGAATGTTACGATGGGAAGGATTTAGATGATTAAAAACTTTATGAAAGAAAATAAAGTTGAGAATATAAAGTTCTATACATGATTTATAATGCAAGGAATTAATGTAAACAAAAGAGATATGAGATATTATATATGCATGTATGAAATATTTATGCATAATGCATATACATGAATTATTTTATACAAAAATATGTTAGGAGAAGGATTTGATCCTTGGTTCTCTTGTGGATGCATGCATGTGTTAACCAAGTGTGATAGGAGTGAATATTGTAAAAGGAGAGATGGGAATTATAATTAAAGGAAAGAAAGGAGAGAAATTAAGAGAAAGAAAAGAGAGAAACTCAAGAAGCATTTCTCTAGCATATTCTTTCTCATTAAGAGGAGAAGTAAATGAGGAGGATGAATCAAGTCAAGTTTTCCTCCCTCACTTTAGTATAAATAGGCATGGAGGGGTTTCATCCTCAACTCACTCTCCTCCTCTCCTCCATTTGTGCCGAGCACTCTTCCTCCCTCTTTCCTCTTGTTGCGAGAGCAACAACTCTCCCCTTCTTTCTTTCTTTTGTTGCCGAGCAACACAAGAGGAAGAAGCCTCCTCTTCTTCCTCCTCCTCTCCACCAAAAGACCTAGCCACTTCTTCCTCCATTGGTGCCGAGCAAAGCAAGCAAGGAAGAAAGGTCCACAAGCAAGTTCTCAACTCTAGGAAACTTAAGCAAAGAAGGTAAGCTTCCCTCACCTGCGGTACAAGGCTTTCATGTGATTTTCAGATTCTTTTTCTATGCCTTGAAAGAAAGTTTTCCCCTATGTTTGTATACATATATGATGCATGATCAGAGGTGTATGTAACCCTAGAATTTCAATCAAAAATATTGTAAATAGGTTAGGAAAATTATTGTCTAACCAAATTAGTGCAAGTTTCCCTCTATGAAATGCTAAGGACCTTCCTATGGTTTTCTTGCTTGGAAGTTGATTGGAACCAAAAGAACCCCACTCTCATGTTTCGGCCAAGAAAGAATTTAGGGTTAGGAGGACCTTGAATTTAAAATAACTATGCTTATATGACATGATATAAAGTTCTTAAGAGTTGTATACTTGTATGTTGAAAGAAACTCATGAACCTTACTCTTAATATTTCGGCCATGGTAAGGTGATAGTTTAGAGAAGCTTAAACAAAATTCTAATATGCTCAATGACCTCTGTGATATTATGTTATGAAAGACGATTAATGCTCTCATGTTTAATTGGAATGTAGAAAATTAGTTACATGATTTATGACATGTAAGATCACAAGAGTCCTAGCTTGTTTATGATCCAACCTTGTGTATGATGTTCTTAGTAAATCTTGCTATGAAATTTACTTAGGTTTCCCATGCTTTAGGCCACTTAAAGGAAGTTTATATTCTATGAATTTCGGCCAAGTAAGGTTTAAAGGACCTAGAGGCCTTGGAAATGAAACCTAAGGGGTTAAAAGTACTTCTTATGAAAACTTGATAATGTGTGAATGTGATACATGTTTGTATGACCTAAATGAATCATTATGTGTTCGGCCATGAAGGGATAGATGCCCTAGAAACCCTAGGATTTAACCAAAAATTAAATATGTCTATGCCATGCTGTATGAAAATGATATGATAATAAGTTGGAATGCATGATTGCTTTAGTTACGAAATGATATGCATAATGAAGTTATATTATGAAATATGCCATGATGTGTTATAGCATAGAAAATGCTATACATAATGAAAAGAAATGAAGTTATGTTATGATATGTGATAGCATAGAAAATGCTATACATAATGAAAAGAAATGAAAAAGAATAAATGCATGAAAGATTGTTAAGGACATGATATGATAGTTATGCATGATAAGTTATTTTTATGGTTTGTACCAAGGGTGGGCTCCGTAAACGCCCCGGGGTCGATGGAGTAAGACTCGGGCCTCGTCAGTAATGGGCCTTTGAGTGCCCTAGGTCGATGGAGTAAGACTCGGGCCTAGTATGTATGCATGGTAGGGCTCAAGACTTGCTACCTTGGACCTACGCATTATGTATGTGGTACAAACCGGGATCCCAAATGATGATGATATTAATTTCAAGTACTATTAAGTATAAGTTTTCAAATTCACGATGCATTGCCTACATTCATATGTGCTTGAATTATATGATGATATGATATAATGTCATGTGATATTATGATATGAATATGATGCCCTTGTATGTCTCATGCTTGTAATTTATTTGTTTTATGATATGATATTCATGCTTCTATGAAATGATATGTGAATAAGAAATATGCATGATATGTTTGAATAGAATGATATGTTATGTTATGATTAGTTGAGACGATGATATGTTGATCCATTCTTGATATACGATGATTCTCGGTTTTAGTGAGTAGGAAAGGAACTTACTGAGCCATGAGTGCTCATAGCTTACTTTCCTTGTACCGCAGATAAAAGAGAAAGCTGGATGTACAACGGAGCAGCAGGAGGAGCAGATAGTGATGTGTGTGGTGGTGGCTCGGCAAGAACGATTCGGACAAATTAATATTTTTAGTTATAAGTTCAATATATGCACATTTGAACAAATCAGAATATGTGATATTATGCTTAATAAATTAAATTCTTTAAAGTTTTTATTCTTCCGCTGTTATAACTAAAGCATGTACGTAAGTAGGATAAGATCATAGCGCCGCCCTTGGGTAAGAAGGGTGGGCGTTACATTGGTACTGGGTGATATATGTTTTGGACAATTAATTTCATTTTGTGCAGCTGGAATATTGAGTTTTTCAACAAATATATAAGTTGGTTTGCTATTAAACTTGCAATACACCCCTGCTAGCGATATTTGGAGCATTAGCTACATCTTTGTTGAGGTGCTGACCAGGAAGTCACTTTTCATGTGATTCATCATTGAAGAGTGCAGAGTTCAATTTTAAATCCTTTAGAAATCTTGAATTTGTGTTAGACAAAAAGACAATGTTTGATGTGTAACATGTGTTGTGTTGAACTGTTGAACTGTTGTGTTGAACTGTTGATCATGGAGTTGTTAAAATTATGGGTTGTGTGTGTTGGGAATCAATTATGTTAAAGAGACTCTTTAGCTTTTCATAGTCTAAGTGTCTAACTAATTCTGCAATATCTTTTGGGACCTTTTGGACTTAGTTACATGACCTGTATATCTTGCTGGTTATTTACTGATTCATGGTTCAAAAATTAAATCTTGAGCCAAAATGGCACATTCAAATGTCTCAACTACAGAATATTACACCCTGGAAGCTACTACAAAGCTTGAGATGGTTGATGCTTCGCTTTTTGTGTGATAGCGTCATGGAAGCTAAAGGCATGACTCGCATGAGATCAGAACTTGACATTAGGAAATAGGATGCATGAGTGTGTAGTTACTTCAAATGTCCATAATAACATTGATAGGAGTAGGAATGACTTGACTATAACTAGTGCAGATGGACCTTTGGGCTTTGGCTCCAGAGGCGGAGGTGACTGAAGAGACTGCAGATGGAAATAGTGATGAGTGTTGCCTCTGTGGTATGGATGGTAGCTTGATATGATGTGATGGCTGTCCTGCTGCATTTCATTCTAGATGTGTTGGAGTTGTTAAAGATCTTTTGCCCGAAGGTGATTGGTACTGTCCTGAGTGCTTGTTGGAAAAACATGATGGATTAACAAAGTTGTCATAGTCTTCCCAAGGAGCTGAAGTTTTGACTTTTGAGTACTGATCCTCATGGGCGTGTATATTTTAGCTGCTGTGGCTATCTATTGGTGTATGTTTATACAAGTTCAAATATTTTTCCAGATGCACTTTTTTTACGTATTTGTCCTCTTTATGCTTTCCTTAAACTGTTTTATAATGCATTCATACCATACATGCGGTACTAATTATGATCCTTGTTATGCTTGTCTATTTCCCAACCTTACTACCTTAGTTTTTAGTTTAATTCTTATTATTTGATTGCTCATCGGTAATGTAGACAACAAGATCCAACTCGGCCTCCATTGCCTCTAAAATTGCAGCAGCAGCAAAAGGTGGGGTGGTGGGGGAACATAGATAGTTGATGCATTAGCTTTAGTCTCAGCCTTGGCTTCCGCTACTGTGTTGAAAACAGGAAGGCCTAAGTGTTCTGTTCCTCCTTTCTTGGGTGTTACCCCGCCAACCTATCAATTCAAAAATAAACATCAACCAAAAGGGTGTTTTCTAGTATGATATTGAGCTATGCAAGAAGCAATGCAAACAGAAAGATCAACAACAACGTCAACGCTGGACAGTTCCAAATTCAGAAAATAAGTAGAGACAAATCTTATCCCCAAAACGGAATGAGACATGGATCAACGAACGAGCTGTAATAAGCCAAGTCACCACGAAAAGGTTGACCGGTTCTGGCTAACCGGTTTATCGGTTTTAGCCGATTCCGATTAACCGGTTTATCGGTTTACCGATTAAACCGGCAAAAAAAAATCCAAACCGGAACGGAACCGGTACACCGGTAGAAACCGGTTAACCGGAACCGTTTAAAACCGGTTAACCGGTTAACTGGAACCGGTAACCTACCGATTTCGGTTTTATTTTCGGTTTCCCGATTTTTTTGCACAACCCTATTTCCTAGTTGTCTTTCCAACAAGATAATGCTTACATATAGACAAGTTAATCTTAGCATGAGTGCATAAAAGGTCCTCCTTATCTAATCTATTCATTTGTTCTTGTCCTATATGTCGTAGTCTAGCATGCTAAATTTCATCATTAATATCAGCATTACTAATAAGAGCAATTCTTGAAAAATAACCATCATTATTATTTGGTTCTACGTAAAAAACTATAAAATCATTTGTTACATAACCATTCCCAATTAACACGGAGTTAATTTGAAGTTCTACATAACGGCTATAAAAATTTACACAATAACCTAAATCAAGAAGACAAGTGACAGAAACTAGATTCCGTTGAATCTAGGAGAATACAGGACTGTTAGTTGCTACTCGAAATATCGTACCGGTTCCCCTGTACAAAAATTTTGTGCAAGTCCTGAACCTTTCCTAACAACCTATTGTGTCCTTTAGAAATTAAATTTGGAATCACAAATAGAACTTAACATTATTGATTCCAAATTCAACTTATCTGTTCTTAGAGGTTTAGACTTGGATTGCAAACGATGCTTAACATTATTAATCCAAATCCACCTATGTTACAAATTTGATTAAATATTTATTTTAGAGATCGACTTCCAGGTTAAACATAGCGAGGCACTAGGCCTTCTTGGGTATGGAATCATCCACCACTTCCTAGACAAAGCCTTTCAACGAAATTCAATATTAAATCTCCTTATAGTAACCCTAGGTTTAACCATTAAGAATAATCGAATCACAAGATCGAAAAATAAAAGAAACACAAAATCGAAATATAAATTTGATAACCTAGAATCGTTAGCCTCTTGTGTTTGATATTTCAAGATCTAAACAAAAGAATAAACTAGTTATGATGCAGAAACTAATAACTAGTTATACCTTTTGTAGCTTATAGATCTCACGATCTTCTATCGTATTTCTCTTCTTATCTCGGACGTCGCGTGGGCGACGATCTACCGAGACGAGAATCCACCCAAGCCTCCTTCTTCTCCTTGCAAGTTTCGGCCACCAATAATCTCCTTGAGATGAAGAACTTCGGCCACCAACCAAGCTCCAAGGGATGCTAAGAAACCAAGCCTCCTTTCTCCACTTCTTCTCCAAGCTAAATTCGGCCACCAACAATCTCCCCAAGAGTTGATGCCACCGGCCACCAAAGAAGAAGAAAAGGACGAGAGGAAGGATAAGGGTCGGCCACACCAAGGAAGAGAGGAGAGGAAATAATAGATTAGGTTGTAAGGTGAGGTACCTCTACCCTCTCTTTTATATTCCTTGGTCTTGGTAATAAGGAAAGTTTTAAACATAATTAAAACTTCCTTATTTTCCTTGCCAATGGCTAATAAGGAAAATTTAATTAAAATTTCCTTTTAACCAATCTTGTGGCCAGCCCCTACAAGTCTTCCAAATAAGGAAATTTTTAAACACAAAATTAAAACTTCCTAATTTGTTTTCGAAAATTTTTTTAAAATAAAAATTTCTCTTTTAAAAATTCCCTTCATGGTTGGTTATAAAAGAAAACTTTTATAAATTAAAATCTCTCTATTAAAACATGTGGATGATTACAAAAAGGAAAGTTTTCTCCAAAATTAAAATCTTCCTTTTAACTATAAATAAGGAAAGATATCAAACTTTTCTCTTAATCCTTTTATAGAAACTATAAAAGAAAAAAAATAATTTTAAAACTCTTTTTTAAATCATGGCTTCCACATAAGGAAAGATTTTAAAATTAAAATCCCTTTTATTTTTTTTATTGTGGTCGGCCACCTACTTGGGCTCCAAGCTAGGGTCAGCCACCACTTGAACCCATCTCTCCTTGGTTTGGCCGGCCCTAGCTTGGGCTCAAATCTAGGCTTGGTCGGCCACCTTAAGGTGGGTAAGAAGTTGAGTTTAGGTGGATATAAGACTTTATAAATAAGAGGATACGACAGGGACCGAGAGGAGGAATTGGTTTTGGTCTCCCGATGAACTTGAGCTTCCCGTGTTCGCCCTGAACACCCAACTCGAGTTCATCAATAATAACTCATACCACTAAAGAGTTATTATTGAACTACTGCACCAATCCCATATTACTATATGGGCTCCTTCTTATCATGAGTGTGTTAGTCTCCCTGTGTTTAAGATATTGAATGCCCACTAATTAAATGAGTTACTAATAACTCAGTTAATTAATATCTAGCTCCAAGAGTAGTACCACTCAACCTTATCGTCATGGCGGACTAAGTCTACATGCAGGGTTTACATAACAACCCTTATGAGCTTCTCAAGGGGACATCATCAACCTAGATTACTAAGACATAGTTTCATTCTATAATCAACAATACACCATATAAATAATATCATTTCCCAACTTATCAGGCCTATTGATTTAATGAGTTAAATCGCACCCTTTGATAAATTAATGAAATAAGTATTAAGTATATCTGATTGTTATTATATCATGATTAAGAGTACACACATCCATAATAACAGAGGTATTATTCTTTTATATTGTCAGTATAAAAATATACTACCTCAAATGGTTTTGCTCAATACACTCAGAGTGTACTAGTGTAATTTTATAGTCAAGATAAACTAATATCAAATTATACTACGACTTATTCCAATGGTTTGTTCCTATCCATCTTAGTCGTGAGCTACTATTTATAATTTATAAGAAACTTATAACATGATCTTCTGTGTGTGACACCACACATCATGTTATCTACAATATAAATTAATTGAACAACTACACTTAGCATATAAATATAGACATTTGACCAATGTGATTCTTTATTTCAAAATAAATGTTTACAAAAAGCTAGGCTTTTAGTATACATTCTAACAATCTCCCACTTATACTAAAAGATTATGCTGCCATAAACGATGTTATATATCTGATTTCCATTCCTTTAACATGTCGATCAAAAGCTTTCGCCGGAAGGGCCTTAGTGAAAGGATCTGCTAGGTTATCTGCTGATGCAATATTGGCGACAACAACTTCTCCTTACTTTACGATGTCTCGTATCAGGTGGTACTTGCGCTCTATATGTTTACTCGCCTTATGGGCTCATAGTTCCTTCGAGTTTGCTACTGCACCACTATTATCACAATAAGTTGTGATGATTTTGGGCAAACCAGGAATCACATCTAAGTCCATTAGGAAGTTCCTAAGCCATACAACTTCTTTGGCTGCCTAAGAGGCTGCCACATACTCAGCTTCCATGGTTGAGTCTGAAACACATTTCTACTGAACACTCCTCCATGCAATGGCTCCACCTCCTAAAGTAAACACATAGCCTGATGTAGACTTACTGTTGTCCCTATCTGATTGGAAGTCTGAATCCATGTAACCCACAAGGAGCAAATCATCTGCTTGGTAAACCAGTATATAATCTCTAGTCTTTCTCAGGTACTTCAATATATGTTTTACAGCAGTCCAATGTCCTTGTCTATGGTTACTTTGATATCTGCTAACCATGCCCACGGTAATGTTAGGTTTTTCGGACCACGAAAACTGCTTTTTCGCATCGTGGAAACCTCGAAACCCCCTAGCCATTGGATCCGAGCGAAGAAAACTTTCGAAAATACGAGTACGAGTTTCAAACTATGATCTACAATAGATCTACAAAGGAAAAACATTTTTATACCTTTGAAGCGTGCCCTCGCAAATCCCGCTCGTCCAACGGTACGACGGATCTCGAAGTTGTCAACGTAGACAACTCTCTAGTGATATCCACAGAAACAAGAAGTGTTCTCTAACACTCAAGGATGGAGAAGAGAGCACCACAAGTGTGCTAGCACTTCTTGGGCTCTCGAGTAGGATTTAAAAGAGAGAAAAGAGAGAAAGCAAAAAGGAATCTTATACACTCACTAGTAGTATTCTCCTTTGTGACCTTCACTTTCCCTTATTCCCTTGGAACACAACTCACACACCTTCTCCTTCCATGAAAGCTCACGGCAACAACAGCAAGGAGAAAGAAGCTAGGAAGAAGGAGAAGCAATTACCACACTTGATTGCAATGGAAAATGAAACCCCCCATCACAAAATGTGGCCGGCCACACATGTAACTTCCATTCCATTTAATGTGGCCGGCCACATTAAATGAGAATGGGATTTGTAACCTCCTTGACAACTTGGAGATGATGTGGCTGCCATGTAGGATGAGTCATCCTCCATGAAGTGGCAATACATCAAGTCAAACTTGATGTTTTAACTTCCCATTTGGTCAAGTCAAAATTAACCAATTTTTCTTCCTTGTTGAGTTAAATCCAACATTTGGTTCAAGTCAATTTTAATTTAATGAATCTCAATTCATTAATATAAATTGACTCAATAAATCAAATTTAAATTAGACTCATTCAACAATTGAATCTAATTGAGTCTAACTCAATAAGTCTAATTTGAATTAATCCGAATCCAATCCTTGGTGCATCATATGAACCTAATCCAATTGGTTCATCATATGAACTCAATCTCCATCCACTTGTTCTTTGTGTGTGACCCAATAGGTTCTTGTAACGTTGGCAATGTTTCTAAACTCCTTTAGAAACATAAACAATGAGCGACATCTAGCAATACATCATTGCTACCCAAGTTACAAGAAATGTTGAGATCCAACATCACCTTGTGACTACTAATTGTGACTCCTCACAATATGTGACATTGTCCTTCTATCCTAGACATCTAGATTGATCAATGTGAGGCATAGACTGTGTCATCCTCTAATCAATCTAAATCTTGAACTCCAAGTAGACTCACTCGATCAAATGAGCTCAACATCTCATGTTGACTCATTTGGGCATGGTCATGCACTTCGTGGTCTAACTCTATCAAGAATATCGATGTCGCTCCCGTCATATGGGAGGGATAGATCTCATCTACATCACTCACATCCCTCTGCATAATTCGTTATATACCCAGTAATCGCCTTTATAGTCCACCCAGTTACGGGTGACGTTTGACGAAACCAAAGTACATAACTCCTTATGTAGGGAACCATGGTGACTTCAGGTCTAAGGACCAATAGTCATACTAATAGTCACATGAGAAAGTATATGACACTCATATAACGATCCATGATACTTTCTCATGGCGGGTCATTCAGTATACATTCTCCAATGCATACCCATGTGTCAACTTAATATCTCTATATCCATGACTTGTGAGATCAAGTCATCGAGTTGACCTACATGCTAGTCTTATTGCATTAACATTGTCCCTGAATGTTAATACTCGACTAGGAATGATTAAGAGTAGTGTTCCCTATATCATCTCACTATCGGTTCAACTAACCGATTGATATAGGTGAGAACCGTCTACTCAAGGACGTTATTATACTTAGTTTATTTGGCACCAATACAAGTAAGTATAATAACCAAAAACTAAATGCCTTTATTTATATAGAATATGATACAACAAGTCCAAAATACAATCATCAAATGATTGGCTCTAGGGCTCTAGCTAACAGGTAAAACAGATATCCGGTCTCATACATAACATATCATACATTAGGCCTCCTACAGCTGAAGCATAAGGAACTGCCTTCATCTCTTCTATCTCTTTTGATGTCTTCAGAGACATCTCTTTAGATAAAAGATACTCCATGCCTGAAGGGTAGAAAACCTTTCTTGGAGTCTTGCATGCTAAAATGAGCTAGGATCGTATCGATATATGAAGCTTGTGATAAGCACAACATTTTTTTTTTGTGATCCCTTATTATATTGATCCCAAGAATATGTGCACATTCTCCCAAGTCCTTCATATCGAATTGCTTGGACAACCATACCTAGGGATGTAAATGAGCCGAACCGAGCCGAACAATATTAGGCTCGAGCTCGGCTCGTTTAAGTTATATTTGGGCTCGAGCTCGGCTTGAGCTCAAATCGAGCTTTTATCACAAGGCTCGAGCTCGGCTCGTTTTAGAATTATCAAGCTCACGAACAGTTCGAGCTTGGCTCGTTATTAGCTCGATTATCAAAGTTAACGAGCCTAACTCGTTAAGCGAGCTCGGGCTCGTTTTCGGGCTCGTTTAGAGCTCATTTTTGGCTCATTTTAGAGCTCATTTTTTGGCTCATTTTAAAGCTCATTTTAAGGCTCGTTTTAGAGCTCATTTTTTGGCTCGTTTTAGAGCTCATTTTTTGGCTCGGTTTAAGGCTCATTTTAAGGCTCATTTTTTTGACTCGCGAGCCTATAAACGAACATGTTCGCGAGCTTATGAGCCGAATATCCTTAAGCTCGAGCTTGTCTCGATAAAACTGTCGAGCTCGAAATCGAGCTCGAGCTCGACTCGATAAGATAAACGAATGAACTCGAACGAGCTTTTTATCAAATCGAGCTCCGAATGGCTCGCGAACAGTTTGGTTCATTTACATCCCTAACCATACTCTTACTTCCGACAACACTTTGATATTATTTCCAACTAATAAAATGTCATCTACGTATAGTGCAAGAAATACCACCACGTTTCTATCACACTTCTTGTATACACAAGACTCATCTGGACACTGAATAAATCCATACAACTGGATTACTTCATTAAACCGGGTGTTTCAAGACCTTGAAGCTTGCTTCAGTCCATAAATAGACCGATTGAGCTTATATACTAGATGCTCTTTACCCTTTGTAATAAACCCTTCTGGTTGCTTCATATGGATGTTTTCTTCAAGACTTCCGTTAAGGAAAGCTGTCTTGACATCCATTTGTCAGACCTCACAATCCATATGAGCAGCAATAGATAAGAGTATTCGAATAGACTTAAGCATAGCTACTGGCGAAAAGGTTTCCTCATAATCGATTCCCTCTTCCTGAGTATACCCCTTCGTAACAAGCCTTGCTTTGAAGGTATGTTCGGGGATCAGGTTCATGTTTACCTAGGATCAAGTCCGACGACTCTCCCATAAACATGAATCTTTCAGGTTGCCTAACAACCCTCCTACTACGATGAGGTACTGTCTATTGTTGTGTATCATTTGTGATACGTGTTGCAGTTTCTTATGATATTTCATCTTGCATTGTTGGTACTAAAGTAGGCATATCCTCTCTCATTTCTTCTAGAACAATTTCACTCATGGGCTTATGGTTCATTACATAATCTTCCTCTAAAAATCGAGCATTGGTGCTAACAAATGATTTTCTGATTTTTAAGATTATAAAACAAACCACCTTTTGTTCCTTTAGGATATCCCACAAACAGACAAACTTCTGTATGTGATTCCAACTTGTTAGTGTCTCCCTTCAGCACATGTGCTGGACTACCCCATATCCGAATGTGTTTCAGACTAGGCTTACGCCCATTCCACAATTCTATGGGAGTAAAGGGTACTAATTTAGAAGGTACCATATTCAGATTGTACACTACTGTTTCCAGAGCATATCCCTAAAACGTATTTGGTAATTCTGAATAACTCATCATCGATCTAACTATTTCTTTAAAAGTCATATTCCTTCGTTCTACTACACCATTCTGTTGGGGTGTACTAGGTGCAAACAATTGGGATTGAATCCCAGCCTCTGATAAGTAATTCCTAAACTCTCCAAAGAGGTATTCTCCACCATGATCAGACCATAGTGTCTTGATACTTTTACCATGACGTTTCTCCACATCAGCCTTGTACTCTTTGAACTTATCAAAGCATTCAGACTTGCGGCGCATCAAGTAAATATACTCATATCTCGAATAGTCATCTATAAAATAGACAAAATATTCGAAACCACCTCTTGCCTGAATAGACATAGGACCACACAAATCAGAATAAACCAATTCCAACACATCTTTGGCTCTATACCCCCTTGGCCTTAAAATGTCTCTTGGTCATTTTACCTTCCAAGCAAGATTCGCAAGTTGGAAAGTTGTCCAACACTAATGAACCTAAGAGTCCATCGGCTATTAGCCTTTGAATCCTACTCAAGTTAATATGACCAAGCCTTAGATGTCAAAGATATGTTTGATTCATTTCTGAAGGTTCCTTTCTCTTATTAGAATTAGAAGATGTGCTATTAATTTTCATTTGTTGCTTTAAGTGAGTTATTGGATTTAGAGTATACAAATTGCCAACTAATGTACCAGAATAGATAATTTTCCTATTTTTCTTGACAGCCACTTTGTCATCAAAAGAAACAGTATATCCATCCTCAAACAGTTTAGAAACTAAAATTAAATTCTTTCTAAAAGTTGGTACATAAAGATAATTTCTCAAAACCAAAGTTCTATTCCTATTGAATGATAAGTAAACGTCTCCCACTGCAACAGCAGCCACTTTCGTAGCATTGCTCATGTAAACGGTTATCTCTCCCTCATATAATCATCGAGTTTCCTGGAACTCCTGTAATGTATTGCAGACATGATCAGTGGCTCCTGTATTTACACACCATGTGCTGGTAGATAACACCGCTAAACATGTTTCAACTACTAGAGAATAAGATATACCTTTATTATTCTCTCTCCTACAAGGACAGTCCGCCTTCCAATGTCCAAACTGCTTACAGATGAAGCACTTGCCCTTTGACTTCTTCACTCCAGCTTTTGGTCCAGTACCTAGAGATCTATTCACCTTTTTTGCTGAGCCAGCCTGTTTCTTCTTCTTCTTGCCTTTCAACTTAGAAGTAGAAACATTTTCAGCAAAGTGAATCTGAGAACTATGACAAAATATACCTTCTGCTGCCTAAAGTTCTGTCAGAAATTCCGCCAATATATAAGCCCTTTTGTTCATGTTATAGTTCAGGCGGAACTGCTCAAAACTTCTGGGTAGCATTTGGAGAATAATATCGATCTGGGTTTCCCTATCGATTTTAGCTCCAAGGATTTGTATTTTGTTCAAATAAGACATCATCTTTAGGATATGATCCCTTACGGGTGTCCCCTTTGACATGGTGGCTGTCATTAATTTTCTTATTGCCTCTTGTCTAGCAGCCCGATTCTGGTGTCCAAAGAGTTCCTTGAGATTGTGGCAGTTGGCAAGTCCTGATGCTGATGTTGTAGTACATTTGACATTGAAGCCAAAATGTAACACCACGTCATCTCATCTGCCTTGACCCATTTCCTATGATGCTTAATCTCCTCTTCACTAGAATCGTTGTTAGGCACATTAGGGTAGATCTCTAATAGTACAAACTTATAGCCTTCAGTAGTTAGGACAACGTCCAGGTTTCTTTTCTAATCTATGTAATTGGGACCAGTAAGTTTGTTCTCTTTCAGTATAATAGCCAGTGAGTTGAAAGTCATCCTAAGAATCACAAAAAAAAATTTTGTCAAGACTTTAAATTTAGAATAATATTGATTCCTCAAATAATATTATTTAAATTTACCAACACCTCAAAAACACCATGAATTTTGCATGTCACGTTAGTGTGAACGTATACAAAATCAAACATTTGTAAGAGGAGGTTTTACCCATTAATTTTATTCTTGTCATCCTAACTTTATGACAAATAAAATTAATAGTTGGTATTCCTTTGGTCACACAAATAATAGCAGTGACTCTATTGGGGAGGATACTATTAAATGTGTCTAAGTGTGTACCATTACTTGATACTTAGTCCATTAAATAGGATTGTGCCCCTTCAGTTGGAGAAGATCACACGCTCCTGAATAATTTCCTATAATCATCCATTTAGGAAGTTTGATCTAGTGATCTGTAAACAAACTCATCCGTTGTGGAGGAAGACACTCAGAGTCAATACACAAGTTTGTTTGCATCACTTATAAACCAGTAATGGAGACCGTGGAATTTATTTACTAATCTTTCTCCCACTTAGTTATTTAAGATGAGGATTTTATCATGCACACACACATCACAGCAAATAAAAGCAATAAATATGGAAAAATAATTTTCCAACTATTATGGCTTTTTCCATCATTGTCCTCCATGTGCTGCCAACCCTAACTGCTGTCATCTTTAGCCACCGCAATCGGGTCTAGTCGCCACATCTATCTTGCTTCTTTTTTCGCTGCGTCTCTGGTCCTTAAACAACACCACACCTCGCAAGAATACGATTCGCGACAAAAAAATAGAATTTTACATTTATCGATCCTATATTCCATGAAAGAATGTACATGTAATCTAGATCAAAATAAAAATGTAAAATTCTAAAATTAATACAGCTCCTGCTGTATTTAATACATACAATCATGCACACACATAAAATGCCCTCAACATGTCCGAAGGTCCAATCACACACAATCACATTAGGGCCATAATAGTTGGATCTAGGATGCTTGCAACCACAGAGTTAAATCTATTTGCACATCCTACTATTATCCTACCTAAAATATGTATGACATGCGCATAATTAAACTGAAAACCAAACATTCAGAGACAAACCCTAGCTCTGATACCAATTGTTGGTTGCTACTTGGAATATCGTATCGGTTCCCCTGTACAAAAATTTTGTACAAGTCCTGAACATTTCCTAACAACCTATTGTGTTCTTTAGAAATTAAATTTGGAATCACAAATAGAACTTAACATTACTGATTCCAAATTCAACTTATCTGTTCTTAGAGGTTTAGACTTGGATTGCAAACGATGCTTAACATTATTAATCCAAATCCACCTATGTTACAAATTTGATTAAATATTTATTTCAGAGATTGGCTTCCAGGTTAAACATGGTGAGACACTAGGCCTTCTTGGGTATGGGATCATCCACCACTTCCTAGACAAAGCCTTTCAACGAAATTCAATATTTAATCTCCTTATAGTAACCCTAGGTTTAACCATTAAGAACAATCGAATCACAAGATCGAAAAATAAAAGAAACACAAAATCGAAATATAATTTTGATAACCTAGAATCGTTAGCCTCTTGTGTTTGGTATTTCAAGATCTAAACAAAAAAATAAACTAGTTATGATGCGGAAACTAATAACTAGTTATACCTTTTGTAGCTTATAGACCTCACGATTTTCTATCGTATTCCTCTTCTTATCTCGGACGTCGTGTGGGCGACGATCTACCGAGACGAGAATCCACCCAAGCCTCCTTCTTCTCCTTGCAAGTTTCAACCACCAACAATCTCCTTGAGATAAAGAACTTTGGCCACCAACCAAGCTCCAAGGGATGCTAAGAAACCAAGCCTCCTTTCTCCACTTCTTCTCTAAGCTAAATTCGGCCACCAACAATCTCCCCAAGAGTTGATGCCGCCGGCCACCAAAGAAGAAGAAAAGGAGGAGAGGAAGGATGAGGGTCAGCCACACCAAGGAAGAGAGGAGAGGAAATAATAGATTAGGTTGTAAGGTGAGGCACCTCTACCGTCTCTTTTATATTCCTTGGTCTTGGCAAATAAGGAAAGTTTTAAACATAATTAAAACTTCCTTATTTTCCTTGCCAATGGCTAATAAGAAAAATTTAATTAAAATTTCCTCTTAACCCATCTTATGGCCAGCCCCTACAAGTCCTCCAAACAAGGAAAGTTTTAAACACAAAATTAAAACTTCCTAATTTGTTTCCGAATTTTTTTTTTAAATAAAAGTTTCTCTTTTAAAAATTCTCTTCATGGTTGGTTATAAAAAAAACTTTTATAAATTAAAATTACTCTATTAAAACATGTAGATGGTTATAAAAAGAAAAGTTTTCTCCAAAATTAAAATCTTCCTTTTAACTACAAATAAGGAAAGATATCAAATCTTTCTCTTAATCCTTTTGTAGAAACTATAAAAGGAAAATTTTAATTTTAAAACTCTCTTTTAAATTATGACTTCCATATAAGGAAAGATTTTAAAATTAAAATCTCTTTTATTTTTTTTATTATGGTCGGCCACCTACTTGGGCTCCAAGCTAGGGTCGGCCACCACTTGAACCCATCTCTCCTTGGTTTGGCTGACCCTAGCTTGGGCACCAAGCTAGGCTTGGTCGGCCACCTTAAGGTGGGTAAGAAGTTGGGTTTAGGTGGGTATAAGACTTTATAAATAAGAGGCTACGACAGGGACCGAGAGGAGGAATTGGTTTTGGTCTCCCGATGAACTTGAGCTTCCCGTGTTCGCCTTGAACACCCAACTCGAGTTCATCAATAATAACTCATACCACTAAAGAGTTATTATTGAACTACCGCACCAATCTCATATTACTATATGACTCCTTCTTATCATGAGTGTGTTAATCTCCCTGTGTTTAAAATATTGAATGCCCACTAATTAAATGAGTTACTGACAACTCACTTAATTAATATCTAGCTCCAAGAGTAGTACCACTCAACCTTATCATCATGTCAGACTAAGTCCACCTGTAGGGTTTACATGATAATCCTTATGAGCTCCTCAAGGGGACATCATCAACCTAGATTATTAGGACACAGTTTCATTCTATAATCAACAACACACCATATAAATAATATCATTTCTCAACTTATCGGGCATATTGATTTAACGAGTTAAATCACACCCTTTGATAAATTAAAGAAATAATTATTAAGTATATGTGCTTGTTATTATATCATGATTAAGAGTACACACTTCCATAATAACAGAGGTATTGTTCTTTTATATAGTGAGTATAAAAAGATACTACCTCAAATGGTCCTGCTTAATACACTCAGAGTGTACTAGTGTAATTTTATAGTCAAGATAAACTAATATCAAATTACACTACGACTTATTCCAATGGTTTGTTCCTATCCATCTTAGTCGTGAGCTATTATTTATAATTTATAAGGAACTGATAACATGATCTTCTGTTGTGACATCACACGCCATGTTATCTACAATATAAATTAATTGAACAACTACACTTAGCATATAAATGTAGGCATTTGACCAATGTGATTCTTTATTTCAAAATAAATGTTTATAAAAAGTTAGGCTTTTAATATACACTCTAACAAGGACATCATGTAGAAACAAGGTTCGTCCACCACGTAGGTTGAACTTGTAAGTGTCAATTCCTTTGACTTCAATCCTTGTATTGTTTCCCACATATATCTATTTATTGCTAACTGGTACCTGATGATACTCTACATATATAGCTCCATCACGAGCTACATGGTTCTTTGCTCCTAAATCTACAATCTACAAAGGATATGAATCAACTAACAACACTGTACTTACAATATGATGCTCATGGAAAGAAGATAAAGATGGATATACCTTTTTAGGCTCAGTACAATTCCGAGCAAAATGATTTTTCTTGCTACAGTTATAGCAAATTAACTTATTCTTAGTTTTTTGTCTATATTTTTTTCTTTTCTTCTTGATTTGGTTTTTCACTGCAACAACATTAACCTCCTTTCCTTTTTCATTCTTTTTCTTAAATCATTTTTTCTTATTTTTAGAACCAAAACCTTCGGCTACAAAAGTTTGACCAGAAATCCTTACAGATTCAATCCTCTCCGCCTCAAGTTCAACATGACGTGAGATATCAGTGAAAGTCTTGATACTCTCACTGTAGGTAAGGTTTTGCTTCATCATTTCCCAAAAATCAAGAAGGAATGGATAATTGTCTGAACCTATTATTCATCGATCAACACATGACCAGCAGTCTTAAGCTCTCGAATCATGTTACTCATCTTCCTTAGATGTTGGGCCATGGTAACATTTGAACATTTTTATAGCTATTAAACTTAATTGTTACTTGATGGAGGTTACTAAGATTTACTCCACTGTACTTTTCTCTAAGGGCTACCTAGACAACATGAGTTGATGGTAATGACTCATACTCAAATACTATGTCATCCACCATAGAACTAATCAATATTCTTTTATTAGTGGAGTCCTTCCTTTTTCATGTCTTATAGGCATCAATGTCACATCTATGCTGTGTTGTAAAACCATCAACCGGTTCGTCCATGAATTGATTTACAGCCCCTAGAACTTCTTGTTCCTCAAGAATGTATTGTATCTTGAGGTGCCAGATTTTGTAATTATCCCCATATAATTTTTCTCCTTTATTTAGTTCAGCTATGATGTTTTTAGTTGTCATAATCTACATAAATAAATATATTATTTATTATTTCAGTGTAATTCATATGCATGCAATTAATTATTGACTCAATGTAAATTATAATTGGTTTACAAAATCAAGTGATAATTATATTTTCACTCATCATTTGTATGTGTCAATTCAATTAACATTAATTAATTATATTACACACATTCTATCAAATGAACTAATTATTTTCATATGAACTAATCATATATACAAACTAATCATGAATATGAATGAATCATAAAAATATGAACCAATCATAAGCAAGTTAGTTAACACATAACATAACTATTTTTCTTTTTCATAGAATATAACACTGTTTGTACAAAACAACAGTTTCCACTATATTATTTTATGAAAAACAAAATGAGCTAAAATTGTTCGTATATAACGATAGTAAACATAACACTAGTAACTTAGATAAGCTAGCACTACTCCCATTACGATAAATACTAGTGCAGTGGGTAATTTTATCCCGTTCATCCCAAACTCGACGATGTCATGATCAGTCTCAGAATCATCCTTTAGATCCATGTTTAGATTCATTTCTGGATCTTCTGCACACTCTTCTGGATCCTCCTCTGATTCTTAAGGATCCATCTCTAGATCCTCTGTGGGATTTATTTCTGGATCCTCCACAAAATTTTCGAGGTCCATTTCTGAATCATCTTCAAATTCTTCGAGGTCCATTTCTACGAGATATGGATCCTCATCAAATTCTGTAGAATCCATTTCTTCATGATCTAGATCCTCTTCAGATTCTTTAGGATTCCATTTAAATTAAAATAACTATTGGCACATCTCCGAATATGAGATGCGCCCTTCAGAATAATCCCATAGTTGGTGTGCTATACCATTGAGATGTTCTGGCAGTGACTGAACAAGAGCCCATCTTCTGTCTTTATCTTGGACTAGATACCCTTCTCGCTCAAGTTTCTAAAATATCCTATCGAGCCGACAATTAGCCATCTGACTCCATGATAAGGGTCATATTCTAGCTCCTTGATCTCCTCCCAAACCTCATGTTGTCGTTCATAGCAACCAATCATCGTGTATATTGTTCGTGGTATCTAGAATTGAAAATAATGATATCAGTACAAAATCGACAAATCAATAACAAAACTGGTCAAATTCAATTCGTACATATACATGGAACAAATATATACAGAATACATAACAAATAAAAAAAAATTTTTTATTTATTTGGGGAGTCTCAGTTGACTAACACATTGGATCTGTTGATCAACACTGATGTTCAGTCTATTTTCCAATCAGAACAAATCTAATTGGAAATGGATGTCTTATCTATGTTTGTTTTAGTTTATTTTTAACCCATTTTATCAAATTTTGACCCGTTAGGCAATTTGACTTATATAATCAAATCTTGCCTATTAGAACAAATCTGGTCTAATTTGGTTAGCTCGACCCATGTAATCAAACTACCAGATTTGTTCAATTCAACTGAATTAATTAATAATAGACCAGATTAATTCAATAATAAATTGATTTGATTAAATCAATCTAGATCTAGGTATTATTGAATTAAACTGATCTAGTAAAATCAACAAATGATTCGAACCATATTAAAATCTTGATTAGACTAAGTTGGTCTAATTCAATTTTTAACAATTAAATCATAAATTAATTAAACATACATTTATTAATTAACAAAACATTTCATATGGATATAATTAATTAATAAATGCATTTAATTAAATTTAATTAAACGTTTTCATGGAAAACACGGTTTGAACTTGAGAACATGGGAGCGTTTCATATTTATTTATTTTTTTATTTTTATTTTTTAAACACTTTCACTTTGGATTGAGAAACAATTATATATACGGTTTTCTTCATTTAATTGACTTGTACTTAATCGATTACACCAATAAATTATACAAATTTAATATGTTTCATCAATTTAATCGATTGCACAGATTTTTGAATCAATTAAAATTTATTTTAATCGATTAAACTTCTTCTCTTTTCTGCTACGGGCGTGACACTTCTTTTGTCGCGATGCACGCAGTTGCCATGACGAACACGGTCGATCGTCGGGCTCCCAATGTGGTCGCCAGTACTCTCTGCCCACGGAAGCCGATAGTCAGTAACTCGGGGCTTAACAACTATAGCAGATCGAGACCCTTTTGCGATTTTACCTAGCGACGATGGTAGAAAGATTTTTTTCGACAAAAAGATTAGTTTCATGCATTTTTTAGAACAAAAGTACAGCTCTGATACCAATGTTGATTCTAACAGCATGAAACACAAGATAAAGCATGTAAATAATTTACAGTAATCTCCCGAAACGAACTTGGTCATCACTTGACGTCAGAAAATTGATCACGAAATAATATCGAAAAGCTCTTCGCAGAATTCACGAACCAAAACCCTCTACAACTCGAAAGTTCTTCACTTTGCTTACGATCACCTCCTCGATGCACACCCTTTGATTTCTCTTGGACACATACATTTATAAAAAGAAAGCATCAGTTTGTAACTAATGTCTTGATAACTTTTAATCGTAATATACATTGAGGAAGATGAATCAATCATCTCCTCAACATAATATTGTAAATCTTTTACAACAACCATCTCCAATACAAACTCCTCCCTAAGTTTCATATTTCTCTACTTCTTAAATTGGTAGTCAATGCAATATTTTTTTACTTTAAATAAAAAATATTTTTATATGCAATGAACTAACAAATTATGTAGTTTTAATATTTTTTATATCCTAAGTGGACAAGGAGATAATTTTAGGACCTATTGCTTTCCAATTTATCCTTAATGGTAGGTTAAAATACTTTTGTTGAATATCTAGATATATAATATTTAAGTTCAAAGTTTTTTCAATGTATGCATATTAATACATTTTAAATATTTTTTAAAAATAAAATCTAAATAATAATTTTGAATCATTGAATCGTGATTCGAATCATAATCAAGTTTCGTAAACGGTATTAAAATTAACAATCCAGAATTTTTTTTAATGGTCGGAGCCGATCGAACCCGTAATTTCGAACCCTCGACCCGTCACCGAACCAAGGTCGGGTCTCGATTAGGGTATTTATTCGTGTTATTGAGGGCAGAAAAGGTGAATTTTTTCGCCCCGTCCAGTTCCGCTAGCCGTTCGAAGCCTTATCGAGGGATCTCCATCTTGGTTTTTATCGAGGATCTCTGTCTTGGTTTATGAGGTATCTATCCTTCTTCGTGCTTATGTTTCTCTTTTCCTTTCGATTTGGCGCCTTCGAAGGTTGCTTTGCTTTCCTCTCGAGATGTATGCCAGAAGAATAAATTCATGATCGTTGAATGCTAAATCGGGTTCTTTTGTTCTTTTTGTGGTAGATCTGTAAATCTTTGTTGTAGATCTGCTTTTACATACGACATGAGCACGACGTTTCGATTTTTCTTATGTATCTGGCTAACTTATTGATTTATTACTTCGCAGCTCGAAGGAGAAACCCACTCTAGGGTATGTTGATCTGCTCCCCTTCATTCAGACTTCTTTAATTTTCTTAAATATGCTGCTGCCTGATTTAAACTACGTCGCACAATATTGTGGCATTTGAAGGATAAAGTAAAAAAAAAACATATTTTGATAAGAATCCACTTCATGTCTTATAGAAAATTAGAGAAAAGAAGGAAAGAAAGGGTGGGACGATGGTAGTTATGGAGAGGTTGTGGTGTGGGGTGATTGGTGGCAATGAGAACACCGCTTATCTTATAGAAAATTAGAGGTAAGAAGGGGAAAAAGTGCGGATGATGGTGGTTGTGGTGTAGGGTGACAGGTGGCGATGAGGAACTTACTCTAATATCAAATTGATGAGAGCTCATGTCCCATCTCATTTGAAATCAGAGAAAGGGGAAAGAGATGGATCACATCGAAGAGATAGAGTCCCAATAGCCAAAAGACTTTTAATTCATAATAAATTAACTTATTGATTGATTTTTTGTCAAAGGTCGTTGTGCTTATTTATAGGCATCTGAGATGTTATTAATCTAATAATTGTGTCTTATTTTAAATAAAATATGATAATTTACTACTTATTATAATTAAATTACATGTAATAATAATAATAATAATAATAATAATAATAATAAAAGGGCAGTCTAGTGCACGAAACTCTCGCCGTGTGGGGTCCCGGGGAATGATCCATTGTACGCAACCTTACTTTGCTTTTTGCAAGATGCTGTTTCCAGGATTCGAACCCGTGACATTTAGGTCACAAAGCAACAACTTTACCGTTGCACCAAGCCTCCCCTTTATTATAGAGATAATAAAGGATAATAATTCTATATTATAATAACTTGTTAATTGTTTTGCTTTAAGTGATGGTTTGGGTTCAGCCACAGGCTTAATTTGTAGGCGAAGATGATTTGAAGAAATTCTGATCAAGGAAGGAAGGATTATATATGTCTATTGCTTATAAGGGGTGTGCTATCCTATACTAGAGAACCTACAAGGAGTTTACCTAAAAAAATGAAGAGAATGAAAATCCAAACTAGTATTCCATTGATTTTTTTTTTCCATTGTGTACTGTTGTCAGTTATAGAATGGTAAATGACTTATCAGATAAACTAATTTTTTGGACTTTATTTAACATTGTGGTTAAGAATCTTTGTTGCCAGCTTTGGCATCACACTTGTGATGGCTTGTTTTCTCTAGTTTGAGTTAATATGGTTTAAGATTCCAGCTTTGGCACAATAATGTTGCTGGATGTACATGTTTTACATTGCAGATCATATAAAGGTTCCTGACCTCTGGAAATACATCTTTTGGTCTTTAGGATCTGGACCTTGATTTTGTACTTTTTATGACTTAGTACAGCTAAATATCACATTGTTCATACTTTTGCTAGTCTAATATATTTACTTTTCTTTTCTTATGCTCAAAGAGCAACTGCTTTAAGATCTGTAACCAAAAGCCTTGTCTGTCGTCTCTAGTGTATTGGCCAACTTGATTGCTCAATCACTATGACTAATCACTATGACTAAGTTAAAATTCTTCAATGCTGAGTTCTTAGTTTTTTGTAGCCTTAAAAATGTTATAATATTAGTGTAAAAAGTGCATGTGATATGGAACTAAGTTTTAGTGAGGGAATTTTCACACTTGTAACGCTGTACAACCAGTCATTCTTCTATTTCTGTCTCACAATCTTGTGGTCTTTCAAATACAATAGCAGTTTTTCTATCCCATGCCAAGAACTTAAAAAGGTGCATGCTCAGATGATTCAATTCGTCTTCTTTGCTGTAAATGGTACTAGGTCACTGTACCATATACGACAAAGCATTGATTAAATAAATAGGACTATAGGCAGCACTGGAATGTGAGGAATTATGAAAATGGTTCTTTTTTAAATGCAGTGGCACGCGGATAAAGACCCGCAAACGGAATATAGCTGCTCCTTTGGACCCTGCAGCTTTTGCAGATGCAGTGGTCCAGATATATCTGGATAATGCTGGTGATCTGGTATGTTTATTAAGGAACAATTGGAAAGATCTTGCCTTATTTTCTCACCAAATCATGCTATAAAGATTTGACTGATTTTAGTTGCTTGTTGGATATAAGAAAATTAAGAGATCTTATTCATGCTTATATATGTTGTCATTTTGGAATCAAGATTCTGTTAGTGCCGTGCTGACAACCTGTAAAAATTTAGCTGTAGCTTGATTGATTAGTGATATAATCAGCTGATAACAATGAGTTAGGATTCTGTGCGCACTACAAAGGAAACAGCTAGAAGCATTTTATGATTATTCTGTTGTGATCTATAGCGAAAAATAAATTAAAAACGCAGCGAAAATTGATCTCTTTAGAGATTCATGCGAATGCAGAACTACTCTAGTGAATAGGATTGTTACCTTTGATGCATGAACAACCGTTACAAGACTACTAGTCCGGTCGATCTGAGTACGATTAGAATGTCTATGCCTCTATGAAATCGACATGAGCACGTTCTTCGTTCGCCCCACTAACTTAGAAATTTGGAGAGTCTAACACACCTTTTCCTTCCTGCTAGAGATGACTATTTAAGGTGGCAATCTAAGAAGAACCTAACTTTTCACCTTCTTGCCCTCTTTGAAGATATGACTATTTAAGGTGGTTGTAAAGAGATGACTATTTAAGGTGACAATCAAAGAAGAAGTTAACTCTTCACCTTTTTGCAAACTCTTCACCTTCTTGTCCTTTTTGAAGAGATGGCTATTTAAGGTGAAGATTAAAAAGAAAACCTAACCATTAAAGTTTCTTTTAGTGAGCTTTCTAGTTGGGTTGGGCTTAAAAGAAAGAACAAAAATATTAGATTAACTCATTAAACCAATAAGTCTTTAAGATCTAATTGGATTAACCCATAAATTCAATAAGTCCAAAACCCAATTAGATTAACTTATTAATCCAATAAGCTTAAGGTTTGAAACTATAAAATAGACCCATCTCCAAATCAATATGCTCTCTGTGTGTGACTCATTAAGTTCTCGTAATGTTGACAGTGTTTTTAAAACTATTTTAGATACACAAGCAATGAGTGACATACAACAATGCAGCATTGCTACCCAAGTGATGAGAATGTCGAGATCCAACCTAACCTGTACCATTATCTCATATAACTCATTTCTTTTGTCTTTGATATCTAGATTAATTCATGAGACATCAATCTATGTGTTTCTTGATCTCTAAGTAGATTCACTTAACCAAATAAGTTTAATATCTCATATTGACTTATTTGAGCATAGTCGTGCATTTCAGTAGTTGTACTCAATCAAGGGGTCTACAAATATCTCTTCCGTTATATGCAAGGGGCAAATCTCATCTACATCATTCACATCCCTCTGCATAGCTCATTGCATACCCATTGAATGACTTTATAGTCCACCTTATTATAGGTGACGTTTGTCGATGCCAAAGTACTCAACTCCTTATGTAGAGAACCATAATGACTTCAGGTCTAAGGACTATTTATATTAATAGTAACGATCCATGCTCATGGCGGGTCAATTCAGTATATATTTTCTAATATATACTTATGTGTCAATTTGATATCTTATATCCATGACTTATTAGATCAAGTCATCAGTTGACCTACATGCTAGTCTCAACGCATTAACATGTGAGTAGGAATATTTAAGAGTAGTGTTCTTAGGTATATATTGACAGCCTCCCACAATTAATTCATCCAATTGATATGCTTTAAATTAGAACCTACGATTCTAGGGTATTATTATATTTATTCAGCTAGCACAAACATGAAGCAAATATAATAACCAAAACATTGCATTTTATTGATAAATAATATGATATAATATGTCTAAAGTCAATCAACTTATGATCGACTCTTAGGGTTGACACTAACATATTCAAGTACAATTTCCTCTTGCCATTCAATGACAGAACTCAAGTAGAGATTTGGGGAATAAAATTTCAAGAGTAACAATAAAAAATATCTATCTAGAAAGAGAAGTTTATTTGTGAAAATTGTATTCTTTAGAAGCCATTTTGAAACAATCAAGAATGAGACTGCATTTCACATTGCAGGACAGTTCATGACTTATAAACCCATGCATTTTAATTTCTTTGAAAGGACGTTATACAATCAATGTTCAATTCCACAAGATAGGTTTGTTACATTTAAGAATTTTCAGTCTGCATATGTACTTGATTTAAAAGCATCAGGAGTAGCTTTATGACTATGCCAATTATGATTTATAACTTATGTTTGATTAGGAAGCATAGCTTATTATATACAGCTGGAGCTATGTGACTATGTTAATTCATAAATTACAAATTATTTGTAACCCTATAACTATACAAAATTTAGTTCAACCCACACTAGCTATTGTAATTTAGTTTGCTTATGGCAGTGAGAATCATCTTTTTTTTGCTTGTCTAATTTTCTACTTGTAGATTCCGTTCATTCTTGCACTTCTATAGATTATTTGGAATTCTTCAGGAACTTGTTGTGAAGAATATTGAATCTTCAGAACTTAACTTCTCAAGATATGGTGACACCTTTTTTGAGGTAATTAATGAGTATTTTCCTTTGACTAAAATATTTCCCTCTTGTTTCTGTGCTGTTTCATGACTTAGTCTACATGTCATCTTGTTTCTGTTGGTCTATCTTGCACCTAATCTTTTGCATGTTTATTCATAGATTGCAATGACTATAAATGTCTTTTTATGAAAAGGAGGTCATAGAACTAACCTATTTATTCATATAGTCAAAGCTACCCTTATAAAATAGCATTTCTGGACCTTCTGGAAGGTTAATAAAACTTCCATAGCAAACACAGTTGACAAAGCTTCCTTGCTAACTAATCAACATGAACATTCTTCTCCCTTGCACAGTATATAAGAATTGTTTTCCAATCCAACAGCTCATCATCATAAGCATTGGTTCTTCTTGCCAGCATACACTAATAGCTGGATCTTGAGAACTAAGAAAGATTCTTCACAATCTGTCTAGACCTCGAGCTTCCTAAATCCCAAATTTATTGTAGCTTCCAGTCCTAACTCAATATTATTATTGAGGCCCACTTTCATTGGGTGCGTTGTAGAGTTTGTGTGGATGTTGCCTCCATTACACTCACTTTCCACATCTCTAATTAAGCCTCCAATTCAGGTTTTAGTAAAAGAGGGTTTAGAGCAGCATCAACAGCTTATTATGCCAGTTCATAACTGGAGGTCTTCATTTGGTAGTATTTCTGTTTTTCATCCCCCGCATGTTCTCCAATTATCTTGTTTGGAATTCATCTACCAAGTTTAAAACTGCAAAAATCTGGTATAGTGAATTTCTGCAAATCCTTCTCTAAATAGCTACTCTTGCATCAGTTTCACAGTTTCTTGCAGACCTTTCCAAACATGAGGCTCCATTCTTCATCTCTAAGTGGTGGATTTGGGGCCTTTTCCCCTCCATCTGAGCCTGAAGTTGTCTTCTTTCCTCGGTGGAACACGTCATTCTTGCATGGATACAATCTCTTAATACATGCATGCATGTTTCCATAGCTGGAATATTGTCATTCTTGCATGGATACAATCTCTTAATACATGCATGCATGTTTCCATAGCTGGAATATTTTAAAATGCCACTGGCCTTTTCTATTTATTATTTTTTTTGTTTTTTACCTACCATTTGAACTTTGTCACCTTTGACTAAGCTGGAAATCCAACCCAAAGCATCTGGTTTTCATGGTAAGTTTGGGTTTCCAGTTGGTGAATGTTTTTTTTTTTTAAAAAAAAAATCAACCCAGTTTTACCTGACATTTTATTTAGTATACATACTGATATAATATATAAAAATGTTGGTTATTAAATCCCCATAGTTGTATTATATTCTGTATAATGCTTTAGAGCCCCAAAAGATGTGAAAAAAGAGAATATGAAACCAGAACCAAACTGATTTCATTTGATTTAGGTCTGTTTTTCTTTTCTTTGTCAGGTTCTCTCAGGGTTATTTTGGGTTAAAATCCTACTCAACCTATTTTGGGTGGTCTATACGATGGATTTTGAATTTCATTACTAACCTTACACTTAAACAGTTGATGCTTTGTGAGCCATGTGTTTAATGTTTCCTGGTGCTGTTTCGCTAAGCTATTGCAACTGATTCCTTGATACTGCTTTAGGTTATCTTCACTGGTGGCCGGACACAACCAGGTACAATAAAACCTGATGAGGGAGAGAGACACCCTTACTCAGTTCTAGATTGCCAGCCTAAACGTGAAGCCATCTTGCCTTCGGTTCTGTACATTCAGAAAATTTTGCGGCGAAGGCCCTTTTTGATTAAAAACCTTGAAAATGTTATGCAAAAGTTCCTTCAGTCCTTGGAACTTTTCGAGGAGAATGAAAGACAGAAGCTTGCCATATTTACTGCTCTTGCATTCTCTCAGAAATTATCAGGCCTTCCGCCTGAGACTGTCTTCCAAGCATTGCTCAAGGATAATCTCGTTGCCAAGGGGCTAGTACTCTCCTTTGTTACTGTTTTCTTTAAGGAGTATTTGGTAGAAAACAGTTTGGATGATCTCATGCTGCTTTTGAAGCGAGGTAAAATGGAGGACAAACTGCTTGATTGTTTTCCCACTGCCAAGCGCTCTACTGAATGCTTTTCTGAGCATTTCACGTGAGTGTTTTTTCTTCAACATCTCTATTATGACATTCAATATGTTACTTAATCTTTTAGCATTTTTTTGTGTGATATATTTTTGAGTAGCTTTACATGTGTTTAGAGTTGCAAAAAATTGGGTCACTGCACTATCTAAAGGACATTTGGAATTTTCTTATTTTTGTTCACATGAAAAAGCTTAATGTTTTACGGATAAGTCTGTTGACAAAATTTAATATAGTAGGGGCATAGCATGGCTACTATCATACTAGAATAAGTATTATGCTCCAGCACAAGGGCATGCCATCAATGTTAAAACTTTATCAACAACTCTCAACATTTTATCTTTCTTCATTTATAAAATTGTTGACTTTCTCTCTCTGTTGTAACTTCTACAGTAAAGAAGGATTGTTAGCTCTTGTCGAGTATAATGAGAAGAAAATTTTTGAAGTGAAACTTAAGGAAATGAAAACAACACTAACAACCCAGATTGCAGAAGAAACAGATATCTCTGATGTCATACAAACTGCAAAACAGCATGTAAAGGACGCTAAATTACCCGACGTTGAAGTTGTACGCATTTTGTGGGATATGCTAATGGATACTTTTCAATGGTCTGGTAAAAACCAGCAGCAGAATGCAAATTCTATACTTCGTCAGGTAGTGTTTTTTGTGTTATTTATTTATGAGCTTTGATCATCTTAACTGTTTTGGGAAACAACCTTTTGCAAAAAGTAGTGTAAGGCTGTGTACAATGAATTCTTCTCCGGGATCCCACATGGAGGAGCTTTGTGCACCGGGCTGTTTTTTTTCAATCATCTTTACTTTTTGAAATTAAAATTATTTTAACTTTCAAAAATCATATTGTATGGTACATGATACAACATTTAGAAAATAAGGAAAGAAAATTGATCAAATCTCCTTAAAAAAGGGTAATTAAAATAGGAATATATTCTACATTCCCCTCGAGTTAGGTTGTAGATGTTGATTAAGCTTAATCTTCAAAGTTCTTCCCTATCCTTATTGGGGATGTTTGGTATTTGAAAACTAGTTTGCAGATGCAATAATTGATTATTCCTTCTTCTATCTCTTATTTTATGAAGTGGCGATCAACCTTCACGTGTTTTGTTCCATCATGTTGAGTCACTAGGTTCTTTGGAATGCTGATAGTCGCTGATAGATCATCTTAAAACATCCTCATAGGATCTTCAACAACGATCATTAACTACTTTAAGAGTCTTTGTAGCCACATTGCTCAAAATTTGGCATTTGCACTGGTTCTTGACACAAAAGATTAATTCTTGCTATGCCATGCAACTAAATTTCTCCATACATATGTAGTAGGATCAACGTTTGATCAAATCAAATACTCTTCATTTGGATTTTTCATTAATTGACTCACTTTACTAACCGACTAGCCACGTTTGGTCTTGAATGTGATAAGTATATGAGTTTGCCACAAGTGTATGACATTTGCATTTATCAACTAATGCATAATCCTCTATGGTTCATAGTTTGATTGTTGAGTCTAGCTTGCATCCGAGCATTCCACGGTCTTTCAGAAGGTCTAGAAAGTAATTTTGTTAAGAGAGTGAGATTCCTTCGCCCAAGCTATTTCCATTCCAGAAAAATACTAGGCTTTCCAAACCTTTGATTTTGAATTCTTTAGCTAGTAGACTCTTGAATGTCATCCATGTATACAATAATAATGGCAATTTTCCCTTGAGGTGAACATTATCTATGTATGCAATAATGGTGGCAGTTTTGCACGAGCTGGCAAAAGAAAAATGATGGTAGTTTTCCCTTGAGGCAAACATTCAACAAAGAGGATGTGATGTACTTGACATTATAGATAATCATTTTGCTTGATTACTTAATAAATCTATCAAACCAAGCTTTTGGGAATTGTTTGAGCCCGTATGATGATCATATCATTTCAAACTATAACCTGTATGATGATCATATCATTTCAAACTATAAACTTTGTTGTTGTGGCTTGCGACTCGAATCTAAGAGGGATGCTTATGTAAACCTCATGTGACAAGTCTCCATTAAGAATAACATGTAATTGATGAAGTAACCAGTATAGCTTTGTGGCCGGAGATAGTAATCAATTCTATTGGATTGTGTGAATCTTTTTGCAATGAATCGAGTTTTGAATTGATTAATCCTTCCATCTTCTCTATATTTAATTGTAAAGATCCATTCACAACCTACAAAATGCTTTTCAGGTGGTAGTTCAATAATCTTCCATGATCCATTCTTCTCTAATGCTAAACTTTTCTTCAACAACAACCTTCCATTAAAGTATTGTGAGATTTAGGAATCTGTGTTTGATTTAGATTTGCCACAAAAGTCCTTTATTTATTAGATAGCCCTTGATATGACACAGTTACAAATTGGATGTTTTGTGCATTCTCTAACAGCCTTTTATTTTTTGCAATAGGAAGATTACCATTTTTAAAAGACTCGGGATTTGAGTTACCTTATGGATCTTTTAATTTGGGGTTTGTTTCCAATTTTCGGATATGCTCAAGGAGCACATGGTGCTCTTTCTCCCTTTGGTTATTATCTTTCTTGAATAGGTGATGCATTCTTTGTGGCTTTTGGATTAATTAGTGTTTAAGGGACTAAAGACTAACAGTTGGAGAAGAGGAAATGTTAGGGAAGGAGTACTTTGAATTTTAGGTATTTCTCTAGGTGAGTCGACATATGAAACCATAACTTCATTTCGGTGAGTATTGACCGGATTTGATAAATTGTGGGGAATATTAGGTCATTAAACTTGGTATTGATATCCTAAAGTTGATATTTTTGTGTGAAACTATTCTTCCCGTGAATGTCAGATTTGGGATCATATGGCCGATGTTAAAAAAATATAACATCCATGCACTTGTAGAATTTTCTTGTAATTAGAGAATAGCATTTGTACCCTTTTGCATGAGAAGAAATCCAAGAATCTATGATCAGGTTTTTTACGGTTTTGGCTATGGATATTGACAAAAGTGGAGCAATTAAACAACTTGATAGCTATGGAGGATATGGGATGTGTGGTTGGTTGTCCTAAGAAGAACTGACGTGGGTGGGTTTGGAATTCTAAGACTTGAGAAGGATATCTATTTATGAGGTAGGTTGCGGTGAGTATGACTTCTTCCAATATTATTTTGATACATGTTTAGAGAACATGAGAGATTGAGCTACAATTAGGAGATGATTGTGTTTCTTTTCGGCTATACCATTTGGTTAAGGTGTGTTAAAACAAAAGCTTAAATGAACAATCCTTGACTAATTAGGTAATCACTAATAATGGATGCAAAATATTCTTTTACACTTTCAGTTTTCAAAATTTTATTTTGGCTCGGAATTGAGTTTAAACTATGGTATTTAATTTTTAAAATATTTGATTTACATATGATTTTTCTAGTGTAATCATGTTATGGACCAATAACGTTCAGTAATATTTTTAATCCTAGATGATTATGGATTAATGAAAAAGTTTGTGATTGTTATAAGGTGGTAGGTTAGAATAAGAATTTCATGTTTTGTAAGTTGACAAATTTCACATTAAAACTCACGCGGAGTTTTATTAATGAAAGCTATAAAAAAAGATTCTTGAGATATATAACATTTGGATGTCAATCGTATAGTGTCATAACACAGCATTGTCCTCTTTCGGATAAATAGAAATTGGATTTTGACTAACTAATTAATTGGTATTATGACCTTTCCTTTTAGGATAATCATTTGCCTCAAGTAGATAGAGCTTAATCATCCTTCGTCATTGCCAATCATCTTTCTTGAATCTTAGACCATCTAAAACCTGAAATTCACAAGAATTTAGAAAAAGTTTAGTGACATAATTGTAATTGCAAGTGAGTAAATTGCAGTTTAATTGAGACACTAAAAGATGCTTTCTTTTGAAATTTTTACTGCTCTGGTCTCAATCACTACTACACATTTCGAACAACTTTGAATTCCTTATTTGAATAAGCAGCTACCTAGATTTTTCTCATTGTCTTATATAGGAGAGTTTTCTCCTGTTTCGTTGTTCTTGGAATTAATTAACCATGACATGACATTTTGATTTCTAACTTATGAATTTCTGGTCGTCTGCCTTTGGGGAGGAGCTGGTTTTTCTGATAAATAATTGTTGTTTTTTTTTGCCACATACTAACATCATCGATTGGGACCATTGGAGATGATTGTTCCCATTGAGTTTATGTCCGGGAATGTGGATTTTAGTGTTGTCTGATGGTTAGAGTCAATGGAATTTTAATGAGAGGTGACGCCATGACGGTAGATGTTGTGGAGGAATTGATTCTTTTTTTTTTTGACCCTTATGAATTTCACCATATACAAATGGTATGGATTGTATGAATAGTCGGCGGTTGAGAGATATTGTACATACTGCGATTGGAAGACAGTGGAAGAGATGGCTAGGGATAGCAGTCGTTAAATGCCCACAACAAGAGAGACAACTAAGGTTGGTGCTTTGATACCATGTTAAAAATTAAAATTATTTTAACCCTTGAAAATCATTTGTTGAATCCCTTTGATTTCTCATGGCTATAATTTCTAACTCCTGAGTTAATTATTTGAAGTCATTATGCAAGTGATATATATCTTAGTTAAGTTTCTTCTTCATTCTTCATTGCATGTGGGTTTCCATACAACTACTTGAAAATAGTGTGATGCATTTTATGTCAACGTTAATTCATCATACATTTGGGTGTGCAGTTAGGTTAAATAAGGTCTTGAAGGATAAACAATGCTACAGAATCTAACATTAATAGAACTTAGCAAGGTGACCGGTCTATCTATTGAATCATTAAATCAGACTCAAAATCATGGAACCTTGATAAATCCTATTTTAGCTTGTGCCTGGTAGGGGTCTTTGAAACTTTTTCCCAAGGAGAATATAAAGTTAATGATTTACTTCATGATTTCATTTCTTTATGCTTACTATTTAAGTTATGTTGTTTGCTCTATGTTTTCAATTTTTTTTTCGGGTATTGATTTCATGTGTTAATCAATCTAGCGATAAAGATTTGTTTCTTCATCAGGTGAATATGGTCAGGACTTCTGAATGCTTTTTGTACTAGTGGCAAGCTGGAATTGGAACTGATGTACAAAGTTCAGATCCAGTGCTACGAGGATGCCAAACTGATGAAGTTATTCCCAGAAATTATAAGGTCCCTTTACGACCAGGATGTGCTTGCTGAAGATACTATTCTTCTTTGGTTCCGGAGGGGTGCAAACCCAAAGGGCAGGTGCATCTCTAACCTCTCTTCCCATTCATTTGTTTGGATGTAAATGCTACTTGTGCGAGTGGATGCGAGGTGGGTTCTTTGGCTGATGTCATTTAGGTCTTATTTAGTATGGAAGAAAAAAATAAGGTGGTGACTGAGAAACCAATAGAGATGGTAAATGAGAGACGAGAAATTAAAATTAATATGAAAAATCCTAATCTAGTTTATTTGGCATGATTAAAACTAGGAGATTGTGATGAGTTTTTGGTTATTGATGAACATATAAATGGGGAGTTTTTTTTTCATAATACTCTTTTCAATGCTTTTACACTTTGCCCGCTGCTTCTCTTCTCCTTAGGATGACTTCCTCTTATCTTTCATCTACTAGAGAAAATAGAAAGCTAACAAGCTAGAGACAGAGCATAAATAATTAGGAATGTTTTTTTTTTCTTTCATGTTGTCTACCAGGAAAGAAAGAATTGGGAAGATAGAGATTTTAATATTAAATTTTGTTTAATATTACTAAATTGTAATATAGTAATTCTGCTTTTATTTATGTATCGCCTTGCAAATCATTTTTTATCATTCTTTGGATGGCCTTACAATTTTTGCAGGCAAACTTTTGTGAAAGCTCTGGAGCCATTTGTGAACTGGCTCGAGGAAGCTGAAGAGGAAGAATGATTAACAGTGATGCTTTAAACGGACTATTAGCTTATGGGTCTTCAGTTCATTACTAGTTTTGTCTGCTGGCTGCATTATGATGCTTGAAACAAACCACGATTTACATTTGATTGTGTTTGCAAAACCTATAGTCCTATTGCAAGAGCTATTTTGAATTTATGTGACTTGTGGAATATTATGATCTAAGAATGTATTCCAACTTGTTTGTGATACGTTTTGACAGAAACTATTAAATGCTTCTTAGCTAGGTTAGAGGGGGTTGAGAATTGAGTGAGTCAAGCAAAGTTGAGTCGAAATGGTAAGACTATTAAGTTGGATGAATTGAGCGCCTGTTGTGGTGGGTGGATTTAAAAACTCAGGGATAGGTGAGATGGACGGGGTGCTAAGTTTAATAATTGGATTGGCTAGACTTGGCAAGCTCTTTGATGTTACGCATGAATAGGTCTTGGGGTAATTTTTAAAATACTCTTCAAGTTAGATCCGACCATGTGATTTGGCCTGATTCAGCCTGTGTTCGGGCTGGTAGGTAAGGCCATGATATTTATTTTTCAGAAAAATAAACATAAATATCTTAAATTCAAAAAAACATGCCTTCGTCTGACCGGGAGATTGGTACCATTTACAATAGGCTGTTTGCAGAAAATGAATGACTAGTCTTCCTCAGGTTCTTTCTCCTTCACATTTTTGGCTGTGGCCTTGCTCTGTGCTGGGAGGCGCATCCTTTGTTCAATGGCTACATATACCCGACAGTACCTCTTCCAACAATAGATTTGTTATGTTCTACCATCCTCTCCTTGCTCTTCTTGGAGTTCTTAAGTCGCCATCTAGGTATCTTCCAGGCTCCACCGGAAGGCGAAGAGCTTTCCTGCTGCCAATGACGTAAACAAACCAAAAGAATATGATCACTGGTGGAGCAAAATAATTTAAAAGATCCGTAAAATTAAAATCAACTGAAGTTTACAACAATGCTTTGAAAATCGAACTAGTATAATACCTAGTTGCTGGTATTAAAAACGTGTAGTAAAAAAATATATTAAATAGAATAAATATAATTCATATAAATCAAAACTATAATGGGATGACAGTTAATTTGGAAAAAAGTCATTAAATTGACCTTAATGGAACTTCGTACAAGGTTGTTTTTTTTTTTTAAATTTTCTTACTAGTGATAAGCTACTTTATAATAAATGTTTGGCACAATTTTTTCCCCCAATTATTTCTATGAAATTCTAATTTGACTATGAAATAAATTTATTCTTGTTTGTGGAATATACCGAGTAGGAGGAGATTAAAAGGGCAAGGTTAGTCAAAAAATCATCTCAGCAAGGTCTAATCATGCCTATGTTGGAACAGCTGGGCACCAAGATTGTAGTGTTTTAGGACGACGAAACTGAAACCACCATAGGTACTGAAATTCTAAATCTTGAAATGATTCAAGTAAAGAAAAAACTAATAAAAAATAATAAACCGAGTAATTGGTCCTGTCCAACAGAATTTTTCTATTAATCATCAAGATAAATCGAAAAACGCTCGTGACAAGCGGCCAAGAAGCCCAATATCTTTTGATTGCGTGCCACATTTGAAGAAAAAATCCCTACAAATTCGTCATAGCAATCGCAGATCCCTGGATGATAACCTGATATTTAACCAGCAAAACCTAATGGTCATCCTAATGGAGTGTTATTCAGAGATGAAAGAGCATACCAACTGATATCTTTGATAAGGGCTTCACATTCTTCTAATGATCTACGCCAGCATAAAATCATACTCATCCATCTCCACTTTTTCGTCTCAGCTTTGGATACTCGTACTCTTCTCCTCTAGCTGCTGCTGCTTCTTTCTTCAATTTGTTGTTAAGCTGGATGCAACAAATCAATGTCTCATTTGCACTAGCATGAATCATGAAAATATAGTTCTTATTTCTCAGAAGGAAAAAAAAAAGACAAATAGCATCAAACAACTGCTCGCTCCCTGCAATATTTGACTAGCAAATCCAATATATCAGAGAAAAGAAAATGTATTTTTTGTTTCCTACATACATACACAAATTGTCATTCTCCCCCAAGTTTCTTGATTGTCCAATAAAAACAACAGATGTCTTCAAACAGTAAAAACGAAACTCCTGGAAGCAACTACCCTGATAAAGCATTGCGAACTTGAGAGACCCAAAATTGTTGGGCCAAAAAGTTGAAGATACATTTTATATTATGTTTTATGTTTCCCCTTGATGGATAAAAAAATGCCAATAATAAAAGTTTCAACATCTCTTAATCCAGCAACATGATACTAAAGCATAAAAGAGAAGAGAGGATCTACATCTCATGAGATTACCTAGGGCAGCAGTAAGATCTAGTTCTTTGATATTTGTATTCTGATAAGGAAAAAAAACATCGAGAAGATACATCAACTTCCTCTTCATAATAAGCCAACAATCAATCAAAAATTATCTTAAAACAACATGAAAGTAGCCACTCACCAGAATTACTTTAGCTAGCAAAGCTTCCTTATAGTATGCTTGTGTATATTGAACAGTGTTTTTCCTTAAATTTATCAGGATTTTTCTCTTCATGATCCAGAATCATTTGCTCACAATTATGCAACTGCCACAATTGTGTGTTCACAAGAAAGCAGTAAATTGTTTGATCTAGATAGATGAATTAGAAACAGAAGATAACTACAACTGTCCCTGAAGTTCTCCAAAATCAGCATCCTCGACTAAAAAGAAACTATCAGCAAAGCACAAATTAATATGTAACCACATGAATAACTTTGGTTCATTTTCTGCAATGCCAAAATTATACTACATTCAAAACGTTCCATATATCAAAAAATGGTCATTGTTTATTTTGGACCCAGCAACTAACATATATTCAATAAACTTAAAGCATGTTTAAACCACCAGATATATGTAGGGATTTATAGAAGTTTGTGGACCAGTTTTTTTTACTAGCAACTTACAAATGACATCCTTGACTAAGGGGAGTCCTATATTGTGCATGCTTGCTTCTAAATAAACAATCGGCAACAAAATGTGGCATATATTTAGGTAACTATTTACCAAGTGATCAAATGAGACTTCTATAACAACATTGTAAAGATGTGATTTGAAATAAAATTTGACAGCAGTCTTAAGATTCTACCTGTAAAATACTAGAAAAATGACGATTATTAATAAAGGAATTTTCCGGAATTTTTGGACATTTTTCGGGAATTTTTCGGAGCTCGTATGGACGAGTTAACGGGGATAAAAACGGGGCCCGGAAAAGCCTATTTAGGCTACCCGATTTAAGTGAGGAAAAATTATATTGATATATATATCATTTTTTCCTTTTTATTTCTTTATTTCTTTTCCTTTGCTTTTGCCGCACGAACCCGAGCCTCATCTTCCTTTTCTCCCCGACGTCGCCGTGCCTCTCCTTGCCCTAACCGCAGGTCCGGCGGTTTCTTCCTCGCCGGCCACCCACTTCTTCTTCATCTCCTTCTAGTTTCTTCTTCTCACTACCTCTTGCGGTGCCCTAGCCGAGCACATCGACGCCACTGCCGACACACCGCAAGCGCGTCTGTGCCCCAGTGCCGGCGCCACCGTGGACCACTCGGTGCCCTAGCCACCCGGCGCCGCCCGACCACCTTCTTCTCTTCTCCTTTCCTCTGCCCTCGGGCCTGAGCACTGCCGACGCAGAAGTTCGCTGTGCCCTAGATTTGCAGCGCTGCCAGCCACCGAGACTCCCTCTCTTCTCCTCTAGTCCGACAAGCCACCGCCGGACACCCTTGCTCTCGGCCTTACACGGTGATCAGTAGCCACTGCCTACAGCCGACCCTCTCCTTGTTGCCACTCTAGGTCACGGATTTGGTGGGGTTTTTGTGCTTTGAGGGGTGTTTCTAATTATCGGCAGCCTTCAGATCAGGATCATCAGTGGCTTTGGATCAAGAACAGAGGATTGGAGATTGAGGTATGTGTAGGGTGATTGATACCTGATGTGTAGTAAGTTTGATACCAATTGGTTAAGTTGAATTAGGCTTATGTGTAGGTATTTGATCTTGGTTGTGGATCATAGTATCATTTTGAATTCATGATCATATGTAGGTTTTTGATTACATGATCATGTGTAGCATTGAATTAGGGTTATGTTTAAATTGAATTAGATAATTAATCCTTTATGTAGATCATGATTGGATTTGATTATTTTAGATGGATGATCATGTGCAGGTTTGATTAAAGGTTTAATTAGATAAGTTGGATTGTGGTGATTAGGGTTTTGGTCCTAATTCAGTTTTGGGAATTTTATTTAGCTATTTCATTTGGATTTAGCTAAATAAAATATATATACTGTTTTGACGCAGGACTCTGATTCGAGACGGGCGTCTCGACTTGGATTTGCTAGATTGGACCTTTCTATTTTCGGAGGCGGGTACTTTTGACTTATTGTCTTTGATATGCTTAGTAATGAAAATAATATGTTGCATTAATTGTGTTTCCTATCTGTTTCGGTTAATCACTGCCCAACACATGTTACCTGTTTGATTGATTGTTTGATTTCATTTCGTATTGATCTTGTACCGATCTATCATGCTCATGGGTAGTGATATAACCATGTTTTACCATGTCAGGACCTAGGTTTGATACCTTATTTGATCAGTATACCTTGATATGATTTATTCACTATGATGCCCATTGTTATATGTCCAGAGGTTGGTTTAGTATATTACCATGCTTAGTGACATGCACCATTTGCAAGATCGCATGCTGTGCGATAGATTGCTCCATTATTGTTGAGCACTTTGCCGCCATCATCGCTCTGCTCCGACGCCTGCGGTAGCGTGACACAACAGAGTAGACGCCATTGACTCTTCCGTGCTCCGTTGATCCGCTCAGGTAGTGTGTGCAGTAGACGTTAGAGATTCCTCCCGTCATAGCGCGTCGAGATGAGAGCATCGGCCCCCATTTATGATTTGGGGTAGGAGTATGTATGTACTCCCAGCATCCCGTCCACTCGATCACTCATCGGAGTAGTGGCTGAGTGCACGGCTGTCACAGCCCTACCCACTTGGTCCCACTTTTGTTGTGAGTTGGTTGATGGCGTCGGGGTGCATCATTCGCATCATATGCATGATTTATTGTTTGTGATTGTGATTGTTGCATTTATACGTATTGTTTGGATACCTATGTTTGATACATGTGTCTTCTATACCTTCTGATCGTTTGTCCTTATAGGTCCGGTTAGTATGATTCTCTCCCGCCTTCTTGGTTTGCATTTACCTTTATTTTTATCAGACGCATGATTAGTGCTAGGTGTTATTTCTTTACTTTGCATATCAATTGTACCTGCTGAGTGTTGGACTCACCCCGCCTCCATTGTTGATATATTTCAGAATGTTGCTGTCAGGAGGGAGTTCCAGTCGCTAGTCCCCACAGCACGTAGTGCTAGATCTCTGCAGACCTCGATGGTTTATATATCGTTTAGTTTTGTTTTGCATTTATTGATTATGTGTGGACTTGGTTTGTTTGGATACTTGGTTGTTGTATGGATTTTTGTGATGATGATGGATTTCTATTCGATGTGTTTTTTTTTTTTTACTACGTGCATGCATGGACGGCAGAAGAGGTGAGTTCGTCGGTTTTGAGTTTTACGAGTGTAGTTGAGTAGGGTGGTTTTTGAGTCAGAGTATTATTACTGCGTGGTTGTGTCAGCCAGAGGCTGAATATATATATAAACTGCGTGGTGATTGATTTATTTATTGTTATGATTCCAGCCGCCTGTGGCTGAGTATTTAGTACTTGTAGAAAATTTTTGATTGTCCGCCGTACAGGGGAGATGCTGCCGAAATTTTCTCGGACAGGGACTCTTCTGGGGGCGTGACAATTTAGTGGTATCAGAGCACAGGTATACGATCTTTTGTTTTCATATTTTTGATGTTTGGGATAACCTGATACCAATTTATTTACTTGGTATCAGAGCGCCAAGTTTGGCGATACTTGTTGGATTTTTGTATTTTAGATTTTCGAGATTTATCTGATACCAATTTATTGGTATCAGAGCAGGTTATGGATACCTGCTTTTGGTGTTCTGGAGATTTATCGGATACCTGTTGTTGATATTCTGGGTATTTGGTTAGCCAGGTTTGCGAGTCAAACTGGGCATTTATTCTGGATTTATACGGATTTCTGTTGTGGTTATATTCGGATTTCCGTTTCGGATTTATTTGGATTTTCGACGATTTTCTCGTTCGGAATTTTGAGGTCAGATGTTGGGGACTGGACAACGACGGAACATCTCCAGACGACATATAGGTATGATGTTTAATTTGATAGTTATGACATGTATTAGCACTTTATCTTTAGTACCTGTCTGGTTGTTGTAGCCCATATTACATATGATGGGTTAACCACTGATCTTGGTCGACCCTAATAAAGATCAAAGATTATAGTCTCTGGTGATTTTATATATCTTAACACCAGTAGTTTTAGCTTCTGTTACTACTATTAGGAGATGGAGGCACATATCAGCCTCTGCTATTGTTAGCTGGGTAATGGATGATACCTATATATTCCTGTGGACTTAGCCAGTAGAGTTTTTATACTCGTATCTTTTGGATATTAGGGTATCCGATACGATGAAAATTGGTCATTGGAGAGTTATCATGTTTGATCATTGTTGAGAATGATTTGAGGTTGAGGGATATTGGGAGATCAGATATTGTGATGTGTTGATTTTTAATGAATTATGAGAGTAAATGTTATGTGGATAACTATTTTGATGATCTATTATTTGGGTTGTTGTTGATGGTGACATAGTGAGTGTCATGTATGATATTCACAGGTTTGATGTTTATAGTTGGTGATCAGATTATAAATCGGGTGTTAGAGAGTTTATGGTTTAGTGTACCTATGAATTTTAATAAATCTGGTTAGTTGTGGTTAGATAACAGGATGATAAAATTGATATTTGCTTCCTCTGATATTGGACTATGTGGATAAATAATGATTTGATGTTTTGAATGTTAACTTGCTTTCATGGGGAATAGAGACTGATTCATCTGATATTATGTGGGCTGATATTTTTGAGGATAAAAATGAGAGTGTCTTGATGTTCTTGAAATCTGATTTTATCTTTTGGGTCGTACACATTTATACATATGATTATTATGGGTTTCTAGTAGATTATACCTGAGTGGTTAGACATACATGTCTGATTATTTATTGGAGGTATTTGTCAATTAAAAACTATGTTGTGGAATGTGCACATATGTTTGAGTGTTTTATTGGATGTATCTTATCGATTAATCTGAGTTATGATATGTGCGGATGTGTTCGGTGTAATATTTGAGGTATCTTGTTTAATATATGATTGTTCTGAGTGTATACTCGTGTCGATTATGATTTGTTGGAAGTAATACATTGATTATACTCTGGGCATAGGTGTATATATGTCATGTGAGTGTTGTTGAGGAGTATTGTTGATTTTACTTATGTTGATATATGCACACGGGTTCGGTATGCATTGTTGGAGGTATCACGATGATTTATACCTATGTTGTGAGTATGTTTGGTGTTACTAATTGGAGGATTATGTCGATCATACATATGTTGTGTGTGCTTCTGTGACAGATGTATAGTGGGTAGCATCATGATGATTCTACCTATGTTAAATGTAGGATGTGGAGTGTCTACATTATATCATTTGTTGGATTAACTCATTAACTAATTCTCCTATCAGTGGATGACCCACTAGGATGCTGATAGAGTTGATGATGGATTTGATTAGTTTACTAGGTTGTTATAGCCTAGGCTAACCACAGTGATTTGTGGTAGAGAGATCTTATACATTCTCTAGCTGGATAGTTAGGTTCCTTGGGGTACTTATGTATTATTTTGTGGTGGAGAGTTGCTCCCACATATTGCGGATTGCTTGTAGCGAAGCATTGTCCCTATATTTATTGCGATACATATTTCAGATTATTTGTAGTGGAGTGTTACTCCTACATATTGAGGATTTCTGTGGTAGAGCGTTGCTCCCACATATGTGGTATTTTCTGTGATGGAGCGTTGCTCTCACACTGGAGGATCTATGCTTAGATGTTTTATATCGTTGGTGATCATTTTCAGACTTATTGTCAGGGATCTTATGGTTAGAAATGTCTGTGATATGGACATTATGGGTCATGATTTTACCACTAGGGTTTGGGAAACCTTAGATGTTTTCAGAGACTTGATGATTTTGGTATTCCCAAGATGTTTGGATCGGTTTCCATTGTCTTTGTTGACGGTGTTGTGATCTATTTCGGATCCACGGTGAGTTACGCACTTTATTTTTGCATAGTTCTGGAGATGTTTCGATGAAAACGTCTATATGTGAAGTTCAGTAGTGTGTATTTTGGTTGTCTTCTGTGAGATGTTTGAGACACATGGTCACCAGTAGGAGTATACCGTGGTTTCACAGGTGATTGAGGTTGTTACCGTTGGAAGTAGACGGAGTCTATAGAAGAGGCTCGCAACTTCCTTTGTTTGGCTCGATATTTCCGGAGATGCGTTGAGGGTTTCTCTTGGATAGCTATGTCACTGACACGTCTGACCTGGAAAGGCGTGAAGTTCACTTGGACTAAGGATGACAAGACCAACTTCTAGGAGTTGAAGCGGAGACTAGTGTCGGCTCCGATTTTGGTTTTATCTTCTGGAGAGGACGGATATGTCCTCTGCACCGACGCATCTATTCAGGGTTTGAGCACTGTTCTGATGCAGCACGATATGGTAGTCTCCTATCCTTCTCGTCGATTGAAGGAACATGAGAAGAACTACCCTGCACATGATCTGGGGCAAGTCGTCATTATTTTTGCCATGAAGATTTGGCGATATTATTTATATGGCGTTACATTTGAGATTCTCACTGACCATAAGAGTCTCAAATATCTGTTTACTTGGAAGGAACTTAATCTCCGACGGAGAAGATGGATGGAGTTCCTGAAGGATTATGATTGTACCATTAGCTATCACCCGGGGAGAGCTAATGTGGTTGTCGATGCGCTTAGCAGGAAGTCCGGAGGGACTTTAGCTTGCCACCGAGTTGTGGTCACAGACTTGATTTAAGGTTCCTCCGATTTGGGCCTTGAGGGGTAAGGATAGACAGATCAGGGTACTCTGGTTACCATGGGTGCTCAGTCGTTGATCAGGACGAGGATACGAGAGCCCTAGGCTGCTGATCAATATTTGCAATTTATTTGCAGCCAGATAGCTTCCGGGCAGCAGACCGAGTTTACACGAGACGAGGAGGGTGTTATACACTGCCGAGGCAGATTATGCTTACCTCAGTCTCCTCCGGTCCTACAGGAGCTACTTCAGGAGGCTCATCGCTCTCGATTTGCGATTCATCCAGGTGGGACCCGTATTTATCGAGACTTGAGACGTTCCTACTGGTGGAACGGCATGAAGAAAGACATCGCGGATTTCGTAGCTAAATGTCTTGTCTGTCAGTAGGTGAAGGCTAAGCACCAGACCTGCAGGTTTACTTCAGCGGATTCCTATTCCTGAGTGGAAGTGGGATCACATTACCATGGATTTTGTGGTAGGTTTGCCGAGGACACGACGAGGCCATGACACGATTTGGGTAATCGTTGATCGATTAATCAAATCCGCGCATTTCTTAGCGATCCGGAGGATTGATTCCCTGGATCGATTGGCAGATTTGTACTGCCGAGAGATCATCAGATTACATGGTGTTCCTTTGAGTATCATTTCAGATAGAGATCCACGGTTTACGTCTCGTTTCTGGTAGAGTCTGCAGCAGGCCTTGGGCACACAACTACGTTTCAGTACAGCTTTCCATCCTCAGACTGATGGACAGTCAGAGCGGACTATTCAGACTCTTGAGGATCTGCTGAGGTCTTGTGTTATGGATTTTGGAGGCAGTTGGGAGGACCATCTGCCGTTGGTTGAGTTTGCCTACAACAACAGCTTTCATTCGGCTATCCAGATGGCACCGTTTGAAGCGTTGTATGGTAGACCTTGTCGGACACCCACTCTCTGGGATGAGGTTGGAGAGGCCCAGCTGTTGGGACCTCATAGAGCTCAGCAGGACGCAGAGTTAGTCCGTACTATCAGACGAAAGATGTCAGAGGCGCAGGACCGCCAGAAGAGTTATGCTGATCGGAGACGCAGACCACTAGAGTTCTCTGTTGGCGACCATGTATTTCTACGAGTTTCACCTACGAAAGGGGTGAAGAGATTTGGCCTCAGAGGTAAGCTAGCTCCGCGGTACATTGGTCCTTTCGAGATCTTGGAGAGGATCGGAGCGGTAGCTTACAGACTGGCACTACCACCGTCCCTGTCAGGCGTGCACGATGTATTCCACGTATCGATGCTGAGGAGATACGTGCCCGATCCGACGCATGTGCTGACAGATATTCCAGTTCCCCTTCAGCCTGATGCTACCTATGAGGAGGTTCCGGTACGGATTCTCGATCGGAAAGAGCGTCAGTTGCGGAACAAGACTATCCGGCTGATTAAAGTCGGATGGCAGCATCATTCGGATGAGGAGGCTACTTGGGAGCTCGAGGATACGATCCGAGCTCGATATCCCCATCTTTTCACTTGAGGTATGTGATTTATGTACCGTTCAACATTTATACTCTATATCTGTTGTCTGTACTTGCTGATGGTAGATAACGAAATTTGGGGACCAAATTTTTATTAGTGGGAGAGAATGTAAAATACTAGAAAAATGACGATTATTAATAAAGGAATTTTCCAGAATTTTTGGGCATTTTTCGGGAATTTTTCGGAGCTCGTATGGACGAGTTAACGGGGATAAAAACGGGGCCCGGAAAAGCCTGTTTAGGCTACCCGATTTAAGCGAGGAAAAGATTATATTGATATATATATCATTTTTTCCTTTTTATTTCTTTATTTCTTTTCCTTTGCTTTTGCCGCACGAACCCGAGCCTCTTCTTCCTTTTCTCCCCGACGTCGCCGTGCCTCTCCTTGCCCTAACCGCAGGTCCGGCGGTTTCTTCCTCGCCGGCCACCCACTTCTTCTTCATCTCCTTCTAGTTTCTTCTTCTCACTACCTCTTGCGGTGCCCTAGCCGAGCACATCGACGCCACTGCCGACACACCGCAAGCGCGTCTGTGCCCCAGTGCCGGCACCACCGTGGACCACTCGGTGCCCTAGCCACCCGACGCCGCCCGACCACCTTCTTCTCTTCTCCTTTCCTCTGCCCTCGGGCCCGAGCACTGCCGACGCAGAAGTTCGCTGTGCCCTAGATTTGCAGCGCTGCCAGCCACCGAGACTCCCTCTCTTCTCCTCTGGTCCGACAAGCCACCGCCGGACACCCTTGCTCTCGGCCTTATCACGGTGATCAGTAGCCACTGCCTACAGCCGACCCTCTCCTTGTTGCCACTCTAGGTCACGGATTTGGTGGGGTTTTTGTGCTTTGAGGGGTGTTTCTAATTGCCGGCAGCCTTCAAATCAGCATCATCAGTGGCTTTGGATCAAGAACAGAGGATTGGAGATTGAGGTATGTGTAGGGTGATTGATACCTGATGTGTAGTAAGTTTGATACCAATTGGTTAAGTTGAATTAGGCTTATGTGTAGGTATTTGATCTTGGTTGTGGATCATAGTATCATTTTGAATTCATGATCATATGTAGGTTTTTGATTACATGATCATGTGTAGCATTGAATTAGGGTTATGTTTAAATTGAATTAGATAATTAATCCTTTATGTAGATCATGATTGGATTTGATTATTTTAGATGGATGATCATGTGCAGGTTTGATTAAAGGTTTAATTAGATAAGTTGGATTGTGGTGATTAGGGTTTTGGTCCTAATTCAGTTTTGGGAATTTTATTTAGCTATTTCATTTGGATTTAGCTAAATAAAATATATATACTGTTTTGACGCAGGACTCTGATTCGAGACGGGCGTCTCGACTTGGATTTGCTAGATTGGACCTTTCTATTTTCGGAGGCGGGTACTTTTGACTTATTGTCTTTGATATGCTTAGTAATGAAAATAATATGTTGCATTAATTGTGTTTCCTATCTGTTTCGGTTAATCACTGCCCAATACATGTTACCTGTTTGATTGATTGTTTGATTTCATTTCGTATTGATCTTGTACCGATCTATCATGCTCATGGGTAGTGATATAACCATGTTTTACCATGTCAGGACCTAGGTTTGATACCTTATTTGATCAGTATACCTTGATATGATTTATTCACTATGATGCCCATTGTTATATGTCCAGAGGTTGGTTTAGTATATTACCATGCTTAGTGACATGCACCATTTGCAAGATCGCATGCTGTGCGATAGATTGCTCCATTATTGTTGAGCACTTTGCCAGTTTTCATCACTGTTCGGTGCTCCGTTGTGACGCTCATGGGTAGCGTGACACAGCGTAGTAGCACGTCAGTTTGACTCTTCCGGTGCTCCGTTGATCCGCTCAAGGGTAGTGTGACGCAGCGTGTAGCACGTTAGAGATTCCTCCCTGTCATAGCGTACCGGGAGATGAGAGCATTGCGCTCCCCCATTTATGATTTGGGGTAGGAGTATGTATGTACTCCGACAACATCCCGTCCACTCGATCACTCATCAGGAGTAGTGTTGCTGAGTGCATGGTCACCTACCCACTTGGTCCCACTTTTGTTGTGAGTTGGTCGACTGGCGTCAGGTCATTGGCATCATATGATGATGCATTTATTGTTTGTGATTGTGATTGTTACATTTATATGCTGCATTTTTGGATACCTATGTTTGACATGCATGTGTCTTCTATACCTTTGATTGTTTGTCCTTATACCGGGTCCTGGTTAGATGCATTCTCTCCTGTCTTCTTCGGTTTGCATTTACCTTTATTTTTATCAGGAGACTGTACGCATGATTAGTGCTAGGTGTTATTTCTTTACTTTGCATATCAATTGTACCTGCTGAGTGTTAGACTCACCTCGCCTCCATTGTTGATATATTTCAGAATGTTGCTGTCAGGAGGGAGTTCCAGTCGCTAGTCCCCACAGCACGTAGTGCTAGATCTCTGCAGACCTCGATGGTTTATATATCGTTTAGTTTTGTTTTGCATTTATTGATTATGTGTGGACTTGGTTTGTTTGGATATTTGGTTGTTGTATGGATTTTTGTGATGATGATGGATTTCTATTCGATGTGTTTTTTTTTTTTACTACGTGCATGCCTGGACGGCAGAAGAGGTGAGTTCGTCGGTTTTGAGGTTTACGAGTGTAGTTGAGTAGGGTGGTTTTTGAGTCAGAGTATTATTACTGCGTGGTTGTGTCAGCCAGAGGCTGAATATATATATAAACTGCGTGGTGATTGATTTATTTATTGTTATGATTCCAGCCGCCTGTGACTGAGTATTTAGTGCTTGTAGAAAATTTTTGATTGTCCGCCGTACAGGGGAGATGCTGTCGAAATTTTCTCGGACAAGGACTCTTCTGGGGGCGTGACACTACCAACTTCTATTAGCCGTTCTTTTAACAATTTCATTCACAGACTAAGCTTTCAAGAACTACCAAATCAAGATTTTTTTTTTTCAGTTGGAAAATAAAATGTGACAAATAATACAGGTATGGCTACATAATGTCCAGCACTTAATATTGTAACAAGCCTTTTGCTATGGCAACCTTAAACTCTATTATCAAGTTCCCTCCAATATACTACAATGGAAGGGAGAGCCTCGAATCGATTTCTAGCTATAAGTTGTAATTGATTTATGTATATATCTTAGTAAAAACTAAAAAATTAGGTAAAATAAACTTTATAAATTAAACCACCATTGCTGACAGAAAGCCTCTATGGTCGGTTAACATCAAAATTAAAGTATCATACAACAACTGTGGTCATAGAAATTGGAAATATCATGAAATAAGCTCGAGGACAAACTCTAAAATAGGTGAAGGACTTGAAACATGTGAAAGGTACAATATATAATGAGGAAATCAATTTTGTAAAATTTAAGATCGATTAAGTTTTCCAAAATATCCCCTTTTTTTATTCATGAAGCAAAATGCCATCCAACATTAATTGTTGAACTGTCAAAATTTTGAAGTCATCCAAACTGAAAGTATGTGATAAGACAACATAGGGCAGTGCTTGCATCTCTCCATGACTCATCCTTGGATTCCATCTACCAGTAATGATGAGAAAATGAAATACTAGAAAGAGAGAAGGGGAAGCGGATAAACACCAATGGACCGCCGTCAAAGCAAAAGATTCTCTTCCATGACTCGTCTTCCATTTCAGCTACTGATAATGGGAAGGAGATGAAACAATACAAGGAAAGAGAGAGGCAAAGGATATGCACTAATCAAAGCATTAGTAGCAGCAAAGGGAAGTAATGCAAGAATTGAAGAAATAGAGATATAATCATATCCTATACTTCTACCTATTCTGGTTCCATTTGTCATGCCCCGAAGAAGTCCCTGCCCAATAAACGAACAACATTTTCCCTCTTTTATGATAATATATGAAACCTGAATACATAGCCACGTGGTTAAACAAAAATAAGAACTCAGCCCATATGACTGGAAACAACCACAACCACGTAAGATAAATAGCAGCCCACACGCCTGGGAGAAAAACACAGCGAAAGACATAAAGTAAACTACATGAACAAAACAGCGGACTGCGAACTGACACGGCTTGACACAACAACCATCAAACCGAACAAAAGACCAACATAAGATAAAAATCCGCACTCAAATTAATTATTAGATGAACATGTTCGGAAAACCAAAATATAAGTAAAAGACAGCAAAAACAAAACTCTCAATGCGACGTGGGACTAGCAGGCAGGATTCTCCAAGCAACTCCATATATATATATATATATCATTTACCTGCTATCTGAAGAAAGAAAAATACAAGTAGTGAGTCCAAAATGACTGCGGGTAATAAAAGGTAGTGAATGATAATAATATAAGGAGAGCAAAGCTGTATAGTCCCAGAAAAATATTTACTACAAAAGCAAGTGTGTCACTATAATCATCTGCTAACTAAAACATAACCAACAATAATAATCCTCCACTAACCTACTCAACCAGGTGTGAACAATAAATCAGGAATACATAAAGTACATACCTACCTGCATGAACAAATACATGACCGACATATAGCAAGTATATAACAAGCACTAACTGCAGAAGAACGCTCTATCATGGATGATCCTATGGTCAGTCAGGGTAAATAAATAGTCACTGTTTACACGAATGGTCTCGTAGGCAGAGGGTAAGTAAACAATCACAATCTGTGGGCGAACTCGCTACCACGAATGATCTCGTGGGTAGACAAGGTATATACGTAGCTGTTTAACTACGGACTGCATATAAACTCGCTACTACGAATGGTCTCGTGGGCAGTCGTATCTATATTATGATCACTGATCAATCACGAGTGGGAAACAATGATCGACAGAATATACCAACGGTCACTTACAACTCTCTCAACCAAGAGTGAGAGACAATGATCGACAGGATATATCAATGTAACAATACGTAGAAGGATCTAACCTCATTAGTATTTAGGCATGAGCTTAAATAACATACAAGGTCAAGTAAGATACTCAATATCTTACACTATAGTATGATTTTACAAATACATAAGCATGAATAAATATCAAGCCGATAACTTAGTTCAATATTCTACAACTATGCTACGGTATAGTATCGTTAGCATAATAGTACAAGTATAAATAATCATAAATAGTATGGATAACAATGAGACTGCATGAAAATCAAAATAGATCAACATACAAAATCAAGAAATAAAAGATCAAGCTCAAGAAATAAGAACGAATAGAGTCAAGGTAAATATAACAATTATCTAAACATAGATTATGCACTAAGATCAAAGTACTAAAGGAATAAGGCAGGAAGTACCCGCCTTCAATTGAAGATTGTCCTGAACTGTCTCCACATCGAAATGCCTGTCTCGTGTCAAAAGTCCTGTATCACCATATGTTATTTAGCCAATTACATATGAAATAAATATCTAAATCAAATCCCCAAAACTAATTAGGGTAATCCTAATCGAGCACAATCATTGATTAACTTCAACTAACCCAACTCTATGATTGAATTAGGTCGAGCTTCCATCAACTCTAATGAATCTGTCATTAGCCCACCTTGATTTCTTCTTATTTATTACTCAACCCAAATCTGCAATGGTTCCAATTAACTATTGTTAGTTAGAGCCCTAGAGCCAATCATTTGATGATTGTATGGACTCATGTATATCATATTCTTATATTAATAAAGGCAATAGTTTGGTTATTATGCTTATTTATTTTAGTGCCAAATAAACTAAGTATAGTAACGTCCTTGAGTAGAGCGTTCTTACCTATATCAATCGATTGGTTGAATCGATAGTGAGATGATATAGGGAACACTACTCTTAATCATTCCTAGTCGAGTATTAACATTCAGGGACGATGTTAATGCAATAAGACTAGCATGTAGGTCAACTCGATGACTTGATCTCACAAGTCATGGATATGGAGATATCAAGTCGACACATGGGTATATATTGGAGAATGTATCTTGAATGACCCGCCACGAGAAAGTATCATGGATCGTTATATGAGTGTCATATACTTTCTCATGGCTATTAGTACGACTATTAGTCCTTAGACCAAGTCACCACGGATCCCTACATAAGGAGCTTTGTTTCACAAACGTCACCGTGAATCGGGTGGACTATAAAGCGACATCGGGTATATAACGATTACGCAGAGACGGAGTGATGTAGATGATCTATTCCTCCCATATGACGGAGCGACATCGCTATTCTTGATAGAGTGAGACCACTAAGTGTATGGTCATGCCCAAATGAGTCAACATTAGATGTTGAGCTCATTTGATCGAGTGAGTCTACTTGGAGTTCAAGATTTAGATTGATTAGAGGATGACACGGTCTATGCCTCATATTGATCAATCTAGATGTCTAGGATAGAAGGACACTTGTCATATATTGTGAGGAGTCACAATTAGTAGTCACAAGGTGATGTTGGATCTCAACATTTCTTGTAACTTGGGTAGCAATGATGTATTGCTAGATGCCGCTCATTGCTTATGTTTCTAAAGGAGTTTAGAAACATTGCCAACGTTACAAGAACCTATTGGGTCACACACAAAGAACAAGTGGATGGAGATTAGGTTCATATGATGAACCAAAGATTGGATTCGGATTAATTCAAATTAGACTTATTGAGTTAGACTCAATTAGATTCAATTGTTGAATGAGTGTAATTTACATTTGATTCATTGAGTCAATTTATATTAATGAATTGAGATTCATTAAATTAAAATTGACTTGAACCAAATGTTGGTTTTAACTCAACAAGGAAGAGAATTGGTCAATTTTGACTTGACCAAATGGAAGTTGAAACATCAAATTTGACTTGATGTATTGCCACATCATGAAGGTTGACTCATCCTACATGGCATGACTAACCTTGCCACATCATCTCCACCTCATCATGGTGTGCCACCTCATGGAGGTTACACTCCATTCCATTTAATGTGGCCGGCCACATTAATGAGAGGAGTTATGTGGCCGGCCACACTTAATGGTGTGGAGTTTTTTCATTTGTGTGTATTGATGTGGTTTTATTGTATCATCTTCCTTCTTGCTTTGCTCTCCATGGCTGATGGTTGCTGTGCACTTCATTGGGAGGAGAGGTGTGAGTTAAGTCCAAGACAATAAGAGAGTGTGAAGGTCACAAAGGAGAAGACTACTAGAGGAGTGGTGAGATTCTTCTTGTTTTCTCTTCTTTTCTCTTCTTTCCAATCCCATCCGAGAGCATCTAGAGAGTGCTAGCACACTTGTGGTGCTCTCTCTTCCATCCTTGAGAGTTAGAGAACCCTCCTTGTTCGTGTGGATACCGAGAGAGGATTGTCTACGTTGACAATCTTGAGATCCGACGATTTTTGGACCTTGCGGGATAACGAAGGGCACGCTTCAAGGGTAAACACTTTTTCTCGTAGATCTAAGTAGTAAATTGGTTTTTTGAACTCGTACAAGAAATAGTTTTTCGAATTTTGTATACGAATCTTTGCACGGATCTACGGCTTTGGGTCCTTCGGGGTTTCCGCGACGTGAAAAAACGGTTTTCGCGGTCCGAAGAACCCAACAACTATAGCTTTACTAATCAACTTCTAACAATATGGTTATTCATTCGTCAATTCATTAACAGAATGAAATAATCTAACAACTAACCTGATTAACAAATCCCCTAGTCAGAAATCCAGAATTCAATTAATGTACTAACCGATTACCAATTCATTAATCACAGTTTAATCAACTCCTAATAACAATTAATCAACACAACCCACCAATCTTTTAATACCTGAGGTTAACATCACTATTACTGTTCGAATTCCTCCATATTTTATCCTTCCTAAATCCATCACAAAATGTAACCAATCCATAATTAACTTAATTAACCAATCTCTTAACTGAAAATTCATAATTCAATTAGACTAATACTCACTTAATCTTTACCTTAATACTCCGGCAGTGGCCGACCTCAATGGTGGTGGCGATCGTGGTAGCTGCGGAGCCGCGGCTACGGGCTAGTAAGGTGGCCACGTCTGACCAGTGAGGAGGGGAGGGGCGACGACAGGGCGACGGTGAAAGTGAGGTAGCGCCGGTGTCACAGCGCTGGGCTCCCGCGACATGACGGCGATGGCTCAGAATCGGGAGGTGTCCCCAACGGAGCGACGACAACGGGCAATGGCGACGAGGGAGGCGGCGGTGGCAGTAGAGAAACTAGGGCACGGAAGAGGCCAGAACAAGAGAAGAGGGGATGTGCGGTGGTGAGAGGAGGACATGCTACGCCGGTGATGGAGCTTAGCGGCAGCTGACGATGGCGACAGATCATGCGACCATCGCCTGGTGGCAGCCGGTGACGGCGACGAATCGGGCGAGACCGCGCCGCACGGGAGAGGGGAAAGGGATCGGGTGCGAATGAGCACAAACCTAAGTTTCCTTATTTATACTTAGGCTTAATTAATCTAAAGAAAAAACAAAGCAGCCCCTGAACGCTTGTTTCGTGTCATAAAACTATCATGTATCACCTAAAAGTCTAAAACACTATGATTTTCTGATTAGACATAATAACTATCCTGATAGTTCATAAATTAACTAGTCAAGGTTTAGACTAAAAATTAAATAAATAAATTTTTTTTAATCAACCGAACTTATCAAATTTTTCTATAAAAATTAAACTAATTGAATTGATGAAATATTAGTTAATTCTATTTTTATCGAATTAATTAAAATTTTAAAATCTTATTTGATTTTAATTTTTAAAAATTAATATTTTATTTAATTAATTATATTTAAATAAAAATAATTAAATTAATATTCTTATTTAATTTAATCGAATTATAAAATTTAAAACTAAAACTAAACTAAATTAACTGAAAATTAAACTATTTTTTTTAAGAAAAATTAAAAGCTAAATTAATTGTATTAAAATTTTAAATTTGGCCAGATTTTACATATGCATAATAGAGACAAAATTGATAAGTACTTTAACTAAGTGAAAAAAGAGGCCCTCGGATAGTGAGCCTAAGTGGCCATTCGTCTTCGTTACATATCCTGTTAGAGAAAATGGCGTGCACCGAGACATTACATGGTGAACCTGGATCGGCTACAAAACTTAGTATCCAATACGACTGCTCCAGAAAGGAATAGAGAGCCACCCATGCTCTTGTTGGGACTTTCAGGCCGCAAAAATCGCTTTTTGCATTGCGGAAATCCCGAAGTCTCGCCACGGATCCGTGCGAAGATATAAAAAATTTACATGTACATGTTTCCTATCCTAGATCTACACTAGATTTACAAGAAAGTGAGTATATCTTTGAAGCGAAACCCTTCGCAAATCCCGTTCGTCCAAGGTCCGTCGGATCTCAAGTGTATTCAAGTGTACACACCTCTAGAAGTATCCACACGAACAAGAGATGAAGAGGAAACCTTAGAGTGTGCTAGCACCCCAAGGAGTCTCAGCAAGGATGAGAGGGAGAGCAAGAAAGAAGAGAGGAGGAAGAAGATAGATTGAACGAGCACACAATGCTATTCAAGCACCATCATGTGGCCGACCACATTTAGAGGGTTTTAAACCTCCATGGGATACCAAGAGTCATGGCTCTTGGTCTCCCTCATGAGGTGGCACTTGGTCAAGTTAATCTTGACCAAGTAAAGAAGCCTTGATGATGTGGAACATCATCATTGGCCGGCCCTATGCCAAGTCACAATGACATGACATTTAGTCAAGTCAAGGTCAAGTCAAACTTAACTCTTCATCTTCCCTCTCAAGTCAAGTCAAACTTAACTTGAATTCTCCCATGGTTGATCAAATTTAACCATTGATTCAAGCTAATTTGATTTAATGAATCTCTATCCATTAAATTAAATTGATTTAATGAGTCATAATCTAAATTAGACTCATTCAATACATGAATCAAATTGAGTCCAACTCAATTAGTCTAATTTGGATTACTCTTAATCCAATTTGGTTCATCATATGAACCTAATCCTCTTGGTTCATCATATGAACTCATTCTCCATTTAATTGCCCTTTGTGTGTGACCCTATAGGTTCTAGTAACGTTGGCAATGCTCCTAAACCCATTTAGAAGCATAAGTAATGAGCGGTATCTAGCAACACATCATTACTACCCAAGTTACAAGAATATTGAGATCCAACATCACCTTCTGACTACTAATTGTGACCCTTCACAATATATGATAATGTCCTTCTATCCTTGACATCTTGATTGATTAAATTGAGGCATAGACCGTGTCATCCTCTAATCAATCTATATCTTGAACTCCAAGTAGACTCACTTTAAACAAATGAGCTCAATATCTCATATTGACTCATTTGGGCATTGCCATGCACTTAGTGATCTCACTCTATCAAGAATGATGATGTCACTCCCGTCATATAACAGGGATAGATCTCATCTACATTAGGGGTGTCAAAAATGAACCCGACCTGACGACCCAACCCGAGTCGACCCGAAAAAAATCAGGTTCGGGTTGGACATTTTCGGGTTCGGGTTGGGTTCGGGTTGGAGGGTTGGAGAGTAAAAGAATTTCGGGTTGGGTCGGGTTCGGGTTGACCCGGGTTGACTTAAATATAGGGTTTTGTGGGTTTTTTTAGGGTGAAATCAAATTTTATTTTAAAAATTTAGATGTTTTTATGTATATTAATATCATATTTGTATGATAATGATGGAGTATTGAGATAAAAGTGAAGAATTATAGGGAAAATAACCTAAAAAAGTCATTTTTAATCGGATTTTCGGGTTATATGGGTCGGGTTTGGGTTGATCGGGTTGGTCAGGTTCGGGTTCGGGTTGAGGTGTTTTGGGTTGAAGTCGGGTTCGGGTCGGGTTCGGGTTGGGTTAAAAAAAAAAAACTCAACCTGACCCGACCCGACTCGACCCACCCGAATTGACACCCCTAATCTACATCACTCACATCCCTCTACATAATTTGTTACATACACAGTAATCGCCTTTATAGTCCACCCAGTTACGGGTGACGTTTGACAAAGCCAAAGTATGCAACTCCTTATGTAGGGAACCATGGTGACTTCAGGTCCAAGGACTGATAGTCATACTAATAATAGTCACATGAGAAAAAGTATATGACACTCATATAACGATTCATGATATTTTCTCATAGCGGGTCATTCAGTATACATTCTCTAATGCATACCCATATGTCAACTTGATATCTCTATATCCATTACTTGTGAGATCAAGTCATTGAGTTGACCTACATGCTAGTCTCAGCGCATTAACATTGTCCCTGAATGTTAATACTTGACTAGGAATGGTTAAGAGTAGTGTTCTCTATATCATCTCACTATCGATTCAACCAATCGATTGATATAGATATGAACCTTCTACTCAGGGACGTTATTATACTTAGTTATTGTTAGTTAGAGTCCTAGAGCCAATCATTTGATGATTGTTGTATGGACTTATTGTATCATATTCTTTTATATAAATAAAGGCATTTGTTTTGGTTATTATATTTACTTGTATTAGTATCAAATAACTAAGTATAATAGCGTCCTTGAGTAGAGGGTTCTTACCTATATCAATCGGTTAGTTGAATCGATAGTGAGATGATATAGGGAACACTACTCTTAATCATTCATAGTCAAGTATTAACATTCAGGGACAATGTTAATGTGACGGGACTAGCATGTAGGTCAACTCGATGACTTGATCTCACAAGTCATGGATATGGAGATATCAAGTTGACACATGGGTATGCATTGGAGAATGTATACTGAATGACCCGCCATGAGAAAGTATCATGGATCGTTATATGAGTGTTGATCCTGTCTAAGAAGCTGGACAAGACGGAGACCTGGAAGAAGAAACCCACTGTTGATGGAGAATAATGCCTGGAGAATGCTGATCCGAGAAACCCAAAGTGGATCTAAGAAGATGAAGCCCCAGAATGTCCTCTCGAGGCAAGATTGTAAAATACCGAAAATAGGCGAATATTAATAAAGGAATTTTCCGGAATTTTTGGACATTTTTCGGGAATTTTTCGCAGCTCGTACGGACGAGTTGACGGGGATAAAAACGGGGTCCGGAAAAGTCTGTTTAGGTTACCCTGTTTTAATGAGGAAAAAATTTATTTTTCTTTTCCATTTTCTTTTTCTTTTTCTCTTATTTCTTTCCCGTGCACCCGACGCCGAAATCCCTCGCGCGCCCTTTTCTTCCCTGTCGCGATCCCCTGCCCTAACCGAAGCCGGCGGTTTCTTCCTCGCCGATTCCCTTTTTTCTCCTCCTCTGCCTTTCTTCTTCCTCTTCGCCGAGACCCCCTTCGTTTCCTCCTCACTGAGCGACGCGCCGCCGCCGCCACAGTCGTCGCCGTCGCCTCTTGCTGCGGAGTTCTCAGCGCCGACCACCCAGTGCCGAGGCTCTTTCCCTCTTTGGAGCTTTGTGCCAGCAACCGAGTTTAGCGCCGGCTGTTCCTCTCTGCCCTAATCTGCCGCCGGCCGAGTTCCCACTTTCCGCACGAAGCCAGTACAGCCGAGCCCTAGCACTGTCGTGGGCCATCAGATTCGACCCAAAGTCGTTGTTGATACCCTGGTTCACCCCTATACGGTGGGTTTCTTCCATTTCCGGTCAAGGGTAAGCTGCTAGTGTGAAATTGGGATCTGATTTTTTTTTATACATTTTGTTAGGTGTTTGATCACCTCAGTGGAGGGTTTCCAGCAGCTACTTCATCCTGTAGCAATCAGCTTTGACTGTGAATTGAGGTAAGATTTAGGGATTTGATGCATGATGTAGAGGATGGTTAGATTGGTAAATACATTGAATTAGGTTGGAATTGGATTATTATGATGATGGATATGAAATAGGTTTATGGGTTGATATTGGAATTAAGGATGAACTTATTATTTAATTGGATTAGAAATTAGTTTAGCTATTTGTTTATAATTAAATTAGCTAAACTGTGTGATTTAACACAGGACTTTGACGCGAGACGGGTATCTCGACGTCGTGTTCGGACCGGATTGGACCATTCTATTTTCGGAGGCGGGTACTTTTGACTTATTGTCTTTGATATGCTTAGTAATTAAATTAACAAGATGCATTAATTGTGTTTCTTACTTGTTTCGATTAATCACTGCCCAATACATGCTACCTGTTGATTGATTGTTTGTTTATATTTTGTATGGATATGTACCTGATTCCACATGCTCATGGGTAGTGATATAACCATATTTTACCATGTCAGGACCTAGGTGTGATACCTTACATGATCAGATACCTTGATATGATTCATTCGCTTTGGTGCACATTATGATATGTCCAGAGATTGATTTAGTATATTACCATGTTTAGTGACATGCACCATTCGCATGATTGCATGCTGAGTGATTGATTGCTCCTTTATTGTCGAGCACTTTGCCAGTTTCATCACCGCTCGTGCTCCGCCAGACGCCATGGTAGCGGGACACGTGGTAGCACGTCACTGACTCTTCCGTGCTCGCTGATCCGCCATGGGTAGTGTGACGCATGTAGCACGTTAGAGATTCCTCCCGTCATAGTGTACCGGGAGATGAGAGCATTCGCCCCCATTTATGATTTGGGGTAGAGTACGTATGTACTCCGACAGCATCCCCCACTCGGTCACTCATCGGGAGTAGTGTTGCAGAGTGCACGGTTGTCACAGCCCTACCCACTCGGTCCCACCGTGATGTGAGTTGGCGAGGGGTGACCATGACATTGGCATCATATGCATGATGCATTTATCGCTTGTGTTTGTGTTTGTTGCACTTATATGTTGCATATTGCTTGGATACCTTGATTGACATGCATATGTGTCTTCTATACCTTCTGACTGTTTGTCCTTTTACCGGTCTGGTTAGTATGCATTCTCTCCGCCTTCTTCGATTTGTAGTTACCTTTATCTTTATCGAGACCGACGCATGATTAGTGCTAGGTGTTATTTCTTTACTTTGCATATCAACTGCACTGAGTGTTGGACTCACCCCGCCTCCATTGTTGATATTTTCGTGTTGATGCCGTCGGGAGGGAGTTCCATCGCTAGTCCTCACTGCACATAGTCGGGTCCCGCACCTCCGTGATATGTTTGGTTTTCTTTGGTTTCTTTCTGTTCTAGACTGTTTGAACTCGTTATGTTCTGGATTTATTTGCTTATGGACATGATATAGATTTTATTATATTGATGGATTTGGATTTGGTTTTTATTCTACTACATGCCTGCCTGGATGGCAGAAGAGGTGAGTTCGTCGGTTTTGAGCTTTACGAGTGTAGTTGAGTAGGGTGGTTTTTGAGTCAGAGTATTATTACTGCGTAGTTGTGTCAGCCAGAGGCTGAATATATATATAAACTGCGTGGTGATTGATTTTTATTATTGTTATGATTCCAGCCGCCTGTGGCTGAGTATTTAGTGCTTGTAGAAAATTTTTGATTGTCCGCCGTACAGGGGAGATGCTGCCGAAATTTTCTCGGACAGGGACTCTTCTGGGGGCGTGACAAAGATTCCAATGGCGATGAGAAGATCCAATCGAAGAACACCGGCTTCGGAACTCCCAAGGCAACCTGCGCACAAGAGACCAACCGAAACTACCGTCAGTGACCTAAGACCGGGGTGGGAATCCCTGGCTTGGCCCTTCGACGCTCAAGTCAGTAATCTCTCTTGGTGTGAAAGAAGGAGAAAGAAGATGAACAATGGTTGAAAAATTAGGGTTCTGAATGTGCGCAGTGATGTGAACTTACCTAGCCAACGGAGAGGATTCCCCTTTTTATACCACTTCATATAACCTCCGTAGTCATGAAGTGGACCCCGGTTTGTTAGAGTTTGTTATGAGATGACGTAAGCTGTGTACTTGTGATGAATGACTTTTAAGGAATCTTTCTTGTACCCCAGATATACCTTTTTTGTCGTTTAGCACCTGCAAAATAATCTAAAAACACATTTCCCGCCAAAATATATAATACCTGTCATATAGTCACATATTACAGATATCTTCATTAATTATCTTATTTGAAATATTTACCTATCTCATGAGTCCCTTTAAAGTATTTCTATCGTTTCTTCCCGCCCCTCCTGCTTCTATTATATCATGGATAGCTCAATGTTCCTTGTATCGGTCGAAGTTAATCATGACTAGGTTTAGTTAATGATTATTATTCCTCATGAGGCTTCTGCCGGCGCCCTTCTATGTTAATTATCCTAACTAGCACTAGGCTATATTTTATCAAGCATCTTTCCAAGGTATTGGTCAACCGAGCTGATATTAATCTTCCTTCTTGAGGGCATGTCTCGGTCAATACTAGTCTACACGCCTCGAAAGTATATCCCGGCCGATACTAGTCTTCTTGCTTGGGAGTATCTCCCGGTCGATACTGGTCTACTCGCTTTGGAAGGATATCCCGGCCGATACTAGTCTACTCGCTTAGAAGTATCTCCCGGCCGATACTGGTTTACTCACATGGAAATATCTCCCGGCCGATAATGGTCTACTTCTTTTGAGATATATGCCACTCGATATGAGTCTTCCTCCTTGGAGGCATGTTTTGATTGATATTGTCCTACCTTTTTTAAGGTATATCCCGACCGATATTGGACTACTTCCTTTGAGTTATATGCCAATTGATATGTGTCTTCCTACTTGGAGGCATATTTCGGTCAATACAAACCTATCTCCTTTTGAGGTATATCCCGGCCGATATTAGCCTACATCCTTTTAGGTATATGCCAATTGATATAGGTCTTCCTCTTTGGAGGCATATCTCGGTCGATACAAACCTATCTTCCTTCGAGGTATATCCCGACCGATATTAGCCTACCTTCTCCGTTTGGTTATTTCTTTCCCCCTCTTATCGGGGACCCATGAAACCTAACCCATATCAAGTGTCATATACTTTCTTATGTGGCTATTAGTATGACTACTAGTCCTTGGACCTGAAGTCACCATGGTTTCCTACATAAGGAGTTACATACTTTGGCTTCGTCAAACATTACCCGTAACTGGGTGGACTATAAAGGCGATTACTGGGTATGTAACAAATTATGCGGAGGGATGTGAGTGATGTAGATGAGATCTATCCCTCCTATATGACGGGAGAGACATCGATATTCTTGATAGAGTGAGACCACTAAGTGAATGACCATGTCCAAATGGGTCAATATGAGATGTTGAGCTCATTTGATTGAGTGAGTCTACTTGGAGCTCAAGATTTAGATTGATTAGAGGATGACACGGTCTATGCCTCACATTGATCAATCTAGATGTCTAGGATAGAAGGACACTTGTCATATATTGTGAAGAGTCACAATTAGTAGTCACAAGGTGATGTTGGATCTCAACATTCTTGTAACTTGGGTAGTAATGATGTGTTGCTAGATACCGCTCATTACTTATGCTTCTAAATAGGTTTAGGAGCATTGCCAACGTTACAAGAACCTATAGGGTCACACACAAAGGACAATTAGATGGAGATTAGGTTCATTTGATGAACCTAAAGGATTAGATTCATGTGATGAACCAAATTGGATTAAGAGTAATCCAAATTAGGCTAATTGAGTTGGACTCAATTTGGTTCATGTATTAAATGAGTCTAATTTGGGTTTAGACTCATTGAATCAATTTAATTCAATGAATAGGGATTCATTAAATTAAAATTGACTTGAACCAATAGTTAGATTAGATCAACCAAGGGAGAGAAGTGGTCAAGTTTGACTTGACTTGAGAGGAAGATGAAGGGTCAAGTTTGACTTGACCATTTGCCACCTCATTGGTGAGTTGACATTAAGTGGGCTAATGATGATGTGCCACATCATCAAGATTAGCACATGTGTATGCCACATCATGAGGGAGATCAAGAGTTGTGACTCTTGATATCCCATGGGGTTTAAAACCCCTTCTTGAATGTTGCCGACCACTTTAGTTTGAGGAGTTTCATTTTTGTGTGGTAACTCCATCTTCTTCTTTCTAAAGCTATTTCTTCTCCCTCTCCTCCACCTCCTTGGCCGAAACATCTAAGGGTGCTAGCACACCTTTTAGTTGTTTTCTCCATCTTTCGTTCGTGTGGATACACATAGAGAAGTATCTACTTTGATACTTTCAAGATCCGGCGAACCTTGGACGAGCGGAATTATGCGAAGGGCTTCGCATCAAGGGTACCTCTTAATCTTGTAGATCTAAAGTAGATCTAGAGGCATAGAAAACTCGTACATGAAAGTTTTTCGTAATTTTATTTCTTCGCACGGATCCGTGGCATGGGGGTTTCAGGGTTTCCGCAACGCAAAAAGCGATTTTTGTGGCCCGAAAAATCCAACAGTGGTATCAGAGCCACGTGCGAAGCTCGTATGAGTTTTAATTTGAATTTTATGAAATTCTACAGATCTGTAAGTTTCTGTATTTTTATGATTTTTATTGATTTAATGGGTAATTTTCTCGTAGAAGCGACGCACAAGTGTTTAAACACTTGTAGGTTTCGACTACCGAGAAGATATTTCCGAAATGGCAATGTTTCACCCCAAATCCTTTTGGGACAGCGGACTAAGGCGCTATAGGATCGCTTAGGAACACTCGCGATGGTTATATCGCGGGTAGGGGCGCTGCCCCTGACCCCGCAAGGGGCTTCGTTCCGCGATTGTGCCCGAAAATCGCTAAACGGGACCGCCGAGAATTTTTACTCATAAAAATTATAAAAATTGTAAGAAAAATTACAGAAATTTATAGAAATTATATAATTTAGAATTATGTATTATTTTGTGATGGTCATGACCCAAAATACCTAATTAGATTGGAAATTCTGTGTTGTAATTCATATTATGGCTTGCGTGCCATTTTCTGTGATGTGCGTGTTGTATGTGATACGCGACCTGCGCATTGTGCCTTTCCTATTTTTATTTCTTGTTGTAAATTAGTTTAGACTCGAATGTAACTCAAGTTTCACTTTTGTAATGTACAAAATGGAGCGGTGGAAGGTCCACTCGAGATGGAGTTACGAGGAGGGTGCGAGCAACACAAGGTGGTCAAATGAAGGAGCTTGAGAAGCTGTTGACCTTAGGTTGATCATCCGATCTTCTCATTGGCTTGAGAAGATTGTAGTAGGGCCATGACTAATCACAAAATATTTAATTAATTACTTGTGTGTGTGTATATGTGATGCATGCTAGAATAGTAATTAATTAGCGCCTTGACGATTAGATTAGATCTAAATTGCGTACATGATGCGCCCTAACGATTAGATTAGATCTAAATCGCGTATATGATACACCTCGTCGATTAGATTAGATCTCAATCGCGTCAACTCGAAATGCCTACCATGCCGTGATACCCATCACTACCTCGATCGCATGTTGTTGTTGAATCTGCCAAAGTAGAGCAACGCATACTATCTTGGTAGGGTGCGGAGGGACAATCTTGGTCCCGCCTATCAATGCATGGGTGAGTACAACTCAATTAGATTGAGTAACTAGTTAACTCAATTGGATCGAGTTTAACTATAGGCATTTTCCAATTGTTGGTAGATAGGACAAACTCACGTTTATATTAACTCTTGGGCGTATTAGCCAAAACTAACTCGAGTTTTAATATAAATGCGGATCTTGATCTTATAAACAAGAGTTGCATAGAGATGTAATTGCTAATAAGTTACCTACCGATCATACTAAGTCTTGGGCGATCTAGCCAAAGCTAACTCAGGGCATAGTATGATGTGGATCTTGTCCCACATGAATTATAGAATTCAGTGGGAGCATCATTTAATTAAAGGCCTAATTAGATGATTAATTGGAATATGATATTTATTTTTCTGTATTTTTTTTCCTATTGTAAGATTACCATGACGTCAAACACGAACACCTTTTCTCTGCGTTTTGTCCTTGACAAGGACAAGCTCAACGAAGCAAATTTCCTGGACTGGTATAGGAATCTGAGAATAGTTCTCACCCAAGAACGTAAACTGTATGTTCTAGAGCAGGCCATTCCGGAGGCTCCTCCTGCCAATGTCACGCGAGCAGACAAAGATGCTTACAAGAAGCATCAAGATGACGCATTAGATGTATCATGTCTAATGCTCGTCACCATGAACTCTGAGCTTCAGAAGCAACATGAGTTAATGGGTGCTTATGATATGGTTGAACATCTTCATCAACTATATCAAGGACAAGAGCGACACGAGAGATTTGAGATCTCTAGGGCATTATTTCAGTGCAAGATGTCAGATGGGGCTCCCGTAAGTCCATATGTACTCAAAATGATTGGGTACATAGAGAATCTACAGAGGTTGGGATTCCCACTTGGCCAAGAGCTAGCCACTGACCTGATCTTGTAGTCTTTGCCAGAGAGCTACAATCAGTTTGTCATGAACTACAACATGAACAAAATTGACAAGCCACTGCCCGAACTGCTTAGTATGTTACGAACTGCTGAGGTCAACCTTAAGAAGGTTAAGCCCAACTCTATTCTGATGGTTCAGAAACACAAGGGCAAGGGCAAGCCTAAAGGCAAGGGAAAGTCCTAAGCCAAGGGCAAAGGCAAAGCACTGAAGCCTAAACGAGGGGTCGCCAAGGATGCTACCTGCTTCCACTGCGGTCAGACCGGGCACTGGAAGAGGAACTGCAAGGTGTACCTGGAAGATCTTAAGAAGAAGAGAAGTGAGACTTCCACTTCAGGTATATATGTTATAGAAGTCAATCTATCTATTTCTTCATCATGGGTATTAGATACCGGATGTGTTTCTCACATTTGTACTAATGTGCAGGCGCTGAGAAATAGCAGGGCATTGACGAAGGGCGAGGTGGACCTACGCGTAGGCAATGGAGCATGGGTTGCTGCTGTTGCTGTAGAGACTTATTTTCTATCTCTGCCCTCTGGGCTTGTATTAGAGTTGGATGATTGTTGTTATGTGCCTGCTTTAACTAAGAACATAATTTCAGTTTCTTATTTGGACAAGAAAGGTTTTTCATTTATAATAAAGAACAAATGTTGTTCAGTTTATTTAAATGATATGTTCTATTTTAGTGCACCTCTGATGAACGGACTCTATATTCTAGACCTTGAAAACCCTATCTATAACAAAAATACCAAGAGGTTCAAGTCAAATGACTTGAACAAAACCTATATCTGGCACTATCGCTTAGGTCATATTAATGACAAACGCTTATCCCAGCTCCATAAAGATGGTTTGCTGGACTCATTTGATTTTGAATCATATGAGAATGCGAGTCATGCCTACTAGGCAAGATGACCAAGACTCCCTTTAGTGGACACAGTGAGAGAGCGACTGACTTGTTAGGTCTTATACATAGCGATGTATATGGTCCTTTCAATGTCACTGCTAGAGGTGGTTATAGGTACTTCATTACATTTACTGATGACTTCAGTAGATATGGTTATGTGTACTTGATGACATATAAGTCTGAATCCTTTGAAAAGTTCAAAGAATTCAAGAATGAAGTACAAAACCAGCTTGTCAAGAGTATTAAGATACTTCGATCAGATCGAGGTGGGGAATACCTTAGCCATGAGTTTCGTGACTATCTAGCTGAGTGTGGGATTCTATCCTAACTTACTCATCCTGGAACACCATAGTGGAATGGTGTATCTGAAAGGAGGAATCATACCCTATTAGATATGGTATGGTCTATGATGAGTCACACAGATCTTCCTATATTTCTTTGGGGCTATGCTCTAGACACGACAGCCTTTATACTCAACCGAATTCCATCCAAGGCTGTAATAAAGACACCATATAGGATATGGACTGGGAGAGATGCCCAGGTGTCTTTTATGAGGATTTTGGGTTGTGAGGCTTACGTTAGACGTCAAGTCTCAGACAAATTGGGACCCAAATCCGACAAGTGCTATTTTATTGGATATCCCAAGGAAACGAAGGGATATTACTTTACATTCCCAGTTAACACAAGATAGTTGTGGCTAAGACTGGGGTTTTTCTAGAAAGGGATTTTGTTTCTAGAAAGACTAGTGGGAGTACGTTAGATCTTGAAGAAGTTCAAGATGCAAATAATAGCACTGAAGCCTCGATGGAAGTTGAACTGGAACCACAAAGTGTTGTGGATGATGTTGTTCCACAAGGAGTTGAGGAACAACAACCAGTTCAAGTAGACATACCTCTTCGCTGGTCTGATAGGGTACGTCGTCAGCCTGAGAGATACTCATTTCTTTTGTCTGACCATGATGACGTTGTGCTCATAGAGGATGAGCCCACCTCCTATCAGGAAGCTGTGATGAAACCAGATTCCGAGAAATGGCTAGAGGCCATGAGATCCGAGATGGAATCCATGTACACTAACCAAGTAAGGACTTTGGTTGATCCACCTGAAGGGGTCAAACCCATTGGGTGTAAGTGAGTCTTTAAGAGAAAGACTGACATGGATGAACTTATCTATAAGGGTTGCTTGGTAGCTAAAGGTTTCAAACAGATTCATGATATTGACTATGATGAAACCTTTTCTCCAGTAGCGATGTTTAAGTCCATTCGGATCATGCTTGCTATTGCAGCATACCATGACTATGAGATATGGCAGATGGATGTCAAAACTGCGTTTCTGAATGGAAACCTGCTCAAGGGTGTGTACATGACACAACCTGAGGGTTTTGTAGATCCACAACATACTGGCAGAGTATGCAAGCTGCATAGGTCCATTTATGGACTAAAGCAATTAGATGGAATCTTCGATTCGATGATGCAATCAAACAGTTTGGTTTCATCAAGAATGAAGATGAACCTGGTGTCTACAAGAAGGTTGTAGGGGACATAGTTGTCTTCCTCATATTGTATGTGGATGACATACTACTCATTGGGAAAGACATCCTTTAGCTACAGTCTGTCAAGACTTGGCTAGGGACTTGTTTCTCAATTTTGGACTTAGGTGAAGCATCCCACATTCTAGGCATACAGATCTATAGAGATAGATCTAAAAAATTGCTTGGCCTAAGTCAGAGTACATATATTGACAAGGTACTCCTACGGTTTGCCATGCAGAACTCCAAGAAGGGATTTCAGCCAATGTCACATGGCGTGAGTCTTTCGAAGACTCAAAGTCCCTCTTCTAGAGAGGAGAGAGATCACATGGATCAGATCCCTTATGCCTGAGCCATAGGATCTATCATGTATGTCATGTTATGTATTCGTCCTGATGTCTCGTATGCTTTGAGCATGACGAGTAGATACTAGTCAGATCTAGGTTAAAGTCACTGGATAGCGGTCAAGAATATTCTTAAGTACTTGAGAATGACTAAAGAATATTTCTTGATATATGAAGATGATGATGAGCTAGCTGTAAAGAGTTACAGTGATGCTAGCTTCCAGACCAACCAGGATGATTATCGATCGCAGTCAGGATTCGTGTTTTGTGTAAATGGTGGTGCTGTGAGCTGGAAGAGTTCGAAGCAGGACACAGTAGCTGATTCTACGACAGAGGCCGAGTATATTGCTGCATCAAAAGCAACAAAGGAGGCAGTTTGGATCTGCAAGTTCATCACTGAACTTGGGGTGGTTCCTAGCATCGCTGACCCTATTGAGCTCTATTGTGACAACAATGGAGCAATTGCGCATGCTAAGGAACCTCGCTCACACCAGCGAACCAAACACATACTACATTGCTTCCATCTCATTCGAGAGATCATCGATAGAGGAGATGTGAAGATTTGCATAGTACCCACTGAGGCAAACATTGCAGATCCCTTGACCAAGGCTTTGACACAGAGAAAATATGATGATCACACTAGGTCATTAGGCCTTAGAGCCTACACTGATTAGCACTAGTGCTAGTGGGAGATTGTTAGTTAGAGCCCTAGAGCCAATCATTTGATGATTGTTGTATGGACTTATTGTATCATATTCTTGTATATAAATAAAGACATTTGTGTTGGTTATTATACTTACTTGTATTGGTGCCAAATAACTAAGTATAATAGTGTCCTTGAGTAGAGGGTTCTTACCTATATCAATCGGTTAGTTGAACCGATAGTGAGATGATATAGGGAACACTACTCTTAATCATTCATAGTCGAGTATTAACATTCAGGGACAATGTTAATGCGACGAGACAAGCATGTAGGTCAACTCGATGACTTGATCTCACAAGTCATGGATATGGAGATATCAAGTTGACACATGGGTATGCATTGGAGAATGTATACTGAATGACCCGCCATGAGAAAGTATCATGGATCGTTATATGAGTGTCATATACTTTCTCATGTGGTTATTAGTATGACTACTAGTCCTTGGCCTTGAAGTCACCATGGTTCCCTACATAAGGAGTTACATACTTTGGCTTCGTCAAACGTCACCCGTAATTGGGTGGATTATAAAGGCGATTACTGGGTATGTAACAAATTATGTGGAGGGATGTGAGTGATGTAGATGGGATCTATCCCTCCTATATGACGGGAGAAACATCGATATTCTTGATAGAGTGAGACCACTAAGTGCATGGTCATGCCCAAATGAGTCAATATGAGATGTTGAGCTCATTTGATTGAGTGAGTCTACTTGGAGCTCAAGATTTAGATTGATTAGAAGAGGATGACACGGTTTATGCCTCACATTGATCAATCTAGATGTCAAGGATAGAAGGGCACTTGTCATATATTGTGAAGAGTCACAATTAGTAGTCACAAGGTGATGTTGGATCTTAACATTCTTGTAACTTGGGTAGTAATGATGTGTTGCTAGATACCGCTTATTACTTATGCTTCTAAATAGGTTTAGGAGCATTGCCAACGTTACAAGAACCTATAAGGTCACACACAAAGGACAATTAGATGGAGATTAGGTTCATTTGATGAACCAAAAGGATTAGATTCATGTGATGAACCAAATTGGATTAAGAGTAATCCAAATTAGGCTAATTGAGTTGGACTCAATTTCGTTCATGTATTAAATGAGACTAATTTGGACTTAGACTCATTGAATCAATTTAATTTAATGAATAGGGATTTATTAAATTAAAATTGACTTGAAGCAATGGTTAGATTAGATCAACCAAGGGAGAGAAGTGGTCAAGTTTGACTTGACTTGAGAGGAAGATGAAGGGTCAAGTTTGACTTGACCATTTGCCACCTCATTGGTGAGTTGGCATTAAGTGGGCTAATGATGATGTGCCACATCATCAAGATTAGCACATGTGTGTGCCACATCATGAGGGAGATCAAGAGTTGTGACTCTTGATATCCCATGGGGTTTAAAAACCCCTTCTTAAGTGTGGTCGGCCACTTTAGTGTGAGGAGTTTCATTTTTGTGTGGTAACTCCATCTTCTTCTTCCTAAGCCTCTTTCTTCTCCCTCTCCTCCACCTCCTTGGCCGAACCATCTAAGGGTGCTAGCACACCTTTTAGTTATTTTCTCCATCTTCCGTTCGTGTGGATACACATAGAGAAGTATATACTTTGATACTTTCGAGATCCGGTGAACCTTGGACGAGCGGGATTACGCGAAGGGCTTCGCATCAAGGGTAACCTCTTAATCTTGTAGATCTAAAGTAGATCTAGGCATAGAAAACTCGTACGTGAAAGTTTTTCGTAATTTTATTTCTTCGCACGGATCCGTGGCATGGGGGTTTCGGGGTTTCCGCAATGCAAAAAGTGGTTTTTGCGGCCCGAAAAATCCAACAGTTATTTGACACAAATACAAGTATAATAACCATAAAGAAATACCTTTATTAATATATAGGAATATGATACATCGAGTCCATACAACAATCATCATATGATTGGCTCTAACACTAGTGCCAATCAATGTAGGCTCTAAGGCCCAATAACTTAGTGTGACCATCATGCTTTCTCTGTGCCAAAGCCTTGGTCAAGGGATCAGCGACGTTAGCTTCTGTGGGTACTCTGCAAATCTTCACATTTCCTCTATCGATAATCTCTCGAATGAGATGGAAGCGTCGTAGTATGTGTTTGGTCCGCTGGTGTGAGTGAGGTTCCTTAGCCTGCGCAATTGCTCCATTATTGTCACAATAGAGCTCTATAGGATCTGCTATGCTAGGAACCACCCTAAGCTCAGTAATGAACTTGCGGATCCAAACTGCCTCCTTTGCTGCTTCTGATGCAGCAATACACTCGGTCTCTGTTGTAGAATCAACAACTGTGTCCTGCTTCGAACTTTTCCAGCTCACAGCACCATCATTCAAGCAAAACATGAACCCATACTGCGATCTATAATCATCCTGGTCAGTTTAGAAGCTAGAATCACTGTAACCCTTTACAGCCAGCTCGTGATCGCCTCCATATATCAAGAAATATTTTTTAGTCCTTCTTAAGTACTTAAGAATATTTTTGATCGCTATCAAGTGACGCTCACCTGGATCTAACTGGTATTTGCTCGTCATGCTTAAAGCATACGAAACATCAGGACGAGTACATAACATGCGTACATAATAGATCCTATGGCTGAAGCATAAGGGATCGTATCCATGCGATCTCTCTCCTCTCTAGAAGAGGGACTTTGAGTCTTCGAAAGACTCATACCATGTGGCATCGACAGAAATCCTTTCTTAGAATTCTGCATGGCAAACCGTAGTAATACCTTGTCAATGTATGTACTCTGACTTAGGCCAAGCAATCTCTTAGATCTATCTCTATAGATCTTTATGTCTAGAATACAGGCTGCTTCACCTAAACCCTTCATTGAGAAACAATTCCCCAGTCAAGTCTTTAAAGACTACAACAAAGGGATGTTATTCCCAATGAGTAGTATGTCATCCATATACAATACAAGGAAGACAACTGTGCTCCCAACAACCTTCTTGTAGACACAGGGTTCATCTTCATTCTTGATGAAATCAAACTGTTTGATTACATCATCGAATTGAAGATTCCAGCTCCGAGAAGCTTGCTTTAGTCCATAAATGGACTTATGCAGCTTGCATACTCTACCAGTATGCTGTGGATCTACAAAACCCTCAGGTTGTGTCATGTACACATCCTCGAGCAAGTTTCCATTCAGAAACGTGGTTTTGACATCCATCTGCTAGATCTCATAATGGTGGTATGCTGCAATAGCAAGCATGATCCAAATGGACTTAAACATCGCTACTGGAGTAAAAGTTTCATCATAGTCAATACCATGAATTTGTTTGAAACCTTTAGCTACCAGACGACCTTTATATATAAGTCCATCCATGTCATTCTTTCTTTTAAAGACCCACTTACACCCAATGGGTTCGACCCCTTCAGGTGGATCAACCAAAGTCCATACTTGGTTGGTGTACATGAATTCCATCTCAGATCTCATGGCCTTTAGCCATTTCTCAGAATCTGGGCTCATCACAGCTTCCTGATAGGAGGTAGGCTCATTCTCAACGAGCATAATGTCATTATGGTCAGACAAGAGAAATGAGTATCTCTCAGGCTGACGACATACCCTATCAGACCTGCGAAGAGATATGTCTACTTGAACTGGGTATTGTTCCTCAACTCCTTGTGAAACAATCTTATCATCCACAACACTTTGTGGTTCCAGTTCAATTTCCATCAAGGCTTCAGTGCTATGGTCTATATCCTGAACTTTTTAAAGATTGAACGTACTCCCACTAGTTTTTCTAAAAACAAAGTCCATTTCTAGAAATACCCCAATCTTAGCCACAACTACTTTGTGTTGACTGGGAATGTAGAAGTAATATCCCTTCGTTTCCTTGGGATATCCTATAAAATAATACTTATCAGATTTGGGTCCCAATTTATCCAAGACTTGTCATCGAACGTAAGCCTCATAACCCCAAATCCTCATAAAAGATACCTGGGCATCTCTCCCAGTCCATATCCTATATGGTGTCTTTATCACAGCCTTGGATGGAACACGGTTAAGTATGAACGCTGCTGTGTCTAGCGCATAGCCCTAAAGAGATATAGGAAGATCTGTGTGACTCATCATAGATCGCACTATATCTAATAGGGTACGATTCCTCCTTTCAGATACACTATTCCATTGTGGTGTTCTAAGAGGAGTAAGTTGGGATAGAATCCCACACTCAGCTAGAGAGTCACGAAACTCATGGCTAAGGTATTTTTCATCTCGATCTGATCGAAGTACCTTAATACTCTTGCCAAGCTGGTTTTGTACTTCATTCTTGAATGCTTTGAACTTTTCAAAGGATTCTGACTTATGTGTCATCAAATACATATAACCATATCTACTGAAGTCATCAGTAAAGGTAATGAAGTACCTATAACCACCTCTAGCAGCAACATTGAAAGGGCCACATACATTACTATGTATAAGTCCTAGCAAGTCAGTCGCTCTCTCGCTGTGTCCACTAAAGGGAGTCTTGGTCATCTTGCCTAGTAGGCATGACTCGCATGTCTCATATGATTCAAAATCAAATGAGTCCAGCAAACTATCTTTATGGAGCTGGGATAAGCATTTGTCATTTATATGACCTAAGCGACAATACAGAGATAGGTTTGGTTCATTTCATTTGATTTGAACCTTTTGGTACTTATGTTATAGATGAGGTTTCTAAGTCTAGAATATAGAGTCCGTTCATCAGAGGTGCACTACAATAGAACATATCGTTTAAATAGACGGTACAACATTTGTTCTTTATGATAAATGAAAAACCTTTCTTGTCCAAACAAGAAACTGATATAATGTTCTTAGTAAGAGCAGACACATAACAACATTCATCTAATTCTAGTACAAGCCCAGAGGGCAGAGATAGATAGTAAGTCCCTACAGCAACAGCAACAACCCGTGCTCCATTGCCTACTCGTAGGTCCACCTCACCCTTCGTCAATGCTCTGCTATTTCTCAGTGCCTGCACATTAGTACAAATGTGAGAAGCACATCCGGTATCCAATACCCATGATGTAGAAATAGATAGATTGACTTCTATAACATATATACCTAAAGTAGAAGTCTCACTTCTTTTCTTCTTAAGATCTTCCAGATATACTTTGCAGTTTCTCTTCCAGTGCCCGGTCTGACCGTAGTGGAAGCAGGTAGCATCCTTGGCAACCCCTCCTTTGGGTTTCAGTGCCTTGCTTTTTCCCTTGGCTTGATACTTTTCGTTACCTTTAGGCTTGCCCTTGCCTTTGCCCTTTTGTACCATCAAAATGGAGTTGGGCTTTACCTTCTTAAGGTTGAGATCAGTAGTTCTTAACATGCTCAGTAGCTCGGGCAGGAGTTTATCAATTTCGTTCATGTTGTAGTTCATGACGAATTGACTGTAGCTCTTTGGCAAGGATTGCAAGACCAAGTCAGTGGCCAGCTCTTGGTCAAGTGGGAATCCCAACCTCTGTAGGTTTTCTATGTACCCAATCATCTTGAGCACATAGGGTCATACGGGAGTCCAATCTTACATCTTGCACTGAAACAGTGCCTTGGAGATCTCGAATCTCTCGTGCCTCGCTTGTCCTTGATATATTTGACGAACCATATCATAAGCACCCATCAACTCGTGTTGCTTATGAAGCTCAGAGTTCATGGTTGTGAGCATGAGGCATGACACATCTAATGCGTCGTCTTGATGCTTCTTATAAGCATCTCGGTCAGCTCGTGTGGCAGTGGCAGGAGGTGCCTCGGGAATGGGCTGCTCCAGGACGTACAGTTTTCGTTCTTGTGTGAGAACGATTCTCATATTCCTGTACCAGTCCAGGAAATTAGCTCCATTGAGCTTGTCCTTATCAAGGACAGAACGCAGAGAGAAGATGTTCGTGTTTGTCAACATGGCAATCTACAACAAAAATAATGCAGAAAATAAATATCATATTCCACTCATAATTTAATTAGACCTTTAATTAAATGATGCTCCCACTAAATTATAGAATTTTTGTAGAATCAAGTAATGTATGTGGTCAAACCACACTTACTAGATTCTATCCGATTAGCTATAATTCTTGCGGGACACGATCCACATTATACTACGCCTTGAGTTAGCTTTGGCTAAATCGCCCAAGACTTAGTATGATCGGTAGATAACTAATTATCAATTACATCTCTATGCAACTCTTGTTTATAGGATCAAGATCCTCATTTATATTAGAACTTGAGTTAACTTTGGCTAAATCGCCCAAAATTTAATATAAATGTGATTTTGTCATATTTTCCAACCGTTGGAAAAATGTCTATAGTTATACTCGATCCAATTGAGTTAACTAGTTATACTTAATCCAATTAAGTTTGTACTCACCCAAGCTTTGAAAGGCGGGACCAAGATTGTCCCTCCACACCCTACCAAGATAATATGCGTTGCTCTGCTTTGACAGATTCAACAACAATATGTGATCGAGGTAGTGATGGGTATCAAAACTTGGTAGGCATTTCGAGTTGAGTTGATTTAGATCTAATCTAATCGTGGATTCCTATCTTATACGCATCAAGGCACTAATTAATTACTCTACATTATCATGCATCACATACACAAACAATTAATTAAATTTTGATAGGTTATGACCCTACTACGATCTTTTCAAGCCAATGAGAAGATCGGACGGTCAACCTAGGGTCAACAGCTTCTCCAAGCTCCTCCCTTTGACCATCATGTGTTGCTCGCACCCTCCTCGTCGTTCCTTCTCGAGTGGACCTTCCACCGCTCTAATTTTTGTACATTACAAATATGAAACTCGAGTTACATTCGAGTCTAAAACTATTTTACAACATGAATATAAAAATGAGGGAGGTATGACACGCAGGTCGCATAATATATACAACACGTACAATCCAAAAATGTCACGAGGCCATATTATGAATTACAACACATTTGTCCAATCAAAATGGGTTCTTGGTCCATGACCATCACAAAAATTATACATAATTCTAAATTATGTAATTTTCATAAATTTCTATAATTTTACTACTAATTTTTTGATTTTATGAGTCGCAACTTCCCGGCGGTCTCATTTAGCGATTTTCGGGCGCGAACGCTAGACAATGCCCCTTGCGGGGTTAGGGGCAGCGCCCCTTCTCGCGAAATGAGTCACAAGAATGTCCATTTATAATCTTACAGCGTCTTGAGCCGCTGTCCCAAAACAATTTGGGCGAGACCTTGCCGATTCGGAAGGTTTTTCTCGGTAGTCGAAACCTACAAGTGTCCAAACACTTGTTGCTTCGCCTCTACGAGAAAAATACACATAAAATACATAAAAATAGCAAATTTATAGAAACTTACAGATCTGATATTTTTCATAAAAATACAAAATGAAACAAGTACATGCTTCGCACGTGGCTCTGATACCACTGTTGGGACTTTCAGGCCGCAAAAACCGCTTTTTGCGTTGTGGAAACCCCGAAGTCTCGCCACGGATCCGTGCGAAGATATAAAAATTTACATGTACATGTTTCCTATCCTAAATCTACATTAGAACTACAAGAAAGTGAATATACCTTTGAAGTGAAGCCCTTCGCAAATCCTGCTTGTCCAAGGTCCGTCGGATCTCAAGTGTATTCAAGTGTACACACCTCTAGAAGTATCCACATGAACAAGAGATGGAGAGGAAACCTCAGAGTGTGCTAGCACCCCAAGGAGTCTCGGCAATGATGAGGGAGAGCAAGAAAGAAGAGAGGAGGAAGAAGATAGATTGAATAAGCACACAATGCTATTCAAGCACCATCATGTGGCCGGCCACATTAGAGGGTTTTAAACCTCCATGGGATACCAAGAGTCATGGCTCTTGGTCTCACTCATGAGGGGGCACTTGGTCAAGTCAATCTTGACCAAGTAAAGAAGCCTTGATGATGTGGAACACCATCATTGGCCGGCCCTATGCCAAGTCACAATGACATGGCATTTGGTCAAGTCAAGGTCAAGTCAAACTTGGCTCTTCATCTTCTCTCTCAAGTCAAGTCAAACTTAACTTAAATTCTCCCATAGTTGATCAAATCTAACAATTGATTCAAGCTAATTTGATTTAATGAATCTCTATCCATTAAATTAAATTGATTCAATGAGTCATAATCTAAATTAGACTCATTCAATACATGAATCAAATTGACTCCAATTCAATTAGTCTAATTTGGATTACTCTTAATCCAATTTGGTTCATCATATGAACCTAATCCTCTTGGTTCATCATATGAACCCATTCTCCATCTAATTGCCCTTTGTGTGTGACCCTATAGGTTCTTGTATCGTTGGCAATGCTCCTAAACCTATTTAGAAGCATAAGTAATGAACGATATCTAGCAACACATCATTACTACCCAAGTTACAAGAATGTTGAGATCCAATATCACCTTGTGACTACTAATTGCGACCCTTCACAATATATGATAATGCCCTTCTATCCTTGACATCTAGATTGATTAAATTGAGGCATAGACCGTGTCATCCTCTAATCAATCTATATCTTGAACTCCAAGTAGACTCACTCTAAACAAATGAGCTCAATATCTCATATTGACTCATTTGGGCATGACCATGCACTTAGTGGTCTCACTCTATCAAGAATGATGATGTCACTCCCGTCATATAGGAGGGATAGATCCCATCTACATCACTCACATCTCTCCACATAATTTGTTACATACCCAGTAATCACCTTTATAGTCCACCCAATTACGGGTGACGTTTGACGAAGCCAAAGTACATAACTCCTTATGTAGGGAACCATGGTGACTTCAGGTCCAAGGACTGATAGTCATACTAATAGTCACATGAGAAAGTATATGACACTTATATAACGATCCATGATACTTTTTCATGGCGGGTCATTCAGTATCTCCAATGCATACTCATGTGTCAACTTGATATCTCTATATCCATGACTTGTGAGATCAAGTCATCGAGTTGACCTACATGCTAGTCTCAGCGCATTAACATTATCCCTGAATGTTAATACTTGACTAGGAATGGTTAAGAGTAGTGTTCTCTATATCATCTCACTTTCGATTCAACCAATCGATTGATATAGATATGAACCTTCTACTCAGGGACATTATTATACTTAGTTATTTGGCACCAATACAAGTAAGTATAATAACCATAAAGAAATGCCTTTATTAATATATAGGAATATGATACATCGAGTCCATACAACAATCATTATATGATTGGCTCTAGGGCTCTAACTAACAGCTTTGCTGCTGCAACATGTTCCCACAACCATTTCCAATTTCAGGTCATCTTCAATAATTTCACTGTGAGTCACCACCACAATCCCTGACACCCCCCTTTTCCCCCCTTTTTAAGTTTTTGTCCCCTATATAAATGACTTTTATACCCCCTAACTCCTTTATTTATATTTTTTATTTAATTTTATTTTTTTTATTAATTTTTTTAATTATTTTTTCATCAATTTTTTATTTTATACTTATATTATTTCAATTTTATTTAATTTTATTTTTAATAATTTTTAATAATTTTTTCATCAATTTTTTTTATTTTATACTTGTATTTTTTTAATTTTATTTAATTTTTATTTAGTTTTATTTTTAAAATCAATTTTATGTATTATTTTTTTATCAAATTTTTTTATTTTATATAATTTTTAATATATGTCAGAATTTTGACACATGACACATGTCAGAACTTCTTTCTCCTTAAATTATTCATCATCCAATCCTTGGCATCTGTCAAAATACCCCTTCCCTTTAAACTACCTTTGTTCAACTCTTGACATATGTCAAAACATCCCCTCCCTTTAAATTATTCATCCTCCAACCTTTGACATATGTCAAAATACCCCTCTTCCTTTAAATTACTTCCCTTCCAACCCTTGACACATATCAGAACCTCTCCTCCCTTTAAATTACCTTCCTTCCAACCCTTGACATATGTCACAACCTCTCACTCTATTTAAATTATTCACCCTCCAATTAACGCATGTCAACAACTACATCCCTTTAAATTATTTCTTCTAACTCTTGACACATGTCAGAACCTCCCTTCCCCTTAAATTACCTATCCTTAAATAAACGATTACAAATATATAATAAAAAATTATTAAAAAGAATAAAACTGATAAAAAAAATTAATAAAAAAAATAAAACAATAAAAAAACGCAAAACTTAAAAAAACAAAAAAACACACAACATGGATGAGAGAATAAGCAGAAGGGTATAAAGGTAAAACAATAAATGTGGGGCCGGGACGGGAGGGTGTTAGGGGGTGGGAAAGAAGTTCTCCACAAATAACCCAAGCAAACCTGATGTTCTTAAAGTTGGAGTAAACCTGCCATCACTAAATAGCCTCAGTCAATATGGAAGCACAACAAAGAACGGTGCACAATAATACAACATGCTCACCTCCTAAGCCAACACTACATGAATCAATGAACTGATCTACCGATCTAAGCAATTTGGAAGTGCGACACTCCTAAAACTTCTCAAAAGGTGACCACTCACTGTCCTAGAAACAACACTTAAGAGGTCAAAAGAGAATATTTTTCTCTCAACTAAGAAGCTAACCCCGGCAAGCGCTGTCGCTCTAGCAGTCACAAAGACGTGAGCCTAAATGCATCAAAACCGATCTCCGCAACACTCTAGAAGCCTTCCAAAGTCCAATTTTGGTGTTCCAACACTTACCTCGTAGAGCAAGGGAGGCCGACTAGCCGAGCTCCAAATCTGAAATTGACCTAAAGAAGGAGGAACTTTATAGGGTTTGAGCAAGGGATTAGAAGTGGAAAGGAAGAACCGATGGACAAAGAAGAAGCACTTTTACTCAAAATACTAGCATGAAAATTTGGGAAGTTTGCTGGGGAAAAGTTTCGGTGAGGGGTTAGTGGCTAGAGAGGAAGGAAGATCCAGACTTTGATGCCCAATCACCTCTACAGTTCGACTCCCGATACGTATACACACTGATCGATGGCAAAATCACCTCCTTGGGTTCGAAGATGTACAAGAGGCGGACGATTTGTTCTAGGTCCTTCAGGGGTGGATTGAGGTGAGAGGTGTGCAGGGATCTTCTAGTCCGGGATCTTGGTTAATTTTCGATCTGGTCCATTCATTAGTGGGTAAATTGTACCAAGGTGGGATCCTCTGGATCACTTTTGTGGGTCAAAGTATCCTCCTTTTACATACATTGGTGGAGATAGATGTCCCTACCTATTTTACAAGTGGGGACCATCCATCCCTACCAATACATGCAAAGGAAGCATCACTTGGACTGCAAAAAGCGGTCCAGAGGATCTCCTCTCGAATTGTACCCCACCTATTAAATAGATGGAGTTCAGTTCACCTACTAATAAATTTGTAGGGTCTCTTCTGGTCTAGAAGATCTTGGACTAGAGAATCTAACCTCGGGAGAAGTGGGTGGACCAAGCAGGGCAAAAAATTCTCTGGTCCAGGATTCCTGGATCAATTCTGGACCCTTGTCTATTCATTGATGGCGTGGACTATATCCCACATATTAAACAGGTGGCATCTAACTCATTCCCCCAATGAATTTACAAGATTTCCCTTGGTCCAAAAGATCTAGGACCAGAGAATTTGACCTCAAGAAGCAGATGTATTTATAGGTCATCTCCCTTTAATAAAAATGAGTAAAATTTTTTAGGAAAATTTCATTTAGCACCTAAAGTTTCCCTTTATGTTCCATACACCTTTAATCTTTTTAAAACCATATAAGAAAGAATACTCCAAAGTTCCTTTAGAAGGGAGTTGACCTGATCATAGACTCTTTATATCCGATCCAGAATTATCTATTATCTAATTTGATAGGATGGAACTTGTCTATAGGACGGAACTTGTCTCTTGGTTAGCTGGTTAACATTTCAGAACTTATCTATTATCTATTAACTTGTCTCTTTGCGACACATGCAACGAAGTCCCAGTGAAGTCTTGGCCGAGCAGACAGTACACAGGAATAGCGAAGTTCCGACCGAATGGCTATCTCGCTCGGCCTAGCAACCACCTCGCTGTGTTATCCCTCGACATTCTTTTGGGAGTTAGTGTCGCTGACATTGGATATGGTCAACCAGAAGATTGTACGACAAAAGTTTTCACTGTCATATCAGAGATATGCTCGGTCTGTTAAGGTATTGTATTAGGGGCACTTTACTGATAAGTCTTTTTAGGAAAATTTTTGGGAAGCGTGCTTATCTTGGGGAGCATGCACGCGCGCTACAGGAGCTCTATATAAAGGAGGGTCCAAGCATTGACAGAGGTATGCAATAGATGTAAGGAACTAGGACGCTAAACACGCGAAAACACAATGGAAAACATCTAGTTCCTCCAAGTGATCCATGCGAAAGGGAAAGAAAAATAACTTATACTAAGTTGCATGATAGTGGTTATACCTTTGATGCGTGCTCACGAACTCCAGACAGCTTGGATCTCAGCATTATCATATATTCGTGTTGTTAGTTAGAGCCCTAGAGCCAATCATTTGATGATTGTTGTATGGACTCATTGTATCATATGCCTATGTATATAAAGGCATTTGTTATAGTTATTATACTTACTTGTATTGGTGCCAAATAACTAAGTATAATAGCATCCTTGAGTAGAAGGTTCTTACCTATATCAATTGATTGGTTGAATCGATAGTGAGATGATATAGGGAACACTACTCTTAATCATTCCTAGTCAAGTATTAACATTCAGGGACAATGTTAATGCGACGAGACTAGCATGTAGGTCAACTCGATGACTTGATCTCACAAGTCATGGATATAGAGATATCAAGTTGACACATGGGTATGTATTGGAGAATGTATACTGAATGACCCGCTATGAGAAAATATCATGGATCGTTATATGAGTGTCATATACTTTCTCATGTGGCTATTAGTATGACTATTAGTCCTTGGACCTGAAGTCACCATGGTTCCCTACATAAGGAGTTACATACTTTGGCTTCGTCAAACGTCACTCGTAACTGGGTGGACTATAAAGACGATTATTGGGTATGTAACAAATTATGCGGAGGGATGTGAGTGATGTAGATGAGATCTATCCTTTCTATACAACGGGAGTGATATCGTTATTCTTGATAGAGTAAGACCACTAAATGCATGACCATGCCCAAATGAGTCAATATGAGATATTGAGCTCATTTGATTAGAGTGAGTCTACTTGGAGTTCAAGATTTAGATTGATCAGAGGATGACACGGTCTATGCCTCACATTGATCAATCTAGATGTCAAGGATAGAAGGACATTTGTCATATATTGTGAAGGGTCACAATTAGTAGTCACAAAGGTGCTGTTGGATTTCAACATTCTCGTAACTTGGGTAGCAATGATGTATTGCTAGATGCCGCTCATTATTTATGTTTTTAAATAAGATTTAGAAACATTGCCAACGTTACAAGAACCTATTGGGTCACACACAAAGAACGAGTGGATGAAGATTAGATTCATATGATGAACCAATTGGATTAGGTTTATATGAACCAAAATTGGATTAAGAGTAATCCGAATTAAACTTATTGGGTTAGACTCAATTGGATTCAATTGTTGAATAAGTCTAATTTAGAGTTGATTCATTGAGTCAATTTATATTAATGAATTGTGATTCATTAAATTGAAATTGACTTAAATTAAAGATTGGATTTAACTCAACAAGGAAGATGTGTTGTCAAGTTTGACTTGACCAAATAGGAAGTTGAAACATCAAGTTTGACTTGACTAAATGCCACTTCATGAAGAATGACTCATCCTACATGGCATGGCCAACAAATACATTCTTACCACATCATCTCCACATCATCAAGTAAGAGCAAGAGGCATGGAATGTCCATGTGTGGCCGACCATATGAATGCAAGATTCATTGACATTGAATGTAATTTATTGGCATTCCATGTGTGGTCGGCCATATGAATGCAAGATTCATTAACATTGAATGTAATTTATTGACATTCCATGTGTGGCCGACCAAATGAATATGAGATTCATTGGCATTGATTTGGTGATTTATTGTCTTCTTCCTCCTTAGCTCCTTCTTGTTCTCATTCTCCTCTTTGCCGAGAGTTCCAAGCAAGAAGGGTGAAGGTGAGCGAGTTTAATCCAAGAAGAAAGGGTAAGTGAAAGTCACATAGAGAGTTTAGAGAAGTGTATGAGAATCCTCTTCTTCTTTTTCTCTCCTTTCTTCTTCCAATCCCATCCGAGAGCCCTTGGGAGTGCTAGCACACTTGTGGTGCTCTCTTCTCCATCTAGAGTGGTTTGAGAATCACTTCTTGTTCGTGTGGATACTACTAGAGGTGTGCACATTTGAACACACTCGAGATCCGGCAATATTTGGACGAGCGAGATTTGCGAAGGGCTTCGCATCAAAGGTAAACCTCTCTTTCAAGTAGATCTAGAGTAGATCTAGGATTAGAGAAACTTGTACACAAAATTATGTTTTTAATCTTCGCACAGATCCGGTGGCATGGGACTTCGGGGTTTCCGCAACGCAAAAAGCCATTTTTGCGGCTCGAAAGTCCCAACAGTGGTATCAGAGCCACGTGCGAAGCGTGTACAAGTTTCGTTTTTGTTTTTATGAAAAACATTCAGATCTGTAAGTTTCTGTATATTTACAATTTTTATAGATTTTATGGGTATTTTCTCGTATAGGTGAAGCAACAAGTGTTTGGACACTTGTAGTCTTCGACTACCGAGAAAACCTTTCCGAAACGGCAAGGTTTCGCCCAAATCGTTTTGGGACAGAGGCTTAAGGCGCTGTAAGATCGTCTTAGGACACTCGTGATATTCATTTCACGAGAAGGGGCGCTGCCCCTAACCCCGCAAGGGGTATTGTCCCGCGATCACGCCCGAAAATCGCTAAACGGGGTCGTCGAAAAATTTTGACTCATAAAATCGTAAAAATAGTAGTAAAAATTATAAAAATTTATGAAAAATACATAATTTAGTATTATGTATAATTTTGTGATGGTCATGGCCCAAAACCCCAATTCGATTGGAAAAATTATGTTGTAATTCATAATATGACATGCGTGCCATTTTGTGTGTTTGTGTGTGTTGTATATGATTGCGACCTGCGCGTCGTGCCTTCCTTTATTTTATATTCCTGTTGTAAATAATTTAGACTCAAATATAACTCGAGTTTCAAATTTGTAATGTACAAAATTTGAAGCGGTGGAAGGTCCACTCGAGGAGGAGTTACGAGGAAGGTGCGAGCAACACATGGCGGTCAAAGGGAGGAGCTTGGAGAAGCTGTTGACCCTAGGTTGACCGTCCGATCTTCTCATTGGCTTGAAAAGATCGTAGTAGGGCCATGACCTAACAAAATTTAATTAATTGCTTGTGTGTGTATGTGATGCATGCTAGTGTAGAGTAATTAATTAGTACTTTAACGATTAGATTAGATCTAAATCGCGTATATGATGCACCACGATTAAATTAGATCTAAATCGCGTATATGATACACATCAATGATTAGATTATATCTTAATCGCGTTAACTCAAAATGCCTACCATGCCGTGATACCCATCACTGCCTCGATCACATGTTGTTGTTGAATCTGCCAAAGCAGAGCAACACATATTATCTTGGTAGGGTGTGGATGGACAATCTTGGTCCCGCCTATCAACGCCTGGGTGAGTACGAACTCAATCAGATTGAGTAAAACTAGTTAAACTCAATTGGATCGAGTTTAACTATAGGCATTTTCCAATGGTTGGTAGATAGGTCAAAATCACATTTATATTAACTCTTGGGCGATTTAGCCAAAGCTAACTCAAGTTTTAATATACATGCGGATCTTGACCCTATAAACAAGAGTTGCATAGAGATGTAATTGGTAATTAGTTAACTACCGATCATACTAAGTCTTGGGCGATTTAGCCAAAGCTAACTCAAGGCGTAGTATGATGTGGATCTTGTCCCACATGAATTATAGAATTCAGTGGGAGCATTATTTAGATAAAAGCCTAATTAAATGATTAAAAGGAATATGGTATTTATTTTTTTACATTTTTCTGTTGTAGATTGCCATGTTGTCAAACACGAACACCTTCTCTCTGCGTTCTATCCTTGATAAGGACAAGCTCAATGGAGCTAATTTCCTGGACTGGTACAGGAACCTGAGAATTGTTCTCACTCAGGAAAGGAAACTATACGTCCTGGAGACGCCCATTCCCGAGGCACCTCCTGCCACTGCCACGCGAGCTGACAGTGATGCTTATAAGAAGCATCAAGATGACGCATTAGATGTGTCATACCTCATGCTCGCAACCATGAACTCTAAGCTTCAAAAGCAACACGAGTTGATGACTACTTATGACATGGTTGAACATCTTCGTCAACTATATCAAGGACAAGCAGGGCACTGGAAGAGGAACTGCAAAGGATACCTGGAAGATCTTAAGAAGAAGGGAAATAAGATTTCTACTTCAGGTATACTTGTTATAGTAGTCAATCTCTCTATTTCTTCATCGTGGGTATTAGATACCGGATATGCTTCTCACATTTGTACTAATGTACAGGCGTTGAGAAATAGTAGGGCATTGACGAAGGGCGAGGTAGACCTATGAGTAGGCAATGGAGCACGGGTTGCTGTTGTTGCTGTAGGGACTTACTTTCTATCTCTGCCCTCTGGGCTTGTACTAGAATTAGATGAATGTTGTTATGTGCCTGCTCTTACTAAGAACATAATTTCAGTTTCTTGTTTGGACAAGAAAGGTTTTTCATTTAAAATAAAGAACAAATGTTGTTCAATTTATTTAAATGATATGTTCTATTGTAGTGCACCTCTGATGAACGGACTCTATGATGTATGCCCAAGGGCTGAAGATAGGAGAGATCAGTTATCACTTCCAGAAGACCCAATTATAAGACTACGGGCAAAGCGTTTCAAGGAAGCACTAAATGGGCTAATCAAAAAACATTGGGAGGACTATGAGCAAGGAGAAACCAAGATAATCGCAACTGCTAGTCGTGGGCTAATCCACGTAATCGGGCATAACCATCCATGACTGGCCGCGCTTAACGGAAGAACGCTAATAAGCATGCAAAGCATGAGAATTCGTTCATGCATGAAAGACTTAAGTATTTTAGATTGTTTAATGAAGCATGCAACTTGGGACTCTAATTGTGCATGCATTTATTTTGTTTTGGGTTTCTAGATAGCTTGCATGAGACATGCAACATTGGGACTCTAATTGTGCATGTACTTATTTTGTATTTTCCCTTGTTCACTCCCATTATATAAGGGAGGGACATCTTAGTATGAAGCAACTTAGTTTTTGGTGAGATTGTGTGCTCTCTTAGTTCTTGAAAGAACTTGCTGAACTTATCGAGTCTACTCTCGTGGCGTTCAACCCTTCGAAACTTATCACCCCTAGGTGTGGCGTTTCTTTCCTTCATAGGCTTGGTTCGTGCCAATTCTTGGTTACGGGTCAAGGCTCACACTCTTGTCGTTTAGTTCTTGGGGTTCTATCCACCTTTGTTTCGGGTTCCATCACATTTATTGGTGGGGTTCGTATCATCTGGTATCAGAGCTTCGGTTCAAAGGCAAGTGCAAATTTATCTTTACTTGTTGTTCAGCCGAAAGCAAAAAAAAAAATCATGGAAAAAAAAGAAAAAAAAAGAGCGCATCGAAAAGACAAAAAAAAAAGAAGAAGAAGAAGAAAGCACAAAAAAAAAAAAAACTGCTTGTGTGAATCGAAGTAAATTGTCTTCAACAATTCTTTTCTTGTTTTCCTTATTCTCAAACTTCTACTCTTTCATTTTCTATTAAAATTCTGTCATCATAAGTTTCGGTGGTATCTTTTGAATTACAACGTGATATTCTGATTCGTTCTAGAGTTTGATCAAGAACTGAGAGATATCATTAATTGAGAGCTACCACCCAAACGTGAGTTGAGTGCTTGTGAGGTTTTCTTTCATTTTGAAGCCATGTCCAACAACCAGGAGGATGGAGCAAATGAGGGGGCTAGGCCACTTCCGAACCTGCAATTACAAGCATTGATGGGGGAGATGCAGCGGATGATGAGGGCGGAATTAGAATCTATCCATGGAGGTTGGATCGGGTGGAGGATGGGACACCAAGAAGACATCAACAAGACCGTATCACTAGACCACAACGAAGACATGCCCAAGGGATTGATGTCGAAGAAGATGAAGAGGTTATTGTGGAAGACTTTGATGAGCAAAACTACAATCGAGGCAGGATTGGACATCGAGGAGATAGGAACGGAACTAGAAGAAATAATGATTTAGAAGGGATTAAGATGAAGATTCCAATCTTCCAAGGGAGAAATGACCCAGAAGCTTACTTGGAATGGGAAACTAAGATGGAAATGGTGTTTGACTGTCATGAATTCTCAGAGTTTAAAAAGGTGAAGTTAGATGCCATTGAATTCACTGATTATGCTATTGTTTGGTGGGATCAAGTGGTGATGACTCGGAGAAGAAACAGAGAGCAACCTGTGTCCACTTGGGAGGAGATGAAAGTGCTCATGAGAAGGAGGTTTGTACCCAGCCATTATTATAGAAGCTTATATCAGCGGCTTCAAAGGTTATCTCAAGGCTCCAAAAGTGTGGATGAATATTTCAAGGAGATGGAGTTGTCCATGATTCGAGTTAATATCAATGAAGATCGGGAAGCCACTATGGCCAGGTTTTTACATGGTTTAAACCAAAAAATTGCTGATATTGTTGAATTGCAGCATTATGTTGAGCTGTCGGACATGGTCCACCAAGCACAAAAAGTGGAAGAACAACTCAAGAGGAGAGGATTGGCTAGGAAGGGACAACCAATGACTACTCACGGCACATGGCGGACAGCTCCAAGAAAGGAGGAACAACCTCAAAATAAGCCAAAGTTTGAACCCTTCAAGAAGCCCAAACCCACACCATCAACTACTCAAGGTAATCGTGAGCCCATTTCCTCTAAAACTCATGATATCAAGTGTTTTAAATGTCAAGGGCATGGTCATATAGCTAGTCAATGTGTGAACAAAAGGGTGATGGTAATAAACGCTCAAGGTGAACTTGAGTCGGAAGATGAGGATGAAATAGTTGAAGAAGTGCGACAAAAAGAGGACAGTGATGATGAACAACATGCTATTATTGGAGACTTATTGGTGACCCGACGAGTTCTCAATCTACAAGCTAAGGAGGAAGAAGGTAATCAAAGGGAGAATTTGTTTCATACCCATTGCTTTGTCAATAACAAGGTTTGTAGTGTTATTATTGATGGGGGGAGTTGCACCAATGTGGCAAGTACTGATTTGGTGGAGAAATTATCACTACCAACTCAGAAACATTCACGACCTTATCGACTCCAGTGGCTAAATGATTGCGGAGAAATCAAGGTAACAAAACAAGTCTTGGTAGCAATCTCCATTGGCAAATATGAAGATGAGTTGTTGTGTGACGTGGTTCCCATGCATGCATGACATCTATTGTTGGGAAGACCTTGGCAATTCGATCGAAAGGTAACACATGATGGCCTCACAAATAAGTATAATTTTACTTTGAAAGGGCAACCTATTATTCTTGTACCGTTGACTCCAAGATAAGTTATGGAGGACTAGTTGAGACTACAAAAAGCAAATGAAAAGAAGAAAGAAAAAAAAATTGAGAAAAAAGAAGAAGAGGGAAAGAAAAATGAGGGGAAAGAAGATGAGAGGAAAGAGACAAAAGGAGTGGGCAAGGAAAAAAAAGGAGAGAGAAAGAAAAATACTTTTTATGCAAAAAAAAGTGAGATTAAGCGAGCTTTATTTTCAAATCAGCTGCCCCTTATCCTTTTGTATAAGGAGGCACTCTTGAGCACTAACGACCTTAACAATTCTTTGCCTAGTGTTATTGTTTCTCTCTCACAGGAATTCGAGGAGGTCTTTCCTGAAGAGGTTCCGCATGGTTTACCTCCCATTAGAGGAATTGAGCACCAAATTGACTTCATACCCAGTGCCTCCATTCCGAATCGACCTGCCTATAGAAGCAATCCGGAGGAAGCAAAGGAACTTCAGAGGCAAGTTAATGAATTATTAGAAAAGGGGTATGTTCGAGAAAGCATGAGTCCTTGCGCCGTGCCTGTGTTACTAGTTCCCAAGAAGGACGGAACATAGAGGATGTGTGTGGATTGTCGAGCCATCAACAACATCACGGTAAAGTATCGCCATCCAATTCCTAGGATTGATGATATACTTGATGAATTGCATGGTTCTTGTGTGTTCACAAAAATTGATCTTAGGAGTGGATATCATCAGATTAGGATGAAGGAAGGTGATGAATAGAAAACTGGTTTTAAAACCAAACATGGCTTATATGAATGGTTAGTAATGCCTTTTGGCTTAACTAATGCTCCTAGCACTTTTATGCGTTTGATGAACCATGTTTTGTGTGCTTTCTTAGGAAATTTGTAGTGTGTATTTTGATGATATTTTGATTTATAGCAGAAGCTTAGAAGAGCATGTTACACATTTAAGGTTAGTTTTGAGTGTGCTAAAAGAAGAAAAGCTTTTTGCTAACCTCGTTAAATGCTCCTTTTGTACGGAAAAAGTTGTGTTTCTTGGTTTTGTTGTTAGTACTAAAGGCGTTGAGATGGATGAGGAAAAGGTGAAAGCTATCCAAGAGTGGCCAACACCGACAACAATTAGCCAAGTGAGGAGTTTCCATGGTTTGGCCAGCTTCTATCGACGGTTTGTTCGTGATTTTAGCAATATTGCAGCTCCTCTTACTAAAGTCATCAACAAAAATGAGTCATTCAAGTGGGGAGAGGAGCAAGAGAGGGCCTTCAACACTTTGAAAGAAAAGCTAAGTTCTGCTCCTTTACTAATCCTACCAGATTTTTCTAAAACCTTTGAAATCGAATGTGATGCTTCTGGTGTTGGTATAGGTGCTGTGCTTATGCAGGAAATGAGACCCATTGCTTATTTCAGTGAGAAGTTGAGTGGAGCCACTCTCAACTATCCCACATATGATAAGGAAATGTATGCATTGGTGAGAGCATTGGAGACATGGCAACATTACCTATGGCTAAAAGAATTCTTGATTCACACAGATCATCAATTTCTAAAGCATTTGAAGAGCCAACATAAGTTGAGCTGACGCCATGCTAAATGGGTAGAATTCATTGAGACATTTCCTTATGTGATCAAATACAAGCAAGGAAAGGAGAACATAGTTGCTGATGCACTATCTCGAAGGTATGCTTTACTGTCCACTTTAGATACGAAGTTACTTGGATTTGAATATATCAAGGATTTATATACTAACGATACTGATTTCTCCGAGGTGTTTAAAGCATGCGATAAGGTTGCATTTGGTAAGTTCTATAGGCATGATGAGTTTTTATTTCGTCAAAATAGATTGTGTGTGCCTATGTGTTCGTTACGTGAATTATTCACTAGGGAAGCCCATGGTGGTGGATTGATGGGTCATTTTGGCGTTACTAAGACTTTAGGGGTTTTACAGGATCATTTCTTTTGGCCTCATATGAAACGCGACGTGGAAAGAATTTGTGAGAAGTGTATCACTTGCAAACAAGCTAAATCTAAATTGAAACCCCATGACTTGTATACTCCTTTGCCTATACCTAGTGAACCTTGGACTGATATTTCAATGGACTTTGTTTTGGGATTACCCCGGACCAAGAGGGGGAGAGATTCAATTTTTGTTGTGGTAGACAGATTCTCTAAAATGGCACATTTCATTCCATGTCATAAAACCGATGATGCATCGCATATAGCTGAATTGTTCTTTAAAGAGGTTATTAGGTTGCATGGCATACCTAGGACCATTGTCTCTAATAGAGATGCAAAATTTTTGAATTATTTTTGGAAGACTTTGTGGGGGAAATTAGGAACTAAATTGTTGTTCTCTACTACTTGTCACCCCCAAACTGATGGGCAAACTGAAGTGGTCAATCGAACCTTGTCCTTTTTACTTCGTGCTGTCATTAATAAGAATTTGAGAATATGGGAAGATTGTCTACCTCATGTTGAATTTGCTTACAATAGGAGCATACATTCTGCGACTAAATTTTCTCTATTTGAAATTGTTTATGGTTTCAATCCCTTGTCACCTTTAGATTTGATTCCTTTAGCTGTAAGTGAGCATATAAACTTAGATGGTAAGCAGAAGGCCGAATTCGTAAAGAAGATTCATGAACAAGCATGACTGAATATTGAGAAAAGAACTCAGCAATACATGCAACAAGCTAACAAGGGGCGCAAGAAAATTGTGTTTGAACTAGGAGAATGGGTTTGGTTGCACCTCCGAAAGGAGCGATTTTCGGACAAACGTCGTTCTAAACTTCTACCTCGAGGGGATGGCCCATTTCAAGTATTAGAGCGCATCAATGATAATGCCTACAAACTTGAACTACCAGGTGAGTATGACGTACATTCTACTTTTAATGTTGCTGACTTATCCCCGTTTGATGCAGGTGATGATTTGAGGACAAATCCTTTTCAAGAAGGGGAGAATGATGTATGCCCAAGGGATGAAGATAGGAGAGATCAGTTATCACTTCCTGAAGGCCCAATTACAAGACTACGGGCAAAGCGTTTCAAAGAAGCACTAAATGGGCTAATCAAAAAACATTGGGAGGACTATGAGCAAGGAGAAACCAAGATAATCGCAACTGCTAGTCGTGGCCTAATCCACGTAATCGGGCATAACCATCCACGTAATTTGGGAGGACTGGCCGCGCTTAACGGAAGAACGCTAATAAGCATGCAAAGCATGAGAATTCGTTCATGCATGAAGACTTAAGTATTTTAGATTGTTTAATGAAGCATGCAACTTGGGACTCTAATTGTGCATGCATTTATTTTGTTTTGGGTTTCTAGATAACTTGCATGAGACATGCAACATTGGGACTCTAATTGTGCATGTACTTATCTTGTATTTTTCCTTGTTCACTCCCATTATATAAGGGAGGGACATCTTAGTATGAAGCAACTTAGTTTTTGGTCAGATTGTGTGCTCTCTTAGTTCTTGAAAGAACTTGCTGAACTTATCGAGTTTACTCTCGTGGCGTTCAACCCATTGAAACTTATCACCCCTCGGTGTGACGTTTCTTTCCTTCGTAGGCTTGGTTCGTGCCAATTCTTGGTTCCAGGTCAAGGCTCACACTCTTGTCGTTTAGTTCTTAGGGGTTCTATCCACCTTTGTCTCGGGTTCCATCACATTTGTTGGTGGGGTTCGTATCACTCTACTTTCTATACTTAGAGAACCCCATCTATAACATAAATACCAAGAGGTTCAAATCAACTGAAATGAACCAAACATATCTTTGACATTGTCACTTAGGTCATATAAATGACAAACGCTTATCCCAGCTCTAAAAAGATGGTTTACTGGACTCATTTGATTTTGAATCATATGAGACATGCGAGTCATGCCTACTAGGCAAGATGACCAAGACTCCCTTTAGTGGACACATCGAAAGAGCGACTGACTTGTTAGGACTTATACATAGTGATGTATGTGGTCCTTGTTGGGTTTTTCGGGCCGCGAAAACCTCTTTTTCGCATCGCGGAAACCCCGAAAGCCCCGCCACCGGATCCGTGCGAAGAATAAAACTTTCGAAAAACTTACGAGTACGAGTTTTTATAAACTCTAGATCTACATTAGAGTACGAGTTTTTACCCTTGATGCGTGCCTTTCGTGAATCCCGCTCGTCCAAGGTGCCGGATCTCAAGTTGTCAAGGTAGACAACTCTCTATGCGTATCCACACGAACAACTCGATGGAGGGAGAACCTTAGAGTGTGCTAGCACTCCAAGAAGGTATCGGCAAGATGAGGAGAGGGAGAGCAAGAAGAGAGAGCAAGGAAGAAGATGGAATCAAAATTCACTTGAATGAAAATGAATACAATTCATTCCCTGAGTGGCCGGCCACAACAAAGTGTAACTCCTCTCATTAATGTGGCCGGCCACATTAAAGCAAAGAGAATTTGTAACTTCCATTAGGTGGCACACACATGTGTCAACTATGATGATGTGGCACATCATCATTGGCCACTTAATGCCAAGTTACAAATGATGTGGCATAAAGTCAAGTCAAACTTGACTTTTCCTCTTCCTCTCAAGTCAAGTCAAACTTGACTTAATCTCTCTCATGGTTGAACTAATCCAACCATTTAATTCAAGCCAATTTAATATAATGAATCTAATTCATTTAATTAAATTGATTCAATGAGTCATAATCTAAATTAGACTCATTGAACACATAAATCAACTTGAGTCCAACTCAATTAGCCTAATTAGGATTACTCTTAATCCAATTTGATTCATCAAATGAATCTAATTCTCTTGGTTCATCATATGAACCTAATCGCCATCTAATTGTCCTTAGTGTGTGACCCTATAGGTTCTTGTAATGTTGGCAATGCCCCTAAACCCATTTAGGAGCATAAGTAATGAGCGGTATCTAGCAACACATCATTACTACCCAAGTTACAAGAATGTTGAGATCCAACATCACCTTGTGACTACTAATTGTGACTCCTCACAATATATGACAAGTGTCCTTCTATCCTAGACATCTAGATTGATCAATGTGAGGCATAGACCGTGTCATCCTCTGACCAATCTAAATCTTGAACTCCAAGTAGACTCACTAAATCAAATGAGCTCAATATCTCATATTGACTCATTTGGGCAAGGCCATGCACTTCGTGCTCACTCTATCAAGAATATCGATGTCACTCCCGTCATATAGGAGGGATAGATCCCATCTACATCACTCACATCCCTCTGCATAATTCGTTACATACCCAGTAATCGCCTTTATAGTCTACCCAGTTACGGGTGACGTTTGACGAAACCAAAGTACATAACTCCTTATGTAGGGAACCATGGTGACTTTGTTGGGTTTTTCGGACCGCGAAAACCACTTTTTTGCGTCGCAAAAACCCCGAAACCCCGCCACCGGATCCGTGCGAAGAATAAAACTTTCAAAAAACTACGAGTATGAGTTTACCAACCTATAGATCTACACTAGAACTATGTGTTAAAGAGTTTTTACTCTCGTAGCGTGCCCTTCGCGAGTCCCGTTTGTCCAAGGAGATGCCGGATCTCAAGTTGTCAAGGTAGACAACTCTCTAGAAGTATCCACACGAACAACTCGATGGAGGGAGAACCTTAGAGTGTGCTAGCACTCCAAGAAGGTCTCGGCAAGATGAGGAGAGGAAGAGCAAGAAGAGAGAGCTCTAGGAGGAAGAAGATGAGAGTTACAACAAAAAATGAAAACTCATGACATCCAATAAAGTGGCCGACCACACTTATGTGGTTTGTAACCTCCATGGGATATCAAGAGTCACAACTCTTGGTAACTCCCATGAGGTGACACTTCACTTAAGTAACCATGATGATGTGGAGCATCATCATTGGTCCACTTAATGCCAACTCACCAATAAGGTGGCATAAAGTCAAGTCAAACTTGACTCTTTCTCTTCCTCTCAAGTCAAGTCAAACTTGACTTAATCTCTCTCATGGTTGATCTAATACAACCATTTAATTCAAGCCAATTTAATATAATGAATCTAATTCATTTAATTAAATTGATTCAATGAGTCATAATCTAAATTAGACTCATTGAACACATAAATCAACTTGAGTCCAACTCAATTAGCCTAATTAGGATTACTCTTAATCCAATTTGATTCATCAAATGAATCTAATCCTCTTGGTTCATCATATGAACATAATCTCCATCTAATTGTCCTTAGTGTGTGACCCTATAGGTTCTTGTAACGTTGGCAATGCCCCTAAACCCATTTAGGAGCATAAGTAATGAGCGGTATCTAGCAACACATCATTACTACCCAAGTTACAAGAATGTTGAGATCCAACATCACCTTGTGACTACTAATTGTGACTCCTCACAATATATGACAAGTGTCCTTCTAACTTAGACATCTAGATTGATCAATGTGAGGCATAGACCGTGTCATCCTCTGACCAATCTAAATCTTGAACTCCAAGTAGACTCACTAAATCAAATAAGTTCAATATCTCATATTGACTCATTTGGGCATGGCCATGCACTTCGTGGTCTCACTCTATCAAGAATATCGATGTCTCTCCCGTCATATAGGAGGGATAGATCCTATCTACATCACTCACATCCCTCTGCATAATTCGTTACATACCCAGTAATCGCCTTTATAGTCCACCCAGTTACGTGTGACGTTTGACGAAACCAAAGTACATAACTCCTTATGTAGGGAACCATGGTGACTTCAGGTCTAAGAACTAGTAGTCATACTAATAGTCACATGAGAATGTATATGACACTCATATAACGATCCATGATACTTTTTCATGGCGGGTCATTCAATATACATTCTCCAATGCATACTCATGTGTCAACTTGATATCTCTATATCCATGACTTGTGAGATCAAGTCATCGAGTTGACCTACATGCTAGTCTTATTGCATTAACATTGTCCCTGAATGTTAATACTCGACTAGAAATGAATAAGAGTAGTGTTCCCTATATCATCTCACTATCGGTTCAACTAACTGATTGATATATGTGAGAACCTTCTACTCAAGGACGCTATTATACTTAGTTTATTTTGCACCAATATAAGTAAGTATAATAACCAAAACAAAATGCCTTTATTTATATAAGAATCTGATACAACAAGTCCATAATACAATCATCAAATGATTGGCTCTAGGGCTTTAACTAACAATCTCCCACTAGTACTAGTGCCAATTAGTGTAGGCTCTAAGCCCCAATGACCTAGTGTGACCATCATGCCTCCTCTGTGCCAAAGCCTTGGTCAAGGGATTTGCGATGTTAGCCTCTGTAGGTACTCTGCATATCTCTTCACATCTCCTCTCTCGATAATCTCTCGAATGAGATGGAAGCGCCATAGTATGTGTTTGGTCAGCTGGTGTGAGCGAGGTTCTTTAGCCTGTGCTATAGCTCCATTGTTGTCACAATAGAGCTCAATAGGGTCAGCGATACTGGGAACCACCCCAAGTTCAGTGATGAACTTACAGATCCAAACTGCCTCCTTTGCTGCCTCTGATGCTGCAATGTACTCGGCCTCTGTCGTAGAATCAACTATTGTGTCCTGCTTCGAACTCTTCCAGCTCACAACACCACCATTAATGCAAAATACGAACCCTGACTGCGATCGATAATCATCCTGGTCGGTCTGGAAGCTAGCATCACTGTAACCCTTTACAGCTAGCTCATCATTACCTCCATATATCAAGAAATGTTCTTTATTTCTTCTTAAGTACTTAAGAATATTTTTAACCGCTATCCAGTGACTTTCACCTGGATCTGACTGGTATCTACTCGTCATGCTCAAAGCATACGAGACATCAGGTCGAGTACATAGCATGGCGTACATGATAGATCCTATGACTGAAGCATAAGGGATCTGATCCATGCGGTCTCTCTTCTCTCTAGAAGAGGGACCTTGAGTCTTCGAAATACTCACGCCATGTGACATCGACCGAAATCCCTTCTTGGAGTTCTGCATGGCAAACCGAAGGAGTACCTTGTCAATATATGTACTCTAACTTAGGCCTTGTAATCTCTTAGATCTATCTCTATAGATCTGTATCCCTAGAATGCGGGATGCCTCACCTAAGTCCTTCATTGAGAAGCAACTCCCTAGCCAAGTCTTGGCAGATTGAAGCATAGGGATGTCCTTCCCAATGAGTAGTATGTTATCCACATACAATATGTGGAAGACAACTATATCCCCTACAACCTTCTTGTAGACACAAGACTCATCTTCGTTCTTGATGAAACCAAACTATTTGATTGCATCATCAAATCGAAGATTCCAGCTCCGAGAAGCTTGCTTTAGTCCATAAATGGACCTATGCAGCTTGCATACTCTACTAGTATGCTGTGGATCTACAAAACCCTCAGGTTGTGTCATGTACACATCCTCGAGCAGGTTTCCATTCAGAAACGTGATTTTGACATCCATCTGCCATATCTAATAGTCATGGTAAGCTGCAATAGCAAGCATGATCCGAATGGACTTAAACATCGCTACTGGAGAAAAGGTTTCATCATAGTTAATACCATGAATCTACTTGAAACCTTTAGCTACCAAGCGACCCTTATAGATAAGTCCATCCATGTCAGTCTTTTTCTTAAAGACCCACTTACACCCAATGGGTTTTACCCCTTCAGGTGGATCAACCAAAGTCCATACTTGGTTGGTGTACATGGATTCTATCTCGGATCTCATGGCCTCTAGCCATTTCTCGGAATCTGGTCTCATCACAGCTTCCTGATAGGTGGTAGGCTCATCCTCTATGAACACAATATCATCATGGTCAGACAAGAGAAATGAGTATCTCTCAGGCTGATGACGTACCCTATCAGACCTACGAAGAGGTATGTCTACTTGAACTGGTTGTTGTTCCTCAACTCCTTGTGGAACAACATCATCCACAACATTTTGTGGTTCCAGTTCAACTTTCATCGAGGTTTCAGTGCTATTGTTTGCATCTTGAACTTCTTCAAAATCGAACGTGCTCCCACTAGTTTTTCTAGAAACAAAGTCCCTTTCTAGAAAGACCCTAGTCTTTGCCACAACTACCTTGTGCTGACTGGGAATGTAGAAGTAATATCCCTTAGTTTCCTTGGGATATCCAATGAAATAGCACTTGTCGGATTTGGGTCCTAATTTGTCTGAGACTTGACGTCTAACGTAAGCCTCATAACCACAAATTCTCATGAAAGACACCTGAGCATCTCTCCCAGTCGATATCCTATATGGTGTCTTTATTGTAAGGGATCGGTGGCCAACTAGAAGTGGGGTTGGATAGCTAGGTCACCCCCAACTTCTTTTCTTCTCTACAAAAGATTAGTGCACACGCAGAAATCCAACTAACTAATGAAAACAATAAAGAAAGAATACCAAATCGCTAACAAGCTCGATGTAACGTGATTCGGAGATTGCTTGCTCCTACTCCACGGCATGTCCTTGAGGTGGACGAGCCCTTGATCCTTCGGTGGATCAATCCCCGGCAATCTCCGGCTAGAGCTTTCTCCTTCTCGGTGGAGCAAACCTCTCACAAAGGATCTCTTCCTCTTTACAATGATGAACTTAGGTTTAGGAGGAAGAGAGTAGGCTTGGAAGCTTTTGGGCAATGACAAGGAGTTATTCAATAAGCATGAGTAAGTTCCTTCAAGCCCCAAAGCTTCCCTTAAATAAGAGGAGAGAGTTGATCATCATATCAACTCATCTTGGCACCAGTCGACTGGCAAAACCATCAGTCGACTGGTGTTACCGTTAGAGGTAGCCAACGGCTACTTTCCAGCACCAATGGTCATTTACCAGTCGACTGCTAAAACTAGCAGTCGACTGGTGCAATCGACTGCTAAAACTTGCAGTCGACTGATCCACACCGACCGAACGAACAGAACCATTCTGATCGCGCCCAGTCGACTGCGCAGTCGACTACACTAGTCGACTACTACAGTACTGCTACAGGAACACTACAGTACTGCTACAGTAACGCTATAGTATTGCTACAGTACTACTACAGTAACCCCTAAAACTTATGCTTTTACTCCGAGTACAATATCTCGTGCACTCGTACCCTCACCCTTACGACTCTTTTGACGCTTCCTTTGTAGTTTTAACAGAACCTTCAAGCATACTTTCTTTGGATCTCGTCCCTCGGATGCATTCAAGCCTGCGGCTTGTCCCCAATGCCATCCTTCGCGTATGCCTAGAAATTGCTTCCCTCGGCCCTTGTCCTCGCTGCTTTGTCCACGGTCCCTCGGATGCTTCATCCTTCACCGGACCCGAAGCCATCAACCTGAGTCGCATGTGTATCCTGCGAATCTGCACAACTCAAATACACATATCAGATACAAGGGTGAACCTAACTTAAACTCTTTGACACACACATCAAAACTATGATCGTACTGATCAAAACCTAGGTCGATTGCACCAACAATCTCTCCCTTTTTGATGTGTAGCAATATGTTTAAGTTAGACATAAATATCAACATGAAAATTAGAAGCAATATGTAAACATGAAGCATAATACCCAAGCTCCCCCTTAACATATGCCCTCAACCATAATTTTCAAGTTTTGCACATAGTCAGGTTTTTAACTTAAACCTTTGCATTTCTCCCCCTTTGACACCATCAAAAATTGTACCAAACATGTATACATACTATGGTATCAATGTGGACTTAAAAATACCCAAAATCAGCTCTTGAAAGTGCTGGAAAACAGCTACCAGTCGACTGCTAACTGTCGCAGTCGACTGGCACAAACCAAATCGAATTTCAGCATTTTACAACCAACTTCAGAAATGCATAGAAAATTCTAGAAAATTTGAAAAATCATGAAATTTTGAACACACATTTCTTATAATGTTCTTTACCAAGGAAAAATATGTTTTCATGAAATTCATCATATTTTTGAAGTTTTGATAAAAACTCAAACACCTTGAAAAACACTTAAGTTTGTATCAAATTAAACCTTAGTTTTGAATTCATATGTTTCAAAATAACTACGCACTGAAAATGAAACATAGAATTGTTTTCAAAACATTTGAAATGTCCAACTATGATCTATGGGCAAGATGTCCATTAATTAAACATTTGCTTTCCCCATAGTTGGCCTATGATCACTAAAAATTGATACATCACATAACTCATCAAAATGCCATAAGCATAAGTGAATTATTTGTATCATCCTAATATCTCACATTTATGGTTAGAAAATAATGCAAATCATTGTGAGATAGAGGTAACCTCTACTTAGCCCTTTTGATCATGATTTTCTACCAAGTCTAAGTGCTCCCTCTTAAGGTCTCAAGTCAACCATTTTTCAAGGATTTGAATTATGATTATCATAGTTGACTTGATCCAAAATCCTCTAACCCTTGAGGATTGATTTTGGTACCCAACAGAGGTTCTTCTTAATTGGGTTTACCAAATATTCCTTGGGGATCCATTTTCTATCTATGGTCTTGGTTTTTGATTGCCCCTAGCAAGTAGACAATGGTAGGTCTTTTCATTATTGGGTTCATTGTATCCTAACCCATTTTTCTTAAAACTTGCCCTTTGGCTCCCAATGATCATGTTTAGGGTTTTAGAGCCAATTTCAAATTTTCTAAGGGCATTGGTAAGGTATTATACCTTTTCCCTTAATTTCTTATTTTCTTCTTCTAAACATGAATCATTTGAATTTGTAGAAGAAACATGCATATCATTATCCTTAATAGTCATGAATTCTAATTTTTCCTTAAGCATGCAAATATCATTTTTCAAGGATTCGTTCTTTCTTTTTGCCTTAAACAAATCATCATTTGTGCTTGAAATAATTTTAATTAAGACATGAGGAGGAAGATTATGTACCTCACTTACCGAGACGTCCGAATCCGATGTTTGACCTCCCCCTTCACTTGAGCTCCCCTCTTCATCTTCACTTGAGCTCTTTCCCTCTTCATTTTCGGATGAGGTGGAGGCTATATCATCAATTCCCATTAGCGCAAAATTGACTACATGGTGCTCTTCTTCCTCCGATGATGATGAAGGATCATCCCATGTTGCTTTTAGGTTTTGAGCCTTCTTCCCCTTTTCTTTTGTCTTCTTCTCCTCCCTCTTCTTCCCTTCCTTCTTCTTCAAGAGAGGACAATCATCTCTTATGTGTCCTTCTCCTTGACAATTATAGCAAATGATCTTCCTTGTCCTACTTTTGCTTCTAGTACTTTTCCTAGCACGAGATTTGTTAGAAGAAAAAGATTTAAATGCCTTTCTCATCTTCCTTACCATATATGCCTCTTGATCGCTATCCATTGAGGCACTTGATTCTTCGGAGTCAGAAGATGGTGTTGATGAAGATTTCTTCTTCTTTCCCTTTCCCTTGTTTGCCACAAGGGCTACTCCTCTTGATCTATGAGCTTCTCCATCTAACCCTTTAACTCTTGTTTCATGAAGCTCCATTGTTGAGAAGAGTTCATCTAGAGAGGATTTCTCTAGGTCCTTTGATATGTAGTATGAATCTACAATGGAGCTCCAAGTTGTGGTTCTTGGGAAAACATTTAGGGCTTTCATCATCATGTCTCGATTTGAAAGTGTCTCACCTACACTTGTTAGCCCATTAATAATTTCTTTAATTCTAGAATGTAAAATTGATACATTTTCTCCTTTCTCAAGCTTGATATTGTTGAGTTGAGTTCGAAGGAGGTCTCTTTTTGCCAATTTTGCTTCCGATGTCCCTTCATGAAGCTCCACTAGCTTTTCCCACAAGTCTTTGGCACTTGTATAGTTTCCAATTCTTGTTACTTCTTGTTGTGGAAGAACATGTAGTAGGTGATGCATTGCCTTGGAATTTGCTAGATGCTCTTATTTTTGCCTTTTGGTCCATCTTGTTATGTCGATTGTCTCATTGCGTTCATCCTTGGGTTCTTCAAAACCACTTCTCATGATTAGCATAATGTCAAAATCGGTATTGAAAAATACCTCCATTTTCTTCTTCCACCATGAGAAGTCCCCTTCGAATTTCGGTGGATGAATGTTTGAGCCAGCCATTTTGATAAAGTGCTCTTCTCGGCGATTAGTCCATTGAAGGGCGTCCTCGCTCTGATACCACTTGTAAGGGATCGGTGGCCAGCTAGAAGGGGGGTTGGATAGCTAGGTCACCCCCAATTTCTTTTCTTCTCTACAAAAGATTAGTGCACACGCGGAAATCCAACTAACTAATGAAATCAATAAAGAAAGAATACCAAATCGCTAACAAGCTCGATATAACGTGGTTCGGAGATTGCTTGCTCCTACTCCACGGCATGTCCTTGAGGTGGACGAGCCCTTGATCCTTCGGTGGATCAATCCCCGGCAATCTCCGGCTAGAGCTTTCTCCTTCTCGGTGGAGCAAACCTCGCACAAAGGATCTCTTCCTCTTTACAATGATGAACTTAGGTTTAGGAGGAAGAGAGTAGGCTTGGAAGCTTTTGGGCAATGACAAGGAGTTATTCAATAAGCATGAGTAAGTTCCTTCAAGCCCCAAAACTTCCCTTAAATAAGAGGAGAGAGTTGATCATCATATCTACTCATCTCGGCACCAGTCGACTGGCAAAATCATCAGTCGACTGGTGTTACCGTTAGAGGTAGCCAACAGCTACTTTCCAACACCAACGGTCATTTACCAGTCGACTGCTAAAACTAGCAGACGACTGGTGCAGTCGACTGCTAAAACTTGCAGTCGACTGATCCACACCGACCGAACGAACAGAACCATTCTGATCGCGCCCAGTCGACTGCACCAGTCGACTGCTAAAACATGCAGTCGACTGCTAAAACATGCAGTCGACTGCTACAGTAACCCCTAAAACTTATGCTTTTACTCCGAGTACAATCTCTCGTGCACTCGTACCCTCACCCTTACGGCTCTTTTGACGCTTCCTTTGCATTTTAACAGAACCTTCAAGCATACTTTCTTTGGCTCTCGTCCCTCGGATGCATTCAAGCCTGCGGCTCGTCCCCAATGCCATCCTTCGCGTATGCCTCGAAATTGCTTCCCTCGGCCCTTGTCCTCGCTGCTTTGTCCACGGTCCCTCGGATGCTTCATCCATCACCGGACCCGAAGACATCAACCTGAGTCGAATGTGTATCCTACGAATCTGCACAACTCAAATACACATATCAGATACAAGGGTGAACCCAACTTAAACTCTTTGACACACACATCAAAACTATGATCGTACCGATCAAAACCTAAGTCGATTGCACCAACATTTATCACGGCCTTGGATGGAACTCGGTTGAGTATAAAAGCTGCCGTGTCTAGAGCATAGCCCCAAAGGAATATTGGAAGATCTGTGTGACTCATCATAGATCGTACCATATCTAATAGGGTACGATTCCTCCTTTCGGATACTGTTAGCTAGAGCCTTGGAGCCAATCATTTGATGATTATATTATGGACTTGTTGTATCATATTCTATATAAATAAAGACATTTGGTTTTTGGTTATTATACTTGTATTGGTGCCAAATAAACTAAGTATAATAACGTACTTGAGTAGAAGGTTCTTACCTATATCAATCGGTTAGCTGAACCGATAGTGAGATGATATAGGGAATACTACTCTTAATCATTCCTAGTCGAGTATTAACATTCAGGGACAATGTTAATGCAATAAGACTAGCATGTAGGTCAACTCGATGACTTGATCTCACAAGTCATGGATATAGTGATATCAAGTTGACATATGGGTATGCATTAGAGAATGTATACTGAATGACCCACCATGAGAAAGTATCATGGATCGTTATATGAGTGTCATATACTTTCTCATGTGACTATTAGTATGACTACTAGTCCTTGGACCTGAAGTCACCATGGATCCCTACATAAGGAGTTATGTACTTTGGTTTTATCAAACGTCACCCGTAACTAGGTGGACTATAAAGACGATTACTGGGTATGTAACGAATTATGCAGAGGAATGTGAGTGATGTAGATGAGATCTATCCCTCCTATATGACGGGAGAGACATCGGTATTCTTGATAGAGTGAGACCACGAAGTGCATGGCCATGCCCAAATGAGTCAATATGAGATATTGAGATCATTTGTTTTAGTGAGTCTACTTGGAGTTCAAGATTTAGATTGATCAGAGGATGACACGGTCTATGCCTCACATTGATCAATCTAAATGTCTAGGATAGAAGGACACTTGTCATATATTGTGAGGAGTCACAATTAGTAGTCACAAGGTGATGTTGGATCTCAACATTCTTATAACTTGGGTAGCAATGATGTATTGCTAGATGCCGCTCATTGCTTATGTTTCTAAAGGAGTTTAGAAACATTGCCAACGTTTCAAGAATCTATTGGGTCACACACAAAGAACAAGTGGATGGAAATTAGGTTCATATGATGAACCAATTGGATTAGGTTCATATGATGCACCAAAGATTGAATTCGGATTAATTCAAATTAGACTTATTGAGTTAGACTCAATTAGATTCAATTGTTAAATGAGTCTAATTTAAATTTGATTCATTGAGTCAATTTATATTAAAGAATTGAGATTCATTAAATTAAAAATTGACTTGAATCAAAGGTTGGATTTAACTCAACAAGGAAGAAAATTGGTCAATTTTGACTTGACCAAATGGAAGTTGAAACATCAAGTTTGACTTGATGTATTGCCACATCATGAAGGTTGACTCATCTTATATGGCATGACTAATCTTGCCACATCATCTTCACCTTATTATGGTGTGCCACCTCTTGGAGGTTACACATCCCATTCACTTAATGTGACCGACCACATTAAATGAGGGGGGTTACAAGATGTGGCCGGCCACACTAATGCTTGTGGAGGTTTTGTTTTGTGGTATTGATTGTTGGGTTTTTTGGGCCGCAAAAACCCCGAAAGCCCTAAAGCCAACGGATCCGTGCAAAGAAAAATTTTGAAAACTACAAATACGAGTTTCTACCGAGATCTACTACGAGATCTACATGGAAAAAGGGTTATACCTTTGAAGAGAAGCCCTTCGCGTTCCCGCTCGTCCAAACGGTGCCGGATCTCAAGATTGTCAACGTAGACAATCCTCTAGAAGTATCCACACGAACAAGATGTGTTCTCTAACACACAAGGATGGAGAAGAGAGCACCACAAGTGTGCTAGCACTTTCTAGGGCTCTCGGGTAGGATTTAAAAGGGAGAAAGGAGAGAAATTAAAAGGAATCTCATACACTCCTCTAGGTACCCTCCTTTGTGACCTTCACTCCACCCTATTCTCTTGGAACTCAACTCACTCACCTTCACCTTGCTTGGAATCCACGGCGACAGCAGTAAAGGAGGAGGAAGAGAGCTAAGGAGGAAGAAGCATTAAACACCACCAAATCAATGCCACAAAAATGAAACTCCATTTTCTTTTATGTGGCCGGCCACACATGGGTAACTCTCCATTTAATGTGGCCGACCACATTAAATGGAGGATTGTAACCTCTTGATCTCCCTTAATGATGTGGAGATGATGTGGCAAGGTTAGTCATGCCATGTAGGATGAGTCATCCTTCATGATGTGGCAATACATCAAGTCAAACTTGATGTTTCAACTTCCATTTGGTCAAGTCAAAATTGACCAATTCTCTTCCCTGTTGAGTTAAATCCAACCTTAGATTCAAGTCAATTTTTAATTTAATGAATCTCAATTCATTAATATAAATTGACTCAACGAATCAAATTTAAATTAGACTCATTCAACAATTGAATCTAATTGAGTCTAACTCAATAAGTCTAATTTGAATTAATCCGAATCCAATCTTTGGTGCATCATATGAACCTAATCCAATTGGTTCATCATATGAACCTAATCTCCATCCACTTGTTCTTTGTGTGTGACCCAATAGGTTCTTGTAACGTTGGCAATGTTTCTAAACTCCTTTAGAAACATAAGCAATGAGCGGCATCTAGCAATACATCATTGCTACCCAAGTTGCAAGAATGTTGAGATCCAACATCACCTTGTGACTACTAATTATGACTCCTCACAATATATGACAAGTGTCCTTCTATCCTAGACATCAAGATTGATCAATGTGAGGCATAGACCGTGTCATCCTCTGATCAATCTAAATCTTGAACTCCAAGTAGACTCACTAAATCAAATGAGCTCAATATCCTATATTGACTCATTTGGGCATGGCCATGCACTTCGTGGTCTCACTCTATCAAGAATATCGATGTCACTCCTGTCATATAGGAGGGATAGATCCCATCTACATCACTCACATCCCTCTGCATAATTCATTACATACCTAGTAATCGCCTTTATAGTCCACCCAGTTACGGGTGACGTTTGACGAAACCAAAGTATATAACTCCTTATGTAGGGATCCATGGTGACTTCAGGTCTAAGGACTAGTAGTCATACTAATAGTCACATGAGAAAGTATATGACACTCATATAACGATCCATGATACTTTCTCATGGCGGGTCATTTAGTATACATTCTCTAATGTATTCTCATGCGTCAACTTGATATCTCTATATCCATGACTTGTGAGATCAAGTCATCAAGTTAACCTACATGCTAGTCTTATTGCATTAACATTGTCCCTGAATGTTAATACTCGACTAGGAATGATTAAGAGTAGTGTTCCCTATATCATATCACTATCGATTCAACCAATCGATTGATATAGGTAAGAACCTTCTACTCAAGGACGTTATTATACTTAGTTTATTTGGCACCAATACAAGCAAGTATAATTACCAAAAACCAAATACCTTTATTTATATATACATTATGATACAACAAGTCCAAAATACAATCATCAAATGATTGGCTCTAGGGCTCTAGCTAACAATCTCCCACTAGCACTAGTGCCAATCAGTGTAGGCTCTAAGCCCCAATGACCTAGTGTGACCATCATGCTTCCTCTGTGCCAAAGCCTTGGTCAAGGGATCTGCGATGTTAGCCTCTGTAGGTACTCTGCAAATCTTCACATCTCCTCTCTCGATGATCTCTTGAATGAGATGGAAGCACCGTAGTATGTGTTTGGTCCGCTGGTGTGAGCGAGGTTCCTACGCCTGTGCTATAGCTCCATTGTTGTGACAATAGTGCTCAATGGGGTCAGCAATGCTAGGAACCACCCCAAGTTCATTGATGAACTTGCGAATCCAAACTGCCTCCTTTGCTGCCTCTGATGCAGCAATGTACTAGGCTTCTGTTGTAGAATCAGCTACTGTGTCCTGCTTCGAACTCGTCCAGCTGACAACACCACCATTAATGCAAAATACGAACTCTGACTGTAATCCGTAATCATCCTGATCGGTCTGGAAGCTGGCTTCACTGTAACCCTTTACAGCTAGCTCATCATTACCTCCATATATCAAGAAATATTCTTTAGTCCTTCTTAAGTACTTAAGAATATTCTTTACCGCTATCCAGTGACTTTCACCTGGATCTGACTGGTATCTACTCGTCATGCTCAAAGCATACGAGACATCAGGTCGAGTACATAGCTTGGTGTACATGATCGATCCTATGGCTGAGGCATAAGGGATCTGATCCATGCGGTCTCTCTCCTCTCAAGAAGAGGGACCTTGAGTCTTCGAAAGACTCACGCCATGTGACATCGGCAGAAATCCCTTCTTGGATTTCTGCATGGCAAACCGAAGGAGAAACCTTGTCAATGTATGTACTCTGACTTAAGCCAAGCAATCTCTTAGATCAATCTCTATAGATCTGTATCCCTAGAATGCAGGATGCTTCACCTAAGTCCTTCATTGAGAAACAAGTCCCTAGCCAAGTCTTGACAGACTATATGCAGCTTAACGAATTATGCAGGATGCTTCACCGAAGATTCCAACTCCGAGAAGCTTGCTTTAGTCCATAAATGGACCTATGCAGCTTGCATACTCTGCTAATATGCTGTGGATCTACAAAACCCTCAGGTTGTGTCATGTACACATCCTCGAGTAGGTTTCCATTCAGAAACGCGGTTTTGACATCCATCTGCCAGATCTCGTAATCGTGGTAAGCTGCAATAGTAAGCATGATCCGAATGGACTTAAACATCGCTACTGGAGAAAAGGTTTCATCATAGTCAATACCATGAATCTGCTTGAAACCTTTAGCTACCAAGCGACCCTTATAGATAAGTCCATCCATGTCAGTCTTTCTCTTAAATACCCACTTATACCCTATGGGTTTTACCCCTTCAGGTGGATCAACCAAAGTCCATACTTGGTTGGTGTACATGGATTCCATCTCAGATCTCATGGCCTCTAGCCATTTCTCGGAATCTGGTCTCATCACAGCTTCCTGATAGGTGGTAGGCTCATCCTCTATGAGCACAACGTCATCATGGTCAGATAAGAGAAATGAGTATCTCTCAGGCTGACGACGTACCTTATCAGACCTGCAAAGAGGTATGTCTACTTGAAATGGTTGTTGTTCCTCAACTCCTTGTGGAACAACATCATCCACATCACTTTGTGGTTCCAGTTCAACTTCCATCGAGGCATCAGTGCTATTGTTCGCATCTTGAACTTCTTCAAGATCGAACGTGCTCCCACTAGTCTTTCTAGAAACAAAGTCTCTTTCTAGAAAGACCCCAGTCTTTGCCACAACTACCTTGTGCTGACTGGGAATGTAGAAGTAATATCCCTTAGTTTCTTTAGGATATCCAATAAAGTAGCACTTGTCAGATTTGGGTCCTAATTTGTCTGAGACTTGACGTCTAACCTAAGCCTCACAACCCCAAATCCTCATGAAAGACACCTGGGCATCTCTCTCAGTCCATATCCTATATGGTGTCTTTATCACGGCCTTGGATGGAACTCGGTTGAGTATAAAAACTGCCGTGTCTAGAGCATAGCCCCAAAGGAATGTCGGAAGATCTGTGTGACTTATCATAGACCGTACTATATCTAATAAGGTACGATACCTCCTTTCAGATACACCATTCCACTGTGGTGTTCCAGGAGGAGTGAGTTGGGAAAGAATCTCACACTCAGCTAGATAGTCACGAAACTCATGGCTAAGGTATTCTCCACCTCGATCTGATCGAAGTATCTTAATACTCTTGCCAAGCTGGTTCTGTACTTCATTCTTGAATTCTTTGAACTTTTCAAAGGATTCAGACTTATGTGTCATCAAGTATACATAACCATATCTACTGAAGTCATCAGTAAATGTGATGAAGTATCTATATCCGCCTCTAGCAGCGACATTGAAAGGGCCACATACATCACTATGTATGAGTCCTAACAAATCAGTCGCTCTCTCGCTGTGCCCACTAAAGGAAGTCTTGGTCATCTTGCCTAGTAGGCATGACTCGCACGTCTCATATGATTCAAAATCAAATGAGTCCAGCAAACCATCCTTATGGAGCTGGGATAAGCGCTTGTCATTTTCCTAAGCGACAGTGCCAGAGATAGGTTTGATTCAGGTCATTTGACTTGAACCACTTGGTATTTATGTTATTGATAGGGCTTTCAAGGTCTAGAATATAGAGTCCGTTTATCAGAGGTGCACTACAATAGAACATATCGTTTAAATAGACGGAACAACATTTGTTCTTTATTGTAAACGAAAATCCTTTCTTGTCTAAACAAGAAACTGAAATTATGTTCTTAGTCAAGGCAGGCACATAACAACAATCATCAAATTCTAGTACAAGCCCAGAGGGTACAGATAGATGATAAGTTCCTACAGCAACAGCAGCAACCCGTGCTCCATTGCCTACTCGTTGGTCTATCTCACCCTTCGTCAATGCCCTGCTATTTCTTAGCGCTTGTACATTAGTATAAATGTGCGAAGCACATCCGGTATCTAATACCCATGATGAAGAAATAGAGAGGTTGACTTCTATAACATGTATACCTGAAGTAGAAATCTTATTTCTCTTCTTCTCTTAATCTTCTAGGTATTCTTTGGAGTTCCTCTTCCAGTGCCTTGCTTGTCCTTGATATAGGTGACAAAGATGTTCAACTATATCGTAAGCACCCATCAACTCATGTTACTTCTGAAGCTCAGAGTTCATGGTCGCGAGCATAAGACAGGACACATCTAATGCGTCTTCTTGATGCTTCTTGTAAGCATCTCGGTCAGTTCGCGTGGCAGTGGCAGCAGGAGCCTCCGGAATGGGCTGCTCCAGAACGTACACTTTACGTTCTTGGGTGAGAACTATTCTTAGGTTCCTATACCAGTCCAGGAAGTTTGCTCCGTTGAGCTTCCTTCTCAAGAACAGATCGCAGAGAGAAAGTGTTCGTATTTGACGTCATGGTAATCTACAACAGAAATAAATGCAGAAATAAATATCATATTCTTAATCATTTAATTAGGCCTTTAACTAAATGACGCTCCCACTGAATTCTATAATTCATGTGGGACAAGATCCACATCATACTAACCCTTAAGTTAGCTTTGGCTAATACGCCCAGGACTTAGTATGATTGGTAGGTAACGATTACCAATTACATCTCTATGCAACTCTTGTTTATAGGATCAAAATCCGCATTTATATTAAAACTCGAGTTAGCTTTGGCTAATACACCCGAGAATTAATATAAACGTGATTTTGTCCTACCTTTCCAACCGTTGGAAGAATGCCTATAGTTGTACTTGATCCAACCAAGTTAACTAGTTACTCAATCTAATTGAGTTGTACTCACCCATGCGTTAATAGGCGGGACCAAGATTGTCCCTCCGTACCCTACCAAGATAGTATGTGTTGCTCTGCTTTGGCAGATTCAACAACAGCATGCGATCGAGGTAGTGGTAGGTATCACGGCACGGTAGGCATTAGGGTTGACGTGATTTAGATCTAATCTAAACGTCGATGTTGTATCATATACACGATATAGATCTAATCTAATCGATAGGGTGCATCTTGTACACGATGTAGATCTAATCTAATCGTAAGGGTGCATCTTGTGCACGATTTAGATCTAATCTTAATCGTTAGGCACTAATTAATTACTTAATTAAACATGCATCACATACACAAGTAATTAACTAAATTTTGTGATTATGTCATGGGCCTACTACGATCTTCTCAAGCCAATGAGAAGATCGGATGGTCAACCTAAGGTCAAAGCTTCTCAAGCGCCTTCCTTTTGACCACCTTGTGTTGCTCGCGCCTTCCTCGTAACTCCGTCTTGAGTGGACCTTCCACCGCTTCAAATTTTGTACATTACAATTTTGAAACTCGAGTTACATTCGAGTCTAAACTAAATTACAACAAGAATAAAAGAGAAAGGCACGACGTGCAAGTTGCAAAAAATAAAAATACAACACGCACATCACATCACGACACGCAGGCCGTATTATGAATTACAACACAAATTATCCAATCAAATTGGGTCTTTGGGCCATGACTATCACAAAATTAATATATAATTCGAAATTATATATTTCTATAATTTTCTATATTTTTTTTCTATAATTTTTACAATTTTTACGAGTACAATTTCCCGGCGGTTCCGTTTAGCGGTTTTCGGGCGCAATCGCGGAACGAATCCCCTTGTGGGGCCAGGGGCAGCGCCCCTACCCGCGATCTAACCATTGCGAGGATTCCTTTGCGATCTAACAGCGCCTTAGCCCGCTGTCCCAAAAAGTTTTGGGGCGAAACTTGGCCGTTTTGGAAAATTCTTCTCAGTAGTCGAAGCCTACAAGTGTCGAAACACTTGTGCTTCGCTTCTACGAGAAAAATACCCATAAAAACTATAAAAATCCTAAATTTACAGAATATTACAGAACTAAAGAGTTTTCATAAAACACAAAATAAACTCGTATTCGTCTTCGCACGTGGCTCTGATACCACTGTTCGGTTTTTCGGGCTGCGAAAACCGCGTTTTCGCGTCGCGGAAACCCCGAAAGCCCCAAAACCAATGGATCCGTGCAAAGAAAAATTTCGACAACTACAAATACGAGTTTCTACCGAGATCTACTACGAGATCTACATGGAAAAAGGGTTATACCTTTGAAGCGAAGCCCTTCACGTTCCCGCTTGTTCAAACTGTGCCGGATCTCAAGATTGTCAACGTAGACAATCCTATAGAAGTATCCACACGAACAAGATGTGTTATCTAACACACAAGGATGGAGAAGAGAGCACCACAAGTGTGCTAGCACTTTCTAGGGCTCTCGGGTAGGATTTAAAAGGGAGAAAGGAGAGAAATTAAAAGGAATCTCATACACTCCTCTAGGTACCCTCCTTTGTGACCTTCACTCCACCCTATTCTCTTGGAACTCAACTCACTCACCTTCACCTTGCTTGGAATCCACGGCAACAACAGCAAAGCAGGAGGAAGAGAGCTAAGGAGGAAGAAGCATTCAACACCACCAAATCAATGCCACAAAAATGAAACTTCATTTTCTTTTATGTGGCCGGCCACACATGGGTAACTCCCCATTTAATGTGGCCGACCACATTAAATGGAGGATTGTAACCTCTTGATCTCCCTTAATGATGTGGAGATGATGTGGCAAGGTTAGTCATGCCATGTAGGATGAGTCAACCTTCATGATGTGGCAATACATCAAGTCAAACTTGATGTTTCAACTTCCATTTGGTCAAATCAAAATTGACCAATTCTCTTCCTTGTTGAGTTAAATCCAACCTTAGATTCAAGTAAATTTTTAATTTAATGAATCTCAATTCATTAATATAAATTGACTCAACGAATCAAATTTAAATTAGACTCATTTAACAATTGAATCTAATTGAGTCTAACTCAATAAGTCTAATTTGAATTAATCCGAATCCAATCTTTGGTGCATCATATGAACCTAATCCAATTGGTTCATCATATGAACCTAATCTCCATCCACTTGTTCTTTGTGTGTGACCCAATAGGTTCTTGTAACGTTGGCAATGTTTCTAAACTCCTTTAGAAACATAAGCAATGAGCGGCATCTAGCAATCCATCATTGCTACCCAAGTTGCAAGAATGTTGAGATCCAACATCACCTTGTGACTACTAATTATGACTCCTCACAATATATGACAAGTGTCCTTCTATCCTAGATATCTAGATTGATCAATGTGAGGCATAGACCGTGTCATCCTCTGATCAATCTAAATCTTGAACTCCAAGTAGACTCACTAAATCAAATGAGCTCAATATCCTATATTGACTCATTTGGGCATGGCCATGCACTTCGTGGTCTCACTCTATCATGAATATCGATGTCACTCCCGTCATATAGGAGGGATAGATCCTATCTACATCACTCACATCCCTCTGCATAATTCATTACATACCTAGTAATCGCCTTTATAGTCCACCCAGTTACGGGTGACGTTTGACGAAACTAAAGTACATAACTCCTTATGTAGGGATCCATGGTGACTTCAGGTCTAAGGACTAGTAGTCATACTAATAGTCACATGAGAAAGTATATGACACTCATATAACGATCCATGATACTTTCTCACGGCGGGTCATTCAGTATACATTCTCTAATGTATACCCATGTGTCAACTTGATATCTCTATATCCATGACTTGTGAGATCTAGTCGACCTACATGCTAGTCTTATTGCATTAACATTATCCCTGAATGTTAATACTCGACTAGGAATGATTAAGAGTAGTGTTCCCTATATCATCTCACTATCGATTCAACCAATCGATCGATATAGGTAAGAACCTTTAACTCAAGGACGTTATTATACTTAGTTTATTTGGCACCAATACAAGTATAATAACCAAAAACCAAATTCCTTTATTTATATATAGAATATGATACAACAAGTCCAAAATACAATCATCAAATGATTGGCTCTAGGGCTCTAGCTAACATTGATGGGTGTTCATTGTTGTATCTTCTTCCTTGGGTTCTTCCTCCTCCTTTGCTACTGTTGCCGTGGGTTTCAAGCAAGGAAGAAGAAAGGTGAGTGAATCTAATCCAAGAAGAAAGGTTAGTGAAAGTCACATAGAGTTTTTAGAGGAGTGTGTTCTCTTCTTTTTCTTTCTTCATCTTCCAATCCTATCCGAGAGCATCAAGAAGTGGTAGCACACTTGTGGTGTTCTCTTCTCCATCCTTGAGTGTTAGAGAACACTTCTTGTTCGTGTGGATACTACTAGAGGTGTGTACGTTTGAACACACTCGAGATCCGGCGCACCTTGGACGAGCGGGATTCGCAAAAAGGCACGCAACAAGGGTAACCTTCTAAACATGTAGATCTAAGTGTAGATCTAGTTAGTAAACTCGTACATGTAAAATTTTTGTTCTATACTCTTCGCACGGATCCGTTGGCTAGGGAGTTTCGGGGTTTCCGCGACGCGAAAAAGCGGTTTTCGCGGCCCGAAAAATCCAACAGTGGTATCAGAGCCACGTGCGAAGACATGTACGAATTTATTTTTGTATTTTTACGAAAAATATAGTTTCTGTGAATTTATGTAATTTCATTAATTTTATAGTTTTAAAAGGTATTTTTCTCGTAGAAGCGGAGCACAAGTGTTTAGACACTTGTAGGCTTCGACTACCGAGAAGATTTTTCCGTAACGGCAATGTTTCGACCCAAAACCTTTTGGGACAGCGGGCTAAGGCGCTGTAGGATCGCTTAGTTGCAACTCGCGATGGTTAGATCGCGGGTAGGGGTACTGCCCCTAACCCCGCAAGAGAATTTGCTCTGCGATTGCGCCCGAAATCGCTAATCGGGACCGTTGGGAAAATTTGACTCATAAAATTGTAAAAATTCTGAAAAATTACAGAAAATTATGAAAAATATATAATTTAGAATTATATATTATTTTTGTGATAGTCATGACCTAAAAAGACCCAATATGATTGGATTTGTGTTGTAATTTATAATACGGCCTGCGTGCCGTTATGTGTTTGTGTGTGCTGTATTTGATACGCGACCTGCGCGTCGTGCCTCCCTATTTATATTCTGGTTATAAATTAGATTTAGACTCGAATGTAACTCGAGTTTCAAAATTGTAATGTAAATTTTGAAGCGGTGGAAGGTCCACTCAAGACGGAGTTACGAGGAAGGCGCGAGCAACACAAGGTGGTCAAAAGGAAGGCGCTTGAGAAGCTGTTGACCTTAGGTTGACCATCCGATCTTCTCATTGGCTTGAAAAGATCGTAGTAGGGCCATGACATAATCACAAAATTATTTAATTAATTGCTTATGTGTGTATGTGATGCATGCTAGTAAAATAGTAATTAATTAGTGCCTAACGATTATATTAGATCTAAATCGTGCACAAGATGCACCCTTACGATTAGATTAGATCTACATCGTGTACAAGATGCACCCTATCGATTAGATTAGATCTATATCGAGTATATGATACAACATCGACATTTAGATTAGATCTAAATCACGACAACTCAAAATGCCTACCGTGCCGTGATACCTACTACTACCTCGATCACATATCGTTGTTGAATCTGCCAAAGCAGAGCAACACATATTATCTTGGTAGGGTACGGAGGGACAATCTTGGTCCCGCCTATCAACGCATGGGTGAGTACAACTCAATTAGATTGAGTAACCAGTTAACTCAATTGGATCGAGTACAACTATAGACATTCTTCCAACGGTTGGAAAGATAGGACATAGATCCCATTTATATTAATTCTTGGGCATATTAGCCAAAGCTAACTCAAGTTTTAATATAACTGCCGATAATGATCCTATAAACAAGAGTTGCATAGAGATGTAATTGGTAAATCCTTACCTACCGATCATACTAAATCTTGGGCGTATTAGCCAAAGCTAACTCAAGGGTTAGTATGATGTGGATCTTGTCCCACATGAATTATAGAATTCAGTGGGAGCATCATTTAGTTAAAGACCTAATTAAATGATTTAAAAAGAATATGATATTTATTTTCTGCATTTTTCTGTTGTAGAATTGTCATGACGTCAAACACGAACATCTTCTCTCTGCGTTCTGTCCTTAAGAAGGACAAGCTCAACGGAGTAAATTTCCTGGACTGGTACAGGAATCTGATAATAGTTCTCACTCAGGAACGTAAACTGTACATTCTGGAGCAGCCCATTCCGGAGGCACCTCCTACCACTGCCACGCGAGCTGACAAAGATGCTTATAAGAAACATCAAGATGACGCATTAGATGTGTCTTGTCTTATGCTCGCGACCATGAACTCTGAGCTTCAGAAGCAACATGAGTTGATGAGTGCTTATGATATGGTTGAACATCTTTGTCACCTATATCAAGGACAAGCAAGGCATTGGAAGAGGAACTCCAAAGAATACCTGGAAGATCTTAAGAAGAAGAGAAATAAGATTTCTACTTCAGGTATACATGTTATAGAAGTCAACCTCTCTATTTCTTCATCGTGGGTATTAGATACCGGATGTGCTTCACACATTTGTACTAATGTACAAGAGCTGAGAAATAGCAGGGCATTGACGAAGGGTAAGATAGACCTACGAGTAGGCAATGGAGCACGGGTTGCTGCTGTTGCTGTAGGAACTTATCATCTATCTTTGCCCTCTGGGCTTGTTCTAGAATTAGATGATTGTTGTTATGTGCCTGCATTAACTAAGAACATTATATCAGTTTCTTGTTTGGACAAGAAAGGTTTCTCGTTTACAATAAAGAACAAATGTTGTTCCGTCTATTTAAACGATATGTTCTATTGTAGTGCACTTCTGATAAACGAACTCTATATTCTAGATCTTGAAAGCCCTATTTATAACATAAATACCAAGAGGTTCAAGTCAAATGACCTGAACCAAACCTATCTCTGGCACTGTCGCTTAGGTCATATGAATGACAAGCGCTTATCCCAGCTCCATAAGGATGGTTTGCTGGACTTATTTGATTTTGAATCTTATGAGACGTGCGAGTCATGCCTACTAGGCAAGATGACCAAGACACCCTTCAGTGGGCACAGCGAAAGAGCGACTGATTTGTTAGGACTTATACATAGTGATGTATGTGGCCCTTTCAATGTCGCGGCTAGAGGCGGTTACAGGTACTTCATCACATTTACTGATGACTTCAGTAGATATGGTTATGTGTACTTGATGACACATAAGTATGAATCCTTTGAAAAGTTTAAAGAATTCAAGAATGAAGTACAGAACCAGCTTGGCAAGAGTATTAAGATACTTTGATCAGATCGAGGTGGAGAATACCTTAGCCATGAGTTTCGTGATTATCTAGCTGAGTGTGGGATTCTATCCCAACTCACTCCTCCTAGAACACCACAGTGGAATGGTGTATCCGAAAGGAGGAATCGTACCTTATTAGATATGGTACGGTCTATGATGAGTCACACAGATCTTCCGACATTCCTTTGGGGCTATGCTCTAGACACGGCAGCTTTTATACTCAACCGAGTTCCATCCAAGGCCGTGATAAAGACACCATATAGGATACGGACTGGGAGAGATGCCCAAGTGTCTTTCATGAGAATTTGGGGATGTGAGGCCTACGTTAGACGTCTAGTCTCAGAAAAATTAGGACCCAAATCCGACAAGTGCTACTTTATAGGATATCCCAAGGAAACTAAGGGATATTACTTCTACATTCCCAGTCAGCACAAGATAGTTGTGGCAAAGACTGGAGTCTTTCTAGAAAGGGACTTTGTTTCTAGAAAGACTAGTGGGAGTACATTCGATCTTGAAGAAGTTCAAGATGCAGATTCTAGCACTGAAGCCTCGATGGAAGTTGAACTGGAGCCACAAAGTGTTGTGGATGATGTTGTTCCACAAAGAGTTGAGGAACAACAACCAGTTCAAGTAGACCTACCTCTTCGCAGGTCTGATAGGGTACGTCGTCAGCCTGAGAGATATCATTTCTCTTGTCTGACCATGATGACGTTGTGCTCATAGAGGATGAGCCTATCACCTATCAGGAAGCTGTGATGAGACCAGATTCCGAGAAATGGCTAGAGGCCATGAGATCCGAAATGGAATCCATGTACACCAACCAAGTATGGACTTTGGTTGATCCACATGAAGGGGTAAAACCCATAGGGTGTAAGTGGGTCTTTAAGAGAAAGACTGACATGGATGGACTTGTCTATAAGGGTCGCTTGGTAGCTAAAGGTTTCAAGCAGATTCATGGTATTGACTATGATGAAACCTTTTCTCCAGTAGCAATGTTTAAGTCCATTCGGATCACGCTTGCTATTGCAGCTTACCATGATTACGAGATCTGACAGATGGATGTCAAAACTACGTTTCTGAATGGAAACCTACTCGAGGATGTGTACATGACACAACCTGAGGGTTTTGTGGATCCAAAGCATACTAGCAGAGTATGCAAGCTGCATAGGTCCATTTATGGACTAAAGCAAGCTTCTCGAAGCTGGAATCTTCGATTCGATGATGCAATCAAACAGTTTGGTTTCATCAAGAACGAAGATGAGCCTTGTGTCTACAAGAAGGTTGTAGGGGACATAGTTGTCTTCCTCATATTGTATGTGGATGACATACTACTCATTGGGGAAGACATCCCTTTGCTACAGTCTGTCAAGACTTGGCTAGGGACATGTTTCTCAATGAAGGACTTAGGTGAGACATCCCGCATTCTAGGGATACAGATCTATAGAGATAGATCTAAGAGATTTCTTGGCCTAAGTCAGAGTACATACATTGACAAGGTACTCCTTCGGTTTGCCATGGAGAACTCCAAGAAGGGATTTCTGCCGATGTCACATGGCGTGAGTCTTTCGAAGACTCAAGGTCCCTCTTCTAGAGAGTAGAGAGACCGCATGAATCAGATCCCTTATGCCTCAGCCATAGGATCTATCATGTACGCCATGCTATGTACTCGACCTGATGTCTCGTATGCTTTGAGCATGACGAGCAGATACCAGTCAGATCCAGGTGAAAGTCACTGGATAGCGGTCAATATTCTTAAGTACTTAAGAAGGACTAAAGAATATTTCTTGATATATGGAGGCGATGATGAGCTAGCTGTAAAGGGTTACAGTGATGCTAGCTTCCAGACCGACCAGGATGATTATCGATCAAAGTCAGGGTTCGTGTTTTGCATAAATGGTGGTGCTGTGAGCTGGAAGAGTTCGAAGCAGGACACAGTAGTTGATTCTACGACAGAGGGCGAGTATATTGCTGCATCAGAGGCAGCAAAGGAGCCAGTTTGGATTCAAAAGTTCTTCACTAAACTTGGGGTGGTTCCTAGCGTTGCTAACCCTATTGAGCTCTATTGTGACAACAATGGAGCTATAGCACAGGCGAAGGAACCTCGCTCACACCAGCGGACCAAACACATACTACGGCGCTTCCATCTCATTCGAGAGATTATCGAGAGAGGAGATGTGAAGATTTGCAGAGTACCCACAGAGGCTAACATCGTAGATTCCTTGACCAAGGCTTTGGCACAAAGGAAGCATGATGGTCACACTAGGTCATTGGGGCTTAGTGTTAGTTAGAGCCCTAGAGCCAATCATTTGATGATTGTATGGACTCATTGTATCATATTTTTGTATATTAATAAAGGCATTTGTTTGGTTATTATACTTATTTGTATTAGTGCCAAATAGACTAAGTATAATAGCGTCCTTGAGTAGAAGGTTCATACCTATATCAATCGATTAGTTGAATCGATAGTGAGATGATATAGGGAACACTACTCTAAATCATTCCTAGTCGAGTATTAACATTCAGGGACAATGTTAATACAATAAGACTAGCATGTAGGTCAGCTCGATGACTTGATCTCACAAGTCATGGATATAGAGATATTAAGCTGACACATGGGTATGCATTAGAGAATGTATACTGAATGACCCGCCGTGAGAAAGTATCATGGATCGTTATATGAGTGTCATATACTTTCTCATGTGGCTATTAGTATGACTATTAGTCCTTTGACCTGAAGTCACCATGGATCCCTACATAAGGAGTTATGTACTTTAGTTTCGTCAAACGTCACCCGTAACAGGGTGGACTAAAAAGGCGATTACTGGGTATATAACAAATTATGCAGAGGGATGTGAGTGATGTAGATGGGATCTATCCCTCCCATATGACGGGAGCGACATCAATATTCTTGATAGAGTTAGACCACGAAGTGCATGGCCATGCCCAAATGAGTCAACATTAGATGTTGAGCTCATTTGATCGAGTGAGTCTACTTGGAGTTCAAGATTTAGATTGATTAGAGGATGACACGGTCTATGCGTCACATTGATCAATCTAGATGTCTAGGATAGAAGGACAATGTCATATATTGTGAGGAGTCACAATTAGTAGTCACAAGGTGATGTTGGATCTCGACATTTCTTGTAACTTAGGTAGTAATGATGTGTTGCTAGATACTGCTCATTACTTATGCTCCTAAATGGGTTTAGGGCATTGCCAACGTTACAAGAACCTATAGGGTCACACACTTAGGACAATTAGATGGAGATTTGGTTCATATGATGAACCAAGAGGATTAGATTCATTTGATGAATCAAATTGGATTAAGAGTAATCCAAATTGGGCTAATTGAGTTAGACTCAAATTGATCCATGTATTTAATGAGTCTAATTTAGATTATGACTCATTAGATCAATTTAATTTAATGAATTAGATTCATTATATTAAGTTGGCTTGAATCAAATGGTTTGATTAGATCAACCATGAGAGAGATTGAGTCAAGTTTGACTTGACTAGAGAGGAAGAGGAAGAGTCAAGTTTGACTTGACTCTTTGCCACATCATGAGTGAGGTGGCAAGATGTGGACCAATAGTGTTGTTCCACATCATGTTGTTTTGCCACCTCATGGAGGTTACAAGCCTCCATTGCATTTAATGTGGGTTGGCCACATTAAATGAGTGGAGGTTACTCATTTGCCACATCATTGTGAGGTGGCAAGATGTGGACCAATGGTAATGGTCCACATCTTCATGATGTGCCACATCATAGGAGTTACACAACACCTCTTAATGACCTCCACTTAATTGTAATTAAGTGGAAATGGGGGTTACACACTAAAATGTGGCCGGCCACATTAGAGGTGGGGATGAAAATTCATTTTTCATTCAACTCCTCATTTTACTCCTTCTTCTTCCTTGTGCTCTCTCCTTGCTCTCCCTCCTCTTCCTTGCCGTGACCTATCAAGGTGCTAGCACACCTTTGTTTAGGTTTTCTCCATCAAGAATTGTTCGTGTGGATACTTCTAGAGGACCGACACTTGACAGTCTCGAGATCCGGCGTACCGTTGGACGAGCGGGATTTGCGAGGGCACGCTTCGAAGGTATAACTCTCATCTAGTGTAGATCTAGAGGTTTTTAAACTCATACTCGCATTTTTATTTCGGTTTTCCTTGCACGGATCTACGGCTTTGGGTAATTCGGGGTTTTCGCGACGCGAAAAGCGGTTTTCGCGGCCCGAAAAACCCAACAGTGGTATCAGAGCCACATGCAAGGCTTGTACGAGTTTGTTTTTGGTTTTATGAAAACTAAAGTTTCTGTAATTTTCTGTAAAATTATAATTTTATAGTTTTTATGGGTAATTTTTCCGTAGAAGCGAAGCACAAGTGTCTCGGCACTTGTAGGCTTCGGCTACCGGAAAGATTTTTCCAAAACGGCTTCGTTTTGCCCCAAATTCGTTTGGGACAGCGGGCTTGGGTGCCATTAGATCGCAAAGGAGCAACTCACGATGGTTAGATCGTGGGTAGGGGTACTACTCCTAACCCCGCAAGCGGATTTGCTCCGCGATTGCACCCGAAATCGCTAAAAACGAACCCGCCGGGAAGATTTTTTCCGAAACGGCAATGTCTCGGCCCAAATCATTTTGGGACAGCGGGTTTAGGCGCTGTTGGATCGCAAAGGAACCCTCGCGATGGTTAGATCGTGGGTAGGGGCGCTGCCCCTTCCGCGATTGCGCCCGAAACCGCTAAACGGGACCGCCAGGAAATTTTACTCGTAAAAATTGTAAAAATTAATTTTAAAATTATAGAAAAATTATGAAAATATATAATTTTGAATTATATATTAATTTTGTGATAGTCATGGCCCAAAAACCCAATATGATTGGATTGTGTTGTAATTCATAATACGGCCTGCGTGCCGTTATGTGTTGTATTTTATTTATGACCTGCGCGTCATGCCTTCTCTTATATTCTTGTTGTAAATTAGATTTAGACTCGAATGTAACTCAAGTTTCAAATTGTAATGTACAAATTGGAGTGGTGGAGGGTCCACACGAGACGGAGTTCCGAGGCGGGCACGAGCAACACAAGGTGGTCAAAGGGAGGAGCTTGGAGAAGCTGTTGACCCTAGGTTGACCAGTCGATCTTCTCATTGGCTTGAGAAGATCGTAGTAGGGCCATGACTAAATCACAAATAAATTAATTAATTGCTTGTGTATGTGATGCATATTTAATAAGTAGTTAATTAATTAGTGCCTTACGATTAGAATAGATCTAAGTCGTGCACATGATGCACCCTTGCGATTAGATTAGATCTAAGTCGTGCACAAGATGCATCCTTTTTCGATTAGATTAGATCTCAATCGACTCAACTCTAAATGCCTAACCGTGCCGTGATACCTATCACTACCTCGATCACATGTATTGTTGAATCTGCCAAAGCAGAGCAATACATATTATCTTGGTAGGGTACGGAGGGACAATCTTGGTCCCGCCTATCAATGCATGGGTGAATACAAACTCAATTAGATTGAGTATTCCTAGTTACTCGGTTGGATCGATTCAACTATAGGCATTATTCCAACGGTTGGAAAAGATAGGTCAAAATCACATCTATATTAACTCTCGGGCGTATTAGCCAAAGCTAACTCGAGTTTTAATATAAATGCGGATATTGATTCTATAAACAAGAGTTGCATAGAGATGTAATTGGTAATCGTTACCTACCGATCATACTAAGCCTTGGGCGTATTAGCCAAAGCTAACTCAAAGGTTAGTATGATGTGGATCTTGTCCCACAAGAATTATAGTATTCAGTGGGAGCATCATTTAGTTAAAGGCCTAATTAAATGATTTTAAAAGAATATGATATTTATTTATGCAAATTTTCTGTTGTAGATAACCATGACGTCGAATTCGAACTCTTTCTCCCTGCGTTCTGTCCTTAAGAAGGACAAGCTCAACGGAGCAAATTTCCTGGACTGGTACAGGAACCTGAGAATTGTTCTCACTCAGGAACGTAATTGACATCTTGGAGCAGCCCATTCCGAGGCTCCTCCCGCCACTGCCACGCGAGCGGACCGAGATGCTTACAGAAGCATCAAGATGACGCATTAGATGTGTCTTGTCTTATGCCCTGAGCTTCAGAAGCAACATGAGTTGATGGGCGCTTACGATATGGTTGAGCATCTTTGTCACCTATATCAAGGAAAAGCAAGGCACTGGAAGAGGAACTCCAAAGAATACCTGGAAGATCTTAAGAAGAAGATAAATAAGATTTCTACTTCAGGTATACATGTTATAGAAGTCAACCTCTCTATTTCTTCATCGTGGGTATTAGATACCGGATGTGCTTCGCACATTTGTACTAATGTACAAGCGCTGAGGAATAGCAGGGCATTGACGAAGGGTGAGATAGACCTACGAGTAGGCAATGGAGCACGAGTTGCTGCTATTGCTATAGGAACTTATCATCTATCTCTTCCCTCTGGGCTTGTACTAGAATTAGATGATTGTTGTTATGTGCCTGCCTTGACTAAGAACATTATATCAGTTTCTTGTTTGGACAAGAAAGGATTCTCGTTTAAAATAAAGAACAAATGTTGTTCTGTCTATTTAAACGATATGTTCTATTATAGTGCACCTCTGATGAACGGACTCTATATTCTAGACCTTGAGAGCTCTATCTATAATGTTAATACCAAGAGGTTCAAATCGAACGATATGAACCACACCTATCTTTGGCACAGTCGTTTAGGTTATATAAATGACAAGCGCTTATTCCAGCTCCATAAGGATGGTTTGCTGGACTCATTTGATTTTGAATCATATGAGATATGCGAGTCATGCCTACGAGGCAAGATGACCAAGACTCTCTTTAGTGGGCACAGCGAGAGAGCGACTGATCTGTTAGGACTCATACATAGTGATGTATGTGGCCCTTTCAATGTCGCTGCTAGAGGTGGTTATAGGTACTTCATCACATTTACTGATGACTTCAGTAGATATGGTTATGTGTATTTGATGACACATAAATCTGAATCCTTTGAAAAGTTCAAAGAATTAAAGAATGAAGTACATAACCAGCTTGGCAAGAGTATTAAGGTACTTCGATCAGATCGAGGTGGAGAATACTTAAGCCATGAGTTTCGTGACTACTTAGCTGAGTGTGGGATTTTATCTCAACTCACTCCTCCTGGAACACCACAGTGGAATGGTGTATCCGAAAGGAGGAATCGTACCTTATTAGATATGGTACGATCTATGATGAGTCACACAGATCTTCCGACATATCTATGGGGATATGCTCTAGACATGGCAGCTTTCATTCTCAACCGAGTTCCATCCAAGGCCGTGATAAAGACACCATATAAGATATGGACTGGGAGAGATGCCCAGGTGTCTTTCATGAGGATTTGGGGCTGTGAGGCTTACGTACGACGTCAAGTCTCAGACAAATTAGGACCCAAATCCGACAAGTGCTATTTCATTGGATATCCCAAGGAAACTAAGGGATATTACTTCTACATTCCCAGTCAGCACAAGATAGTTGTGGCAAAGACTGGGGTCTTTCTAGAAAGGGACTTTGTTTCTAGAAAGACTAGTGGGAGCGCGTTCGATCTTGAAGAAGTTTAAGATGCGAACAATAGCACTGATGCCTCGATGGAAATTGAACTGGAACCACAAAGTGTTGTGGATGATGTTGTTCCACAAGGAGTTGAGGAACAACAACCAGTTTAAGTAGACATATCTCTTCGCAGGTCTGATAGGGTACGTCGTCAGCCTTAGAGATACTCATTTCTCTTGTCTGACCATGATGACATTGTGCTCATAGAGGATGATCCTACCACCTATCAGGAAGCTGTGATGAGACCAGATTCCAAGAAATGGTTAGAGGCCATGAGATCCGAAATGGAATCCATGTATACCAACCAAGTATGGACTTTGGTTGATCCACCTGAAGGGGTAAAACCCATTGGGTGCAAGTGGGTCTTTAAGAGAAAGACTGACATGGATGGACCTATCTATAAGGGTCGCTTGGTAGCTAAAGGTTTCAAGCAGATTCATGGTATTGACTATGATGAAACCTTTTCTCCAGTAGCGATGTTTAAGTCCATTCGGATCATGCTTGCTATTGCAGCTTACCACGATTACGAGATCTGGCAGATGGATGTCAAAACCGCGTTTCTGAATGGAAACCTACTCGAGGATGTGTACATGACACAACCTGAGGGTTTTGTAGATCCACAGCATACTAGCAGAGTATGTAAGCTGCATAGGTCCATTTATGGACTAAAGCAAGCTTCTCGGAGCTGGAATCTTCGATTCGATGATGTAATCAAACAGTTTGGTTTCATCAAAAATGAAGATGAGCCTTGTGTCTACAAGAAGGTTGTAGGGGATATAGTTGTCTTCCTCATATTGTATGTGGATGACATACTACTCATTGGGAAGGACATCCCTATGCTTCAGTCTGTCAAGACCTGGCTAGGGAGTTGCTTCTCAATGAAGGACTTAGGTGAGGCATCCCGCATTCTAGGGATACAGATCTATAGGGATAGATCTAAGAGATTGCTTGGCCTAAGTCAGAGTACATACATTGACAAGGTACTCCTTCGGTTTGCCATGCAGAACTCCAAGAAGGATTTGCCGATGTCACATGGCGTGAGTCTTTCAAGACTCAAAGTCCCTCTTCTAGAGAGAGAGAGACCGCATGGATCGGATCCCTTATGCCTCACCATAGGATCGATCATGCACGCCATGCTACGCTCGACCGGATGTCTCGTATGCTTTGAGCATGACGAGCAGATACCCGTCAGATCAAAGTCACTCGATAGCGGTCAAGAATATTCTTAAGTACTTAAGTAGAACTAAAAATATTTCTTGATATATGGAGGCAATGATGAGCTAGGTAAAGGGTTACGGTGATGCTAGCTTCCAACACTGATGACTATAGATCGCAATCGAGGTTCGTATTTTGCATTAATGGTGGTCCTGTCAGCTGGATGATTCTATAATAGAAGCCGAGTACATTGCTGCATCAGAGGCAGCAAAGGAGGCAGTTTGGATCCGCAAGTTCATCACTGAACTTGGGGTGGTTCCTAGCATCGCTGACCCAGTTGAGCTCTATTGTGACAACAATGGAGCTATAGCACAGGCGAAGGAACCTCGCTCACACCAGCGGACCAAGCACATACTACGGCGCTTTCATCTCATTCGAGAGATTATCGATAGAGGAGATGTGAAGATTTGCAGAGTACCTACAGAGGCTAACATCGCAGATCCCTTGACCAAGGCTTTGGCACAGAGGAAGCATGATGGTCACACTAGGTCATTAGGCCTTAGAGCCTATACTGATTGGCACTAGTGCTAGAGGGAGATTGTTAGTTAGAGCCCTAGAGCCAATCATTTGATGATTGTATGAACTCATTGTATCATATTTTTGTATATTAATAAAGGCATTTGTTTGGTTATTATACTTATTTGTATTAGTGCCAAATAGACTAAGTATAATAGCGTCCTTGAGTAGAAGGTTCATACCTATATCAATCGATTAGTTGAATCGATAGTGAGATGATATAGGGAACACTACTCTAAATCATTCCTAGTCGAGTATTAACATTCAGGGACAATGTTAATACAATAAGACTAGCATGTAGGTCAGCTCGATGACTTGATCTCACAAGTCATGGATATAGAGATATTAAGCTGACACATGGGTATGCATTAGAGAATGTATACTGAATGACCCGCCGTGAGAAAGTATCATGGATCGTTATATGAGTGTCATATACTTTCTCATGTGGCTATTAGTATGACTATTAGTCCTTTGACCTGAAGTCACCATGGATCCCTACATAAGGAGTTATGTACTTTAGTTTCGTCAAACGTCACCCGTAACAGGGTGGACTAAAAAGGCGATTACTGGGTATATAACAAATTATGCAGAGGGATGTGAGTGATGTAGATGGGATCTATCCCTCCCATATGACGGGAGCGACATCAATATTCTTGATAGAGTTAGACCACGAAGTGCATGGCCATGCCCAAATGAGTCAACATTAGATGTTGAGCTCATTTGATCGAGTGAGTCTACTTGGAGTTCAAGATTTAGATTGATTAGAGGATGATACGGTCTATGCCTCACATTGATCAATCTAGATGTCTAGGATAGAAGGACAATGTCATATATTGTGAGGAGTCACAATTAGTAGTCACAAGGTGATGTTGGATCTCGACATTTCTTGTAACTTGGGTAGCAATGATGTATTGCTAGATGCCGCTCATTACTTATGCTCCTAAATGGGTTTAGGGCATTGCCAACGTTACAAGAACCTATAGGGTCACACACTTAGGACAATTAGATGGAGATTTGGTTCATATGATGAACCAAGAGGATTAGATTCATTTGATGAATCAAATTGGATTAAGAGTAATCCAAATTGGGCTAATTGAGTTAGACTCAAATTGATTCATGTATTTAATGAGTCTAATTTAGATTATGACTCATTAGATCAATTTAATTTAATGAATTAGATTCATTATATTAAGTTGGCTTGAATCAAATGGTTTGATTAGATCAACCATGAGAGAGATTGAGTCAAGTTTGACTTGACTAGAGAGGAAGAGGAAGAGTCAAGTTTGACTTGACTCTTTGCCACATCATGAGTGAGGTGGCAAGATGTGGACCAATAGTGTTGTTCCACATCATCTTGTTTTGCCACCTCATGGAGGTTACAAGCCTCCATTGCATTTAATGTGGGTTGGCCACATTAAATGAGTGGAGGTTACTCATTTGCCACATCATTGTGAGGTGGCAAGATGTGGACCAATGGTAATGGTCCACATCTTCATGATGTGCCACATCATAGGAGTTACACAACACCTCTTAATGGCCTCCACTTAATTGTAATTAAGTGGAAATGGGGGTTACACACTAAAATGTGGCCGGCCACTTTAGAGGTGGGGATGAAAATTCATTTTTCATTCAACTCCTCATTTTACTCCTTCTTCTTCCTTGTGCTCTCTCCTTGCTCTCCCTCCTCTTCCTTGCCGTGACCTATCAAGGTGCTAGCACACCTTTGTTTAGGTTTTCTCCATCAAGAATTGTTCGTGTGGATACTTCTAGAGGACCGACACTTGACGGTCTCGAGATCTGGCGTACCGTTGGACGAGCGGGATTTGCGAGGGCACGCTTCGAAGGTATAACTCTCATCTAGTGTAGATCTAGAGGTTTTTAAACTCGTACTCACAATTTTATTTCGGTTTTCCTTGCACGGATCTACGGCTTTGGGTAATTCGGGGTTTTCGCGACGCGAAAAGCGGTTTTCGCGGCCCGAAAAACCCAACACTTAGAGCCTACACTGATTGGCATTAGTGCTAGTGGGAGATTGTTAGCTAGAGCCCTAGAGCCAATCATTTGATGATTGTATTATGGACTTGTTGTATCATATTCTATATAAATAAAGGCATTTGATTTTTGGTTATTATACTTACTTGTATTGGTGCCAAATAAACTAAGTATAATAAGGTCCTTGAGTAGAAAGGTTCTTACCTATATCAATCGGTTAGCTGAACCGATAGTGAGATGATATAGGGAATACTACTCTTAATCATTTCTAGTCGAGTATTAACATTCAGGGATGCAATAAGACTAGCATGTAGGTCAACTCGATGACTTGATCTCACAAGTCATGGATATAGTGATATCAAGTTGACATATGGGTATGCATTAGAGAATGTATACTGAATGACCCTCCATGAGAAAGTATCATGGATCGTTATATGAGTGTCATATACTTTCTCATGTGGCTATTAGTATGACTACTAGTCCTTGGACCTGAAGTCACCATGGATCCCTACATAAGGAGTTATGTACTTTGGTTTCGTCAAACGTCACCCGTAACTGGGTGGACTATAAAGGCGATTACTGGGTATGTAACGAATTATACAGAGAGATGTGAGTGATGTAGATGAGATCTATCCCTCCTATATGACGGGAGTGTTGGGTTTTTCAGGTCGTGAAAACCGCGTTTTCACGTCGCGGAAACCCCGAATCACCCTAGCCATTGGATCTCGTGCGAAGAAAACTTTTCGAAAACATGAGTACGAGTTTTAAACTATGATCTACAGTAGATCTACAAAGGAAAAACATTTTACCTTCGAAGCGTGCCCTCGCAAATCCCGCTCGTCCAACGGTACGCCGGATCTCAAAGTTGTCAACATAGACAACTCTCTAGTGATATCCACACGAACAAGAGGTGTTATCTAACACTCAAGGATGGAGAAGAGAGCACCCAAGTGTGCTAGCACTCTCTAGGGCTCTCGGGTAGGATTTAAAAAGGGAAGAAAGGAGAGAAAGAAAAGGGATCTCACATAATCCACTAGGTACCCTCCTTTGTGTCCTTCACTTCACCCTTTTCTTGGAACACAACTCATACACCTTCTTGCCTCCCTTGAAACCCACGACAACAGCAAGAGAAAGGAGGAAGAGAGCTAGGAGGAAGGAGAAGCATTCAACACCACTTGAATGACACAAAATGAAAACTCCTTTTCCATTAGTGTGGCCGGCCACACACATGTAACCTCCCCATTTAATGTGGCCGGCCACATTAAATGGAATGGGAGGTGTAACCTCCATGAGGTGGCACACCTCATGAGGTAGAGATGATGTGGCTGCCATGTAGGATGAGTCATCCTCCATGAAGTGGCAATACATCAAGTCAAACTTGATGTTTCAACTTCCCATTTGGTCAAGTCAAAATTGACCAATTTTTTCTTCCTTGTTGAGTTGAATCCAACCTTTGACTCAAGTCAATTTCAATCTAATGAATCTCAATTCATTAATATAAATTGACTCAGTGAATCAAATTTAAATTAGACTTATTCAACAATTGAATCTAATTGAGTCTAACTCAATAAGTCTAATTTCCAAATCCAATCCTTGGTGCATCATATGAACCTAATGCAATTGGTTCATCCTATGAACCTAATCTCCATCCACTTAATCTTTGTGTGTGACCCAATAGGTTCTTGTAACGTTGGCAATGTTTCTAAACTCCTTTAGAAACATAAGCAATGAGCGGCATCAAGCAATACATCATTGCTACCTAAGTTACAAGAAATGTTGAGATCCAACATCACCTTGTGACTACTAATTGTGACTCCTCACAAAATATGACAAGTGTCCTTCTATCCTAGACATCTAGATTGATCAATATGAGGCATAGACCGTGTCATCCTCTGATCAATCTAAATCCTGAACTCCAAGTAGACTCACTAAATCAAATGAGCTCAATATCTCATATTGATTCATTTGGGCATGGCCATGCACTTCGTGGTCTCACTCTATCAGGAATACCGATGTCTCTCCCGTCATATAGGAGGGATAGATCCCATCTACATCACTCACATCCCTCCGCATAATTTGTTACATACCCAGTAGTCGCCTTTATAGTCCACCCAGTTACGGGTGACGTTTGACGAAACCAAAGTACATAACTCCTTATGTACGGAACCATGATGATTCAGGTCTAAGGACTAGTAGTCATACTAATAGTCACATGAGAAAGTATATGACACTCATATAACGATCCATGATACTTTCTCATGGCGGGTCATTCAGTATACATTCTCTAATGTATACCCATGTGTCAACTTGATATCTCTATATCCATGACTTGTGAGATCATATCATCGAGTTGACCTACATGCTAGTCTTATTGAATTAACATTGTCCCTGAATGTTAATACTCGACTAGGAATGATTAAGAGTAGTGTTCTCTATATCATCTCACTATCGGTTTAGCTAACCGATTGATATAGGTAAGAACCTTCTACTCAAGGACGTTATTATACTTAGTTTATTTGGCACCAATATAAGTAAGTATAATAACCAAAACAAATGCCTTTATTAATATAAGAATATGATACAACAAGTCCATAATACAATCATCAAATGACTGGCTCTAGGGCTTTAACTAATAATCTCCCACTAGCACTAGTGCCAATCAGTGTAGGCTCTAAGCCCCAATGACCTAGTGTGACCATCATGCTTTCTTTATGCCAAAGCCTTGGTTAAGGGATCTGCGATGTTAGCCTCTGTAGGTACTCTGCAAATCTTCACATCTACTCTCTCGATAATCTCTCGAATGAGATGGAAGCGCCATAGTATGTGTTTGGTATGCTGGTGTGAGTGAGGTTCCTTAGCCTGTGCTATAGCTCCATTGTTGTCATAATAGAGCTCAATAGGGTCAGCGATACTAGGAACCACCCCAAGTTCAGTGATGAACTTGCGGATCCAAACTGCCTCCTTTGCTGCCTCTGATGCCTCTGTCGTAGAATCAGCTACTGTGTCCTGCTTCGAACTCTTCCAGCTCACAGCACCACCATTAATGCAAAATACGAACCCCGACTGCGATCTATAGTCATCCTGGTCGGTCTGGAAGCTAGCATCACTGTAACCCTTTACAGCTAGCTCATCATTGCCTCCATATATCAAGAAATATTCTTTAGTCCTTCTTAAGTACTTAAGAATATTCTTGACCGCTATCCAGTGACTTTCACCTGGATCAGACTGGTATCTGCTCGTCATGCTCAAAGCATACGAGACATCAGGTCGAGTACATAGCATGGCGTACATGATCGATCCTATGGCTGAGGCATAAGGGATCTGATCCATGCGGTCTCTCTCCTCTCTAGAAGAGGGACCTTGAGTCTTCGAAAGACTCACGCCATGTGACATCGGCAGAAATCCCTTCTTGGAGTTCTGCATGGCAAACCGAAGGAGTACCTTGTCAATATATGTACTCTGACTTAGGCCAAGCAATATCTTAGATCTATCTCTAAAGATCTGTATCCCTAGAATGCGGGATGCCTCACCTAAGTCCTTTATTGAGAAGCAACTCCCTAGCCAGGTCTTGACAGACTGAAGCATAGGGATGTCCTTCCCAATGAGCAGTATGTCATCCACATATAATATGAGGAAGACAACTATGTCCCCTACAACCTTCTTGTAGACACAAGGTTCATCTTCGTTCTTGATGAAACCAAACTGTTTGATTGCATCATCGAATCGAAGATTCCAGCTCCGAGAAGCTTGCTTTAGTCCATAAATGGACCTATGCAGCTTGCATACTCTACTAGTATGCTGTGGATCGACAAAACCCTCAGGTTGTGTCATGTACACATCCTCCAGTAGGTTTCCATTCAGAAACGCAGTTTTGACGTCCATCTGCCAGATCTCGTAATCGTGGTAAGCTGCAATAGCAAGCATGATCCGAATGGACTTAAACATCGCTACTGGAGAAAAGGTCTCATCATAGTCAATTCCATGAATCTGCTTGAAACCTTTAGCTACCAAGCGACCCTTATAGATAAGTCCATCCATGTCAGTCTTTCTCTTAAAGACCCACTTACACCCTATGGGTTTTACCCCTTCAGGTGGATCAACCAAAGTCCATACTTGGTTGGTGTACATGGATTCCATCTCGGATCTCATGGCTTCTAGCCATTTCTGAGCATCACAGCTTCCTGATAGGTGGTAGGCTCATCCTCTATGAGCACAACGTCATCATGGTCAGACAAGAGAAATGAGTATCTCTCAGGCTGACGATGTACCCTATCAGACCTGCGAAGAGGTATGTCTACTTGAACTGGTTGTTGTTCCTCAACTCTTTATGGAACAACATCATCCACAACACTTTGTGGTTCCAGTTCAACTTCCATCAAGGCATCAGTGCTATTGTTCGCATCTTGAACTTCTTCAAGATTGAACGCGCTCCACTAGTCTTTCTAGAAACAAAGTCCCTTTCTAGAAAGACCCCAGTCTTTGCCACTACTACCTTGTGCTGACTGGGAATGTAGAAGTAATATCCCTTATTTTCCTTGGGATATCCAATGAAATAGCACTTGTCGGATTTGGGTCCTAATTTGTCTGAGACTTAACGTCGTACGTAAGCCTCACAACCCCAAATTCTCATGAAAGACACCTGGGCATCTCTCCGAGTCCATATCCTATATGGTGTCTTTATCACGGCCTTTGATGGAACTCGGTTGAGTATAAAAGCTGCCGTGTCTAGAGCATAGCCCCAAAGGTATGCCGGAAGATCTGTGTGACTCATCATAGATCGTACCATATCTAATAGGGTACGATTCCTCCTTTCGGATACACCATTCCACTGTGGTGTTCCAGGAGGAGTGAGTTGGGATAGAATCCCACACTCAGCTAGGTAGTCACGAAACTCATGGCTAAGGTATTCTCCACCTCGATATGATCGAAGTATCTTAATACTCTTGCCAAGCTGGTTCTGTACTTCATTCTTAAATTCTTTGAACCTTTCAAAGGATTCTGACTTATGTGTCATCAAATACACATAACCATATCTACTGAAATCATCAGTAAATGTGATGAAGTTCCTATAACCGCCTCTAGTAGTGACATTGAAAGGGCCACATACATCACTATGTATGAGTCCTAACAAATTAGTCGCCTTTTCGCTGTGCCCACTAAAGGGAGTCTTGGTCATCTTGCCTCGTAGGCATGACTCGCATATCTCATATGATTCTAAATCAAATGAGTCCAGCAAATCATCCTTATGGAGCTGGGATAAGCACTTGTCATTTATATGACCTAAGCGACAGTGCCAGAGATAGGTTTGGTTCAGGTCATTTAACTTGAACCTCTTGGTATTTATGTTATAGATAGGGCTCTCAAAGTCTAGAAAATAGAGTCCGTTTATCAGAGGTGCACTACAATAGAACATATCGTTTAAATAGACGGAACAATATTTGTTCTTTATTATAAACGAGAATCCTTTCTTGTCCAAACAAGAAACTGAAATTATGTTCTTAGTCAAGGCAGACACATAACAACAATCATCTAATTCTAGTACTAGCCCAAAAGGCAGAGATTGATGGTAAGTTCTTACAGCAATAGCAGCAACCCGTGCTCCATTGCCTACTCGTAGGCCTACCTCACCCTTCATCAATGCCCTGCTATTTCTCAGCGCTTGTACATTAGTACAAATGTGCGAAGCACATCCGGTATCTAATACCCACGATGAAGAAATAGAGAGGTTGACTTCTGTAACATGTATACCTGAAGTAGAAATCTTATTTCTCTTCTTCTTAAGATCTTCCAGGTATTCTTTGGAGTTCCTCTTCCAGTGCCTTGCTTGTCCTTGATATAGGTGACAAAGATGTTCAACCATATCGTAAGCGCTCATCAACTCATGTTGCTTCTGAAGCTCAGAGTTCATGGTCGCGAGCATAAGACAGGACATATCTAATGCGTCATCTTGATGCTTCTTGTAAGCATCTCGATCTGCTTGCGTGGCAGTCGCAGGAGGAGCCTCCTGAATGGGCTGCTCCAGAACGTACAGTTTATGTTCTTGGGTGAGAACTATTCTCAGGTTCCTGTACCAGTCCAGGAAATTTGCTCCGTTGAGCTTGTCCTTCTTAAGGATAGATCGCAGAGAGAAAGTGTTCGTATTTGACATCATGAAAATTCTACAACAGAAATAAATGCAGAAATAAGTATCATATTCTTAATCATTTAATTAGGCCTTTAACTAAATGATGCTCCCACTGAATTCTATAATTCATGTGGGACAAGATCCACATCATACTAACCCTTGAGTTAGCTTTGGCTAATACGCCCAAGATTTAGTATGATCGGTAGGTAACGATTACCAATTACATCTCTATGCAACTCTTGTTTATAGGATCAAATCTGCATTTATATTAAAACGCGAGTTAGCTTTGGCTAATACGCCCGAGAATTAATATAAACGTGATTTTGTCCTACCTTTCCAACCATTGGAAGAATGCCTATAGTTGTACTCGATCCAACCGAGTAAACTAGGAATACTCAATCTAATTGAGTTTGTACTCGCCCATGCGTTGATAGGCGGGACCAAGATTGTCCCTCCGTACCCTACCAAGATAGTATGTGTTACTCTGCTTTGGCAGATTCAACAACATCATGCGATCGAGATAGTGGTAGGTATCACGGCATGGTAGGCATTTTGAGTTGTCGTGATTTAGATCTAATCTAAATGATGTTGTATCATATACACGAAATAGATCTAATCTAATCGATAGAGTGCATCTTGTACACGATGTAGATCTAATCTAATCGTAAGGGTGCATCTTGTGCACGATTTAGATCTAATCTTAATCGCTAGGCACTAATTAATTACTTAATTAAACATGCATCATATACACAAGTAATTAACTAAGTTTTGTGATTAGTCATGGCCCTACTACGATCTTCTCAAGCCAATGAGAAGATCGGATGGTCAACCTAAGGTCAACTTCTCAAGCGCCTTCCTTTTGACCACCTTGTGTTGCTCGCGCCTTCCTCGTAACTCCGTCTCGAGTAGACCTTCCACAGCTCCAATTTTGTACATTACAATTTTGAAACTCGAGTTACATTCGAGTCTAAATCTAATTTACAACCAGAATAAAAGAAAGGCACGACGCGCAGGTCGCGAAAAATAAAATACAACACGCACATCACACCACGGCGCGCAGGCTGTATTATGAGTTACAACACAAATTGTCCAATCAAATTGGGTCTTTGGACCATGACTATCATAAAATTAATATATAATTAAAAATTATATACTTTTCATAATTTTCTGTAATTTTTCATAATTTTACAGATTTTATGAGTAAAATTTTCCCGGTGGTCCCGATTAGCGATTTCGGGCGCAATCGCGGAGCAAATCCCCTTGCGGGGTTAGGGCAGTACCCCTACCCGCGATCTAACCATCGCGAGTTGCTCCTAAGCGATCCTATAGCGCCTAAGTCCGCTGTCCCAAAACTATTTGGGTCGAAACGTTGCCGTTTCGGAAAATTCTTCTCGGTAGTCGAAGCCTACAAGTGTAAAAACACTTGTGCTTCGCTTCCACGAGAAAAATACCCATAAAATCATAAAAATTAAGAAATTCATAGAATGTTTTAGTATGCATATTTTTCATCAAAATACGAATACAAACTTGTACTCGCTTCGCACGTGGCTCTGATACCACTGTTGGGTTTTTCAGGCCGCGAAAACCGCGTTTTCACGTCGCGAAAACCCCGAATCACCCTAGCCATTGGATCTCGTGTGAAGAAAACTTTCCGAAAACACGAGTACAAGTTTTAAACTACGATCTACAGTAGATTTACAAAGGAAAAACATTTTACCTTCGAAGCGTGCCCTCGCAAATCCCGCTCGTCCAACGGTACGCCGGATCTTAAAGTTGTCAACGTAGACAACTCTCTAGTGATATCCACACGAACAAGAGGTGTTCTCTAACACTCAAGGATGGAGAAGAGAGCATCCAAGTGTGCTAGCACTCTCTAGGGCTCTCGGGTAGGATTTAAAAAGGGAAGAAAGGAGAGAAAGAAAAGGGATCTCACATAATCCACTAGGTACCCTCCTTTGTGTCCTTCACTTCACCCTTTTCTTGGAACACAACTCATACACCTTATTGCCTCCCTTGAAACCCATGGAAACAGCAAGATAAAGGAGGAAGAGAGCTAGGAGGAAGGAGAAGCATTCAACACCACTTGAATGACACAAAATGAAAACTCATTTTCCATTAGTGTGGCCGGCCACACACATGTAACCTCCCCATTTAATGTGGCCGGCCACATTAAATGGAATGGGAGGTGTAACCTCCATGAGGTGGCACACCTCATGAGGTGGAGATGATGTGGCTGCCATGTAGGATGAGTCAACCTCCATGAAGTGGCAAAACATCAAGTCAAACTTGATGTTTCAACTTCCCATTTGGTAAAGTCAAAATTGACCAATTTTTTCTTCCTTGTTGAGTTGAATCCAACCTTTGACTCAAGTCAATTTCAATCTAATGAATCTCAATTCATTAATATAAATTGACTCAATGAATCAAATTTAAATTAGACTTATTCAACAATTGAATCTAATTAAGTCTAACTCAATAAGTCTAATTTCCAAATCCAATCCTTGGTGCATCATATGAACCTAATGCAATTGGTTCATCCTATGAACATAATCTCCATCCACTTGCTCTTTGTGTGTGACCCAATAGGTTCTTGTAACGTTGGCAATGTTTCTAAACTCCTTTAGAAACATAAGCAATGAGCGGTATCTAGCAATACATCATTGCTACCCAAGTTACAAGAAATGTTGAGATCCAACATCACCTTGTGACTACTAATTGTGACTCCTCACAAAATATGACAAGTGTCCTTCTATTCTAGACATCTAGATTTGATCAATATAAGGCATAGACCGTGTCATCATCTGATCAATCTAAATCCTGAACTCCAAGTAGACTCACTAAATCAAATGAGCTCAATATCTCATGTTGACTCATTTGGGCATGACCATGCACTTCGTGGTCTCACTCTATCAGGAATACCGATGTCTCTCCCGTCATATAGGAGGGATAGATCCCATCTACATCACTCACATCCCTCCGCATAATTTGTTACATACCCAGTAGTCGCCTTTATAGTCCACCTAGTTACGGGTGACGTTTGATGAAACCAAAGTACATAACTCCTTATGTAGGGAACCATGGTGACTTCAGGTCTAAGGACTAGTAGTCATACTAATAGTCACATGAGAAAGTATATGACACTCATATAACGATCCATGATACTTTCTCATGGCGGGTCATTCAGTATACATTCTCTAATGTATACCCATGTGTCAACTTGATATCTCTATATCCATGACTTGTGAGATCAAGCCATCGAGTTGACCTACATGCTAGTCTTATTGCATTAACATTGTCCCTGAATGTTAATGCTCGACTAGGAATGATTAAGAGTAGTGTTCCCTATATCATCTCACTATCGGTTCAGCTAACCGATTGATATAGGTAAGAACCTTCTACTCAAGGACGTTATTATACTTAGTTTATTTGACACCAATATAAGTAAGTATAATAACCAAAAACCAAATACCTTTATTAATATAGAATATGATACAATAAGTCCAAAATACAATCATCAAATGATTGGCTCTAGGGCTTTAGCTAACAGGAAGAGACATCGGTATTCTTGATAGAGTGAGACCACGAAGTGCATGACCATGCCCAAATGAGTCAATATGAGATATTGAGATCATTTGTTTTAGTGAGTCTACTTGGAGTTCAAGATTTAGATTGATCAGAGGATGACACGGTCTATGTCTCACATTGATCAATCTAGATGTCTAGGATAGAAGGACACTTGTCATATATTGTGAGGAGTCACAATTAGTAGTCACAAGGTGATGTTGGATCTCAACATTCTTGTAACTTGGGTAGCAATGATGTATTGCTAGATGCCGCTCATTGCTTATGTTTCTAAAGGAGTTTAGAAACATTGCCAACGTTACAAGAACCTATTGGGTCACACACAAAGAACAAGTGGATGGAAATTAGGTTCATATGATGAACCAATTGGATTAGGTTCATATGATGCACCAAAGATTGGATTCGGATTAATTCAAATTAGACTTATTGAGTTAGACTCAATTAGATTCAATTGTTGAATGAGTCTAATTTAAATTTGATTCATTGAGTCAATTTATATTAATGAATTGAGATTCATTAAATTAAAAATTGACTTGAATCAAAGGTTGGATTTAACTCAACAAGGAAGAAATTTGGTCAATTTTGACTTGACCAAATGGAAGTTGAAACATCAAGTTTGACTTGATGTATTGCCACATCATGAAGGTTGACTCATCCTACATGGCATGACTAATCTTGCCACATCATCTCCACCTTATTATGGTGTGCCACCTCATGGAGGTTACACATCCCATTCACTTAATGTGGCCGGCCACATTAAATGAGGGGGTTACAAGATGTGGCCGGCCACACTAATGCTTGTGGAGGTTTTGTTTTGTGGTGTTGATGGCTGTTCATTGTTGTATCTTCTTCCTCGGGTTCTTCCTCCTCCTTTGCTACTGTTGCCGTGGGATTCAAGCAAGGAAGAAGAAAGGTGAGTGAATCTAATCCAAGAAGAAAGGTTAGTGAAAATCACATAGAGTTTTTAGAGGTGTGTGTTCTCTTATTTTCCTTTCTTCATCTTCCAATCCTATCCGAGAGCATCAAGAAGTGGTAGCACACTTGTGGTGTTCTCTTCTCCATCCTTGAGTGTTAGAGAACACTTCTTGTTCGTGTGGATACTACTAGAGGTGTGTACGTTTGAACACACTCGAGATCCGGCGCACCTTGGACGAGCGGGATTCGCAAAAAGGCACGCAACAAGGGTAACCTTCTAAACATGTAGATCTAAGTGTAGATCTAGTTAGTAAACTCATACATGTAAAATTTTTGTTCTATACTCTTCGCACGGATCCATTGGCTAGGGAGTTTAAGGGTTTCCGTGACGCGAAAAAGCGGTTTTCGCGGCTCGAAAAACCCATAAGATACACCATTCCACTGTGGTGTTCCAGGAGGAGTGAGTTGGGATAGAATCCCACACTCAGCTAGATAGTCACGGAACTCATGGCTAATGTATTCTCCACCTCGATCTGATTGAAGTATTTTAATACTTTTGCCAAGCTGGTTCTGTACTTCATTCTTGAATTCTTTGAACTTTTCAATGGATTCTGACTTATGTGTCATCAAGTACACATAATCATATCTACTGAAGTCATCAGTAAATGTGATGAAATACCTATAACCACCTCTAGCAGCGACATTGAAAGGGCCACATACATCACTATGTATAAGACCTAACACGTCAGTCGCTCTCTCACTGTGCCCACTAAAGGGAGTCTTGGTCATCTTGCCTAGTAGGCATGACTCGCACGTCTCATAAGATTCAAAATCAAATGAGTTCAGCAAACCATCCTTATGGAGCTGGGATAAGCGCTTGTCATTTATATGACCTAAGCGACAGTGCCAGAGATAGGTTTGGTTCATGTCATTTGACTTGAACCTCTTGGTATTTATGTTATAGATAGGGCTTTCAAGGTCTAGAATGTAGAGTCCGTTCATCAGAGGTGCACTACAATAGAATATATCTTTTAAATAAATAGAACAACATTTGTCCTTAATTATAAAAGAGAAACCTTTCTTGTCCAAACAAGAAACTGAAATTATGTTCTTAGTTAATGTAGGCACATAACAACAATCATTCAACTCTAATACAAGCCCAGAGGCTAGAGATAGAAAATAAGTCCCTACAGCAACAGCAGCAACCCATGCTCCATTGCCTACGCGTAGGTCCACCTCGCCCTTCGCCAATACCCTGTTATTTCTCAGTCCTACACATTAGTACAAATGTGAGATGCACATCCGGTATCTAATACCCATGATGAAGAAATAGATAGATTGACTTCTATAACATATATACCTGAAGTGGAAGTCTCACTCGTTTCTTCTTATGATCTTCCAGGTACACCTAGCAGTTCCTCTTCCAGTGCCCGATCTGACCGCAGTGGAAGCAGGTAGCATCCTTGGCGACCCCTCCTTTAGGCTTCAGTGCTTTGCCTTTGCCCTTGGCTTGGGACTTTCCTTTGCCTTTGGGCTTTCCCTTGCCCTTGTGTTTCTGAACCATCAGAACAGAGTGGGGCTTTGCCTTCTTATGGTTCAGCTCAGCAGTTCTTAACATGCTAAGTAGCTCGGGCAGTGACTTGTCAATTTCATTCATATTGTAGTTTAGAATGAACTGACTATAGCTATCCGACAAGGATTGCAAGATCAGGTCAGTGGCAAGCACTTGGCCAAGAGGGAATCCCAACCTCTATAGGTTTTCTATGTACCCAATCATTTTGAGTACATATGGGCCTACGGGAGCCCCATCTGACATCTTGCACTGAAATAGTGCCCTTGAGATCTCAAATCTCTCATGCCTCGCTTGTCCTTGATACAGTTGACGAAGATGTTCGACCATATCGTAAGCGCCCATCAACTCGTGTTGCTTCTGAAGCTCAGAGTTCATGGTCGCGAGTATAAGACAGGACACATCTAATGCGTCATCTTGATTCTTCTTGTAAGCATCTTTGTCAGCTGGCGGGGCATTGGCATGAGGAGCCTCCGGAATGGGCTGCTCCAAAACGTACAGTTTACGTTCCTGGGTGAGAACTATTCTCAAGTTCCTGTACCAGTCCAGGAAATTTGTTCCGTTGAGCTTGTCCTTCTCAAGAACAGAATGCAGGGAGAAAGTGTTCGTATTCGACATCATGGTTATCTACAACAGAAAAATGCAGAAAATAAATATCATATTTTTTTAAATCATTTAATTAGAACTTTAACTAAATGATGCTTCCACTGAATTCTATAATCCATGTGGGACAAGATCCACATCATACTAACCCTTGAGTTAGCTTTGGCTAATACGCCCAAGATTTAGTATGATCGGTAGGTAACAATTTACCAATTACATCTCTATGCAACTCTTGTTTATAGGATCCTTATCCATAGTGTAAAATACCGGAAAATAGGCGAATATTAATAAGGGAATTTTCCGGAATTTTTAGAAATTTTTCGGAGCTCGTACGGACGAGTTAACGGGGATAAAAACGGAGTCCGGAAAAGCCTGTTTAGGCTACCCCGTTTATGTGAGGAAATGTTTATATTTACATTTCCTTTTCTTTATTTTCTTTTCCTTCCGCCGTTCTCTCTTCCTCGCCGAAACCACACGCGCCCGAAACTTTCTTCCCTTGCCCTAACCGGTGCCGCCGCCGAGTTTGCTTCACCGCCACTGACCCAGCGCTGCCGCCGGCCTTCCTCAGCCATAGAGCCATCTCCGATCTATGCCCTAGCCCACACCGACGCCACTGCCGACACTGGTTTTTCAGCGTCAGCCGCCGTCGCCGTGCCCTAGCACCGCCGCCGGCCACCTCCTCTGTACCGTCCACCAGATCTGACCCAGTGCCGTTGTCGCCTTTGCCCTAGCCTCTCCATCGTCGCCCCTCGCCCTCGCAGTGGAGAGCCTTAAGATCCCAGCCGCCAACTAGCCGCGTGCCCTAGTTTTGGGTTCACAGCCGTTCACGCCGAAGACTCTCTTCTCCTCTCTTCTGTCGCTGCTATCTTCACCAGTCGACGAGAGCCAACCGAGGGTAGTCGTTTCTCTACACTGGTTCTCCTCTGATAACCTCTGTTCCAGCCACAGTACCGTGCCCTAGACTCAGTATTGGGGCAACCTTTTCCATTCACCAGTTGTCGGTAGGGGGAAAGAATGGCACAGGTTCAGGTAATTGCAGTAGGTTGGTTTATTGATCACAGTTCTAGGGCTGCAGATTTCAATGCCTCTGATCTGGGTGATGCCTTGTTGCACGTGACCTTTGCTAGAGCAAGTTTCAACTGCGACAAGCACTATTGACCACCAGGTTCTACAGTGCCACCATCCTATTTTTCTTTTGGTTCTGATCGGGTTGCAGTTTGGGATTTCCTCAATTCCAGTCATCCCATTGCTGTTTGGGTCTTTTGCCATTACAGAACGACTGAAGAAGAATTGAGGTAAGGAGTAGGGATTTGATGCATGATGTAGAGGATTGTTAGTTTTGGTAAATACATTGAATTAGGTTGGAATTGGATTATTATGATGATGAATATGAAATAAGTTTATGTATTTTTGGAATTAGGGTTTTTGCCCTAATTTAGGGTTAAAGAATTTATTTAGATATTTATAGAAATTTAGCTAAATAATTCATATATGTTTGGTATTACAGGACTTTGACGCGAGACGAGTATCTCGGAGTCAGATTGGACCTTTCTATTTTTGGAGGCGGGTACTTTTGACTTTTTGTCTTTGATATGCTTAGTAATGAAATTAACATATTGCATCAATTGTGTTTCTTATCTGTTTCGGTTAATCACTACCCAAATCTTGGTACGTACTTGATTGATTGATTGATTTGCATCTCATGTATATTTTACCTGTTTATACATGCTTATAGGGGGTAGTGATATACCATGTTTCACCATGTTCAGGACCTAGGTTTTTATACCTTCTGTGTACCTTTGATTCGATATGATTCGTTGACCTAGGGTGCACTTTTCTATATATATGGATTAGGTCAGGATGTTTATATGGTTATTGTCATACATCATTTGCATGATTGCATGCTGTGCGATAGTCCGCTCAATTATTGTTGAGCACATCGCCAGTTACATGGATCTGCACACACCACCACTCATGGGTTAGTGGTCGATTCAGGCAGAGTGTGTTGCAGCAGGGACTCTGTTAGGCACCGTTGGTCCGCTCATGGGTAGTGTGACACAACGTGTTATCCGGCAGGGATTCCTCCCCGTCATCGTGTACCGGGAGTTGAGAGCATTGCGCTCCCCCATTTATGATTTGGGGGTAGGAGGATAGGTGTACTCCGACAGCATCCCGTACACTCGGTCACTCATCAGGAGTAGTGACGACAGAGTGCACGGTTGTCACAGCCCTACCCACTCGGCCTCACTATTGTGTGAGATGATCGACTGGCGTCAGGGGTGACCAGGACGCATCATTGGCATCATATGCATGATGCATTTATTGTTTGTGTTTGTGTTTGCTGCATTTATATGCTGCATATTGTTTGGATACCTATGTTTGACATGCATACAGGATTTCTTTATCCCTCGGACTGTTTGACCTTATACTCAGGAACTGGTTAGTACAGTATTCTCCTGTTTACTTCAGATGCATTTTTATCTTTCTTATCAGGAGACTGTACGCATGATTAGTGCTAGGTGTTGTTTCTTTACTTTGCATATCAACTGTACCTGCTGAGTGTTGGACTCACCCCGCCTCCATGGTTGTTATTTTCAGGTTGATGCTGTCCGGAGGGAGTTCCAGTCGCTAGTCCCCACAGCACGTAGTGCTAGATCCCTGCAGACCTCCAACTATTTGCTATCGTTTGTATTGTTTTTGATTCTCACTTGACTATATTTGGATTTGGATGTTGAATACTTAGATATTATATAATTTGTCTCATTGATGGATTTGTCTTCGATTTTATACTACTACATGCCTGCTTGGACGGCAGAAGAGGTAAGAAAAATCGGATTTGGGCTTTACGAGTGTAGTTGAGTAGGGTTGATTTCGAGTCAGAGTATTACTATGTTGTTTATTTTATTAACTGCGTGGTTGTGACAGCCAGAGACTGAATACATATATAAACTGCGTGGTGATTGATTTTATTTTCTGTTATTATTCCAGCCGCCTGTGGCTGAGGTATATGAGATGTAGAAAAGCTTCAGATTGTCCACCATACAGGGGAGATGCTGCCGAAATTTTCTCGGACAGGGACTCCTCTGGGGGCGTGACAATTTAGTGGTATCAGAGCGCAGGTATACGATCTTTTGTTTTCGTATTTTTGATGTTTGGGATAACCTGATACCAATTTATTTACTTGGTATCAGAGCGCCAAGTTTGGCAATATTTGTTGGATTTTTGTATTTTGGATTTTCGGGATTTATCTGATACCAATTTATTGGTATCAGAGCAGGTTATGGATACCTGCTTTTGGTGTTCTGGAGATTTATCGGATACCTGTGTTGGTATTCTGGATATTTGGGTTAGCCAGGTTTGCGAGTCAAACTGGGCATTTTCGGATTTTCGTTATGGTTATGTTTCAGATTTTCGTTTCGGATTTATATGGATTTCCGACGATGTTTCTCGTTCGGAATTTTGAGGTCAAAAGTTGGGGACTGGACAGCGATGGAACATCTCCAGACGGCAAATAGGTATGATGTTTATTTTATGATAGTTAGGACAGCTATTAGCACTTTATCTTTATTACCTGTCTGGTTGTTGTAGCTCATATTACATATGATGGGTTAGCCACTGATCTTGGTCGACCCTAATAGAGATCAAGGATAAAGTCTCTGGTGATTTTTATATATCATACCATCAGTAGTTTTATCTTCTGTTACTACTATTAGGAGATGGAGGCACATACCAGCCTCTGCTATTGTTAGCTGGCTAATGGATGATACCTACAGACTCCTGTTGACTTAGCCAGTAGAGTTTTTATACTCTTATCTTTTTGATATTAGGGTACCCGATACGATGGAAATTGGTCATTGGGGGTTACCATGTTTGATCATTGTTGAGAATAGTTTGAGGTTGAGGGATATTGTGAGATCAGATATTATGATATGTTGATTTCTAATGATTTATGAGAGTAAATGTTATGTGGTTGTCTGATGATCAATTACTAGATATTTGTTTTGATGATCTATTAGTGGATAACCATTTTGATGATTTATATTTGGGTTGTCATTGATGGTGACATAGTGAGTGTCATTTATGATATTCACAGGTTTGATAATTATGATTGGTGATCAGATTATAATTGGGTGCTGGAGAGTTTTACGGTTGAGTGTGCTTATAAGATTTTAATAAATCTGGTTGGTTGTGGTTAGTTAACAGGATGATAAGATTGATATTTGCTTCTTCTGATATGGGACTATGTGGATAAATAAAGATTGATGTTTTGAATGCTAACTTGCCCTCATGGGGAGTAGAGACTGATTCATCTGATATTATGTGGGATGATATTTTTGAGGATGAAAATGAGAGTGTCTTGATGTTCCTAAATATTGACTTTTTCTTTTGGGTTGTACACATTTATACATATGATATTATGTGGTTGGATATACCTTAGTTGCTTGTGGAGGATTAAGGTATTCTTGATTAGTTAGTTGATGAATGATTTAGTTTTGTTGGGTGATCAGTAGAGGATTGCCATATTCTATTTTTAGAGGTTCGAACCTTTAGGTTATTTGTGCATAGTTATGTATCTAGAGCACATTTGAGTACATGTTTTGTACTGATGTGAAAATGACTGATTTAGCCATATATCATTATCGGCTTGGATAGGTTATAAATGATCGATGTATCCTATTCCATGAAGCTTTTGACCGTGGATTGTATACACCTGGTGGGATAACTTAGAGGGTGCTTTGGGATATGTGACCCCGCTGATGTAAGGAAGTGTAGAGCTAATTGCTTAACACTTATGGGATACAATAGTTACTAGTGTATACTGGGAGAGTACATTTGGATTTATGATGATAAAATTTTCCCCATTAGATATAGTCTTGGTAGTGTATGACATTGACTGGCAATGTTATACCACGGTGTGTATATTTTTCTTGTCTGATACCAGTTCCTTTGAACCTAGAGTAGGGTTGTTACTGGATGATTAGGCTGCTTTATTTTGGGTTGCTTTTGATTGATGTATTCATGCTTGATACATATGCATGAATTTTGTTTAGATATACCGGTAACCCATGAGTGTTGGTAGCATAAGGTTGGTCTCTTTGATTGAGCTGGTGTGCTGATTTTGCATGTCTATGTTACATGTATATTATGATTGTTATGTGTTGTAGGAGTCATGTGGTAGACTGCCCATTTGCAAGTAGTATATGTATCCATGTTCTGATATGGTTTGAAGTTTCCTTGTGGATCATAGCTATGTAGTTCGGTGTATGTATCTGGATGTATTATTGAAAATATCTTGTTGATTAAATTCGAGATGTAGTATAAGTACATCGGTGGTGTTTTGATGGAGGCATTTTGTCGATTTAATCTGAGTTGTGATATGTACATATGTGTTTGGTGTGGTATCTGAGGTATCTTTTTCATTAGGTTTGATTTGTGAGTGCACCTGGGTTTAGTATGTTTTATTGGAAGCATATGTCGGTTATACGATATGTTATGTGAGTGCTGTTTGAGGTGTATTGTTGATTTTACCTATGTTGATTTTGCACACGTGTTCGGTATGTATTGTTGGATGTATCATACTGAATATACCTGAGTTGTGAGTATGTTTGGTGTATAATAATTGGAGGATTTTGTTGATCATACATATGTTGTGTGAGCATGTGTGCTAGGTGTATACATTGGTAGCAGTATGATGATTTTACTTATATTGAATGCAGAATGTGGAGTGACTGCATTATGTCATTTGTTGGATTAACCCATCAATTAATTTTCCTATCAGTGGATGACCCACTAGGATGCTGATAGAGTTGATGATGGATTTGATTAGTTACTAGGTTGTTATAGCCTAGTCTAACCACAGTGAATTGTGGTAGGGAGATCTTGTACAGCCTCTAGTTGGATAGTTAGGTGCCTTGGGGTACTTATGTATTATTTTGTGGTGGAGCGTTGCTCCCACATATCACGGATTGCTGGTAGCGGAGCATTGCTCCTATATTTATTGCAGATACATATTTCAGATTATTTGTGGTGGAGTGTTGCTCCCACATATTGAGGATTTCTTGTGGTAGAGCGTTGCTTCCACATATGTGGTGTTTCCTGTGATGGAGCGTTGCTCTCACCCTGGAGGATTTATTCTTTGGTGATTTATGTTATTGATGATCAGATTTTTCGATTTATTATTGGAGATCTTATGGATAGGAATGTCTGTGATACGGACATTATGTGTATTGGTTTTTTCCATATAGGCTTACAGTGCCTTAGATGTTTTCAGGGACTCGATGATCCTAGTATGTCGAGGATGTTTGGATAGGTGTCCATTATCTTTGTGGACGATGTTATGATCTATTACGGATCCGAGGTGAGTCACGTACACTACTTTTGCATAGATCTAGAGATAATTCGACAAGAACATCTATATGTGATTATCAGTAGTGTTGGTTTGGATTGTCTTTTGTTATGATGTTTGGGACACACGGTCACCAGTAGGAGTGTATCGTGGTTCCACAGGAGATAGAGGTTGTTACCGTTGGGAGCAGCCGAAATCAGTGTAGGAGATCCGCAGTCTTTTGTGACTCGCAGGATATTACAGACCTTTCGTCGAGGGTTTCTTCCTCATAGCTATGCTACTTTCACGCGTGACCATGAAAGACGTGAAGTTTACTTGGACTGAGGATTTCAAGACCAGCTTCTAGGAGCTGAAGCGGAGACTAGTGTCGGCTTTGATCTTTGGTTTTTACCTTCGGAAGAGGACGAATTTGTCCTCTACACCGACGCGTCTCTACAGGATATGGGTGTTGTTCTGAGGTAGCACGGTAGAGCGTTCTTATATGCTTCTCGATAGTTGAGGGAGCCTGAGAAGAAAATACTCAGTACATGATCTGGAGTTGGCCGCTATTATTTTTGCCCTGAAGATTTGGCGGCAATACCTGTAGGATATTACATTGAGATTCTCACTGACCATCGGAGTCTCAAATATCTGTTCACTCAGAAAGGAACTTAATTTTCGACCGAGGACATAGGTAGAGTTCCTGAAGGATTATGATTGTACCATTAGCTATCACCGGGGAAAAGCTAATGTGGTTGCCGATGCATTTAGCTAGAGGTCCAGAGGGACTTTAGCTTGCCACCGAGTTGTGGTCACAGATTTGATTCAGGATTTCTCTGAGTTAGACATTGAGGAGCAGGGACAGACAGAGCAGGGTATTCTTGTTACGATGGTTGCTCAGTCGTCGATCAGGAAGAGAATCCGAGAGACCCAGTTAACAATGCAGGTAGGTGGAAAGTGTATGGCGGAGACGTTAACCCCAGACAGTTACACCCCGAGGATCGATCCCTGGACTTTCGGCCACAGAACCGTGCAGAGGATGTTGAGACCTCATGGAGCTCAACGTGAGGCAAAGTGGTCCATACTATCAGACAGAGGATGTTAGAGGGATAAGACTGTCAGAAGAGTTATGCTGACCGGAGTCGGAGACTCTTAGAGTTCTTTATTTGCGACCAGGTATTTCTGCGAGTTTCACCCGTGAAAGGGGTGAAGAGATTTGGCTTCAGAGGTAAGCTAGCTCCACGATACATTGGACCTTTCTAGATCTCGGAAAGGATTAGAGCGGTAGCTTACCGATTGGCACTACTACCGTCCTTGGCAGGAGTGCACGATGTATTCCACGTATCTATGCTGAGGAGATACGTACCCGAACTAACACATGTGCTGACAGATATCTCAGTTTCAGTACAGTCTGGCGTCACTATTGAGGAGATTCCGATACGGATTTTAGACCGGAAGGAGAGTCAGTTGTGGAACAAGACTATTCAACTTGTTAAGGTCGGATGGTAGTATCTTTCGGATGAGAAGGCTACTTGGGAGCTCGAGGATACTATCCGAGCTCGATATCCCCATCTTTTCACTTGAGGTATGTGATTTGTTTACCGTTCAGCATTTATGCTTTATATCTGTTGTTGGTACTTGCTGATGGTAGAAACGAAATTTGGGGACCAAATTTTTATTAGTGGGGGAGAATGTAAAATACCGGAAAATAGGCGAATATTAATAAGGGAATTTTCCGGAATTTTTAGAAATTTTTCGAGAATTTTTCGGAGCTCGTACGGACGAGTTAACGGGGATAAAAACGGGGCCCGGAAAAGCCTGTTTAGGCTACCCCGTTTATGTGAGGAAATGTTTATATTTACATTTCCTTTTCTTTATTTTCTTTATTTTCTTTTCCTTCCGCCGTTCTCTCTTCCTCGCCGAAACCACACGTGCCCGAAACTTTCTTCCCTTGCCCTAACCGGTGCCGCCGCCGAGTTTGCTTCGCCGCCACTGACCCAGCGCTGCCGCCGGCCTTCCTCAGCCATAGAGCCATCTCCGATCTATGCCCTAGCCCACACCGACGCCACTGCCGACACTGGTTTTTCAGCGTCAGCCGCCGTCGCCGTGCCCTAGCACCGCCGCCGGCCACCTCCTCTGTACCGTCCACCAGATCTGACCCAGTGCCATTGTCGCCTTTGCCCTAGCCTCTCCATCGTCGCCCCTCGCCCTCGCAGTGGAGAGCCTTAAGATCCCAGCCGCCAACTAGCCGCGTGCCCTAGTTTTGGGTTCACAGTCGTTCATGCCGAAGACTCTCTTCTCCTCTCTTCTGTCGCTGCTATCTTCACCAGCCAACGAGAGCCAACCGAGGGTAGTCGTTTCTCTACACTGGTTCTCCTCTGATAACCTCTGTTCCAGCCACAGTACCGTGCCCTAGACTCAGTATTGGGGCAACCTTTTCCATTCACCAGTTGCCAGCAGGGGGAAAGAATGGCACAGGTTCAGGTAATTGCAGTAGGTTGGTTTATTGATCACAGTTCTAGGGCTGCAGATTTCAATGCCTCTGATCTGGGTGATGCCTTGTTGCACGTGACCTTTGCTGGAGTAAGTTTCAACTGCGACAAGCACTATTGACCACCAGGTTCTACAGTGCCACCATCCTGTTTTTCTTTTGGTTCTGATCGGGTTGCAGTTTGGGATTTCCTCAATTCCAGTCATCCCATTGCTGTTTGGGTCTTTTGCCATTACAGAACGACTGAAGAAGAATTGAGGTAAGGAGTAGGGATTTGATGCATGATGTAGAGGATTGTTAGTTTTGGTAAATACATTGAATTAGGTTGGAATTGGATTATTATGATGATGAATATGAAATAAGTTTATGTATTTTTGGAATTAGGGTTTTTGCCCTAATTTAGGGTTAAAGAATTTATTTAGCTATTTATAGAAATTTAGCTAAATAATTCATATATGTTTGGTATTACAGGACTTTGACACGAGACGAGTATCTCGGAGTCAGATTGGACCTTTCTATTTTTGGAGGCAGGTACTTTTGACTTTTTGTCTTTGATATGCTTAGTAATGAAATTAACATATTGCATCAATTGTGTTTCTTATCTGTTTCGGTTAATCACTACCCAAATCTTGGTACGTACTTGATTGATTGATTGATTTGCATCTCATGTATATTTTACCTGTTTATACATGCTTATAGGGGTAGTGATATACCATGTTTCACCATGTTCAGGACCTAGGTTTTTATACCTTCTGTGTACCTTTGATTCGATATGATTCGTTGACCTAGGGTGCACTTTTCTATATATATGGATTAGGTCAGGATGTTTATATGGTTATTGCCATGCATCATTTGCATGATTGCATGCTGTGCGATAGTCCGCTCCATTATTGTTGAGCACATCGCCAGTTACATGGATCTGCACACACCACCACTCATGGGTTAGTGGTCGATTCAGGCAGAGTGTGTTGTAGTAGGGACTCTGTTAGGCACCGTTGGTCCGCTCATGGGTAGTGTGACACAACGTGTTATCCGGCAGGGATTCCTCCCCGTCATCGTGTACCGGGAGTTGAGAGCATTGCGCTCCCCCATTTATGATTTGGGGTAGGAGGATAGGTGTACTCCGACAGCATCCCGTACACTCGGTCACTCATCAGGAGTAGTGACGACAGAGTGCACGGTTGTCACAGCCCTACCCACTCGGCCTCACTATTGTGTGAGATGATCGACTGGCGTCAGGGGTGACCAAGACGCATCATTGGCATCATATGCATGATGCATTTATTGTTTGTGTTTGTGTTTGCTGCATTTATATGCTGCATATTGTTTGGATACCTATGTTTGACATGCATACAGGATTTCTTTATCCCTTGGACTGTTTGACCTTATACTCAGGACCTGGTTAGTACAGTATTTTCCTGTTTACTTCAGATGCATTTTTATCTTTCTTATCAGGAGACTGTACGCATGATTAGTGCTAGGTGTTGTTTCTTTACTTTGCATATCAACTGTACCTGCTGAGTGTTGGACTCACCCCGCCTCTATGGTTGTTATTTTCAGGTTGATGCTGTCCGGAGGGAGTTCCAGTCGCTAGTCCCCACAGCACGTAGTGCTAGATCCCTGCAGACCTCCAGCTATTTGCTATCGTTTGTATTGTTTTTGATTCTCACTTGACTATATTTGGATTTGGATGTTGAATACTTAGATATTATATAATTTGTCTCATTGATGGATTTGTCTTCGATTTTATACTACTACATGCCTGCTTGGACGGCAGAAGAGGTAAGAAAAATCGGATTTGGGCTTTACGAGTGTAGTTGAGTAGGGTTGATTTCGAGTCAGAGTATTACTATGTTGTTTATTTTATTAACTGCGTGGTTGTGACAGCCAGAGGCTGAATACATATATAAACTGCGTGGTGATTGATTTTATTTTCTGTTATTATTCCAGCCGCCTGTGGCTGAGGTATATGAGATGTAGAAAAGCTTCAGATTGTCCACCATACAGGGGAGATGCTGCCGAAATTTTCTCGGACAGGGACTCCTCTGGGGGCGTGACACGTAGTTATATTAAAACTTGAGTTAGCTTTGGCTAATATGCCCAAGAATTAATATAAATGTGATTTATGTCCTATCTTTCTAACCATTGGAAGAATGTCTATAGTTGTACTCGATCCAACTGAGTTAACTAGGAATACTCAATCTAATTGAGTTTGTATTCACCCATGCGTTGATAAGCGGGACCAAGATTGTCCCTTCGTACCCTACCAAGATAATATGTGTTGCTCTGCTTTGGCAGATTTAACAACACATGTGATCGAGGTAGTGATAGGTATCACGGCACGGTAGGCATTAGAGTTGACGTGATTTAGATCTAATCTAATCGTCGATGTGTATCAAATACGCGATAGATCTAATCTAATCGAAAGGGTGCATCTTGTACTCGATTTAGATCTAATCTAATTGTTAGGCACTAATTAATTACTAATCATGCATCACATACATACAAGCAATTAATTAAATTAATTTGTGATTAGTCATGACCCTACTACGATCTTCTCAAGCCAATGAGAAGATTGGATGGTCAACCTAAGGTCAACAGCTTCTCAAGCTCCTCCCTTTGACCACCTTGTGTTGCTCGCGCCCTCCTCGTAACTCCGTCTCGAGTGGACCTTCCACGGCTCCAATTTTGTACATTATAATTTTGAAACTCGAGTTACATTCGAGTCTAAACTAATTTACAACAAGAATATATAATAGAGAAAGGCACGACGCGCAGGTCGCGAGTCAAATGTACAACACGCACAACACAAATGACGGCGCGCAGACCGTAATATGAATTACAACACAAATCCAATCAGATTGGGTCTTTTGGGCCATGACTATCACAAATTATATATAATTCTAAAATTATATAATTTCTATAATTTTCTGTAATTTCAAAAATAATTTTTACAATTTTTACGAGTAAAATTTCCCGGCGGTCCCGTTTAGCTGTTTTCGGGCGCAATCGCGGAACGAATCCCCTTGCGGGGCCAGGGGCAGCGCCCCTACCCGTGATCTAACCATTGCGAGTGTCCCTAAGCGATCCTACAGTGCCTTAGTCCGCTGTCCCAAAAAGTTTTGGGGCGAAACATTGCCGTTTCGGAAAAATCTTCTCGGTAGTCGAAGCCTACAAGTGTATAAACACTTGTGCTTCACTTCTACGAGAAAATTACTCATAAAAATCCATAAAAACTTAAATTTACAGAAATCACAGAAGCTATATTTTTCATAAAAATCAAAAATAAACTCGTACAAGTCTTCGCACGTGGCTCTGATACCACTGTTGGGTTTTTCGGGTCGCGAAAACCCCGAAACCCCGCCACCGGATCCGTGCGAAGAATAAAACTTTCGAAAAACTACGAGTACAAGTTTACCAACCTATAGATCTACACTAGAACTATGTGTTAAAGAGTTTTTACCCTCGTAGCGCGCCCTTCGCGAGTCTCGTTTGTCCAAGGAGATGCCGGATCTCAAGTTGTCAAGGTAGACAACTCTCTAGAAGTATCTACACGAACAACTCGATGAAGGGAGAACCTTAGAGTGTGCTAGCACTCCAAGAAGGTCTCGGCAAGATGAGGAGAGGAAGAGCAAGAAGAGAGAGCTCTAGGAGGAAGAAGATGAGAGTTACAACAAAAATGAAAACTCATGACATCCAATAAAGTGGCCGGCCACACTTATGTGGTTTGTAACCTCCATGGGATACCAAGAGTCACAACTCTTGGTAACTCCCATGAGGTGGCACTTCACTTAAGTAACCATGATGATGTGGATCATCATCATTGGTCCACTTAATGCCAACCCACCAATGAGGTGGCATAAAGTCAAGTCAAACTTGACTCTTCCTCTTCCTCTTCCTCTCAAGTCAAGTCAAACTTGACTTAATCTCTCTCATGGTTGATCTAATCCAACCATTTAATTCAAGCCAATTTAAAATAATGAATATAATTCATTTAATTAAATTGATTCAATGAGTCATAATCTAAATTAGACTCATTGAACACATTAATCAACTTGAGTCCAACACAATTAGCCCAATTAGGATTACTCTTAATCCAATTTGATTCATCAAATGAATCTAATCCTCTTGGTTCATCATATGAACCTAATATCCATCTAATTGTCCTTAGTGTGTGGCCCTATAGGTTCTTGTAACGTTGGCAATGCCCCTAAACCCATTTATGAGCATAAGTAATGAGCGGTATCTAGCAACACATTATTACTACCCAAGTTACAAGAATGTTGAGATCCAACATCACCTTGTGACTACTAATTGTGACTCCTCACAATATATGACAAGTGTCCTTCTATCCTAGACATCTAGATTGATCAATGTGAGGCATAGACCGTGGCATCCTCTGACCAATCTTAATCTTAAACTATAAGTAGACTCACTAAATCAAATGAGCTCAATATCTCATATTGACTCATTTGGGCATGCCCATGCACTTCGTGGTCTCACTTTATCAAAAATATCGATGTCGTTCCCATCATATAGGAGGGATAGATCCCATCTACATCACTCACATCCCTCTGCATAATTCGTTACATACCCAGTAATCGCCTTTATAGTCCACCCAGTTACGGGTGACGTTTGACGAAACCAAAGTACATAACTCCTTATGTAGGGAACAATGGTGACTTCAGGTCTAAGGACTAGTAGTCATACTATTAACCACATGAGAAAGTATATGATACTCATATAACGATCCATGATACTTTCTCATGGCGGGTCATTCAGTATACATTCTATAATGTATACCCATGTGTCAACTTGATATCTCTATATCCATGACTTGTGAGATCAAGTCATCGAGTTGACCTATATGCTAGTCTTATTGCATTAACATTGTCCCTGAATGTTAATACTCGACTAGGAATGATTAAGAGTAGTGTTCCCTATATCATCTCACTATCGGTTCAACTAACCGATTGATATAGGTGAGAACCTTCTACTCAAGGACGCTATTATACTTAGTTTATTTGGCACCAATACAAGTAAGTATAATAACCAAAACAAAATGCCTTTATTTATATAAGAATATGATACAACAAGCCATAATACAAACATCAAATGATTGGCTCTAGGGCTCTAACTAACAGACTTCAGGTCTAAGGACTAGTAGTCATACTAATAGCCACATGAGAAAGTATATGACACTCATATAACGATCCATGATACTTTTTCATTGCGGGTCATTCAGTATATATTCTCCAATGCATACCCATGTGTCAACTTGATATCTCTATATCCATGACTTGTGAGATCAAGTCAACGAGTTGACCTACATGCTAGTCTTATTGCATTAACATTGTCCCTGAATGTTAATTCTCGACTAGGAATGATTAAGAGTTGTGTTCCCTATATCATCTCACTATCGGTTCAACTAACCGATTGATATAGGTAAGAACCCTCTACTCAAGGACGCTATTATACTTAGTTTATTTGGCACCAATACAAGTAAGTATAATAACCAAAACAAATGCCTTTATTAATATAAGAATATGATACAACAAGTCCATAATACAATCATCAAATGACTGGCTCTAGGGCTTTAACTAATAATCTCCCACTAGCACTAGTGCCAATCAGTGTAGGCTCTAAGCCCCAATGACCTAGTGTGACCATCATGCTTTCTTTATGCCAAAGCCTTGGTTAAGGGATCTGCGATGTTAGCCTCTGTAGGTACTCTGCAAATCTTCACATCTACTCTCTCGATAATCTCTCGAATGAGATGGAAGCGCCATAGTATGTGTTTGGTACGCTGGTGTGAGTGAGGTTCCTTAGCCTGTGCTATAGCTCCATTGTTGTCACAATAGAGCTCAATAGGGTCAGCGATACTAGGAACCACCCCAAGTTCAGTGATGAACTTGCGGATCCAAACTGCCTCCTTTGCTGCCTCTGATGCAGCAATGTACTCGACCTCTGTCGAAGAATCAGCTACTGTGTCCTGCTTCGAACTCTTCCAGCTCACAGCACTACCATTAATGCAAAACACGAACCCTGACTGCGATCGATAATCATCCTGATCGGTCTGAAAGCTGGCATCACTATAACCCTTTACTGCTAGCTCATCATTGCCTCCATATATCAAGAAATATTCTTTAGTCCTTCTTAAGTATTTAAGAATATTTTTGACCGCTATCCAGTGACTTTCACCTGGATCTGACTGGTATCTACTCGTCATGCTCAAAGTAAACGAGACATCAGGACGAGTACATAGCATGGCGCACATGATAGATCCTATGGCTGAGGCATAAGGGATCTGATCCATGCGGTCTCTCTTCCCTCTAGAAGAGGGACCTTGAGTCTTCGAAAGACTCACGCCATGTGACATCGGCAGAAATCCCTTCTTGGAGTTCTGCATGGCAAATCGAAGGAGTACCTTGTCAATATATGTACTCTGACTTAGGCCAAGCAATTTCTTAGATCTATCTCTATAGATCTGTATCCTTAGAATGCGGGATGTCCTTGATATAGGTGACAAAGATGCTCAACTATATCGTAAGCGCCCATCAACTCATGTTGCTTCTGAAGCTCAGAGTTCATGGTCGCGAGCATAAGACAGGACACATCTAATGCGTCATCTTGATGCTTCTTGTAAGCATCTCGGTCTGCTCGCGTGGCAGTGGCAGGAGGAGCCTCCGGAATGGGCTGCTCCAGAACGTACAGTTTACGTTCCTGAGTGAGAACAATTCTCAGGTTCCTGTACTAGTCCAGGAAATTTGCTCCGTTGAGCTTGTCCTTCTTAAGGACAGAACGCATGGAGAAAGAGTTCGTATTCGACGTCATGGTTATCAACAACAGAAAATTTGCAGAAATAAATATCATATTCTTTAAAAATCATTTAATTAGGCCTTTAACTAAATGATGCTCCCACTGAATACTATAATTTATGTGGGACAAGATCCACATCATACTAACCCTTGAGTTAGCTTTGGCTAATACGCCCAAGGCTTAGTATGATCGGTAGGTAACGATTACCAATTACATCTCTATGCAACTCTTGTTTATAGGATCAAGATCCATATTTATATTAAAACTCGAGTTAGCTTTGGCTAATACGCCCGAGAGTTAATATAAACGTGATTTTGTCCTACCTTTCCAACTATTGGAAGAATGCCTATAGTTGACTCGATCCAACCGAGTAACTAGGAATACTCAATCAATTGAGTTTGTATTCACCCATGCGTTGATAGGCGGGACCAAGATTGTCCCTCCGTACCCTACCAAGATAATATGTATTGCTCTGCTTTGGCAGATTCAACAATACATGTGATCGAGGCAGTGATAGGTATCACGGCACGGTTAGGCATTAGAGTTGAGTCGATTGAGATCTAATCTAATCGAAAGGGATGCATCTTGTGCACGACTTAGATCTAATCTAATCGCAAGGGTGCATCATGTGCACGACTTAGATCTAATCTAATCGTAAGGCACTAATTAATTAACTACTTATTAAATATGCATCACATACACAAGCAATTAATTAATCTATTTGTGATTTAGTAATGACCCTACTACGATCTTCTCAAGCCAATGAGAAGATCGATTGGTCAACCTAGGGTCAACAGCTTCTCCAAGCTCCTCCCTTTGACAACCTTGTGTTGCTCGTGCCCGCCTCGGAACTCCGTCTCGTGTGGACCCTCCACCGCTCCAATTTGTACATTACAATTTGAAACTCGAGTTACATTCGAGTCTAAATCTAATTTACAACAAGAATATAAGAGAAGACACGACGCGCAGGTCGCGAATATAATACAACACTCGCAAACACATAACGGCACGCAGGCCGTATTATGAATTACAACACAATCCAATCATATTGGGTTTTTGGGCCATGACTATCACAAAATTAATATATAATTCAAAATTATATATTTTTCATAATTTTCTGTAATTTTAAAATTAATTTTTACAATTTTTACAAGTAAAATTTCACGGCGGACCCGTTTAGCGGTTTCGGGCGCAATCGCGGAACGGATCCCCTTGCGGGGCCAGGGGCAGCGCCCCTACCCGCGATCTAACCATTGCGAGGGTTCCTTTACGATCCAACAGCGCCTAAACCCGCTGTCCCAAAACGATTTGGGCCGAGACAATGCCGTTTCGGAAAAATCTTCCCGACGGGTTCGTTTTTAGCGATTTCGGGTGCAACCGCGGAGCAAATCCCCTTGCGGGGTTAGGGGTAGTACCCCTACCCGCGATCTAACCATCGCGAGTTGCTCCTAAGCGATCTAATGGCACCCAAGCCCACTGTCCCAAAAAATTTTGGGGCGAAACGAAGCCGTTTTGGAAAAATCTTTCCGGTAGCCGAAGCCTACAAGTGTCGAGACACTTGTGCTTCGCTTCTACGGAAAAATTACCCATAAAAACTCAAAAAACATAATTTTACAGAAAATTACAGAAACTTTAGTTTTCATAAAACCAAAAACAAACTCGTACAAGCCTTGCACGTGGCTCTGATACCATTGTTGGGTTCTTCGGGCCGCGAAAACCGCTTTTCGCGTCGCGGAAACCCCGAATCACCCAAAGCCGTAGATCCGTGCAAAGAAAACCAAACGGAAATTACGAGTATGAGTTTCAAAATCTTAGATCTACTCCTAGATCTATGTGTTGAGAGCTTTTACCCTTGAAGCGTGCCCTCGCAAATCCCGCTCGTCCAACGGTACGCCGGATCTCGAGAGTGTCAACGTAGACACTCCTCTAATGATATCCACACGAACAAGGAGTGTCTCTCACACTCAAAGGATGGAGAAGAAAGCCCCAAGTGTGCTAGCACTTTCTAGAGCTCTCGAATGGGATTAGAAAGGAAGAAAAGAAGAAGATACAAAAGGAAATCTCATACACTCACTAGTAGTATCCTTCCTTTGTGACCTTCACTCTTCCTTTGCTCTTGGAATTCACTCAACCACCTTCTCCACACCATGGAAGTCACGGCAACAGCAAGAGAAGAGAAGGCAGAAGCAAGGAAGAAGATGATACAATTACCACACATCAATTACACACTAAATGAAAACCTTTCCTCCTTTAGTGTGGCCGGCCACACACATAACTCCCTCAATTAATGTGGCCGGCCACATTAAATGGAATGGGAGGTGTTGTAACCTCCATGAGGTGGCATGTGATGTGGCAAGGATGAGTCATCCTTATGATGTGGCAATACATCAAGCCAAACTTGATGTTTCAACTTCTACTTGGTCAAGTCAAACTTGACCAATTGTCTTCCTTGTTGAGTTAAATCCAACCTTTGATTCAAGTCAATTTCAATTTAATGAATCTCAATTCATTAATATAAATTGACTCAATGAATCAAATTTAAATTAGACTCATTCAACAATTGAATCTAATTAAGTCTAACTCAATAAGTCTAATTTGAATCCAATCTTTGGTGCATCATATGAACCTAATCCAATTGGTTCATCATATGAACCTAATCTCCATCCACTTGTTCTTTGTGTGTGACCCAATAGGTTCTTGTAAAGTTGGCAATGTTTCTAAACTCCTTTAGAAACATAAGCAATGAGCAGCATCTAGCAATACATCATTGCTACCCAAGTTACAAGAAATGTCGAGATCCAACATCACCTTGTGACTACTAATTGTGACTCCTCACAATATATGACATTGTCCTTCTATCCTAGACATCTAGATTGATCAATATGAGGCATAGACCGTGTCATCCTCTAATCAATCTAAATCTTGAACTCAAAGTAGAATCACTCGATCAAATGAGCTCAACATCTAATGTTGACTCATTTGGGCATGGCCATGCACTTAGTGGTCTCACTCTATCAAAAATACCGATGTCGCTCCCGTCATATGGAAGGGATAGATCCCATCTACATCACTCACATCCCTCTGCATAATTTGTTATATACCCAGTAATCACCTTTATAGTCCACCCTGTTACTGGTGACGTTTGACAAAACCAAAGTACATAACTCCTTATGTAGGGATCCATGGTGACTTCAGGTCAAAGGACTAATAGTCATACTAATAGCCACATGAGAAAGTATATGACACTCATATAACGATCCATGATACTTTCTCATGGCGGGTCATTCAGTATACATTTTCTAATGCATACCCATGTGTCAGCTTGATATCTCTATATCCATGACTTGTGAGATCAAGTCATCGAGCTGACCTACATGCTAGTCTTATTGTATTAACATCATCCCTGAATGTTAATACTCGACTAGGAATGATTTAGAGTAGTGTTTCCTATATCATCTCACTATCAATTCAACCAATCGATTGATATAGGTAAGAACCTTCTACTCAAGGACGTTACTATACTTATTTTATCTGGTACTAATACAAATAAGCATAATAACCAAAAACCAAATGCCTTAATATATATACAAGAATATGATATACATGAGTCCATACAATCATCAAATGATTGGCTCTAGGGCTCTAACTAACAATTGAAAGGGCCACATACATCACTATGTATAAGTCCTAACAAATCAGTCGCTCTTTCGTTGTGCCCACTAAAGGGAGTCTTGGTCATCTTGCATAGTAGGCATGACTCGCACGTCTCATAAGATTCAAAATCAAATGAGTCCAGCAAACCATCCTTATGGAGCTGGGATAAGCGCTTGTCGTTTATATGACCTAAGCGACAGTGCCAAAGATAGGTTTGGTTCAGGTCATTTGAATTGAACCTCTTGGTATTTATGTTATAGATAGGGCTTTCAAGGTCTAGAATGTAGAGTCCGTTCATCAGAGGTGCACTACAATAGAACATATCTTTTAAATAAACAGAACAACATTTGTCCTTAATTATAAAAGAGAAACCTTTCTTGTCCAAACAAGATACTGAAATTATGTTCTTAGTTAATGCAGTCAAATAACAACAATCATCCAACTCTAATACAAGCCCAGAGGGCAGAGATAGAAAATAAGTCCCTACAGCAACAGCAGCAACCCGTGCTCCATTGCCTACGCGTAGGTCCACCTTGCCCTTCGCCAATGCCCTGATATTTCTCAGCGCCTGCACATTAGTACAAATGTGAGATGCACATCCGGTATCTAATACCCATGATGAAGAAATAGATAGATTGACTTCTATAACATATATACCTGAAGTGGAAGTCTCACTCGTTTCGTCTTATGATCTTCCAGGTACACCTAGAAGTTCCTCTTCCAGTGTCCGGTCTGACCGCAGTGGAAGCAGGTAGCATCCTTGGCGACCCCTCCTTTAGGCTTCAGTGCCTTGCCTTTGCCCTTGGCTTGGGACTTTCCCTTGCCTTTGTGTTTCTGAACCATCAGAACAGAGTGGGGGTTAGCCTTCTTAAGGTTCAGCTCAGCAGTTCTTAACATACTAAGCAGCTCGGGCAGTGGCTTGTCAATTTCGTTCATATTGTAGTTTAGAACGAACTGACTATAGTTATCCAATAAGGATTGCAAGATCAGATCAGTGGCTAGCTCTTGGCCAAGCGGGAATCCCAACCTCTGTAGGTTTTCTATATACCCAATAATTTTGAGTACATATGGGCATACGGGAGCCCCATCTGACATCTTGCACTTAAATAGTGCCCTTGAGATCTCAAATCTCTCATGCCTCGCTTGTCCTTGATACAGTTGATGAAGATGTTCAACCATATCGTAAGCGCCCATCAACTCGTGTTGCTTCTGAAGCTCAGAGTTCATGGTCGCGAGCATTAGACAGGACACATCTAATGCGTCATCTTGATGCTTCTTGTAAGCATCTTTATCTGCTCGTGTGGCATTGGCAGGAGGAGCCTCCGGAATGGGCTGCTCCAGAACGTACAATTTACGTTCCTGGGTGAGAACTATTCTCAAGTTCCTGTACCAGTCCAGGAAATTTGCTCCGTTGAGCTTGTCCTTCTCAAGGACAGAACGCAGAGAGAAGGTGTTCGTATTCGACGTCGTGGTTATCTACAACAGAAAAATGCAGAAAATAAATATCATATTCTTTTAAATCATTTAATTAGGCCTTTAACTCAATGATGCTCCCACTGAATTCTATAATTCATTTGGGACAAGATCCACATCATACTACGCCTTGAGTTAGCTTTGGCTAAATCGCCCAAGACTTAGTATGATCGGTAGATAACGATTTATCAATTACATCTATATGCAACTCTTGTTTATAGGATCATTATCCGCAGTTATATTAAAACTTGAGTTAGCTTTGGCTAATACGCTCAAGAATTAATATAAATATGATTTATGTCCTATCTTTCCAACCATTGGAAGAATGCCTATAGTTGTACTCGATCCTGTCGAGTTAACTAGGAATACTCAATCTAATTGAGTTTGTACTCGCCCATGCGTTGATAAGCGGGACCAAGATTGTCCCTCCGTACCCTACCAAGATAATATGTGTTGCTCTGCTTTGGCAGATTCAACAACACATGTGATCGAGGTAGTGATGGGTATCACGGCACGGTAGGCATTAGAGTTGATGCGATTGAGATCTAATCTAATCGAGAGGGTGCATCTTGTACACGATTTAGATCTAATCTAATCATTAGACACTAATTAATTACTAATCATGCATCACATACACACAAGCAATTAATTAAATTAATTTGTGATTAGTCATTGCCCTACTACGATCTTCTCAAGCCAATGAGAAGATCAGATGGTCAACTTAGGGTCAACAGCTTCTCAAGCTCCTCCCTTTGACTACCTTGTGTTGCTCGCGCCCTCCTCGTAACTCCGTCTCGAGTGGACCTTCCACAGCTCCAATTTTGCACATTACAATTTTGAAACTCGAGTTACATTCGAGTCTAAACTAATTTACAACAAGAATAAATAGAGAAAGGCACGACGCGCAGGTCGCGTATCAAATAATATACAGCACACACAACACAAATGACGGCACACAGGCCGTAATATGAATTACAATACAAATCCAATCAGATTGGGTCTTTTGAGCCATGACTATCACAAATTATACATAATTCAAAATTATGTAATTTCCATAATTTTAATACTAATTTTTACAATTTTTACGAGTAAAATTTCTCGGTGGTCCCGTTTAGCGGTTTTCGGGCGCAATCGCGGGACGAATCCCCTTGCGGGGCCAGGGGAAGCGCCCCTACCCGCGATCTAACCATCGCGAGTGTCCCTAAGTGATCCTACGGCGCCTTAGTCCGCTGTCCCAAAAAATTTTGGGACGAAACCTTGCCGTTTCGGAAAAAGCTTCTCGGTAGTCGAAGCCTACAAGTGTCGAAACACTTGTGCTTCACTTCTACGAGAAAAATACCGATAAAAATTATAAAAATCAGAAATTTACAGAAAAATACAGTATTGAATTTTTGTCATAAAAACAAAAACTAAACTCGTACAAGCTTCGCACGTGGCTCTGATACCACTGTTGGGTTTTTCGGGTCGTAAAAATCGCTTTTTCGCGTCGCGGAAACCCCGAAAGCCCCGCCACCGGATCTGTGCGAAGAATAAAACTTTCGAAAAACTTATGAGTACGAGTTTATAAACTCTAGATCTACATTAGAGTACGTGTTTTTACCCTTGATGCGTGCCTTTCGCGAATCCCGCTCATCTAAGGTGCCGGATCTCAAGTTGTCATGGTAGACAACTCTCTATGCGTATCCACACGAACAAATCGATGGAGGGAGAACCTTAGAGTGTGCTAGCACTCCAAGAAGGTCTCGGCAAGATGAGGAGAGGGAGAGCAAGAAGAGAGAGCAATGAAGAAGATGGAATCAAAATTCACTTGAATGAAAATGAATACAATTCATTCCCTTAGTGGCCGCCCACAACAAAGTGTAACTCCTCTCATTAATGTGGCCGGCCACATTAAAGCAAAGAGAATTTGTAACTTCCATTAGGTGGCACACACATGTGTCAACTATGATGATGTGGCACATCATTATTGGCCACTTAATGCCAAGTCACAAATGATATGGCATAAAGTCAAGTCAAACTTGACTCTTCCTCTTCCTCTCAAGTCAAGTCAAACTTGACTTAATCTCTCTCATGGTTGATCTAATCCAACCATTTAATTCAAGTCAATTTAATATAATGAATCTAATTCATTTAATTAAATTGATTCAATGAGTCATAATCTAAATTAGACTCATTGAACATATGAATCAACTTGAGTCCAACTCAATTAGCCCAATTAGGATTACTCTTAATCCAATTTGATTCATCACATGAATCTAATCCTCTTGGTTCATCATATGAACCTAATCTCCATCTAATTATCCTTAGTGTGTGACCCTATAGGTTCTTGTAACGTTGGCAATGCCCTAAACCCATTTAGGAGCATAAGTAATGAGCGGTATCTAGCAACACATCATTACTACCCAAGTTACAAGAATGTTGAGATCCAACATCACCTTGTGACTACTAATTGTGACTCCTCACAATATATGACAAGTGTCCTTCTATCCTAGACATCTAGATTGATCAATGTGAGGCATAGACCGTGTCATCCTCTGACCAATCTAAATCTTGAACTCCAAGTAGACTCACTAAATCAAATGAGCTCAATCTCTCATATTGACTCATTTGGGCATGACCATGCACTTCGTGGTCTCACTCTATCAAGAATATCGATGTCTCTCCCGTCATATAGGAGGGATAGATCTCATCTACATCACTCACATCCCTCTGCATAATTCGTTACATACCCAGTAATCGCCTTTATAGTCCACCCAGTTACGGGTGACGTTTGACAAAACCAAAGTACATAACTCCTTATGTAGGGAACCATGGTGACTTCAGGTCTAAGGACTAGTAGTCATACTAATAGCCACATGAGAAAGTATATGAGCAGAAAATAAACCTAATCCTAAGTGTACGAGTTTGGTTAATCAAGTTGGTTGTATGTCTTTCTAGTTGCTCCCCCTGAGTCATAGCTTAGATAAGGTCTATCTAAGTAATGAATCTGACTCTTAGGGATTAAGTATAAGTTTGATTCAATTGGTTTGGTTAGAAGTTTTGTTTGAACCCATGCTTGGACTTGACTTCTAACATTTTGACTGATTAAAGATAAATATGATTTGTTTGTTTTATTCGGTTTATAGCCAAGCCCCGATTTGTTGTACACGGCTCGTTGCGATCCCAGTACCATATTTAGGCATTTGGATCCCAGTTCAAACTTTTCCAATGTTCTCTTGAGTTGCTCGACTTGACCTTTCAAGTAGAAATTTTCTTCCTCAAGTTTTGCAACTTGAGTTGAAGTTCCGGCTTGAACTTGATTAGTCGAGTCACTTAGGTTAACCTGTTGCTTAAGGTGGTCTATTTCCTTAAGTAACAAATTATTTTGTTTTTCAGATTTTGACAATTTTTTAAACAAGCATTTAACTACTTTAAGCAAATTAGACTTTGAATAAATTGTTACCATATTTGGATCTTCCGATCCGTGGCTTCTCTCGGACTCGATGTCTTTCTTGGACTCGTACTCTTCATCAGACTCGGAGTCGGAGTCTTCGTTTCTTTCCATAAATGCAAGATGGCTCGAATGCTTTGTTTGCTCCATCTCCAATTCGTCGGAAGAAGTCTCGTCCCATGTCGCTTGAAGAGCCTTCTTTCGTCTTGTCGATTTGGGCCTTTCTTCCTTCCGATTTGGGCATTCATTTTTGAAATGCCCCTTCTTGTCGCATCAATAACAAATCATTTCTGATTTGTTTTGGGTCTGGTTCAACAGTGTCTTCTTGGCACTTCTTCTGAATTTCTTCTTTGTCAATAGTCTTCGGACCATGTTGACTAATTCTTCTTCGTTCGTTGAGTCAGAATCTGACTCACTTTCAGACTCGATCTTTGTTCTTGTTTTAGTTTCCTTGCTTGGACCTGCATACAAAGCTACACCTTTCTCAACATGACTTACATTAGATTGTTCGTGTAATTCCAGTTCACAGAATAACTCTTCTAACTTAAGAATTGAAAGATCCTTGGAGACTTTGTACACATCCACAATTGATGCCCACAAAGTATTCCTCAGAAAAGCATTTAAAGCGTACCTTATCGTGTCACGATTTTCCTGGTTGTGTCCAATCTGGTGGAGGCCATTAAGTATGTCCTTCAGTCGAGCGTGTAGTTGCAAGGCCGTCTCTCCGGGAACCATTTTTATATTAAATAAATTATTTAAGAGTAAGTCCTGTTTATTTACCTTCGATTCGTCGGTCCCTTCGTGTAGTTTGACTAGAGAGTCCCACAGTTTTTGGCGTTGTCATAGGGGTCGACTCAGTTCAATTCCTCCATAGTAAGCCCGCACTGAATGGTGTTAATCGCTTTGTAGTTCAATTGCGCCTTCTTGATCATTGGGGGAGTCCAATCTTCAGATTCAAGAGGTATTCCATCTTTTGTCAGGGGAGTGTAGCCTTTCAAGATCGTGAACCAGAGCTCGATGTCAGACTTCAAGTAACACTCCATTCTATTCTTCCAAAAACTAAAATTTTCTACTTTGAATAGTGGAGGACGGACAGTACTGTAACCTTCTTGATACGAGTTCGACATCCTTGCAAGAAAAGACTTAAAAACAATATTTCCAAGACTTTTGTCTTGAGATTAGTAGTGCTTGAAAAATAAAGATAAGAGAAAAAATTGAGAAAAAGACAAAAGTTTTTAACAATGCTTCAAAAATTGATTAAGAACTTTCAGAGCTAACGAGCCTCTGATACCAATTGATAGATCGAATAAGAGTGATAGAGGAAGGGGGGGGGGGTGAATATCGCGCTTTAAAAACTTTTTCTTTAACTTTGAAAGCAGAGTCGTGCATAGCAGAAAGTAAAAGAATAGACACGTTAGTTTACTTCGTTCGGAGTCTAGCTCAACTCCTACTCGAAGGCCCGCGGTCCTTGACCGCACCGATGGGCAAAGTACTATAACTCTTCTTTCTGAAATCCTCGGAAAGAAGTAGATCGTACAGATACAAGGATGTAAGATACTAACACTCCTACTATCTTATATGAAATTAAGTGCAGTACAAAATAAATATACCGACAGTAGGATTTGAAAGTCGAAGCTCGGTCGGCACGGAAGAAATGACTTGCAGAGTTGATGAAGGTTTGTAGCACGAGCAGCTTGCAGAAGAGAACTTGAGTTGATTAGAAAAGTGTTACTAAGTCTCAGACTTCGAGCCTCCTTTTATAGGTATACTGGACGTTCGGTCGACCGATCCACCTGTTCGGTCGACTGAACACGCTCCCCTCCTTCCTAGCTGGAGTCTAACGTTGGCTCGATATTCTGCATTAACTGGTCTTTAATGGTTCGGTCGACCGATCCATTTTTTCGATCGACCGAACATGCTTTTACCCTGTTCGTCAAAATCTACCGAGATCTTTATTTAATGCTCCTTTAATGTTGATTGGATTGGTCAACCAAACCACGGGTTCAGTCAACCAATCCACGGGTTTGGTCGATCGATCAACCCAAATTTCCTTTTCCTTCTGATTTACACTGATGATCTGTTCTGTGCTGAGTCATCATGGTTCAGTCGACCGATAGTCCAGTTCGGTCGACCGATCAAGTTTTGACCGGACTCTGGTCTGATATGTTCTGAACTGATAACTACTTTGAGTTGACCTGGTTCGGTCGACCGATCCTCCTGTTTGGTCGATCGATCTGGTCGGACCTGCAAAACAGTGTTAAGCAAAACATCCTGCAAAATAAATGTTAGCACAATAATATTATAATGCATGAGTAATATAAAAGACAGTAGAACTGTCTTAATCTCAACTTGGAAACCTTCGCGGTTTCTTCAGTTGGATCAGCGACCTAAGGTTGTTCCCTACGGGAACCCGAACTCACTGTCGCTCCTCCAGTTGTTTACCTCAACCTACCTGCCAAATTTAGATCCTCCAGATATAATTTGGACTTTTCACTTAGCTTTGATCGGCTCGCCAGGACTTTTTCCTTGATCTTCGGTCCTCCAGACCTCTCAATCGCGCTGCCAAGCTTTGGGTCCCCTCGATCCACTTGGACTTGCACCTGGGTTCCATGATCTGCTAAGATTTCTCCTGCCTAGCCTCCAACTAGCTCTTTCCGATTGAGTAAACAGCCTGCACACTCAGTCAACTTGTTAAATCACAACAAGACTTAATTTGAACCTTTGACAACATCAAAACTTAGGTCTGACTCTGGTCCAACTTGCACCAACAGAACTAGATGACGAGGGCTGAATTAGAATCTATCCATGAGAGGTTGGATCGAGTGGAGGATGGGACACTCCACAAGACCGTTCTACTATACTACAATGAAAACATGCTCAAGGGGTTGATGTCGAAGAAGATGAAGACCTGGTGGAAGACTTTTATGAGCAAAACTACAATCGGGGAAGGATTGAATATCAAGGAGATAAAAATGGGCCTAGAGAAATAATCATTTAGGAGGGATTAAGCTAAAGATTCCAACCTTCCAAGGGAGAAATGACCCAGAAGCTTACTTGGAATGGGAAACTAAGATGGAAATGGTGTTTGACAATCATATTTTTTAGAGCTTAAAAAGGTGAAATTAGTTGCCATTGAATTCATTGATTATGCTATTGTTTGGTGGGATCAAGTGGTGATGACTCGGAGAAGGAATAGAGAGCAATCTGTATCCACTTAGGAGTTGATGAAAGTGCTCATGAGAAGGAGGTTTGTATGCATCCATTATTATAGAAGCTTATATCAGCGACTTTAAAGGTTATTTCAAGACTCCAAAAGTGTGGATGAATATTTCAAGGAGATGGAGTTGTCCATGATGCAAGCTAATGTCGATGAAGATCGGGAAGCCACCATGGCCAAGTTTTCACATGGTTTAAACTAAGAAATTGTTGATCTTGTTGAATTGCAGCATTATGTAGAGCTGTCAGACATGGTCCACCAAGCACTAAAAGTGGAAGAACAACTCAATAGGAAATGATTGGCCAGGAAGGGACAACCAATGACTAATAACGACATATGGCAGACTGCTTAATAAAGGAAGAACAACTGTAAAATAAGCTAAACTTTGAACCCTTCAAGAAGCCCAAATCTAGAACATTTGCTACTCAAGGTAATCGTGAGTTCTTTTCTCACAAAACTCGTGATATCAAGTGTTTTAAATGTCAAGGATATGGTCATATAGCTAGTCAATGTGTGAACAAAAGAGTGATGGTAATAAATTCCCAAGGTGAACTTGAGTCAGAAGATGAGGATGAAATGGTTGAAGAAGTGCCCCAAAAGGAGGACAATGATTGATGGAGTCAAAGAAAGAGAGCAATAAGCTAATGATATGGATCATGGTCATCCCACTCTAGATGTTAATGATGATCCATTATGCATCAATGAAGGCCCAATTACAAGGGCTAAGGCTAGAAAGATGAAAGAAACACTTAATGTACTAATTGAAGATGTGAAGGTCAAAGCTACCATTGAAGAAGGTTTGACCAAAAGCAAGTCATTTGGCATAGTCAACCTAATTCAAGCCTTAGATGAGCCTAATTAGCACTTAAGTCTCATGTCTATGTAGTAGGGATATGTAGGCTTAATTTAGACTCAATTTCTACTTTTATTTGGGTTGTAATAAAGCCATAAGCTTAAAATGGTAAGTAGTCTACATAGGCCTTTACTAATGAGGTTTCTTTTGACCTTTTAGAGTTTTTTGGCCACCTTATAGCTATAAATAAAGGGGATGACAACCACACGTGTATCTTTAACATATTTTTCAATCTAAAGCACGGTGAGGCTCTCACTTGTTGGTTCTTCATTGAATTAGAACTTATCAAGGCATTTCCTTGTGGCGTTCGAAGACTTATCAACTTCCATCCCAAGGTTATGGCATCTACCATCTTCTATACCAAGGTTCATGTTTTCCTAAGCATTGGGTCAAGGTTCTTTTCATCAATCTTATCGATTTAGTTCTTTCTTTCTTCTTCCATTCGTTGTGGGTTCTTGAGATATCTTTCTCTTTGGATTCACATCATTTGGTATCAGAGCTTTGGTTTTTCTAAATCGATTTTGTTATCCTTTTTCTTTTGGGATTGAATCTTTGTTTAATATTATCTACTTATTGTTATCATCTCAATCTTAGTGAGTTTTTAGTCATCTTGTTGCTATAAAAAAAAGGCCGAAATTCAAAAAAAAAAAAGGAAAAAATATTTTTTGAAAAAATAAGAGGGCAAAATTCAAAAAAATATTTTCAGCAAAAAAAAGGGCCAAAAATTTAAAAAAAAGGAAAGAAAAAAAAGGAGGTGGGTATAGAGAATTGTTATTTCTATACTTGCATTTTCCAATTCTGCATTTCTTTTAATGTCTTGCCTAATATACTTGCATTTTCTAATTCCGTATTTTCTTTAAAGTCTTGCCTAGTATACTTGCGTTTTCCAATTCCATATCTTTCTTTAAAGTCTTGCCTAATATACTCCGCATCTCCTTTAAAATCTTGCCTAGTATACTTGCGCTTTCCAATTCCGTATTTTCTTTAAAGTCTTGCCTAGTATACTTCGCATCTCCTTTAAAGTCTTGCCTAGTATACTTGCATTTTCCAATTCCGTATTTTCCGTTTAAGTTCTACCAAGATTTAATTCTGGAAAATTTCCTTTCAGCCCTTAATATTAGTTTTCAATTCTGCAACTTGTATTTTTATATCAATTCCTATCTTTTATCCTAATACCCTTGGGAGTTTAAATTAGTCAATGAACGTTTATAGGGGAATTGCCACCATTCTAAGTTCTTTAAAGAGCTAACATTAGTGAGTTGAGTGATTGAGTGTCAACAGATTGCATTAATGACGACAAGTGGAGAGGAAGCAAGACCGAGAGAAACACTTGAACAACGAGCCTTGAGACAACACTTGGAATGCATGGAAATCAGATTCAATCAAATCCTCGACATATTAGAGAGACAAGATGCTGTAATTTTGGGATTGTAAAATAGCCAAGCCGGTAGAGTTTCAACATGAAATTCAAGGTAATATAACCATGATGATAACAATGATGATGATGGCGTATCTGAGGACATTAATGAAGAGTTTCTAGTGGCAGATCTGGATGCTAGAATTGGTGGTAGAAGAGAAAGAATGAATGATTATGTTGATAGAAACTTGGGAAATATCAAGATGAAGATTCCTTCATTTCAAGGCAAAAGCGATCCAGACGTATATTTGGAGTGGGAAAATAAAGTTGAATTAGTGTTTGATTGTCACAACTACTCTGAAGAGAAGAAGGTAAAACTAGCTGCTGTTGAATTTATTGATTATGCTATTATTTGGTGGGATCAAATTTTTCTAAGCAGGAGAAGAAACAACGAGAGACCCGCTGGCACTTGGGAAGAGATGAAATCTATTATGAGAAAGAGGTTCATGCCATCACATTACTATCGAGATTTGTACCAACGACTACAAAGTCTAACCCAAGGATCTAAAACTGTTGAGGAATATCACAAGGAGATGGGGATTGCCATGATTCGAGCCAATGTGGAGGAGGACCGAGAAGCAACCATGGCAAGATTTTTACAAGGTTTGAATTTAGAAATTGCAAATGTAGTGGAGTTGCAACATTATGTGGAGCTGGAAGATATGGTGCATATGTCCATGAAAGTTGAAAGGCAACTCAAAAGGAAGGGTTCAATCAAGCATGGCCAAAATTCATCCACTTGGAAATCTAGTTGGAACAAAAGAGATGATGATAAATTTGCATCTAAGAGTAAGACCAAGTTTTTGAAGAATAAAGATGCTGGTTCTCCATTGGTCCAAGGTAAAGAACATATCCAATCTTCAAGAAATAGAGATATTAAATGCTTTAAATGTTTAGGAAGAGGACATATTGCTTCACAATGTCCAAACAAAAGAATTATGCTTTTGAAAGAAAATGATGATATTGAAACTGAGAGTGAGTCTGAAGATGATAATGTCGTGCCACCATTGATGGAAAGTGATGTAGAAGAGTATCCCATCGAAGGTGAAGCCCTTGTCACTAGGCATTCTCTAAATCTGCAAGTGAAGGAAAAAGATGAAGAACAACAAGACAACATATTTCATACCCGTTGTCACATCAAAGACAAGGTATGTAGTATGATTATAGATGGGGGAAGTTGCACTAATGTTGCTAGTACTATCTTGGTTGAGAAATTGTGCTTACCTACCACTAAACATCCTAGACCTTATAAACTACAATGGTTGAATGATTGCGGGGAAGTTAAGGTTACTGAGCAAGTGTTAGTTTCATTATCTATTGGTAGGTATCATGATGATGTTCTTTGTGATGTAGTACCAATGCATGCAAGTCATTTGCTTTTAGGTAGACCATGACAATTTGATAGGAGGGTCATGCACGATGACTTCACAAATAAATATTCTTTTAAGATGCATGGTAAACTTGTAACTCTTGTACCATCAACTCCTAAGCAAGTATATGAAGATCAATTGAGGATAAAAAAAGAGAGTGAAAAAAGAAAAGATTGTGAGAGAAAAAAATGAAAAAAAAAGGTGTGAGAAAAGAAAAAGTGAGGATGAGAGTAGTGAAAAAAAAGAATGAAAAAGAAACAAAAAAATAGAGCAAGAGAGTAAAAAAGGGAGCTTTTATGCAAAAGAAATAGAGGTTAAGAGAGCTTTTTATTCTCAATAGCTGATGATTGTACTTTTGTACAAGGAGGCTTATTTCAACACTAACAATCTTAACCCTTCTTTGCCTAGTGTTGTTAAATCTCTTTTGCAGGAATTTGATGATGTCTTTCCTGAAGAAAGTTCCTGATGGATTGCCACCACTTAGGGGAATAGAGCACCAAATTGACTTCATCCTATAGGAGCCTATAGGAGCAATCCTATGGAGATGAAGGAGCTTCAAAAGCAAGTTGAAGAGTTGATGAGAAAAGGGTATGCCCGAGAAAGTTTGAGTCCTTGTTCAGTTCCTGCTTTGCTTATGCCTAAGAAGAATGGAACTTGGAGAATGTGCGTTGATTGCAGGGCTATCAACAGAATTACGGTAAAGTATCGTCATCTTATTCCTAGATTAGATGATATGCTAGATGAACTATTTGGTTCTTGCATTTTCCCTAAAATTGATTTGAAGTCTAGCTATCATCAAATTCACATGCGTGAGGGAGATGAATGGAAAACTGCTTTTAAGACTAGGTATGATTTGCACGAATGGTTAGTCATGTCATTTGGACTAACTAATGTACCTTGTACTTTCATGAGATTAATGAACCATATTTTGCGTGCTTATATTGGGAACTTTGTTGTAGTATATTTTGATGGCATCTTGATTTATAGTAAGAATTTAGACGAGTATGTCAATCATTTACAAACACTTCTACTTATTTTGCGAAATAAAAAATTGTATGCTAACCTTCAAAAATGTTCTTTTTGCACTGGTCAAATAGAGTTTCTTGGTTATATTGTTAGTGCTAAGGGAATAGCAGTTGATGAAGAAAAGATTAAGGCCATTCGTGAGTGGCCAACACCAAAAATGATAACTGAGGTACGTAGCTTTCACGGGTTGGCAAGTTTCTATAGGAGGTTTGTTAAAAAATTTAGTTCTATAGCTGCACCTTTAACTGAAGTTGTTAAAAAGAATGTTGGGTTTTATTGGGATAGTGTACAAGTTTCAGCTTTCAACTTAGTTAAGGAGAAGCTAAGTTCTGCACCATTACTTGCATTACCTAACTTTGCTAAAACTTTTGAAATTGAGTGTGATGCATCAGGAATAGGTATTGGAGCTATGCTAATACAGGAAGGTCGACCTCTTGCTTATTTTAGTAGGAAACTCAGTGGAGCAGCTTTGAACTATCCAACTTATGACAAGGAGATGTATGCATTGGTGAGGGCTTTAGAGACTTGGCAATATTACTTGTGGCCCAAAGAGTTTGTCATTCACACTGACCATGAATCGTTGAAGCATTTGAAGAGCCAAAGTAAGTTGAATAGACGTCATGCAAAATGGGTGGAGTTTATTGAATCATTCCCTTATGTGATCAAATATAAACAAGGTATGGAAAACATTGTTGCAGATGCTTTGTCTCGAAGGTATACCTTGATCTCTACTTTGAACACTAAATTGTTAGGATTTGAATACATTAAAGATCTATATTCTAATGATCTTGACTTTGGAAATATGTTTGATGTTTGTGAACATGCTGCATTTGGAAAGTTTTATTGGCATGAGAGATTTCTTTTTAGAGTGAATAGGTCGTGTGCCCCAAATTGTTCATTAAGGGAATTATTAATCTAAGAAGCTCATGGTGGGAGACTAATGGGACATTTTGGAGTAAGAAAAACTCTAGAAGTGTTGGTAGAGCATTTCTTTTGGCCATATATGAAACGAGATGTAGTCAAGTTTTGTGAGAAGTGTTACATGTAGGCAAGCAAAATCTAGATCTTTACCTCATGGATTGTATACACCTTTACCAATTCCTAGTGGGTTGATATTTCCATGGACTTTGTTGTAGGACTACCAAGGTCTAAACCAGGTATGGATTCTATTTTTGTCGTTGTGAACAGATTTTCTAAAATGACTCATTTTATTCCTTGTAGGAAAACAGATGATGCTAACCATATTGCGGATCTATTTTTTAGGGAGATTGTGCGACTTCATGGAGTACCAAGGAGCATAGTTTCAGATCGTGATGCAAAGTTCCTAAGCTACTTTTGGAAGACACTATGAGGAAAATTGGGAACAAAGCTTTTGTTTTCCACAACTTGTTATCCACAAACAGATGGACAAACTGAGGTGATTAAGATTCGAGGACGAATCCTTTTGGGGAAAGGGGGAATGATGGAGTCAAAGAAAGACAACAACAAGCTAACGATATGGATCATGGTCAACCCACTCTAGATGTTAATGATGATCCATTATGCATCAATGGAGACCCAATTACAAGGGCTAAGGCTAGAAAGATGAAGGAAGCACTTAATGTACTAATTGAAGAAGTGAAGGCCAAAGCTACCATTGAAGAAGGTTTGACCAAGAGCAAGTTATTCGGCATAGTCAACCTAATTCAAACCTTAGATGAGCCTAATTAGCACTTAAGTCTCATGTCTATGTAGTAGGGATATGTAGGCTTAATTTAGACTCAATTTCTACTTTTATTTGGGTTGTAATAAAGCCATAAGCTTAAAATGGCTAAGTAGTCTACATAGGCCTTTACTAAATTGGCTTTCTTTTGGCATTTTAGAGTTTTTTGGTCACCTTATAGCTATAAATAAAGGGGGTGACGGACACACATGTATCTTTAAAATATTTTTCAATCTAAAGCACGGTGAAGCTCTCACTTATTGGTTATTCATTGAATTAGAACTTATCAAGACATTTCCTTGTGGCGTTCAAAGACTTATCAACCTCCATCTCAAGGTTGTGGCATCTACCATCTTCTTGTTGGTTGGTCGTAGGAAGATCGTATCGGTTCCACTGTACAAAAATTTTGTACAAGTGTCAAACCTTTCCTAAACAACCTATTGTGTTCTTTAGAAATTAAATTAGGAATCGCAAATGGAACTTAACATTATTGATTCTAAATTTAACTTATCTATTCTTAATAGTTTAGATTTGGATCACAAACGATGCTTAACATTATTGATCCAAATCTACCTATGTTATAAATTTAATTAAATATTAATTAGGGCTGCATGGCGAGGAACTAGTCCTTCTTGGGTATGGGATCATCCACCACCGCATAGACAAAGCCTTTTAAGGAAAAATAATATTTAATTTCCTTATATAACTCAAGGTTTAACCAAAAAGAATAATCGAATCACAAATTTGAAAAAAAAAACACAAATTCGAATCATAAATTCGAAACTCTAGAATCATATGCCTTTTGTGTTTGGAATTCATACAAAGAAAAACTAGTATGATGCGGAAAATAATTACTAGTTATACCTTTTCTTTGTATGCTAATAACCTCGAGATCTTCTGCCGTATTCCTCACCTCCTCTTGGACGTCATGTGGGCGACGAACCTCCAAGATGAACACCACCCAAAAACTTCTTTCTCCTTCTCTAAAATCTGGCCACCACCACCACAAAGAAATAAAAGAGAGTAAGGGGAAAGGAAGGGGAGAGGGCCGACCATAAGAGGGAGCACAAGCAAGAGAATAAGAATTGATACTTCATGAGGCCTCTCCTCCCCTTCTTTTATAATACTTGCCTAAGGCATACAAGGAAAGATTTTTACAAAAAATTAAAATCTTCCTCTTGTTTTTCCTTTCCTCCTTTTTAATTCCTTTTTCTCCTCTTTGATTGATTTAATTGATTGGCTGGCCCCTTGCTTGGGCACCAAGCAAGGGTGGCCGACCCTAAGAGGAAGGAAAATAAAACTTTTTAAAAATTTTATAAACAAAGAAGGAATACTCTTATAAAATTTTACAAGCTCTCTTTTAATCTCCTAATGTGGATGTTTAAAAAAGGAAAATTTTCTTTATTTTAAAATAAGTTTTAAAATTTGAAACTTCTCATTTAAAATTTCCTTTTTTAACATGGTTACAAAAAAGAAAAGTTTTAAATTTCAAACTCTCTTTTTAAAAACCATGAGGATGGTTAAAAAAATGAAAGTTTTAAAACTTTTAAACTTTCTTTTAAACCATGTGACCTAACTCAAATAAGGAAAGTTTTATAATTTAAAATTTCTCTTTTAAAACTTGTAGATATCTACAAAGAGAAGATTTTAAAAATTCAAAACACCCCTCTTAATTTGAATTATGTGGCCGGCCCCCTTTACAAAACTTGTGGCCGACCACTTTAGAGAAGATAGTGGCCGGCCCTTGGCTTGGTCACCAAGCCTTGGGCCGACCCCCTCTTGGACACCAAGATGAGCTTTTCATGGGTGGATATGAGGCATTAATGAGGCTACAACAGGGACCTAGAGGAGAAATTGGTTTTAGCCTCTCGACGAACTTGAGTATCCCGTGTTCGCCCCGAACACACAACTCAAGTTCATCAATAATATCTCATTCCACTAAAGAGTTATTATTGCACTATCGCACCAATCCCAAATTATATTATGGGCTCCTTCTTATCATGAGTGTGTTAGTCTCCCTGTATTAAGATGCCGAATGTTCACTAATTAATCGAGTTTCTGACAACTCATTTTAATTAATGTCTTAGTCCAAGAGTCGTACCACTCAACCTTATCGTCATGTCAGACTAAGTCCACCTGCAGGGTTTAACATGACAATCCTTATGAGCTCCTCTTGGGGACATTATCAACCTAGATTAGTAGGACACAATTTCCTTCTATAATCAACAACACACTCTAAAAGTAATATCATTTCTCAACTTTTCGGGCCTTTTGATTTATCGAACTAAATCTCAGCCTTTGATAAGTCAAAGAAATAAATATTAAATATATATGCTTGTCATTATATTAGGATTAAGAGCACACACTTCCATAATAACCGAGGTCTTGTTCTTTTATTTAGTCAGTATAAAAAGAAACCGCCTCAATGGTCCTACTCAATACACTCCAAGTGTACTAGTGTAATTATATAATCAAGATAAACTAATACCTAATTACACTATGACTGTTCTGATGGTTTGTTCCTTTCCATCTCAGTCATGAGTTACTGTTTATAATTTATAAGGAACTGATAACATGATCTTCTGTGTGTGACACCACACACCATGTTATCTACAATATAAATTAATTAAACAACTACACTTTACATGTAGACATTTTTAACCAATGTGATTCTTTATTTAAAAAATAAATGTTTACAAAACCTAGGCTTTTAGTATACACTCTAACAATCTCCCACTTATACTAAAAGACTATGCTGTCATAAACACTGCCATACATCTGATCCCCATCCCCTCAATATGTCGATCAAAAGCTTTCGCCGGAAGGGTCTTCGTGAAAGGATCTGCCAGATTTTTTGCTGATGCAATCTTGGCGACAACAACTTCTCCTCGCTTTACGATTTCTTGTATCAGGCGGTACTTGCGCTTTATGTGTTTACTCGCCTTATGGGCTCATGGTTCATTCGAGTTTGCTACTGCACCGCTATTATCACAATAAATTATGATGATTTTAGGTAAACCAGGAATCACATCTAAGTCCATTAGGAAGTTCCTAAGCCATACAGCTTCTTTTGGCTGCCTTAGAGGCTGCCACATACTCAGCTTCCATGGTTGAGTCTGAAATGCATTTCTGCTTAACACTCCTCCATGCAATGGCTCCACCTCCTAAAGTAAACACATAGCCTGATGTAGACTTACTATTGTCCCTATCTGATTGGAAGTCAGAATCCATGTAACCCACAGGGAGCAAATCATCCGCTTTGTAAACTAGCATATAATCTCTAGTCCTTCTCAGGTACTTTAATATATGTTTTACAATATTCGAATGTCATTGTCTAGGGTTACTTTGATATCTGCTAACCATGCCCACGACAAAACAGATATCTGGTCTCGTACACAGCATAGCATACATTAGGCTTTCCACAGCCGAAGCATAAGGAACTGTCTTCATATCCTCTATCTCCTTTGATGTCTTCGGAGACATCTCTTTAAATAAAGCTACTCCATGTCTAAAAGGTAAGAAACCTTTCTTGGAGTTTTGCATGCTAAAACGAGCAAGGATTGTATCTATATATGAAGCTTGACACAGACACAACATCTTTTTCTTGCAATCCCTTATGACTTTGATCCCAAGAATGTGTGTACATTCTCCTAAGTCCTTCATATCAAATTGTTTGGACAATCATACCCTTACATCTGACAATACTTTGATATTGTTGTCAATTAACAAAATATCATCTACATATAGTACAAGAAATACCACCACGTTTCCGTTACACTTTTTATATACACAAAACTCATCCGGATACTGAGTAAATCCGTATGACTGGATTACTTCATTAAACCAGATGTTCCAAGATCTTGAAGCTTGCTTTAGTTCATAAATAGACCGATTGAGCTTGCATACTAGATGCTCTTTGCCTTTTTCAATGAACCCCTCTGGTTGCTTCATATGGATATTTTCTTCAAGACTTTCGTTAAGGAAAGCTGTCTTGACATCCATTTGCCAAATCTCAGAATCCATATGAGCAGCAATGGATAAGAGTATCCGGATAGACTTAAGCATAGCTACCGGTGAAAAGGTCTCCTCATAATTGATTCCCTCTTTTTGAGTGTACCCTTTCGCAACAAGCCTTGCTTTGAAGGTTTCTACCTTCCCGTTTGTCCCTCTTTTCCTTTTGTAGATCTACTTGCATCCAACGACTTTTATACCATTTGGTGGTTCACAAGCTCCCAGACCTTATTAGAATACATAGATTCTATTTCAGAATTCATCGCCTTTTGCCAAGATACTGCATCTTTATCTTGGAGTGCTTCGTCATACGTCCGGGGATCAGGTTCATGTTTACCCGGGATCAAGTCCGAAGATTCTCCAAAAAACATGAATCTCTCAGGTTGCCTAACAACCCTCCCACTACGACGAGGCACTGTCTGTAATTGTGCATCATTTGTAACACGTGTTACAGTTTCTTGTGATACTTCATCTTGTACTGTTGGTATTAAAGTAGACATGTCCTCTCTTATTTCTTCTAAAACAATTTTACTTTTGGGCTTGTGGTCCATTATATAGTCTTCTTCTAAAAACTGGGTATTAGTGCTAACAATGACCTTCTGATCTTTAGGACTATAAAATAAACCACCTTTCATTCCTCTAGGATACCCCACAAACACGTGAACTTCTGTACGAGATTCCAACTTATCAGCATCTGCTTTCAGCACATGTGCTGGACTACCCCAAATCCGAATATGTCTCAGACTAGGCTTTCGCCCATTCCACAATTCTGTGGGAGTAGTGGGTACTGATTTAGAAGGTACCAAGTTCAGAATATGTACTGTCGTTTCCAGAGCGTATTCCCAAAATGAATTTGGTAATTCTGAATAACTCATCATCGATCTAACCATCTTCATAAGAGTCCTATTCCTTCGTTCGGCCACACCATTCTGTTGGCGTGTACCAGGTGCGGATAATTGGGATTGAATCCCAATTTCTAATAAGTAATTCTTAAACTCTCGTAAGAGGTATTCGCCACCACGATTAGACCGTAGTGTCTTGATACTTTTACCAAGACGGTTCTCCACATCAGCCTTGTACTCTTTGAACTTATCAAAGCACTCAGATTTGTGGCGCATCAAGTAAATGCATCCATATCTTGAATAATCGTCTATAAAAGAGATAAAGTATTCGAAACCACCTCTTTCTTGGATAAACATAGGACCACACAAATCAGAATGAACCAGTTCTAACACATCTTTGGCTCTATACCCCTTGGCCTTAAAAGGTCTCTTGGTCATTTTACCTTCTAAGCAAGATTCGCAAGTTGAAAAGTTTTCCAACACTAATGAACCCAAGAGTCCATCGGCTATAAGCCTTTGAATCCTACTTAAATTAATATGCCCAAGCCTTAGATGCCAAAGATATATCTGGTTCATTTCCGAAGGCTCCTTTCTCTTATTAGAGTTAGAAGATGTGTTATTAATTTCCATATTATGCATTGTGGGAGAAATTGGATTTAAAGTATATAAATTGCCATCCAATGCACCAGAACAGATAATAACTCTATTTCTCTTTATAACCACATTGTCATTAAAAGAAACAGAATATCCATCCAAATACAGTTTAGAAATTGAAATTAAATTCTTTCTAAAACTGGGTAAAGAAAATTTCTTAAAACCAAACTTCTATTCATCTCAAAAGATAAGTAGATGTCTCCCACTGCAATAGCCGCCACCTTAGTAGCATTGCCCATGTAGACGGTTATCTCTCATTCAAATAGTCGTCGGATTTCCTAGAACCCCTGCAAAGAGTTGCAGACATGATTAGTGGCTCCCGTATCTACACACCAGGTGCTGGTAGATAACACCGCTAAACATGTTTCAACTACTAGAGAATGAGATATACCTTTATTGTTCTCTTTCCTACGAGAACAGTCCGCCTTCCAATGTCTAGTCTGCTTGCAGATGAAGCACTTGCCCTTCGGCTTCTTCATTCCAACTTTTTGTCCTGTACCTTGAGGTTTATTCACCTTCTTTGCTGAAACAAACTGTTTTTTCTTCTTCTTGCCTTTCGACTTAGAAGTAGAATCATTTTTAGCATAGTGAATCTGAGAATTATGATGAAATAGCTCTTCTGCTGCCTAAAGTTCTATCAGCAGTTCCGCCAAAGAATACATCCTTTTATTCATATTATAGTTCAGGCGGAAATGCTTAAAACTTCTGGGTAGCGTTTGGAGAATGATATCGATTTGGGTTTCCCCATCGAATTCTCCTCCAAGGATTTGTATTTCGTTCAAATAAGCCATCATCTTTAGGATATGATCCCTAACGGAAGTCCCCTCTGTCATGGTGGCTGTCATTAACTTTCTCATAGCTTCTTGCCTAGCGGCCCGATCCTGGTAACCAAAGAGATCCTTGAGATTGTTCATTATATCATAAGCTGTTGGTAAATCCTGATGCTAATGTTGCAGCACATTTGACATTGAAGCTGTTGGTATTTACTGTGATGTTTATGTGCATCTGATGTATGCTAGTATACGTTAAAATCCTCAATTTTAAATAACTAAGTGGGAGAGGGATTTTAATAAATCCCATGGTCTCCATTACTTATTTGTAAGTGATGCAACAAGCTTGCGTGTTGGCTCTGAGTGCCTCCCTCCACAACGGATGGGTTTGTTGCGGATCACTAGATCAAACTTCCTTTTATGGATGGTTATAGTAGATTATTTAGGAGCGTGTGATTTTCTCCAACTGAAGGGGCACAATCATATTTAATGGACTTAGTATCAAGTAATGGTATACACTTAGACGAATTCAATAGTTCCTCCCCAACGGAGTCACTGCTATTGTATTGTGTGACCAAAGTAAAACCAACTATTAATTTTATTTGACATAAAGTTAAGATGACAAGATAATAAAATTAATGGGTCACACCCTTCTCTTACAAATGTTGAATTTGTATACGTCCACATTAACGTGGCATGCATTATTCACGGTGATTTGAGATGTTAGTTAATTTAAAATAGTTTTGTTTGAGAAATCAATATTATTCTAAATTTAGAGTCTTGACCAAAGTTTGTTTTTGTGATTCTTAGGATGACTTTCAACCCACTAGCTATTATACTAAAAGAGAACAAACTTACTAGTCCGAACTATATTGATTGGAAAAGAAACCTGGACATTGTTCTTACTGCTGAAAGCTATAAGTTTGTATTGACTGAGGCTTGCCCTGATGCACCTGACGGTGACTCTACCCCAGAGGAGATTGAGTATCATAAGAAATGGGTAAAAGCTGATAAGATGGCGCGGTGTTACATTTTGGCATCTATGTCAAATGTATTGTAACATCAGCATCAAGATTTACCAACAACTTATGATATAATGAACAATCTCAAAGAAATCTTTGGGCACCAGAATCGGACTGCTAGGCAAGAGGCAATGAGGAAGTTAATGACAGCCACTATGTCTGAGGGGACACCCGTAAGGGATCATATCCTCAAAATGATGGCTTATCTGAATGAAATACAAGTCCTTGGTGGAGAAATCGATGGGGAAACCCAGGTCGATATAATTCTCCAAACGCTACCCAGAAGTTTTGAGCAGTTCCGCCTGAACTATAACATGAACAAAAGAGAGTATACGTTGGCGGAACTTCTGACAGAACTACAGGCAGCAGAAGGAATATTTCATCACAGTTCTCAGATTCACTATGCTGAAAATGATTCTACTTCAAATTCGAAAGGCAAGAAGAAGAAGAAACATGTCTTTTCAGCAAAGAAGGTTAATAAACCTCAGAGTACAGGATAGAAAGCTGGAATGAAGAAGCCGAAGGGCATGTGCTTCATCTGCAAGCAGTCTGGACATTGGAAAGCAGACTGTCCTCGTAGGAACAAGAACAATAAAGGTATATCTCATACTCCAGTAGTTGAAATATGTTTAGCGGTGTTATCTACCAGCACCTGGTGTATAGATATGGGAGCCACTGATCATGTCTGCAATTCTTTGCAGGGGTCCCAGGAAACCCGGCGACTATTGGATGGAGAGATAACTGTCTACATGGGCAATGCTAGTAAAGTGGCAGCTGTTGCAGTGGGAGACGTCTACTTATCTTTTGATAGGAATAGAAATTTGATTTTAAGAAATTATCTTTATGTACCCAGTTTTAGAAAGAATTTAAAATCAGTTTCTAAACTGTATTTGGATGGATATTCAGTCTCTTTTAGTAACAATGTCGTTATAAAGAGGAATAAGGTGATTATCTGTTCTGGTACATTAGTTGGCAATTTATACACTTTAAATCTAATTTCTCCCACAAAGCAAAATATGGAAATTAATAACACATCTTCTAACTCTAATAAGAGAAAAGAACCTTCAGAAATGAACCAAACTTATCTTTGGCATTTAAGGCTTGGATATATTAACTTAAGTAGGATTCAAAAGCTTGTAGCCGATGGACTCTTGGGTTCATTAGAGTTGAAAAATTTTTCAACATGTGAATCCTGCTTGGAAGGTAAAATGACCAAGAGACGTTTTAAGGCCAAGGGGTATAGAGCCAAAGATGCGTTAGAACTGGTTCATTCTGATTTGTGTGGACCTATGTCTATCCAGGCAAGAGGTGGTTATGAATACTTCGTCTCCTTTATAGACGATTATTCAAGATACGGATACATTTACCTGATGTGCCACAAGTCTGAATGTTTTGACAAGTTCAAAGAATATAGGGCTGATGTGGAGAAACGTCTTGGTAAAAGTATCAAGACACTACGGTCTGACCGTGGTGGCAAATACCTCTTTGGAGAGTTTAGAAATTACTTATCAGAAGTCGAGATTCAATCCCAATTGTCTGCACCTGGTACACCCCAACAGAATGGTGTGGCAGAACGAAGGAATAGGACTCTTATGGAAATGGTTAGATCGATGATGAGTTATTCAGAATTACCAAATTCGTTTTGGGGATATGCTCTGGAAACAGCAGTGTACATTCTGAATATGGTACCTTCTAAAATAGTTCCTTCTACTCCCATGGAATTATGGAATGGTCGTAAGCCTAGTCTGAATCATATCCGGATATGGGTAGTCCAGCACATGTGCTGAAGGGAGATACTGAGAAGTTGGAATCACGTACAGAAGTTTGTCTGTTTGGGGGATATCCAAAAGGAACGAAAGGTGGTTTATTTTATAATCCTAAAAATCAGAAGATCATTGTTAGCACCAATGCTCGATTTTTAGAAGAAGATTATGTAATGAACCATAAGCCCATGAGTGAAATAGTTCTAGAAGAAATAAGAGAGGACACGTCTACTTTAATACCAACAGTACAAGATGAAGTACCACAAGAGACTGCAACACGTGCCACACATGATACACAATCACAGATGGTGCCTCGTCCTAGTGGGAGGGTTGTGAGGCAACCTGAAAGGTTCATGTTTTTGGGAGAGTCTTCGGACTTAATCCCAGGTAAAAATGAACCAGATCCCCGTACATATGACGAAGCGCTCCAAGGTATGGATGCAGTATCTTGGCAAAAGGCAATGAATTCCGAAATAGAATCTATGTATTCTAATAAGGTCTAGGAGCTTGTAGAACCAGCTGATGGTGTAAAAGCCATTGGATGCAAGTGGATCTACAAAAGGAAAAGAGGGATAGATGGGAAGGTAGAAACCTTCAAAGCAAGGCTTGTTGTGAAAGGGTATACTCAGAAAGAGGGAATCGATTATGAGGAGACTTTTTTACCGGTAGCCATGCTTAAGTCTATCCGGATACTCTTATCCATTGCTGCTCATATGGACTATGAGATTTGGCAAATGGATGTCAAGACAGCTTTCCTTAACGGAAGTCTTGAAGAAAACATCCATATGAAGCAACCAGAAGAGTTCATTGAAAAGGGCAAAGAGCATCTAGTGTGTAAGCTTAATCGGTCCATTTATGGACTAAAGCAAGCTTCAAGATCTTGGAACATCCGGTTTAACGAAGTAATCCAATCATATGGATTTATTCAGTGTCCGGATGAGTCTTGTGTATACAAGAAGTGTAACGGAAACGTGGTGGTATTTCTTGTACTATACGTAGATGATATTTTGTTAATTGGCAACAATGTCATGGTATTATCAGACGTATGGGTATGGTTGTCCAAACAATTTGATATAAAGGACTTAGGAGAATGTGCACACATTCTTGGGATCAAAGTTATAAGGGATCGCAAGAAAAGAATGTTGTGCCTATCCCAAGCTTTATATATAGATACAATCCTGGCTCGTTTTAGCATGCAAAACTCCAAGAAAGGTTTCTTACCTTTTAGGCATGGAGTAGCCTTATCTAAAGAGATGTCCCCAAAGACATCAAAGGATATTGAGGACATGAAGGCAGTTCCCTATACTTCGGCTGTAGGAAGCCTTATGTATGCAATGCTGTGTACGAGACCTGATATCTGTTTTGCCGTGGGCATGGTTAGCAGATATCAGAGTAACCCTGGCCAAGGACATTGGACTGCTATGAAGAATATTTTAAAGTACCTTAGAAGGACTAGAGATTATATGCTAGTCTACCAAGTAGACGATTTGCTCCCTGTGGGTTACACGGATTCGGATTTCCAATCAGATAGGGACAATAGTAAGTCTACATCAGGCTATGTGTTTACTCTAGGAGGTGGAGCCATTGCATGGAGGAGTGTTAAGCAGAAATGAATCTCGGACTCAACCATGGAAGCTGAGTATGTGGCAGCCTCTGAGACAGCCGAAGAAGCTGTATGGCTCAGGAACTTTCTAATGGACTTAGATGTGATTCCTAGTTTGCCCAAGATCATCACAATTTATTGTGATAATAGCGGTGCAGTTGCAAACTCGAAGGAACCACGAGCTCATAAAGCAAGAAAACATATAGAGTGCAAGTACCACCTGATACGAGACATCGTCAAGCGAGGAGAAGTTGTCGTCGCCAAGATTGCATCAGCGGATAACCTGACAGATCCTTTCACTAAGGCCCTTCCGGCGAAAGCTTTTGATCAGCATGTGGAGGGGATGGGAATTAGATGTATGGCAACAGATATGGCAGCTTAGACTTTTAGTATAAGTGGGAGATTGTTGGAGTGTATACTAAAATCCTAGCTTTTGTAAACATTTATTTGTTAAAATAAAAGAATCACATTGGTCAATGTCTTCATTTATTTGTTAAATTTAGTTGTTCAATTAATTTATATAGTAGACAACATGGAGTATGGTGTCACACTCAGAAGATCATGTTGTCGGTTCTCTATAAATTATAAACAAGTTGCTCACGACTAAAATGGAAATGAACAAACCATCAGAATAGTCGTAGTGTAATTAAGTATTAGTTTATCTTGACTAATAAATTATACTGATACACTTTAAGTGTACTGAGTAGGACCATTTAGGTAAGTTCTTTTTGTACTAACTTAGTAAAAGAATTAGACCTTAGTTATTATGGAAGTGTGTGCTCTTAATCCTAATATAATAACAAGCACATATATTTAATATTTATTTCTTTGACTTATCAATGGGTGAGGTTTAGCTCGATAAATCAATATGCCCGATAAGTTGGGAAATGATATTACTTATAGTGTGTATTGATAATTATAGAAGGAATCTGTGTCCTAGTTATCTAGGTTGAGAATGTCCCCAAGAGGAGCTCATAAGTATTGTCATGTTAAACCCTGCAGGTGGACCTAGTCCGACATGACAATAAAGTTGAGTAGTACTACTCTTGGAGCTAGATATTAAATAAGTGAATTGTTAGTAACTTACTTAATTAGTGGACATTCGTAATATTAAACACAGGTAGACTAACACACTCATGATAAGAAGGAGCCCATAATGTAATTTGAGATTGGTGCGATAGTGCGGTAATAACTCTCTAGTGGAATGAGTTATTATTGATGAACTTGAGTTGTGTGTTCGGGGCGAGCACGGGATACTCAAGCTCATCGGAAGGCCAAAACCAATTTCTCCTCTAGGTCCCTGTCGTAGCCTCATTATAGCTTCAAGTCCATCCAAATGTAAGCTCTTCTTGGTGTCCAAGAAGTGGGTCGGTCCAATGCTTGGTGACCAAGCAAGGGCCGGCCACAACCTCTTCTATAGGGGCCGGCCCTTTACTTGGTGACCAAGCATGAAGGGGCCGACCACAATATTCAAATAAGGAGGGTTGTTTTGAACTTTTTAAAATCTTCTCTTTGTAGAAAACTATAAGTTTTAAAAGAGATATTTTAATTTTCAAAATTTTCCTTATTTGAATTTGGCCACATGTTTTAATATAGAGTTTTAAAAGTTTTAAAACTTTCCTTTTTTAACCATCCTCATGGTTTAAGAAAAAGGGAGATAAGTTTTAAAATTAAAATTTTCAATCATCATGTTAAAAAAAGGAAATTCTATAAGAAAGTTTTTAAATTTTAAAGCATGGTTTTAATTTTTAGAAACTTTCCTTTTTTAACTCATACTTTAGGAAAGAGAGCTTGTAAATTTTATAAGAGGATTTCTTCTTCTAAAATTTTAAAAAATTATTTTTCCTTTCCTTTTAATGTGGCCGACCACCTTGCTTGGTGCCCAAGCAAGGGCCAACCAATAGGATTAAACCAAATTCAATCCTAAACCAAATAGGATTGATCACAACCATTGATTGGTGATTGATTCAATCAAGAGGAAAGAAAAGGGAAAAAAAAAGGGAAAAGGAAAAACTCTTGGATGATTTTATTTTTTGTAAAAGGTTTTTCCTTATTTGCCTTGGGCAAGTAATATAAAAGAAGGGGTGAGGGGGCTTCATGAGACACAACTCTTATTCTTTGGCTTGGAGATCTCAAGTGGCCGGCCCTCTTTTCTCTCCCTTCTTTTTTCCCTTTTGCTCTCTCTCCTTGGTGGTGGTGGCCGGATTTTAGAAGAAGAGGAGAAGCTCTTTTGGGTGGTGTTCATCTTGGAGGATCGTCGCCCACACGACATCCAAGGCGAGGCGAGGAATACGGCAGAAGATCACGAGGTCATTAGCATACAAAGAGAAGGTATAATTAGCAATTGTTTTCCGCATCATGCTAGTTTTTCTCTTTGTAAGAATTCTAAATACAAGAGGCAATTAGATCTAGTTTTTTGAAATAGTTTTTCGAGATTGTGATTTCTTCTTTTTCGAACTTGTGATTCGATTGTTCTTTTTGGTTAACTAGAATTATTTAAGGAAATAAATATTAGCTTTCCTTAAAAGGCTTTGCCTAGGCGGTGGTGGTTGCTCCCATATCCAAGAAGGCCATGTGCCTCGTCATGCCGTCCTGGAAGCCAATTTTGGAAATTAATATTTATGGAATTAATAATCTAGGTAGATTTGAATCAATAGTGTTCAGTTCTGCTTGCGATTCAAATTTAAACCATTAAGAATAGAAAAGTTAAATTTGGAATCAATGATGTTAAGTTCCGTCTGCGATTCCTAATTTAACTTCTAAAGAACACAATAGGTTATTTAAGGAAAGGTTCGACACTTGTACAAAAATTTTGTACAGTGGAACCGGTACATTTTCCTAGGATTAACCAACAAATCAAACATTTGTAAGAGGGGGGTTTACCCTTTAATTTTATTCTTGTCAACCTAACTTTATGACAAATAAAAGTAATAGTTAGTTTTCCTTCGGTCACACAAATAATAGCAGTGACTCCAATGGGGAGGCTACTATTAGACGTGCCTAAGTGTATACCATTACTTGACACTTAGTCCATTAAATAAGATTGTGCCCCTTCCGATGGGGAAGATCACACGCTCCTAATTAATTTCCTGTAGTCATCCAAAAATGGTAGTTTGATCTAGTGATCCACAAACAAACTCATCCGATATGGAGGAAGGCACTCAGAGCCAACGCGCAAGTTTGTTTGCATCATTTACATACCAATAATGGAGACCGTGGAATTTATTAAAAAATCCCTCTCCCACTTAGTTATTTAAGGTGAGGAATTTTAACCTAGTAAGCTACATCACACACATAACAGTAAATAAAAACAATAAATATGGAATTTATTTTTCAACTATTTTGGCCTTTTCCATCACTGTCCTTCACGTGCTCCCACCCCTAGGGTTCATGTCGTCGGGTCCATCAAGCTTCCTTTTTCCGCTACACTTCTGGTCCTCCAATAGTACCACGCCTTGCAAGGATACGATCCGCGACAAAAATAGAATTTTACATATATCGATCCTATATTCCACAAAGGAATGTACATATAATCTAGATCGAAACAAAAATGTAAATTCCTAATAACTAATACAGCTCCTGCTGTATTTAATATTACAATCATACACACACAATAAAATGCCCTTGACATGTCCAAACACACAATATCTGTAAGCCATAATAGTTGGAGCCTGCAACCGCAGAGTTAGCATATCCTATTATTACCCTGCCTAAATTATGTATGACATGAGCATAATTAAATTGAAAACCAAACACACAGAGGCAACTCTAGCTCTGATACCAATTGTTGGTTGGTCCTAGGAAGATTGTACCGGTTCCACTGTACAAAAAATTTGTACAAGTGTCAAACCTTTCCTAAACAACCTATTGTGGGCTTTAGAAATTAAATTAGGAATCGCAAACGGAACTTAACATTATTGATTCCAAATTTAACTTATCTGTTCTTAATGGTTTAGATTTGGATTGCAAATGATCCTTAACATTATTGATCCAAACTACCTATGTTATAAATTCAATTAAATATTAATATCCAAAATTGGCTTCCAGGATTGCATGGTGAGGCACTAGTTCTTCTTGGGTATGGGATCATCCACCACCGCCTAGACAAAGCCTTTTAAGGAAAGATAATATTTAATTTCCTTATATAACTCTAGGTTTAACCAAAAAGAACAATCGAATCACAAATTCGAAAAACAAAAAAAAACACAAACTCGAATCACAAATTCGAAACTTTAGAATCATATGCCTCTTGTGTTTGGAATTCATACAAAGAAAAACTAGCATGATGCGGAAAACAATTACTAGTTATACCTTTTCTTTGTATGCTAATAACCTCGAGATCTTCTGCCGTATTCCTCGCCTCCTCTTGGACATCGTGTGGACGACGAACCTCCAAGATGAACACCACCCAAAAACTTCTTTCTCCTTCTCTAAAATCTGGCCACCACCACCACAAAGAAATAAAAGAGAGTAAGGGGAAAGGAAGGGGAGAGGCCCGGCCACAAGAGGGAGCACAAGCAAGAAAATAAGAATTGATACTTCATGAGGACTCTCCTCCCTTTCTTTTATAATACTTGGCCAAGGCATACAAGGAAATATTTTTACAAAAAATTAAAATCTTCCTCTTGTTTTTCCTTTCCTCCTTTTTAATTCCTTTTTCTCCTCTTTGATTGATTTAATTGATTGGCCGGCCCCTTGCTTGGGCACCAAGCAAGGGTGGCCGGCCCTAAGAGGAAGGAAAATAAAACTTGGTAAAAATTTTATAAGCAAAGAAGGAATACTCTTATAAAATTTTACAAGCTCTCTTTTAATCTCCTAATGTGGATGTTTAAAAAAGGAAAGTTTTCTTTATTTTAAAACAAGTTTTAAAATTTAAAACTTCTCATTTAAAATTTCCTTTTTTAACATGGTTACAAAAAAGGAAAGTTTCAAATTTAAATCTCCTTTTTTAAAAACCATGAGGATGGTTAAAAAAGGAAAGTTTTAAAACTTTTAAACTTTCTTTTAAACCATGTGGCCTAATTCAAATAAGGAAAGTTTTATAATTTAAAATCTCTCTTTTAAAACTTGTAGATATCTACAAAGAGAAGATTTTAAAAATTCAAAACACCCCTCGTAATTTGAATTATATGGCCGACCCCCTTTACAAAACTTGTGGCCGGCCACTTTAGAGAAGATAGTGGTCGGCCCTTGGCTTGGTCACCAAGCCTTGGGCGGGCCCCCTCTTGGACACCAAGATGAGCTCTTCATGGGTGGATATGAGACATTAATGAGGCTACGATAGGGACCTAGAGGAGAAATTGATTTTGGCCTCCCGCCGAGCTTGAGTATCCCATGTTCGCCCCGAACACACAACTCATGTTCATCAATAATAACTCATTCAATTAGAGAATTATTATTGCACTACGACACCAATCCCAAATTACATTATGAGCTCCTTCTTATCATGAGTGTGTTAGTCTCCCTGTGTTTAAGATGTCAAATGTCCACTAATTAATTGAGTTACTGACAACTCATTTTAATTAATGTCTTAGTCCAACCTTATCGTCATGTCGGACTAAGTCCACCTGCAAGGTTTAACATGACAATCCTTATGAGCTCCTCTTGGGGACATTATCAACCTAGATTACTAGGACACAGTTTCCTTCTATAATCAACAACACACACAATAAGTAATATCATTTCCCAACTTATCGGGCCTTTTGATTTATCGAACTAAATCTCATCCTTTGATAAGTCAAAGAAATAAATATTAAATATATGTTCTTATCATTATATTAGGATTAAGAGCACACACTTCTATAATAACCGAGGTCTTGTTCTTTTATTTAGTCAGTATAAAAAGAAACCGCCTCAATGGTCCTACTCAATACACTCTAAGTGTACTAGTGTAATTATATAATCAAAATAAACTAATACCTAATTACACTATGAATGTTCTGATGGTTTGTTCCTTTCCATCTCAGTCATGAGTTACTGTTTATAATTGATAAGGAACTGATAACATGATCTTCTGTGTGTGACACCACACATCATGTTATCTACAATATAAATTAATTGAACAACTACACTTCACATGTAGACATTTTTGACCAATGTGATTCTTTATTTAAAAAAAAATGTTTACAAAAGCTAGGCTTTTAGTATACACTCTAACACTTCTATACCAAGGTTCATATTTTTCTAAGCATTGGATCGAGGTTCTTTTTATCAATCTTATCAATTTAGTTCTTTCTTTCTTTCTTCTTCCATTCGTTGTGGGTTCTTGAGATATCTTTCTCTTTGGATTCACATCATTGAATGATGAAGTCAAAAAAAGAGAGCAACAAGTTAACGATATGGATCATGGTCAACTTACTCTAGATGTTAATGATGATCCATTATGCATCAATGGAGGCCCAATTACAAGGGCTAAGGCTAGAAAGATGAAGGAAGCACTTAATGTACTAATTGAAGATGTGAAGGCCAAAGCTACTATTGAAGAAGGTTTGACTAAGAGCAAGTCATTCGGCAAAGTCAACCTAATTCAAGCCAAACCTTAGATGAGCCTAATTAGCACTTAAGTCTCATATCTATGTAGTAGTCTACATAGGCCTTTACAAAATGAGTTTTCTTTTAGCCTTTTAGGATTTTTTGGTCACCTTATAGCTATAAATAAAGGGGGTGACGACCACACATGTATCTGTAACATATTTTTCAATCTAAAGCACTGTGAGGTCACTTGTTGGTTCTTCATTGAATTAGAACTTATCAAGGAATTTCCTTGTGCCGTTTGAAGACTTATCAACCTCCATCCCAAGGTTGTGGCATCTACCATCTTCTATACTAAGGTTCATGTTTTCCTAAGCATTGGGTCGAGGTTCTTTTCATCAATCTTATCGATTTAATTCTTTCTTTCTTCTTCCATTCGTTGTGGGTTCTTGAGATATCTTTCTCTTTGGATTCACATCAGTGATGATGAGCAACATGTTGTTGTTGGAGACTTATTGGTGGCCTGACGAGATAATCAAAGGAAGAACTTGTTTCATACCCGTTGCTTTGTCAATAACAAGGTTTGCAGTGTTATTATTGATAGGGGAGTATACCAATGTGGCAAGTACTAATTTGGTGGAGAAATTGTCACTACCAACTCAGAAACATTCGTGTCCTTATCGACTCTAGTGGCTAAATGATTGTGGTGAAATCAAGGTAACAAAGCAAATCTTGGTAGCAATTTCCATTGACAAATATGAAGAGGAGTTGTTGTGTGATGTGGTTCCCATGCATGCATGCCATCTATTATTGGGGAGACTTTGGCAATTTGATCGAAAGGTAAGACATGATTGCCTCACAAATAGGTATACATTTACTCTAAAGGGGCAGCCTATTATTCTTGTACCATTGACTCCAAGACAAGTTATGGAAGACCTGTTGAGATTACAAAAAGTAAATGAAAAGAAGAGAGGAAAAGCAATTGAGGAAAAAAAATTAAGGGAAAAGAAATTGAGAGAGAAAAAATTGAGAGAAAAGAAATTGTGGAAAAAAAGATGAGAGGAAAGAAATTAAGAGGAAAGAGACAAAAGGAGTGAGAAAGAAAAAAAGGAGAGAGAAAGAAAAATATCTTTTAAGCAAAAAAAGTGAGATCAAACAAGCTTTGTTTTAAAATCAATCCCTCCTTATCCTTTTGTATAAGGAGGCACTCTTGAGCACTAACAACCTTAATGATTTTTTCCCTAGTGTTATTGTTTCTCTCTTACAAGAATTTGAGGTGGTCTTTTCTAAAGAGGTTTCACATGGTTTACCTCCGATTAGAGGAATTGAGCACCAAATCGACTTCTTACCCGGAGCATCCATTCCAAATCGACCTGCCTATAGAAGAAATCCGGAGGAAGCAAAGGAACTTCAGAGGTAAGTTAATGAATTACTGGAGAAGGGGTATATTCGAGAAAGCATGAGCCCTTGCGCTGTGCCTGTGCTACATGTTCTCAAAAAGGATGGAACATGGAGAATGTGTGTGGTTTGTCGAGCCATCAACAACATAACGGTAAAGTATCACCATCCAATTCCAAGGATTGATGACATACTTGATGAATTGCATGGTTCTTGTGTGTTCACAAAAATTGATCTTAGGAGTGGATATCATCAGATTGTATTTTGATGAAACTAGTTTTAAAACTAAGCATCGCTTAGGTAGAGTTTTAGTTATGTATTTTGATGATATTTTGATTTATAGTAGAAACTTAGAAGAGCATGTGTGATAAAGAACCTTGTAAATGGATCACCTTGAAATTCAGCTTGGGGAAGGGTATTGACGCCACACTCAAGCAAGATGAGAAGGTGAGTGATAAGTCATGGGGGTTGATCGCCACAAGTTACCTTGATAAGATTAGAATTAGTTCTTTGCCTAAGAACTAGAAGGAAGCTCTCACGAAAGAGAAACTCAAATTTTCACTCAAAATTTACTTGATTTTCCATACAAGAGTTCTCCTATTTAACATCCCCTAAGAACCCCTATGCACTAATTATGCAATAAATATCATACTTGCAAGCATGATATTTATTATCCACTAATGCAACCACTAATCCCTAATACTAACTTAATGCAACCATTCATGCATGGTATTTATTATACTAGCTTAGGAACTCTAAAAAATACATTAAAACCCCACAAAGGACATCAAAAATCACTTTAGACCCCCCCCCCCCCCCCCCAAAAAAAATGCATATGAAAATGGTCCTCATGTTGGTTCAATTTCACTTTCAAATTGAAGGAATGTGATCCATTTAGTTGTTCCCTCCATTGTGAATTGACCCTCCTTTTCCATGAGCCCCATTATTAAGTCTTCCAAAGCTGGCTATAGTCTTAGACCTTGTCCTAGGTCCCCCAATTCCCTTCAATGCCTCTTCTTGGCTCACATCATTCCCTCCTTCTTTAGGTGAATTTTGTTGGAACCCCAAGATGTTTTGATGTGATCAAACAAGTTAAGTTAGATCCTGTTTGGTTTAACCCTTGTGTCTAAGTGTGTAGGAGCTTAGGAACATAGGAAGTCGAGCGGAAGACACGGCTAGCGAGAAGGACGACACGGGAAGAGAGCCAACGGGTTAGATGCGGCCGAGTAACGAGGTGACCGCAGAAGAGTATACCGGTGGACGAGAAGAACGTATGCGACGTTCGAGGGATGAGAAATCGGGAAGGAATGCTGCTCGAGGAGAAGGCTGAAAATTAGGTTCAGGTGAGCCCTATTTTGGATGGCCGAGATCACCTAAGCTAGCAGAGCCGGAGCGGAAGACCTGGACCGAGGCGAGCAGCACCGAAGCAAAAGGCCTGGATTAGAAAGTCAACTGGATTGACTTAGTGGTCCGGGCGCTCGGATCTATTTCGGGCGCCCGGAGTTGGCTTTTTGACCAGATCGCGTCAAACACGATCTGTTCTGTTGGGGATAAAGTTTTATCCCCCCAGGGCGCCCGGAACCCCTTCGGGGCGCCCGACCAAGGCTATAAATAAAGGCTTGATCCAGAAGCTTTTCATCAATCACAAGTAATTCAACTCCAGCACTTGTACACTCCATTTTAGAGTTAAGCTTCTATTTCTTTCGCGTCAACGTTGTAAGAGGCTTTTCCGCCCAGACGATATCTTTTAGTACGCTTTTCATCTGCCTTGGATTAACAACCTCCTCGGTTGTAACCAAGTAAATTGTGAGCCTCGTTTTTTCTGTTCTATTTTGTTTACTCTGTTTATGCAAGTGTTTTAGTTGAAAATCCGAGAAAGGGATTATTTTATTTTGTAGGGCAATTCACCCCTCCCCTCTTGTCGGCCTCCAAAAGGAACCAACAAGTGGTATCAGAGCAAGGATGCTTCAGAAGGACTAACCGCCTACCAAAGCAACGCAACCAATGGCCGGACCAAGCATCGTTCCACCAAAGTTCGAGGGGGACTTCGCACACTGAAAGCATCGTATGGAGGTATTTCTAATAACTAATTTCAAAATTCGTTTAATAATAAAGTACGATTTTGTAGTTTCGACGAATCAAAATGGAGAGGAAAAAGAAGAGAAGGAGCAGAATGATTCCGTAGCAAATAACCGAGCGGAGTATCACTTGCTGAGCGTGCTGGCGCCTCAAGAAGTCAATCGCATCGGAAGCTACTCGTCGGCCAAAGAACTCTGGGAAAAATTCCTGGAGCTTCACGAAGGCACGCCCGAAGCCAAGCTCGCTAGAAGAGATATACTTCGGAACAAGCTGACAAATATCCGTCTGGAAAAAGGTGAGAAGGTAGCCGATCTACACACAAAGGTAAAAGAATTAACTACCGGACTCGAGAACCTCGGTGAAATGGTAACCAACCAGGACATCATACGCTACGCGCTCAATGCTTTTCCTAGAACTCCATAATGGACGTCAATCATCGACACCTACTACATTTCAAAGGACTTGGAGGTAAGTACTCTAGAGGAGTTATTTTCTACTCTTGAATTACATGAAACCAGATGTGTAGGAACAACAAAGGAATCAAGTCAGATAATGGCGCTAAACGTAACCAAGAAGGATGAACCCGAGTCAAACTCAGAAGAAGATCAAGAAGCATATATGGTAAGGAATTTTAAAAAATTCTTTTGATCTAATAAATTTAAAGAAATGTAGAATAAGAAGAATCTAAGAAATGAAGAAGGGTTCGTTGCTACCAGTGTCAAAAAGAAGGACACTTAAAAGAGGACTGTCTAGAACTCAAGAAGGATAAAGTGAAGATACCCAAGAAGCACAAGAATCTAAAAGCTACTTGGGACGATACTTCATCATTTGAATCCGAAGTACAAGAATATGTCGGACTAACGTTGATGGCAAGCTATGAAGGATAAATGCATCGATATGGTAAGTGAGGTATGTCTCTTACCTCCTGATCAACTTTATTTCGGTATTAAGGCTATGGCAAAGTCTATGTATAAATTAAAAAGTGAAAAATACTAAATTAAAAAATGAAAATTTAGAAATAAAAAGAACTTAACAAAATCTTGTCTGATAGAGGATTTTGATAAAATAAAACTTGAAAATGAAAAATTAAAAGAAGAAATAGGAAAATTGAAAAACTCTAACTGTTCAAATATTTCTATTTTTAGAAATTATAAAGGTTTAAACTGGTACTATAGGTTTTATAAAAATCAGATTAGAAAAATATCAAAAGCTTATGTACCTAGAAAATACCTGATTAATCCTGTAGGATGGAATCTATATTGCGTTCCAAAGTCGAGTTTAACTTGAAATGTTAATTAAATTTAGTGCTTTCAGCGAGAAAATTAAATAATGAATTTCTTTATAAGACTTTGTCTAAGAAAGTGGTTGTTGCTCCAATAACCAAGAAGGCCTAGTGCCTCACTACTGTCTGGAAGCCAAGTATTGAAATAAAAGTTTAATTGACTAACTGAAAAAACATTAAAATTAAAATTACTTAATGCTTTAAAGGGTTACTCATTTTTTCTTTTTGGAAATTACCTTTGGCTTGTAAAAAGCACCCCATTTTCTATGTGATCAAAGGGGGAGAAGAAGGTTAAGTCTAGGGGGAGGTGTATTTAAAATTTCTTTCATTAAAAAATCTTACTTACACTTATTTTTCAACATTATTTGTTTTTACATTATGTTTGTTTTATCCTAGCTTAACTTGGGTTGTTCACATCAAAAAGGGGGAGATTGGGTGGACCCCAAGGTGTTTTGATGTGATCAAACAAGTTAAGGTAGGTCCTGTTTAGTTTAACCCTTGTGTCTAAGTATGCAGAAGCTTAGGAACACAGGAAGTCGAGCGGAAGACGCGACTAGCGAGAAGGATGGCATGGGGAGAGAGCCGACGGGCTTGGTGCGTCTGAGGGACGAGGTGACCAAGGAAGAGTACACCGGTGGACGAGAAGAACGTATGCGATGTTCGAGGGACGAGAAACCGGGAAGGAAGGCTACTCGAGGAGAAGGTCGGAAGTTGGGTTCGGGCGAGCCCTATTCCGGATGGCCGAGATCACCCAAGCTAGCGGAGCCGAAACGGAAGACCTGGACCGAGGTGAGTAGCACTGGAGCAGAAGGCCCGGACCAGAAATTCAACTGGGTTAACTTAGTGGTATGGGCGCCTAGATCCATTCCGAGCGCCCGAACCGTCCAGGCGCCTGGTTCCATTCCGGACGCCCGAAGTTGGCTTTTTGACCAGATCATGTTTGATCTATTCTATTGGGGATAAAGTTTTATCCCCCGCAGGGCGCTCGGAACCCCTTCGGGGCACCCCGACCAAGGCTATAAATAAAGCCTTGGTCCAGAACCTTTTCATTAATCACAAGTAATTCAACTCCAGCACTTGTATGCTCCATTTTAGAGTTAAGCTTCTATTTCTTGTGTGTTAACGTTGTAAAAGGCTTCTCCGCCTAGAGGAGATCTTTTAGTACACTTTTCATCTGTCTTGGATTAACAACCTCCCAAGTTGTAACCAAGTAAATTGTGAGCCTCATTTTTTCTGTTCTATTTTGTTTACTCTGTTTATGCAAGTGCTTTAGTTGAAAATCCGAGAAATGGATTACTTTATTTTGCAGGGCAATTCACCCCTCCCCTCTTGCTGACCTCCAAAAGGGACCAACAAATTCATCCTCGAATTTAGGTCTTCATCACCTACCTCAAAAGGACTCAAATCAACCACATTAAATGTTACAATTTTGTAAGCATTGTCATTAATTCTTTCCAACACTTGGAATGGTCCTTCTCCTCTTGGTTGAAGATTTGATTTCCTTTGGGTAGGAAACCGTTCCTTCCTCATATGAACCCACACCCAATCACCAGGTTCAAGGACAACTCTTTTTCTCCCTTTATTGGCTCGATTTGCATATTGCTCCATTTTCTTCTCAATTTGAGCTTTAACTTGCTCATGAAGCTTCTTCACATATTCTGCCTTTCTTTTGCCATCCTTGTGAACTAAAGAAGAAGTGTTAGGTAAAGGAAGCAAATCAAGAGGTGTTAGTGGATTGAACCCATAAACAATCTCAAAAGGAGAAAATTGAGTAGTAGACAGCCTATTATAAGCAAATTCAACATGAGGTAAATATTCTTTACAAGACTTAATGTTCTTCTTAATAATTGCTCCAAGAAATTCTCGTAAGACATGGTTCATAAGCCTCATAAAAGTGCTTGGTGCATTAGTTATCCCAAAAGGCATTACCAACTATTCATACAATCCATATTTGATTTTGAAAGCTTTTTTCCATTCATCCCCTTCCCTTATCCTAATTTGATGGTACCCACTTTTCAAATCAATTTTAAAAAAGAAGTAAGCACCATGCAATTCATCAAGCAAATCATCAAGTCTAGGGATAGGATGTCTATACCGAATTGTGATGTTGTTGATGACTCTACAGTCAGTGCACATCCTCCATGATCCATCCTTTTTATGCACCAAAATTACGGGTACAACACAAGGAATTAAACTTTCTCTAACCCATCCTTTTTGCAATAACTCCTCCACTTAATTTTGTATCTTCTTTGTTTCTTGAGGGTTGTTCCTATAAGCTGGCCTATTGGGCAGAGAAGCGCCAGGAATAAGGTCTTTTTGGTGTTCAATCCCCCTCATTGGAGGCAAACCGTGAGGTACTACCTTGGGAAACACATCCTCAAAATCCTGCAACATAACAACAACATCACTAGGCAAGGAGTTAGTATTAGATTTCAAGCAAGTTTCCTTGCACAAAAGAAGAAATATAGGCTACCTTGTCAAAAAAGCTTTCTTCGCCTCACTTCCTCTTGTAAACAAATTTTCTATTTTTCTCTCTTTATTTTCCTCATTCTCTCTTTTCTTTTGAATTTTGTCCTCAAAATCAAGTATTTTCTTTTTCACACTCTCTTTCTTTTTGTTAAGCTTTTGCTCTTCTTTTTCTCTTTTCTCTCTCATTTTTATTTGATCCTCACAAACCTCCCTAGGTGATAAGGGTACAAGTGTGACTTTGTGAGAATTATGGACAAAAGAGAACTTGTTGGAGAATCCATCATGGTGAGCTCGCCTATCAAACTGGCAAGGTCTTCCAAGAAGAATGTGGCTTGCCTCTATAGGTACAATATCACATAGAACATGATCTTCATATTTGCCAATGGAGAAATTAATCAACACTTGCTGGTTCACTACCAATTCACCACTATTACTTAGCCATTGGAGTTTATATGGTCTTGCATGTGGTGTAGTCTTGAGTTTAGCCAATGTGCTTGCCACATTGGTACAACTTCCACCATCAATGATCATAGAGCATATCTTACCTTGAATAAGGTAGCGGGTATGAAAAATATTTTCTCTTTGGTCCTCCTCATGCTCCTTGGCTTGGCTTCCTAATAATCTCCTAACCACCAAGAGATCTTCATCTTGCGCATAGGCTGCTCCATCATTTTCCTCATCGCTTGAGGAAGAGGAATGAGAAGAAATTTCTTTACTAGAGATACTCCCATTATCCCTCACCACCATAGTCTTCTTATTCGGGCATTCAAATGCAATATGACCTTTTCCCAAACACCTAAAACACTTGATATCCCTACTCTTAGAAGTGGAAGAAGAGGTAGTAGGAATAGGCTTCTTAGTGCTTGCTGCCTCCTTAGAATTTGAAGAAGAACCCTCCATCTTTGGCTTGTCCTTCCAACTTGAAGAGTAGTTTGGAGAAGATGATTTCTTTATAACGCCCTTTCTCTTTAATTGTTGCTCTATTTTCATTGCTTGATGCACTTAGTCGTCAAGCTCCACATAATGTTGTAACTCCACAATATCTCCAATATCTCAGTTTAGGCCATGGAGAAATCGAGCCATGGTAGCTTCCCTATCCTCCACAATATTGGCTCTAATCAAAGCCACCTCCATCTCCTTGTAGTAATCATCCACACTCCTACTCCCTTGGGTGAGTCTTTGTAATTTGTTGTGCAATTCCCTGTGGTAGTGGGAAGGCACAAATCTCCTTCTCATCAAAGTCTTCATTTCATCCCAAGTGTTGATAGGATGCTCTCCATACCTTCTTCTCTCCTTTTGCAATTGATCCCACCAAATTAAGCATAATCGGTGAACTCAAGGGCAACCACTTTACTTTCTTTGCATCATTGTAATTGTGGCATGAGAAGATTTGCTCTATTTTCATCTCTCACTCAAGATATGTTTCGGGGTCATTCCTTGTAACACCCATAGGATATCTAGCAAGTTTATATATTTTTACCATGGTTAAAAATAGGCCTTATGTGGAAATTTGCAAAAAATAATAAAATAGAACCAAAAAGAGATGACCAAGGTTTGAACCTTGGACCTCTTACTAGATACATGTATGTGATAACCAATGAATCAAGAAAATGTATTGTTAGGAAGAGAAGGGACAATATAGTTAAGAGTAAGAGAAGGTTTCTTTCATTTAGGAAGAGAAGTTGGAATTGTCTTCTTCCTCTCAAAGGAAAAGAGGATTCTTGCTTTCTCTTTTCATTAAGGGATGAGTAAAAGAAAAGAGAAGGAAAAAATTCATTTTCCCTTCTTCTTTTCATGAGGAATAAAAGGAGAAAAGAAAGAGAAAATTTCATTTTCTTCTCTTCCTCCTCCCTCCTCCTCTCCACCGTGACCAAGAACTCTCCTCCTCCACACCATTGCCGAAACCCAATCAAGAGAAGCTCCTCTCTAGGAAGGCTCCACAAGCAAGGTTTCTTCCCTAAGTAAATCAAACAAGGATGTGAGTATCCCCTCACTGCAGTACAAGTAGTTATCAATTTTCTTTGTATGTGAATGTTATTGAAACCTTAGAGATCTCCTTGCAAGTTTCGGCCAAGATAGGTTAGTGGTCACTTAGGATAAACTAGTTTACAAGTTATGCTCTATGTTGTACAAAAAAAAAAAAAGAAATTTAGAACCTCACCTTGAAGTTTCGGCCAAGACAAAAAGAGAAGGTTTAGAGCAAAGTTTCTTTTGGTAACATGCTTGTCTATGTTCCTTCATGATATAGGATCTTTTATATGTTGTTAGCTAAGTTGAATACTTCATATGATATTAAAAAGTTTAAGAACTCTAACCTAATGTTTCGGCCAAGATGAGTTATAAGGTTTAGGGCAAAACTTTAAAAAGGAAACATATTGTTTATGCTCCTAAAACTTGTTAGACTTTCTTATATGTTGATAGCTTAGGTTTTTTTTTCATGCTCCATGTTGTATAAAATTAGGATAAGTTTATCTTCAAGTTTCGGCCAAGAATAGGAATGAAATTTAGAGTAAGGTTTTTGAAACTTAAATGATAATATGTTGTTTATGCCCCCTCATGATGATGAACTCTTATGTGTTGATAGCTTAGATTTTTTTTATGCTTCATGTTGTATGAAAAAAAAAAATGAAACCCCTAGTGGAGTTTCGGCCAAGATAAGATATGAGGCTTAGGGTAAAAATTTAAAATCTAAACATGCTTGGTTATGTTCATTCATGAGGTATGATACCTTGTATGAAGTTAGGTTAAGACTTTATGTTACATATTGCACTAGAAGACTTGAAACCCTACTTGTAGGTTTCGGCCAAGGTAGAGTGTAAGCTTAGAGTTAAGTTTTTCTAACCTAATTATGCTTAGTTGTGTTTCTACATGTTGTATGATCTTTTGTATGAGATTAGATCAGTTTCCATGCTACATGTACAAATGAATCTTAGAACCTCACCTTAGGGTTCGGCCAAGCAAGTATATGAGCTTAGAGCAAGGTCTTGAAATTTAACCATGCTTGTTTATGCTTCTTTATGATGTATGATTATTTATCTATAGTTGGTTGAAGTTTCATGCTTCTTATTGTGGCCAAAGTTTAGAATTCATGCTAGTAAGGTTTCGACCAAGATTGAAAGAATAGGTTTAGGGAAAAGTTTTTGAACCTAACTATGCATGCTTATGTTTCCTCATGTTGTATGATTCTTGATATATGGTTAGTTTAAGTTTCATGCTTCATGATATGACAAGATATGTTATGCTTCATGATATGAGATGATATGCTATGTTTCATGGAATGATATAGGCTATACTTCATGATATGATATATGCTATGCTTCATGATATGATATGATATGCTTCATGATATGATATATGCTAAGTTTCATGAGATGATATGCTATGCTTCATGACATGATAAATGCTATGTTTCATGTAACATGCTATGCTCTATGTTATGATAAGAACATGTTATGGTTTATGAGATATGTAAAATACCGGAAATAGGCGAATATTAATAAGGGAATTTTCTGGAATTTTTGGACATTTTTCGGGAATTTTTCGGAGCTCGTACGGACGAGTTCACGGGGATAAAAACGGGGCCCGGGAAAGCCTATTTAGGCTACCCCATTTAAGAGAGGAAAAGTTTGCTTTTCTTTTATTTCTTTTCTTTGTTTGTTTTTATTTTCTTTTCCTCTGGTTTTATTTGTCGCTGTTTCCCTCTTCTCTTGCCCGAGTCCTCTTCTTCCTTTTCTCCCCGACGCCGCCGTGCCTCTCCTTGCCCTAACTGCCGGCCGGCGGTTTCTTCTTCCCGAACGCGGGCGGCCCGTTCATTTGCCGGAGCCCTAGCACCGCCGCCCGACCGCCTGTCCGAGCCAAACTCCTCTCCTCTGCTTGCCCTAGCCACCCGACGCCACCACAGCGATGCCGTCTGTGCCCAAATCCTCTCTACCGCCGGCGACGAGAGCCACCGCCGACCCCCTGTCGCCTTAGGTGTGGAGATACCGAGCACTAGCCGATCGCCTCTGCCCTAGTTGAGCAACACTGCCGCCGATCGAAGCCTCTCTCCATCTTCCTCCTCAACCTTGCATCGGCTGTTGTCCCTCTCTGCCCTAATGTTGTGATCCTTGCCCTCTCCACTGCATAGTGCCGACGCCGACCCACCTTCACTGGCCACCAGGTTCAGCCGTGCCCTAGGTCTTTCATCGGCACACCTCTGCTCAGGTGGTTTCCGGCCAGGAGCAAGAAGGGTCAAGTCTTAGTTCTTCCTGCTTGGTCCGATTATTTACAGTAAGGTAAAAGATTAGGTGGTCAGGTGGGTTGTGGTTTGATTTGTGGTTCCATTTATTGAACTAAACATGATCTCAGTGGGAAGGATTTCAGCAGGGGGATTCGGTTCCGTGGGGACTTCGTTTGGTTATAGCAGCACTCCAGTGAGCAGTTCCTTTGTTCCAGCATCAAGAGGGGCTGTGAATTGAGGTATCGTGTAAATTTTGATACATGATGAGTTAGGTTTATGTATAGTATTGGATTGGTATTGAATTTAATCCATTGCTTGTTTTGTTACATGGGATCAATTCCATTTCTAAGGAAGGATAAGGTTATTAAATAGGTTTGGAGATTTTTATTTAGCTATATAGCTAAATACATTATCTGTTTGATAATACAGGACCTTGACGCGAGACGGTATCTCGGAGTCAGATTGGACCTTTCTATTTTCGGAGGCGGGTACTTTTGACTTATGTCATTTGATATGCTTAGTAATTAAATTAACATGTTGCATTAATTGTGTTTCTTATCTGTTTCGGTTAATCACTACCCAAATCTTACATGCTTGATTGATTGATTGGTTTTGCATCTCAGGTATATTTTACCTGTTTATATATGCTTATAGGGGGTAGTGATATACCATGCTTCACCATGTTCAGGACCTAGGTTTTATACCTTCTGTGTACCTTTGATTCGATATGATTCGTTGACCTAGGGTGCACTTTTCTATATATATGGATTAGGTCAGGATGTTTATATGGTTATTGCCATGCATCATTTGCATGATTGCATGCTGTGCGATAGTCCGCTCCATTATTGTTGAGCACATCGCCAGTTACATGGATCTACACACACCACCACTCATGGGTTAGTGGTCGATTCAGGATGAGTGTGTTGCAGCAGGGACTCTGTTAGGCACCGTTGGTCCGCTCATGGGTAGTGTGACACAACGAGTTATCCGGCAGGGATTCCTCCCCGTCTTTGAGTACCGGGAGATGAGAGCATTGCGCTCCCCCATTTATGATTTGGGGTAGGAGGATAGGTGTACTCCGACAGCATCCCGTTCACTCGGTCACTCATCAGGAGTAGTGACGATAGAGTGCACGGTTGTCACAGCCCTACCCACTCGGCCTCACTTTTGTATTAGATGATCGACTGGCGTCAGGGGTGACCAGGACGCATCATTGGCATCATATGCATGATGCATTTATTGCTTGTGTTTGTGTTTGCTGCATTTATATGCTGCATATTGTTTGGATACCTATGTTTGACATGCATACAGGATTTCCTTATCCCTCGGATTGTTTGACCTTGTACTCAGGACCTGGTTAGTACAGTATTCTCCTGTTTATTTCAGATGCATTCTTATCTTTCTTATCAGGAGACTGTACGCATGATTAGTGTTAGGTGTTGTTTTTTTTACTTTGCATATCAATTGTACCTGCTGAGTGTTGGACTCACCCCGCTCCATTGTTGATATTTTCAGGTTGATGCTGTCAGTAGGGAGTTCCAGTCGCTAGTCCTCACTCCACGTAGTGCTGATCCTGCAGACCTCCAGGATATGTTTGGTTTTCTTTGGTTTCTTTCTGTTCTAGACGGTTTGAACTCGTTATGTTCTGGATTTATTTGCTTATGGACATGATATAGATTTTATTATATCGATGGATTTGGATTTGGTTTTTATTCTACTACATGCCTACCTGGATGGCAGAAGAGGTGAGTTCGTCGGTTTTGAGCTTTACGAGTGTAGTTGAGTAGGGTGGTTTTTGAGTCAGAGTATTATTACTGCGTGGTTGTGTCAGCCAGAGGCTGAATATATATATAAACTGCGTGGTGATTGATTTTTATTATTGTTATGATTCCAGCCGCATGTGGCTGAGTATTTAGTGCTTGTAGAAAATTTTTTATTGTCCATCGTACAGGGGAGATGTTGTCGAAATTTTCTCAGACAGGGACTCTTCTGGGGGCATGACAAGATATGTTATGAAAGGCTTATGTAAGAAGAAAAGCCTAAGAGATGCTTCCCTTAAGTTGGGATCAAGAGCACTCTTCATGATACGACAAAGAGATGCTTCCCTTAAGTTGGGATCAAGAGCTCTCTTCATGATATGACATGTATGAAAAGACAAGAACATGATATGTATGATAACATGATAAGAAACATGATATATGATATGTATGACATGCTATTTTACTTTTTGTATGGCTTGTACCAAGGGTGGGCTCCATAAGCGCCCCGAGGTCAATGGTCTATGAAACGGGCCTCGTAAAAAGGGATGGGCTTCTTAGTACGCCCCTAGGTCGACGGACTATGAATGGACCTAGATCCCTAGTAGGTTCGGGGCTAGCTACCCTGTCCTAGGGATTGCGCGCATTTATGTATGTATGTGGTACAAGTCGGGCCCTTATGTTGATATTATGTTCAAGTATGTATATGATATGTTTTAAAAAAAAACATGTTGCATATGTTCATTTCATTATGCATGTTTTCAAAGGAACATCTTGCATCTACATGTACATGTTATATGATTTCCTTCACACTTATTAAAGATACTTTTGAAATCATGTTTATGATGCTTGGATGATCATGTTATTAGTTCATGTTATGTACTCACATGTTATGATATGTTTCATGTTATGTCCTCACCTGCTATGATATGTTTCATGATATATTCTCACATGCTATGATATGTTTATGTTATGTTCTCACATGCTATGATATGGTTATGTTATGTTTTCACATGCTATGATATGTTTTATGTGTATGTATGATTTATGGTTTTATGAGTAGGAAAAGAACTTACTAAGCCTTAGGGCTTATAGTTTTTATGTTTCCTTGTACTGCAGAGAAAGGCAAGGAATGGATGAACTAAGGGGGAGCAGCAGGAAAGGCAGGGAGTGTGTGTGGAAGTGGCATGGTGGATAGATCTAGTTTAGTTTTAAAACTTTATTTGGTTGAATTGTGCATGTGAGCTAAGTTTGGACCTTATGTTTATGATGATAACTTGAACTAGTATGCTATGCATTTATGATGTCTTATTTCATGTCAGTAGATTTATAAGATCATGATTCATGTTCAAGTAGCAATATAGATTAAGTTATGCATGAATATTAGTATGATTTATGGTTCACATGCCACATTTAAAATAATAAAAAAATGCATATGATAAAATAGAATGAAAATTTTAATAAATATCTTCCGCTGCCATGAGATCATATGCACATGTATGTTAGGTAGCTGTAAGTAACCCCGTCCCTTTAGGGTAGTCTATGTATCTATAGGAGGGGCGGGCGTTACAGTTTGGTATCAGAGCCAAGTTGCAAGGAGATCTTGGTGATAAACTCTAATACTAAGCCTGGAGGTTTAGAGTTCGAATCCTGGGGGAGGCAAAAATCCACTGCCAGGGGTGGAAAGTCCTAGTGAGTAACGACACGGCCAAAGGGTCGTCGGTCGATGACATGAGAGGTCGCCAAATGGGCCGACGACATAAGGGCCGCTAGTTGGGCCACCATAAGGGCCGCCCAAGAGGCCAAAAAGGGCCGAGTCGTTACATTCCTCCCTTGGAAGGAAGATATATGGACTTTCACACCTCCTAGATCATCTTCTCACCTATGGTCTCTACCTCCTCTTTCATGTCTTCTTCCCCCTTCATGCCTCCTTCTTTCTCATGGTGAATTATAGAATGAGTCACTTTGACGAGATTCTTCATGATTAGAATTGCCCCCATGGTTGGAAACTTTCTCCTTCAAGTCGGTCCATCCTTTCGTGTATTTCTTCAAGTTGTCTTTGAAGCATTCTCTCAAATTGTTAAGTGCCTCCATTTGAAGCCTATTAAGATCTCTCCTAGGGGAATGAGGTGATTTCCCCCCACTCATGCTTACAAAACAAGATGACAAGGAAAATTACAAAAGAAATGTTAGATGGACCTCACCACTCTACTCACGTGGTTGCACTCAAATTTATCCACTCAGCTTCCTTTATAAGCTCTTAAGGAAACAACCTTTTCAATGTCTTTCTCAAGACAACAAGTAGACAATCAAGTGAACAAGAAACCAACAAGAGAAATATGAGTTGAATAAGAGAAATAAATGGATAAAATGAGAAATTCAGCAATGATCAAGAGTAATGAAAGGAATATCTTTGAATTCAGATTTACAAAGAAAGAATATTGTGTCACGCCCCGAGGGAGTCCCTGTCCGAAGAAATTTCGGCAGCACCTCCCCTGTACGGGTGACAATCTGAAGCAATTCTACATACAAAATATACATCAGCCACAAGCGGCTGGAATATACACACAACCACGCAGTTTATATCATCAGCCCACTCGGCTGGAACAAAATAAATAACCACGCAGTTATATATATATTTAACAGCCTACACGGCTGTACTAAAACCAAAAACACAGCGGAAAAAGACAACACATACAACCCAAAACGAAAACTGCTAGCCGGCTAGGCTTACACAATAAACAAAGCAACATTTCCAGAAACAAAACCGGAACACAGAACCAAAAAACTCACATATCATATACCATGATAAAACAGCAAAAAGACAGCGACATGTCTTCTGATGTGAAGCGGAGACCAGCAAAACAGGATGCTCCAAGCGACACCATAAATAACCTGGTACCTGAAAAAGATAGTGTCCACGGGGGTGAGTTCAACAACTCAGCGAATACCAATAGACATGCCTAGTAAGATATATCTAACAGTAATAAACATGGAATACAGCTTCCGAATAATATATAGGAAATATACAAAACTGAAAAGTAACCAAGGAAGTTGTACTCACCAGGAACTCCTATCCTGAACTAAAGGATCATCAAACCGATACGCAGTATGTCTCCTGTATGCATGTCAAACAAATGCATCCACCAAAATGCAGCATATAAGTGCAGCAAATAAATGCAATCAATGCATGTGATGACCGTGCACTCTAACATCACTGCTCCTGAACAGTGACCGAGTGGACGGAATGCTGTCGGAGTACTCCTGTCCTCTGACCTCAAATCATAAATGGGGGAGCTCAATGCTCTCATCTCCCGGTACACGATGACGGGGAGGTATCTCTGCCGGCTACCACGTTGAGTCACCTGACCAACGGAGCCAAACAAAGTCCACCGTCTGCCGGCTACCACACTACTACACTAAATGCCAGCGGAGCCAAACAGAGCGGAACTGTCTGCCGGCTACCACACTCAGTCACCTGACCAACGGAGCCAAACAGCAGAACCGCCACACACCTGCCTGATAAACCACTAATCCATGAGTGGTGGTGTGTGCAGTACATGTAACTGGCGATGGGCTCAACCATAGTGGAGCCGACAATCGCACAGCATGCAATCATGATGCATGACACTAAGCATAGCAAAACTGATCAACATAACCATATCCATATATATATAAAATGAGTACTGTAAAATCGATGGTCACATACCAAGATCTAGAGTACATAGGTCAGATAGAATATCAAAAACCTATGTCCTGAACATAATAAGTATGGAATATCCTGATCAGCATAGAAAAAATCCATATATACATAATATGGGTACCACAGTATCAGTATGTCAAATCCACGGATCTAGGGTATACAGGTCCTCTATGGTATAACAACCTAGATCCTAAACATATCCCCCTTCCATAGCATATGTACCAACAATATGCACAGATCAAAGCCACAAGGTCTAGGTACACGAATCATATATGATATACCAATAGAAATACACAATCCAGGCATGACATAAAAACCTAAGTATCAGATAATTTGGATACACATGCCAGAAACAAAATCCAGAGCCTAATCCTAACCTCAGTAAAGCATGGTATGTCACTCTAGAAACTAAGATACTCATGGCAATAAGATACTCATGGCAACAAATCACGAGATATAAGCACGGATACATCACAGGCGACAACCTAACATGCTATGGATATCAAACAGTGACATACCAAAGGCAAACATGTTCATTGCTTGTAGTTATAAAATACTATGCATATCCAAATGACAATATCATAAAAGATAAGTCAAGAGGTACCCGCCTCCAATGTAGATCGTGTTGTATGTCCTCTAATCAGAGCTCTTGTCTCAAATCAAAACCCTGAAATAAATATACAATCAACAATTAGGTTTATCGTAGATCGGATAATGCAAGCCGAAACCTCAATAAATCAAATCTTATTGTAACGACCCGGCCCTTTGGCCTCTTGGGCGGCCCTTGTGGCGGCCCAACTGGCGGCCCTTATGTCGTCGGCCCATTTGGCCGTGTCGTTACTCACTAGGACTTTCCACCCCTGGCAGTGGATTTTTGCCTCCCTCGGGATTCGAACTCTAAACCTCCAGGCTTAAGTATTAGAGTTTTTGAATCCTGGTAACCAAGTGAGATTATCTCACTTGGTTACCAGGATTCAAAAACTCTAATACTTAAGCCTGGAGGTTTAGAGTTCGAATCCCGAGGGAGGCAATCAATAAGTCAAGTGAGATTAGAAGGTCCACCAACGTCTAAGAAATCTGAGCAAAATTGTCATTCTAAGCTCGGGGACGAACTTTCAATAAGTAGGGGAGATTGTAACACCCCTAGAAAGCCTAGATAAGAAAGTAAGGATAATGAGAGTACGAATGAAAAGAAGGTGTAAATATTCTAAGTTAAATATTAAGATGGATTTAGATGATTAAAACTTTATGAAAGAAAAATAAAGTTGAGAGTATAAATCATCTATGCATGATTTAAAATGTATGGAATTAATATGGACAAAAGGAAGAAATATGAGACAATATATATATGTATGAAATATTTATGCATAATGCATAATATAGTAATATACGAATTATTATGTACAAAAGAAAATAAAATGTTATGCATGATTTAAAATGTATGGAATTAATATGGACAAAAGGAAGAAATATGAGACAATATATATATGTATGAAATATTTATGCATAATGCATAATATAGTAATATACGAATTATTATGTACAAAAGAAAATAAAATGTTAGAAGAGAGATTGAACCTTGGATCTCTTGTAAGGAACATGTATAGGATACCAAAGGGGATAGGAGAATTATTGATAAGGAGAGAAAGGATTAAGTAGTTAAGAATAAGAAAGGATTCTTTCTACTTAAAAGGAAAAGGAAGTAAAAAGAAATAAAAATATACATAAACAAGTTTTGATCCTTGGTTCTCTTGTGGATGCATGCATGTGTTAACCAAGTGGGATAGGAGAGGATATTGTAAGAGGAGAGATAGGAATTTTAATTAAAGGAGAGAAAAGAGAGAAATTAAGGGAAAGAAAAGAGAGAACTCAAAAGGCATTTCTCTAGAATATTCTTGTCATTTAAGGGGAGAAATGAATAGGGAGGATGGATCAAGTCAAGTTTCCTCCCTCATTTTAGTATAAATAGGCATGGAGGGTGACTTCAACTTCATCCCCACTCATTCTCCTCCTCTCCTCCCTTCTGAGCCGTGACTCACCTCTCCCTCCTTCTTCTTGTTGCCGAGCAACACAAGAGGAAGAACCTCTTCTTCCTCTTCACTCTCTCCCTCTTTCTCTCTTGTTGTTGCCGAGCAACACAAGAGGAAAGAGAAGCCTCTTCTTCCTCCTCCTCTCCACCAAAAGACCTAGCCACTCCTCTCCTCCATTGGTGCCGAGCAAAGCAAGCAAGGAAGAAAGGTCCAAGCAAGTTCTCAACTCTAGGAAACTTAAGCGAAGAAGGTAAGCTTCCCCTCACCTGTGGTACAAGGCTTTTTATATATTTTTCAGATTTTATGAGGATTTTAAAACCTAGAAACAAGTTTGAGAAAATTCGGTTAAGAAGAGCTTTCGAAATCTAGTGAGGTTTAACTAAGTCTACACTACATGATAGATTTTCTATGCCATAGAAAAGGGATCTTCTTCATGTTTTTACACCTATATGATGCTTGATCAAAGGAGTACTTAACCCTAGAATTTCGGCCAAAAATATTTTTAAGAGGCTAGGGAAATTATTGTTTTACCCAACTAGTACGAGGTTCTCCCTATGAAATGTTAAGGATCATGTATTTGTTTTCTTGTTTAGAAGATAATTGAAAATAAAAGAAAAAAAAAGGGAAAGGAACCTAGGAAGTGTTATACATAATGAGAAAGAATGAAATTTATGCTATGTATATGCCATGATATGTGATAGCATAGGAAATGCTATACATAATGAGAAAAGAATGAAATTTATGTTATGTATATGTCATGATATGTGATAGCATAGGAAATACTATACATAATGAGAAAAGAATGAAATTTATGTTATATATATGCCATGATATGTGTTAGCATAGGAAATGCTATACATAATGAGAAAAGAATGAAATTTATGTTATGTAAATGCCATGATATGTGATAGCATAGGAAATGCTATACATAATGAAAAGAAATGAAAAATGAAATGCATGAAAGATTGTTAGGGATATGATATGATAGTTATGCATGATAAATTATTTTTGTATGGTTTGTACCAAGGGTGGGCTCCGTAAACGCCCCGGGGTCGATGGAATAAGACTCAGGCCTCGTCAGAAATGGACTTCTGAATGCCCTAGGTCGATGGAGTAAGACTCGGACCTAGTATGTATATATGGTAGGGTTCAAGACTTGCTACCTTGGACCTACTTAAGAAGCGCGCGCATTATGTATGTGGTACAAACCGGGATCCCCTCTAATGATGATATGAATTTCAAGTACTTATAAGTATAAGTTTTCAAATTCATGATGCATTGCCTACATATGTGCTTGAATTATCTGATGATTAGATATTATGTCACGTGATATTATGATATGACTATGAATATGATACCCTTGTATGTCGTATGCTTATGATACCTCGCATGATATTGATATGCAATGATATGAATTCGGTTTTAGTGAGTAGGAAAGGAACTTACTGAGCCATGAGTGCTCATAGCTTACTTTCCTTGTACCGCAGATAAAGAAGCTGGATGAGCTAGAGGAGCAACAGGAGGAGCAGATAGTGATGTGTGTGGTGGTGGCATGGCAAAGAACGATCCGGACAAATTAATATGATTAGTTATAGAATCAACATATGCACATTTGAACAAATCAGAATATGTGATATTATGCTTAATAAATTAAATTCTTTAAAGTTTTTATTCTTCCGCTGTTATAACTAAAGCATGTACGTAAGTAGTATAAGAACGTAGCGCCACCTTTGGTTGGGTAAGAAGGGTGGGCGTTACAGGTGGTATCAGAGCGAAGTTTTGCCAGCTCACTACACACACATCAAGCTCCTTCCTGTCGCTCCAAGTAAGTACAGTTGCATAATTTATTTGTATGCAAAAATAGTATGATACTCTAGGATGCATGAATGGTAGCCTAGGAAGGATACCTTAAGCTATACCCTAGAGAATGGTGCATGATGATAAGTAGGATGCATGAATGGTAGCCTAGATACAAGAACCTTAGGCTATAACATAAGAGGAATAATGAATCTTTAAAATCTTGTAGAAATGAACTATATCCCGTTCGAATACGATCCCGAGGATGTGGAATATTCTGGCGAATACCTCGAGTTCGCGGATGAACCCGATATGCTGGAATACTTCAATAACTATATGAGCGACTCGGAATCTCCGGAACACGGCGAGTTCGGAGAGGAGGATCTCGAGGAAATCGAGGAATGGAATTCGGACGATAATGAAGATGAAGATGCAGAAATTATGGAATATTATGAAGGAGAGAATGAGTTTCCTGAGATGGTCGAGGATGAATTTAACCTTGCTGAATACATGGAAATGGGTTTCAACCCCAACGATATAATAGACTTCGAGTGGGGACTGAACAACCTCGAGGGAGAACTAAATGAAGACCCGATGGAACTGGACGAACATGTTGAAGAAGACGAGGGAATGGATGAAGAGACAATAATCGACCCGGAAGAGGCATCGGAGATTCAACCTCCGATAATGCCTGATCCACCCCAGGATGATCTGGGCAAGTCGATACAGGTTGGGTTGATAATGACTACTGCTCTCATGTCCTTTATGGCAGGAGTAGTCGCAACCTACCTGGCCTTTTAAGAGAAGAAGTTATGTAATAAAAGCTTTTGATGAATAAAAAGAGTAGAAATGGTATCAATTTAAGCATAAGAATGATAATACCATCGGCTAGATCTTGACGCGTATGAATGGTAAGGTAACCTAAAGATGATATGACAACCTAAGAAAGAATACCTCAAACTCAAACATGGCATGAAACCTAGACATGATATGTTAGGATATTCATGCATAAATGATAACTTAGACTAATCTTGTTATCATTTAGGAAAATAAGTATGACTAGAAGACGAAATGCCAGAACGGAGGAGACCGTACCTCCACCTGATTGGGCACAAGTAGTTACTGAGCTACAACGACAGCTTACGGAACAGCAACAGATGATTGCTGCCATGATGAATCAACAAGGGAATCCTGCTACCCCAAATCAGAATAATACGACAACCATACCAGTAGTTGAACCGGAGCCGGTAGCAGCACCGGTACCATCAGTGAATCTGGCACCGGTAGTTCGTCAAGAAGCGTATCTGATCCAGTGGCAAAGACTGAGGCCAGAGAAATTCTCTGGAAATTGTGAAGCATGGGACGCACAAGCTTGGTTTAAGACAATGGAGAGCATGATAGAACTATTGGACTGGCCTGAGCATGAAAAAGTCAAATGCGTATCCTTCTGTCTCACAGGAGACGCCCGAATGTGGTGGGACAGAGTGAAAGTGAAAAGACCAGTGAACCAAATGAGTTGGGCAGATTTTGAGACGGAATTCTTCGAAGAATTCTTCCACACTCGGGTGACAAGTAGGCACTATGATGAATTCACCGAATTTCGGCAAGGTGACCTAACGGTGGAAGAAGCGATGAAAAGATTCAACCGCCTGGCATGATTATGCCCGGAATTAGTTAGGACGGAGGGAGAAAGGGTCAGGCTTATGCTAAAGATGCTCAGATCCGAAATAGCACTTAATGTGGCCGGCAGAGTTAACAGACCGCGGACCACAGAAGAGTTAATTAGCAGTGCCCTGAATACCGAACACTACCTGAAGGCACTAAGCAAGGACAAGAAGCAAGCTCAGATGGAAGAACTAGAAAATATTAAGGCCAACTGGAAAGGGAACCACGGCGGAAAGGGAAAACGACGGAATGACACTGAGATTGGTCCGTCCAACAAGTAGCTCAAGTTTTCTCAGTGCAATACATGTGGGAAGAAACATCCAGGGACATGTCGTACGGGCACTAATAAGTGCTACAACTGTGGGATAGAGGGTCATAAAGCAAAAGACTGTCGTAAGGGCAAAAATTAAATGCTACGACTGTGGACTGGAAGGACATCTATCTAGAGACTGCCCTACCAAAACTAAAGCACCACAATATGTTCTGAATCAAGGTGGTCCCGCAAGGTTACACCAACTGTAGACTTCAATTGAGGGACCTTCAATGAGTCAAGGGAGATTAGAAGCTCCACCAACGTCTAAGGGAATCTGAGCAGAAATTGTCATTCTAAGTTCGGGGACGAACTTTCAATAAGTAGGGGAGATTGTAACAACCCTAGAAAGCCTAGATAAGAAAGTAAGGATAATGAGAGTACGAATGAAAAGAAGGTGTAAATATTCTAAGTTAAATATTAAGATGGATTTAGATGATTAAAACTTTATGAAAGAAAAATAAAGTTGAGAGTATAAATCATCTATGCATGATTTAAAATGTATGGAATTAATATGGACAAAAGGAAGAAATATGAGATAATATATATATGTATGAAATATTTATGCATAATGCATAATATAGTAATATACAAATTATTATGTACAAAAGAAAATAAAATGTTAGAAGAGAGATTGAACCTTGGATCTCTTGTAAGGAACATGTATAGGATACCAAAGGGGATAGGAGAATTATTGATAAGGAGAGAAAGGATTAAGTAGTTAAGAATAAGAAAGGATTCTTTCTACTTAAAAGGAAAAGGAAGTAAAAAGAAATAAAAATATACATAAACAAGTTTTGATCCTTGGTTCTCTTGTGGATGCATGCATGTGTTAACCAAGTGGGATAGGAGAGGATATTGTAAGAGGAGAGATAGGAATTTTAATTAAAGGAGAGAAAAGAGAGAAATTAAGGGAAAGAAAAGAGAGAACTCAAAAGGCATTTCTCTAGAATATTCTTGTCATTTAAGGGGAGAAATGAATAGGGAGGATGGATCAAGTCAAGTTTCCTCCCTCATTTTAGTATAAATAGGCATGGAGGGGTGACTTCAACTTCATCCCCCACTCATTCTCCTCCTCTCCTCCCTTTTGTGCCGAGACTCACCTCTCCCTCTCTCTTCTTCTTCTTGTTGCCGAGCAACACAAGAGGAAGAACCTCTTCTTCCTCTTCACTCTCTCCTCTTTCTCTCTTGTTGTTGCCGAGCAACACAAGAGGAAAGAAGCCTCTTCTTCCTCCTCCTCTCCACCAAAAGACCTAGCCACTCCTCTCCTCCATTGGTGCCGAGCAAAGCAAGCAAGGAAGAAAGGTCCAAGCAAGTTCTCAACTCTAGGAAACTTAAGCGAAGAAGGTAAGCTTCCCCTCACCTGTGGTACAAGGCTTTTTATATATTTTTCAGATTTTATGAGGATTTTAAAACCTAGAAACAAGTTTGAGAAAATTCGGTTAAGAAGAGCTTTCGAAATCTAGTGAGGTTTAACTAAGTCTACACTACATGATAGATTTTCTATGCCATAGAAAAGGGATCTTCTTCATGTTTTTACACCTATATGATGCTTGATCAAAGGAGTACTTAACCCTAGAATTTCGGCCAAAAATATTTTTAAGAGGCTAGGGAAATTATTGTTTTACCCAACTAGTACGAGGTTCTCCCTATGAAATGTTAAGGATCATGTATTTGTTTTCTTGTTTAGAAGATAATTGAAAATAAAAGAAAAAAAAGGGAAAGGAACCTAGGAAGTGTTATACATAATGAGAAAGAATGAAATTTATGCTATGTATATGCCATGATATGTGATAGCATAGGAAATGCTATACATAATGAGAAAAGAATGAAATTTATGTTATGTATATGCCATGATATGTGATAGCATAGGAAATGCTATACATAATGAGAAAAGAATGAAATTTATGTTATGTATATGCCATGATATGTGTTAGCATAGGAAATGCTATACATAATGAGAAAAGAATGAAATTTATGTTATGTAAATGCCATGATATGTGATAGCATAGGAAATGCTATACATAATGAAAAGAAATGAAAAATGAAATGCATGAAAGATTGTTAGGGATATGATATGATAGTTATGCATGATAAATTATTTTTGTATGGTTTGTACCAAGGGTGGGCTCCGTAAACGCCCCGGGGTCGATGGAATAAGACTCGGGCCTCGTCAGAAATGAGCTTCTGAATGCCCTAGGTCGATGGAGTAAGACTCGGACCTAGTATGTATGTATGGTAGGGTTCAAGACTTGCTACCTTGGACCTACTTAAGAAGCGCGCGCATTATGTATGTGGTACAAACCGGGATCCCCTCTAATGATGATATGAATTTCAAGTACTTATAAGTATAAGTTTTCAAATTCATGATGCATTGCCTACATATGTGCTTGAATTATCTGATGATTAGATATTATGTCACGTGATATTATGATATGACTATGAATATGATACCCTTGTATGTCGTATGCTTATGATACCTCGCATGATATTGATATGCAATGATATGAATTCGGTTTTAGTGAGTAGGAAAGGAACTTACTGAGCCATGAGTGCTCATAGCTTACTTTCCTTGTACCGCAGATAAAGAAGCTGGATGAGCTAGAGGAGCAACAGGAGGAGCAGATAGTGATGTGTGTGGTGGTGGCTCGGCAAAGAACGATCCGGACAAATTAATATGATTAGTTATAGAATCAACATATGCACATTTGAACAAATCAGAATATGTGATATTATGCTTAATAAATTAAATTCTTTAAAGTTTTTATTCTTCCGCTGTTATAACTAAAGCATGTACGTAAGTAGTATAAGAACGTAGCGCCACCTTTGGTTGGGTAAGAAGGGTGGGCGTTACACTTATGACCTCACCCTTTTCTTCCAAAACTCATCCAACACCTGATAATCATTTTCTGTTAACATAATCCACCTTAACAATTCCTCAAATAAATGATTACTAATGAATCTAAATCTGTAACTAAACTCTAGTTAAATCCACAACTGGAAATGAAATCAAATCTCCAATCTCAACAGATTAATAAATTCAAAATCAATTAAAGATTATCAACTAGATGTCTAATCGGATTCAGTTCCTTACCCAAACAATCATCCAACTTCCTTCTTCCCAACCTTGCTAGTTGATCCACATCACACAACCCTGCAGAAAAGAACCTTACTGTTGGAATTAAACGAATCAAGAACAAGACCAAGCAATGGAGTTTACGGATCAAACATCAACCCAACTCACCTTGTCGTTACCTTACTTAAACCCCTTACTCTGAAGAGGAGATGGAGCCTAGGTCACAAGAGGGGTCGGTGGCACTTGGCAGAAGCGAAGAGAACGACTACCGGCACTAGTGCAGAGAGGAACAACACCATCGCTCCAATTCAGAGGCACGAGGAGGAAGGAGGAAAAGGAGGGAGTCGCGGTCGGCCGGCTAGGGCTCACAGACAGCGGCGCTCAGCCTCATCTTCTCATCGTAATCTCGGCTCGGGCAGAGAGAAGAGTGGTTGTGAAGACGGCTAGGGCACCGGTGCTAGGCAGAGGGACGAGCTCGGCCGGCAGTGGCTCGGGGAATCTGGTGGCCGGCGCTCGAAGAAGAGAAGGGAGGTCGGCCGATCGAAAGGAGTCGGTGTCGGCGCACAAGGGTTTCGACCGGCCGTTGTCGCTAGGGCAGTGGAAAGGAAACTTTGCCCGGCGACCAGCGCTAAGGCTCACCACAGAGGAAGCAGCCGGCGGTTTGTGCACGAGGAGAGAAGAAACGCCGTCTGTGCGGAGAAGGAAGTCGCCGAGTGAGGCTAGGGTTCACGGCAGGGAGAGAATAAATAAAATAAAGAAAACAAAAATAAAAGAAAAAGAAAAACTAAACTTTTCCTCACTTAAACGGGGCAACCTAAACAGGCTTTCCCCGGGCCCCGTTTTCATCCCCGTTAACTCGTTCGTACGAGTTCCGAAAAATTCCCGAAAATTTTTCAAAAATTCTGAAAAATTCCCTTATTAATATTTCTCTATTTTACCGGTATTTTACATATTGAGTCCTTTCAATTCGCAAATCCTCCTCATATTTTTTTCAATCAGAAACCAATGACTCTAATGATTGCTTTTTTTTTTTTGAGTTGAGGACCAAATAGTGAACAGAAATTTGCGATAGATATAGATGGAGAGATCAATAAAGATGGATAAGAACAAAGATGAAAATAAGACACAAACCTAAAAATCAAGGAGCCAAGGCTCTGATACCAAATGATAAAGAACCTTGTAAATGGATCGCTTGGGGAAGGGTATTGATGCCACACTCAAGCAAGATGAGAAAGTGAGTGATAAGTCATGGGGTTTGATCGCACAAGTTACCTTGATAAGATCATAATTAGTTCTTTGCCTAAGAACTAGAAGGAAGCTCTCACGAAAGAGAAACTAAAATTTTCATTCAAAACTTACTTGATTTGCCATACAAGAGTTCTCCTATTTAACATCCCCTAAGATCCCCTATGCACTAATTATGCAATAAATATCATGCTTGCATGCATGATATTTATTATCCACTAATACAACCACTAATCCCTAATACTAGCTTAATGCAACCATGCATGCATGGTATTTATTATACTAGCTTAGGAACTCTAAAAAAATGCATTAAAACCCCACAAAAGACATCAAAAATCACTTTAGAAACCCCCCTGCATACGAAAATGGTCCTTATGTTGGTTCAATTTCACTTTCAAATTGAAGGAATGTGATCTATTTAGTTGTTACCTCCATTGTGCATTGATCCTCCTTTTCCTTGAGCCCCATTATTAAGCCTTCCAAAGCTTGCTTCATTCTCTTAGTCTTGGACCTTGTCATGGGTCCCCCATTCCCTTCAATGCCTCTTCTTGGCTCACATCAATGTGACACATTTAAGGTCAGTTTTGAGTGTGTTAAAAGAAGTTTTTTGCTAACCTCAATAAATGCTCCTTTTGTACAGAGAAAGTTGTGTTTCTTGGTATTATTGTTAGTGCTAAAGGCATTGAGATGGATGAGGAAAAGGTGAAAGCAATCCAAGAGTAGCTAACACCAAGTGAGGAGTTTCTATGGTTTGGCTAGCTTTTATAGATGGTTTATTGCGACTTTAGCAATATTGCAACTCCTCTTACTAAAGTCATCAAGAAAAATGAGTCATTCAAGTGAGGAGAGGAGCAAGAGAAGGCATTCAATACTTTGAAAGAAAAACTAAGTTATGATCCTTTACTAATCCTACCAGATTTTTCTAAAATCTTTGAAATCGAATGTGATGCTTTTGGTGTTGGTATTGGTGCTGTGCTCATGCAGGAGATGACACCCATTGCTTACTTTAGTGAGAAGTTGAGTGGAGCTACTCTCAACTATCCCACATACGACAAGGAGATGTACACATTGGTGAGGGCATTAGAGACATGGCAACATTACCTATGGCCAAAAGAATTTGTGATTCACACAGATCATCAATCTCTAAATTATTTGAAGAGCCAACATAAGTTGAATCAACACCATGCTAAATGGATGACATTCATTGAGACTTTTCCTTATGTGATCAGATACAAGTAAGGAAAAGAGAACGTGGTTGCTGATGCATTATCTCGAAGGTATGCTTTACTTTCCACTTTGGATATGAAATTAATTGGATTTGAATACATCAAGGATTTATATACTAACGATGTTGATTTTTCTGATGTGTTCAAAGCATACGACAAGGTTGCATTTGGTAAGTTCTATAGGTGTATGGGATTTTGTTTCATGAAAATAGATTGTGTGTGCTTATGTGTTCATTGCGTGAATTGTTTAGTAGTGATCCTATCTGAAATTTGTGAAGTAGTGCACTGGCTCCGGTGAATGGCGATCCTTGAGGAAGATGCCTTCTCAAGATCTAGAAGAACCTCTACACGATCCTAAGACCGGGGTGGGGATTCCTGGCTAGGTCCTCCGATGCTCAAGTCAATTTCTCTCTCAAGGGTGGAAGAAGAACAAGAAGAACTGTAACTGAAGTACTTTGAAATAGAGTATAGATGCTAGAACTTGCGTACCTTGCCAACCGAGAGGATCCCCCTTTTTATATTACCTCATGCAACCTCCGTAGTCATGAAGTGGTCCCCGATTTGTTAGAGTTTGTTAGGAGATGAAGTCATCTTCCAAGCTTCGTGCAATAATCTTTTTAAGGAATCTTTTTTTTACTCCAGATGTACCTCTTTTATCGTTTATGACTCATATTTATGATGATATATGCATAACATGTCATTATAACTGAAGAAGCTTATAGAAGATATTTCCCGCCAAGTTTATCAGGTTGTCATACTTATATACTTCTGTTAAGCATGTCTCGACTGATTGTTCAAGCCGGTCGTGTATATATTGAGAATACATTCTATTAAACATGTTTCGGTCAAGAATGCTTATGAATTTTATAAGGTTGAGTGCCCTTACGCTCGGTCGGGTTCAGCCTGTCTGAGCGCGTGAAGGCACCTTGGTGCTCGCTCGGCCTTCACTCGGTCGATAATGTACTGAGGACTTCTATAAGGCTAAGTACCTTTACGATCAGTTGGGCTTTGCCTGTTTGAGTGCATGAAGGCACCTTGGTGCTCATTCGGCCTTCAGTCGGCTCGTAATATATTACAGGCTTTTGGAAGGCTAAATGCCTTTACGCTCGGTTGGGGTTCATCTAACCGAGCGAGTGAAAGCACATGGGTGCTTGCTCGGCTTTCACTCGATCGGCCAGTAATATACTGCAAGCTTTCGAAAGGCTAAATGCCATTGCGCTCGGTTGGGCTTTACCTGACCGAGTGAGTGCAAGCACATGGGTGCTTGCTCGGCTTTCACTCGGCTGGTAATATACTACAAGCTTTTGTAAGGCTAAATGTCTTTACGTTCGGTCGGGCTTTGCCTGACCGAGCGCGTGCAAGCACATGGATGTTCGCTTGGCCTTTACTCGACGGTAATATACTACAAGATTTTGTAAGGCTAACTGCCTTTACGCTCGGTCGGGCTTTGCCTGACCGAGCGCGTGCAAGCGCATGAATGCTTGCTCAGCCTTCACTTGGTCGGTAATATACTACAAGCTTTTGTAAGGCTAAATATCTTTACGCTTGGTCGGGCTTTTCCTGACCGAGAGCGTGCAAGCACATGGGTGCTCACTCTGTTAGCTAGAGCCCTAGAGTCAATCATTTGATGATTGTATTTTGGACTTGTTGTATCATATTCTATATAAATAAACTCATTTGGTTTTTGGTTATTATACTTACTTGTATTAGTGCCAAATAAACTAAGTATAATAACGTCCTTGAGTAGAAGGTTCTTACCTATATCAATCGATTGGTTGAATCGATAGTGAGATGATATAGGGAACACTACTCTTAATCATTCCTAGTCGAGTATTAACATTCAGGGACAATGTTAATGCAATAAGAATAGCATGTAGGTCAACTCGATGACTTGATCTCACAAGTCATGGATATAGAGATATCAAGTTGACACATGGGTATGCATTAGAGAATGTATACTGAATGACCCGCCATGAGAAAGTATCATGGATCGTTATATGAGTGTCATCTACTTTCTCATGTGGCTATTAGTATGACTATTAGTCCTTAGACCTGAAGTCACCATGGTTCCCTACATAAGGAGTTATGTACTTTGGTTTCGTCAAACATCACTCGTAACTGGGTAGACTATAAAGGCGATTACTGGGTATGTAACAAATTATGCAGAGGGATGTGAGTGATGTAGATGAGATCTATCCCTCCTATATGACGGGAGAGACATCGATATTCTTGATAGAGTAAGACCACGAAGTGCATGGCCATGCCCAAATGAGTCAATATGAGATATTGAGCTCATTTGATTGAGTGAGTCTACTTGGAGTTCAAGATTTAGATTGATTAGAGGATGACATGGTCTATGCCTCACATTAATCAATCTAGATGTCTAGGATAGAAGGACACTTGTCATATATTGTGAAGAGTCACAATTGATAGTCACAAGGTGATGTTGGATCTCAACATTCTTGTAACTTGGGTAGTAATGATGTATTGCTAGATACCGCTCATTACTTATGCTTCTAAATGAGTTTAGGGGCATTGCCAACGTTACAAGAACCTATTGGGTCACACACAAAGAACAAGTGGATGGAGATTAGGTTCATATGATGAACCAAGAGGATTAGATTCATGTGATGAATCAAATTGGATTAAGAGTAATCCTAATTGGGCTAATTGAGTTGGACTCAAGTTGATTCATGTGTTCAATGAGTCTAATTTAGATTATGACTCATTGAATCAATTTAATTAAATGAATTAGATTCATTATATTAAATTGGCTTGAATTAAATGGTTGGATTAGATCAACCATGAGAGAGATTAAGTCAAGTTTGACTTGACTTGAGAGGAAGAGGAAGAGTCAAGTTTAACTTGACTTTATGCCACATCATTTGTGACTTGGCATTAGGAGAACTAATGATGATGTGCCACCTCATGGAGGTTACAACTATTCTCTTTAATGGCATCCACATTAATTGTGATTAATGTGAAGGGGGTTACACCACTTGATGGAAAAAGAGAAGTTTTCTTTTGGTGAGTAACTCTCATTCAAGTCATCTTCCTCCTCCTAAGCTCTCTTCTTGCTCCTTCTCTTCTCTTGGGTTTCAAGCAAGGGAGAAGAAAGGAGAGTGAATCTAATCCAAGAAGAAAAGTTAGTGAAAGTCACATAGAGATTTTAGAGGAGTGTGTTCTCTTCTTTTCCTTTCTTCTTCTTCCAATCCCATCCGAGAGCATCAAGAAGTGCTAGCACACTTGTGGTGTTCTCTTCTCCATCCTTGTGTATTAGAGAACACATCTTGTTCGTGTGGATACTTCTAGAGAGTTGTCTACTTTGACAACTAGAGATCCGACATCTCCTTGGACAAGCGGGACTCGCGAAGGGCACGCATCGAAGGTATAAGATTTTCTCCATGTAGATCTAAGTGTAGATCTAGGTAAACTTGTACTCGTAGTTTTTCGAAAAAATTTTTTTTGCACGGATCCGTTGGCTAGGGAGTTTCGGGGTTTCCGCGACGCGAAAAAGCGGTTTTCGCGACCCGAAAAACCCAACAGTGGTATCAGAGCCACGTGCGAAGATGAATACGAGTTTATTTTGGTTTTTATGAAAAATAAACATTCTGTGAATTTCTGTAATTTTAAGTTTTTAATAGTTTTTATGAGTATTTTTCTCGTAGAAGTGAAGCACAAGTGTTTCGACACTTGTAGGCTTCGACTACCGAGAAGAATTTTCCAAAACGGCAAAGTTTCACCCCAAAACTTTTTGAGACAGCGGGCTAAGGTGCTCTTGGATCACAAAGGAACCCTCGCGATGGTTAGATCGCGGGTAGGGGCGCTGCCCCTGGTCCCGCAAGGGGATTCGTTCCGTGATTGCGGCCGAAAACCGCTAAACAGGACCGCCGGAAAATTTTACTCATAAAATTGTAAAAAATTATGAAAAATTACAGAAAATTATGAAAATATATAATTTTGAATTATATATTATTTTTGTTATAGTCATGGCCCAAAAAGACCCAATATGAATGGATTTGTGTTGTAATTTATAATACGGCCTGCATGCCGTCATATGTTTGTGTGTGCTGTATTTGATACGCGACCTGCGCGTCGTGCCTCCCTATTTATATTCTGGTTGTAAATTAGATTTAGACTCAAATGTAACTCGAGTTTCAAAATTGTAATGTAAATTTTGAAGCGGTGGAAGGTCCACTTGAGACGGAGTTATGAGCAGGGCGCGAGCAACACGAGGTGGTCAAAGGAAGGAGCTTGAGAAGCTGTTGACCTTAGGTTGACCATCTGATCTTCTCATTGGCTTGAGAAGATCGTAGTAGGGCCATGACATAATCACAAAATTATTTAATTAATTACTTTTGTGTGTATGTGATGCATGCTAGTTAATTAAGTAATTAACTTAAGTCTTCATGCATGAACGAATTCTCATGCTTTGCATGCTTATTAGCGTTCTTCCGTTAAGTGCGGCCAGTCATGGATGGTTATGCCTAATTACGTGGATTAGGCCACGACTAGCAGTTGCGATTATCTTGGTTTCTCCTTGCTCATAGTCCTCCCAATGTTTTTTGATTAGCCCATTTAGTGCTTCCTTGAAACCCTTTGCCCGTAGTCTTGTAATTGGGCATTCTGGAAGTGATAACTGATCTCTCCTATCTTCAGCCCTTGGGTATCAGGATCATCCACCACTTCCTAGATAAAGTCTTTTAAAGGAATTGAATATTTAAACTCCTTACAGTAAACTCTAGGTTTAACTACAGAGACCTCAATCGAAGCATAAGATCGCTAGCCTCTTGTGTTAGTATTACAGGATCCAATCAAAGGAAAACTATATTAGTACACAGCGGAAACAATTAACTAGTTATCTCTTTCTTTGTATCTTAAAGACCTCTTGATCTTCTGTTGTATTCCTCTCCTCCTCTTGGACGTCGTGTGGGCGATGATCTACCAAGACAACACCACTCAAACCACTTCTTTGCCACCAAGACTTTCGGCCACCAAGGGATGCTAGAATAGGGAGCCTCCTCTTCTTCTTCTCCTCCAAGTAACCGGCCATAAGAAAATGGAGCCTCTTGATGCCGCCGGCCCTTGGTAAAGGAAACAAGGGGAGAATTGAAAGGAAAGAGGGCCGACCACAACAAGGATTAAAAGAAGAGACTTAGGTTGTGTTCTCCCATAAGGCACCATCTACCTCTCTTTTATAATCCTTAGTGAATGCAAAAAAGGAAAAATTTTAAATTAAAACCTTCCTATTATGTGTGGTCGGCCCTTATTTGGGCAACAATTAAGAAAAAATTTTAAATTAAAATTTCTCTTTTAAACCATTGTGGATAGCTACAAAAAAGGAAAGATTTTAAAATTAAAATATCTCTTTTAAATCTCTTTGTGGATGACTATAAAAGGAAATTTTTAAAAATTAAAATCTCTCTTTTAAATCACTTGGAAGATGACTATAAAAGAAAAAATTTTAAAAATTAAAATCTCTCTTTTAAATCCCTTGGAGGATGGCTACAAAATGAAAGATTTTAAAAATTAAAATCTCTCTTTTAAATCCCTTGGAGGATGGCTATAAAAGGAAAGATTTAAAAAAAATTGAAACTCCCTTTTAATTCCCTTGTGGCCGACCCCTTGCTTAGGCACCAAGCAAGGCTTGGCCAGCCACCTCTTGGGCTCCAAGCAAAGCTGATGTGAGCCCAGAAAAGGCATTGAAGGGAATTGGGGTACCCATGACGAGATCCAAGACTAAGAGAATGAAGCAAGCTTTGGAAGACTTAATAATGGGGCTCAAGGGAAAGGAGGATCAATGCACAATGGAGGCAACGACTAAATGGATCACATTCCTTCAAATTGAAAGTGAAATTGGACCAACATGAGGACCATTTTCGTATGCATTTTTGGGGGGATTTTTCTAAAGTGACTTTTGATGTCCTTTGTGGGTTTTTAATGCATTTTTTAGAGTTCCTAAGCTAGTATAATAAATACCATGAATGCATGGTTGCATTAAGCCAGTATTAGGGATTAGTGGTTGCATTAGTAGATAATAAATACCATGCATGCAAGCATGATATTTATTGCATAATTAGTGCATAGTGGATCTTAAGGGATGTTAAATAGGAGAACTCTTGTATGGAAAATCAAGTAAGTTTGAATGAAAATTTTAGTTTCTCTTTGGTGAGAGCTTCCTTCTAGTTCTTAGGCAAAGAACTAATTCCGATCTTATCAAGGCAACTTGTGGCGATCAAACCCCATGACTTATCACTCACCTTCTCATCTTGCTTGAGTGTGGCGTCGATACCCTTCCCCAAGCTGAATTTCAAGGCGATCCATTTACAAGGTTCCTTATCAAAAGCTTGGCCGACCCTTGCTTGGGCATCAAGCAAGGATGTGGCCGACCCATTACTTGGGTAAGAAGTGGACTTGGTTGGATACGAGGCTTTATACATAGAGGATACAACAGGGACCTAGAGGAGGAATTGACTTTTGCCTCCTGATGAGCTTGAGCTTCCTGTGTTTGACCCGAACACCCAATTCAAGTTCATCAATAATAACTCATACTACTAAAGAGTTATTATTTAACTACCGCACAAATCCCATATTACATTATGGGCTCCTTCTTATCATGAGTGTGTTCATCTCCCTATGTTTAAGATATCGAATGTCCATTAATTAAATGAGTTACCGACAACTTACTTAATTAACATCTAGCTCCAAGAGTAGTACCACTCAACTTCATTGTCATGTCGGAACAAAGTCCACCTGTAGGGTTTACATGACAATCCTTATTAGCTCCTCAAGGGGACATCATAATCAACAACACACCATATAAATAATATTATTTCTCAACTTATCGGGCCTATTGATTTAACGAATAAATCTCACCCTTTGATAAATTAAAGAAATAAATATTAAGTACATGTACTTGTTATTATATTGGGATTAAAAGTACACGCATCCATAATAACAGAGGTTTGTTCTTTTATGCAGTCAGTATAAAAAAAACAACCTCAAATGATCCTGCTCAATACACACATAGTGTACTAGTGTAATTTTATAGCCAAGATAAACTAATACCAAATTACACTACAACCATTCCAATGGTTTGTCCTAATCCATCTTGGTTGTGAGCTACTATTTATAATTTATAAGGAACTGATAACATGATCTTCTGTGTGACACCACACACCATGTTATCTACAGTATAAATTAAAAGGACAACTGCATTTAACTAAATGCAGACATTTGACCAATGTGATTTCTCATTTCAAAATAAATGTTCATACAAAAAACTAGGCTTTTAGTATACATTTTAACAGACTATGCACTAGAGGATTAGCACTTTCTAGGGTTCAGCTAAGACTACATGCACCACAAGAGGAGGATCCACTAGTCACAGAAAGGGTATGAAGTCACTTACATGACCTCAACAAGTTGTGGCAGGCCAAGTACTTTGTCACATCCTTTATGATCCATGACATGCAAAGATCTAGTTTATAGTAAAAAATGATTACGCTCACCTCAGATGTCTTTCACTGTCTATTTCTAGGTTACATAAAGGGAAGTAAGTTAAGGGATCAGATTATAACCGACCACTAAGTTGGTTAAGAAAGAACATGATATGATGACATATTGGATGGTGATCGTTTGATTGTAAGATTTGTACTTATGTGAGAGTTGGTATATATAAAAGTACAAACACATATATGACTTTGTATACCTTGATTATATACTTAAATATGATACTTCATCATAAATGAAGAGGTCTCTAGAGCATAGTCAAGTTGATTATCACATTATAAATTTATAAAATTAAACCGGATCAAATCCTAACAAAGATCAAGAAATTACTCTTCCATATAGTTATTTTGGATTTTCTAATTTATTTCTTCGTATAATATGCCAGTCAAGAGGATTGCTAAGTTGATGATTTTATTTTATTTTTAAAAAAAAACATAGGAAATAAAGATGCATATATAATCGGTATGTATGTTTAGTATATTTTTTATGAATCCATTTACCTTTTATTTAAAAAAATTAAAATGACTTTGCAATAGCATGTAAAATTAGCAAATTGAGCACAATTGTGATGTCTATCTCTTTCATCAAAAAACTCCAGCAGAATAACAGAAAATAAATAAACAAGCTCTAAAATGAAAAATGCTCATGAAGTCAACTTTGGTGACAAGCAAGGGCGTCATGGAAGAAAGAGAAAGGAGGTGGCGACGACGGCGACGGAGAGGAGAGGGTATGCTCCTGCGTGGGAACTTCTGGGTCCGGCGGATAGGTGCTGTGAAGTGGGCGGCGAGGAGGGTGGGGGGAGAGGCTCGGCGACGATGGCGAGGCGCATGCCGCCGTAGCAGAAGCCTCGGCTGCAGATGAAGTAGTAAGGACCGGTGTGGTTAAGCTGGAAGGCATAGCTCCGGCCTTTGCTGTAGTTGGAGATGGGGTTGGAGGCGTCGCACTTGTTGTACGCGGCCTCGTCAACCTGGATCACGTCCGCCATCCCCGACTGGTAGTAGAAGACTGCCATACACCCAAATTCCAACATTAATTTCTTTTTAAAAAACAGAGGAAGAATCGATTTAGGGAACGAACCGAGCCAGTCGCCGACATGGAAGGGCTTGTGCTTATCCACCCAGTCGGTGTAATTGACGTTGTAGTTCCATGCTTGGCTGTCGCCCACGGTGAACTTGTCGGGTGATGCCAACCGCGTCAGCGAGAGAAAAAGTAAGAACCTGGGCAGCAGCTTGCCGGCCATGATTTCTCTGATCTGAAGTCTAGAGTTAAGGAAGACGAACAATGGAATCCGGGAGGCGCGCGTTTAATGGGCTAGATTGGAATTTGGGAAAATAAATTAATGTATAAATTGAAGAAGAAGATGGCAAGGAAGCAGAAGACGAGAAAGACAGCACAGCAGGTGAGTCTTTAATTAGTGAGTGAATTGATGGCACATGCAGCAGCGTTGGTTGATGTGCTCATGTATTAATTGGCGTGGATGAGAGAGAAAATAAATGAGCACGCGCGCGAGCAATTAATAATGGTAGCCAGCATCCAATTTCCACTATTATTCAAATTATGTAGAATTTCAAATCATAGGATGGGCACGATATGATGGGATCGGATCTTCTTATCCTTTCATTCTGATCGGGATAAAAGGATTGATGGAAAATTATGACCCCTACTTATTAATAGGTGGTGAGTTATTATCTCTCACCAATATAAAAATTGGACCATGAGTTAATTTAGTTTTTACGGATTAGATGATTCACCCCGGATATGATGTGTCAATTAAAGCTAAAAGATATTATAGACAAAGTTAAAATGAGGATCTATCTTCTCATCGAGCGCTAGGATCCTCATTAAAAAATGACAGATTAAAATGCTAATTAAATAGAAGGAGTCTAATGTTTTCTATCCATAGTAAAATATCTAGTATATATTTAATTAGTCATCATCCGTCTGAATTCAAGAGAACCTCAATCAATCACAAAAATGATCGAGAATAATATTCGGATATGACTCAGGGACCTAGCGTCATGCTCTGAGTGTCTATTATATAATGAGTTGATCTAGTAATCAGTTAAATATATGTGCTTTCACTGTTCATTATTCCATCCTCTTATATATAGGCGGTCGGATAAATGACTAGCTTATTTTTGTCAAGTAAACATAAAGGGAAAATCTCAAAGAAACCCGACTGGATTTCCAAAGCTCAAATATTACTTCAGAGACAATCCTCCTAGCACAAGGATGATTGGCTGAAATTACTGGTTGGGCTTCTCAGGGGGCTTAGTTCTCCATTCTTCGAAAACAAATATCCCCCTGTATATGGTCGGTCAAGTTTATGAACCATTCGAACCTAGGGGCTTCGTTTCCCATTACTTTGTTATCGAATCTCCAACATTACACAATCTATATCCGAGTATATTGGTGCATCATTAGCACTAAAGGAGACAGTTTGGATCCGCAAGTTCATTACTGAACTTGGGGTGGTTCCTAGCATAGCTGATCCCATAGAGCTCTATTGTGACAACAATGTTAGCTAGAGCCCTAGAGCCAATCATTTGATGATTGTATTTTGGACTTGTTGTATCATATTCTATATAAATAAAGACATTTGATTTTTGGTTATTATACTTACTTGTATTGGTGCCAATAAACTAAGTATAATAACGTCCTTGAGTAGACGGTTCTCACCTCTATCAATCGGTTAGTTGAACCGATAGTGAGATGATATAGGGAACACTACTCTTAATCATTCCTAGTCGAGTATTAACATTCAGGGACAATGTTAATGCAATAAGATTAGCATGTAGGTCAACTCGATGACTTGATCTCATAAGTCATGGATATAGAGATATCAAGTTGACACATGGGTATGCATTGGAGAATGTATACTGAATGACCCGCCATAAGAAAGTATCATGAATCGTTATATAAGTGTCATATACTTTCTCATGTGACTATTAGTATGACTACTAGTCCTTAGACCTGAAGTCACCATGGTTCCCTACATAAGGAGTTATGTACTTTAGTTTCGTCAAACGTCACCCGTAACTGAGTGGACTATAAAGGCGATTACTGGGTATGTAACAAATTATGCGGAGGGATGTGAGTGATGTAGATGGGATCTATCCCTCCTATATAACGGGAGTGATATCGGTATTCTTGATAGAGTGAGACCACGAAGTGCATGGCCATGCCCAAATGAGTCAATATAGGATATTGAGCTCATTTGATCGAGTGAGTCTACTTGGAGTTCAAGATTTAGATTGGTCAGAGGATGACATGGTCTATGCCTCACATTGATCAATCTAGATGTCTAGGATAGAAGGACACTTGTCATATATTGTCAGGAGTCACAATTAGTAGTCACAAGGTGATGTTGGATTTCAACATTCTTGTAACATTGAGTAGTAATGATGTGTTGCTAGATACCGCTCATTACTTATGTTCCTAAATGAGTTTAGGGGCATTGCCAACGTTACAAGAACCTATAGGGTCACACACTAAGGACAATTAGATGGAGATTAAGTTCATATGATGAACCAAGAGGATTGGATTCATTTGATGAATCAAATTGGATTAAGAGTAATCCAAATTGGGCTAATTGAGTTGGACTCAAGTTGATTTATATATTCAATGAGTCTAATTTAGATTATGACTCATTAAATCAACTTAATTTAATGAATTAGATTCATTATATTAAGTTGGCTTGAATCAAATGGTTAGATTAGATCAACCATGGAAGAGATTTGGTCAAGTTTGACTTGACTTGAGAGGAAGAGGAAGAGTCAAGTTTGACTTGACTAATTTCCACATCATTGGTGAGATGGCAAGATGTGGACCAATGATGATGTGCCACATCATCAAAGTGTGCCACCTCATGGGAGTTACAACTCCATTCTCTTTAATGGCTACATTTAATGAGAATGGGGGTTACACCTTGGAGAAGTGGCCGACCACGTATCATTGTGAATGAAATTGATTTTTTCATTCAAGCCTCATTATTCCTTCTTCTTCCTCTAGCTCTCCCTCTCCCTCTCCTCCTCAACTTGGCCGAACCACACATAGGTGAAAGAGAGGATGAATTTCCTCTCGAGCAGTGGTGAAAGAGCCTCCTAGCAGTATTGGAAGGACAGGGATAGAAGAGGAAGTGATAAAAAAGGAGGAAGTTGGGATAGAAGAGGGAGCGAAAACTAAGTAAGAAGAGGATGAAGGAGGTAAAGACCCAAATTCTGAAACATATAAAGGAAAAGTAAAAAAAGAACTACCAGGTGCAGTATTGCTAAGAGAAGAGGAAGAAAAAAGAAGGGAAGGATATAAATCAGCCAAAGTAGGCTCATTAGAAGAAAGGGGCAGCAGAAGCAAAACCTTCTGAGGGTGATTCCTCAGCAGGAAGAGTGAGTCTCCTTTTAGAAGGGGGGGCTCTAGTTAGTTTGCATCCCGGGCGTTTGCTCGGAGCAATTTCAACAAGAGATTTTTCTGAGTTTATAGGGGATGTAAGCTCAGCAACGGAAAGAGAAGTGGCTGATGAAGAGGCAATGGCTGCTGATGAAGGAACAGTTGGCAAAGTGATAGCAGGAACTCCTGCTAGAAGAATCTCAAGAACGTCAGGAGTAGCTTGAGAACTAGAAGCTTCAACTGGGAGAATCGAAGCTTCAATTGAAGGTGGCGGATTAATGGCAGCAAGAAGCTCTTGCTCTTTTGCATGAAGTTGGGCCTCTTCCAGACGTAGTTCTTTGTCAATCAAAGCAGCATAAAAACCAGCCACTACACAAAATGGTAGAAAATATTTTAGTTAGTAAAAATTGATAGAAAAAAAGACAAAATTTTACCTAAGGAGCCGCGTATCTTAGATCAGACTGGGCTCAAACCAAACAGATATAGAAGATCGCTCCGCAGCCATTTAGTAATAGAAAGACGACGACATAGCAATTTTTCACAGTAAAGGGGAAAAGACAGGTGAAGGTGAAACTCCTTAACATCAGGCAAAGGAGGTAAAGAGGATTTCTAAGCATGAGACCAAGGAATAGGTCCAGGAAACTTTATGAAGAAGAAACGACATTTCCAACCTTTAAGAGAAGAAGGCATATCATCAAAAAGGACCATCTTGGTCCGAGACAGGAAGAGAAAAACACCCGGCTCTGCTAACTTTGGATAGGAAAACATGAAAACATTTTGAAGAGTAGGAGGAATGTCAAGTGTACGAAACAACATGTACAGGCCACACAAATAATGAAAGGCATTGGGCACAAATTGTTGAAGGGGAATGGCAAAGTATTGGCTTACATCAATTAGAAAGGGAGGAATGGGAAACCTTAAACCCCCTATCAATTGATCCCTAAAGAAAGTCACACAGTTAGCAGGAGGACGGTGAGGATGCTCGTCTGGTTCAGGGATTATGATATTATATTCTTCAAGAATTTCATATTGCATACGGATAGCAAGCTGAGCATCCTTGTCGAAAAAAGATGAAATTTGAGTACACCAAGGAGCAATTGTTTCTTCAGCCATAGATTTCTAAAGGTTAATGGAGCAACAGGTTACTTACTGAGAACTAAGAAAGAAGAGCACAGGAAGACGGCAAGCGTGAAGATGGATCAAAAGAGTGCAGTTAAAGAAAAAAAGCTAAGGCAAGGAAGAAGGGGCAAAGTCGACAAGAAAATGAAGGGTTTAGGGTTGAAAGAATGTGCAACCATCGTCAGATCGGAATACCTTTTTTCAACAGACACCGTTGATAATAGAAGTGTGCCAGCATTGGTATTACAGAGAGAGAAGAAAAGACACGCGTCAAATGACCATAAATGGGCATTGATGCTGGACGCGACAAATCGAATCATGCAGGAGTTGGTAACACCTCGTCATGGGCCTCCAACATTCTCTTACCATGGAAAGACCAATCATAATCAAGAAAATGCTGGAAAAGGGGGCGTAGTTTACTAGGGGCAATAAATAGAGATGGAATATAGATCTGACAAATCCCTGGTTAGAAGGAAAAAAGGAGAAAATAAGGGTCAGTCATGTAGAAAATATTGACCAAGCTAGTGTAATCATAAAAAGAAAATCAGTATCAACCGGGATAACCTTGTCCATAATGGACAGGCTAATATCGGTCGAGATACTCTTGTCTATAATGGATAAGCTAATATCGGTCAGTATAACATGGTCTACAACAAGCAGGCTAATATCGATAAGGTTACCACGTTCATAATAGATGGGTTAATGTCGACCGGGTCAACACGTACATAAGAGACAAGTCAATATCAACTGAGTTAATACGTCTATAAAAGATAAGTCTGCATCATCCGAGGTTAAAGAGATTGATTGAATATAACATATCGATTGCATTTGAGGCATTTAGCCTTATATAGTCAAACAGGTAATACATATACTTAGCAGGCAAAGCCTGATCGAGCATACAACATTGCCCCAGCTATGTAACTCAACTAAACATAGACTTATGTCCAGTCAGTTGGCTGATACTTCCTTCGGCCAGACTTAAAGGAAAGCCCGTTGGAACATGAGCCCTTGAACTTCTCAGAAAACTTCAACCCATCTGAAAGTAAACATGGCCAGGTTGGAGAAGTGGGAATATTTTACCTGGCAGGGGTATAGGGTGAAAAATCTGTCATCCAACGGAATTGTCCTCCCCCCTCCTCCTCGTTTAGAAGAGCCAGTGTATTCTTTTACGCATGGGAGAAAAAAGAGTGGTCTCATGAACAAAGGAGGTGCAAATTTGTTCAAGTCCCTTCAGACGTGTCATGAAACAATCCATTTCCGTCTTGAACATTTTGAGCTCTGTTGCCAGAGTGCCCACCTTAGCCCGCAGACGGCCTGAGCTTTGCTGCCATCGGGAAGACAACAGGCTAGCTATGTGAACTTGCTTGGTTAACGATAACGCTTTTGAAGCCTGTTGAGGTTGTAAAGCAGTCATTTCTTCGGCTTGAAATTCCAGATCTTGATGAACTTTGTTCATCAAGGTTGTTCCAAACCGTACTTGAAACTGGGTGACCAACAGAAATATCTTCAGCTTTAGTGCCAAAGAGGTAGCTAGATCCAAAGCTTGGGCAGCTTCATCTATAGATTCCGCCTTGTCCAACAAGAAGTGCCCCCCAGAAAAGGGGGTCTAAAGCCATACTATCTGTAAGGGGAGGCAAACAAGGTTGAAAAGAACTAAGGCAAGTGAAGAAGGAAGGGACGATCACAGCCCTATTTAAAGGGTTAAAAGATTCACGGGATCACTATACTTGGGTTCACGGGACTACTGTACCAGAAGTCACGGGAACTGCTATAGAGAAGGTCACGAGTCTGCTGCAGTGGCCATGACACAGTCACGATTAAAGATAGGCAAAGAAACAAAAATAGACTTATGTCTAGTCAGTCGGCTACACCTCCTTCGACTAGACTTGAAGGGAAGGCTAGTGATATGGGTTAGGTTTAGTATGTCCCCAGTGAAAAGAGGAAAGAAAAGAGATAGCAGAATTAAGCAATGTAAATATCGGCTGGGGTATCAGGCTTAAGAAAATGTAGGCCAATATCGGCCGAGACAACACGCTTAAGAAAACATAGGCCAATATCGGCAGGGACAACAGGCTTAAATAGATATAGGCCAATCTCGGCCGGGATAACACGCTTAAGAAAACATAGGTCAATATCGGCCGGGACAACAAGCTTAAGTAGATATAGGCCACGATCGGTCGAGATAACACGCTTAAGAAAATATAGGCCAATATCGGCCGGAACAACAGGTTTAAGGAAATATAGGCCAATATCGGCTGGGACAACAGGCTTAAGAAAAGATAGACTAATATCGGGCGGATGCATATGATCGTCCAGGAATGAACAGATACAAGACCGTACAGGATTTATAATATATTATCGGACGATGAGGACATGTGTTAAATAAAAATAGCCCGCTTGTACGAAACCTAGGGTCAATCCCGATCGATACAAAACATAGTATAATATTGGGCTATCCACAACATAGTGAAGACAGGATAATCAGGCAAGGGTGATAAAATATAACTTATGGGACAGGATGAGAACAAACATTTTCAGGACATTTATAACTTATGAAAATATCTGCTTCATGTAATTGTATAACAGGTTTGCTAATTTGGCGGGAAGAATGTTTCTAGACTCTTCTACAGGTGCTAGACCACAAAGAAGGTACATCTTGTTAGCTAAAGCCCTAGAGCCAATCATTTGATGATTGTATTATGGACTTGTTGTATCATATTCTATATATTTAAAGGCATTGGTTTTTGGTTATTATACTTACTTGTATTGGTGCCAAATAAACTAAGTATAATAACGTCCTTGAGTAGAAGGTTTTTACCTATATCAATCAATTGGTTGAATCATAGTGAGATGACATAGGAACACTACTCTTAATCATTCCTAGTCGAGTATTAACATTCAGGGACAATGTTAATGCAATAAGATTAGCATATAGGTCAACTCGATGACTTGATCTCACAAGTCATGGATATAGAGATATCAAGTTGACACATGGGTATGCATTGGAGAATGTATACTGAATGACCCGCCATAAGAAAGTATCATGAATCGTTATATAAGTGTCATATACTTTCTCATGTGACTATTAGTATGACTACTAGTCCTTAGACCTGAAGTCACCATGGATCCCTACATAAGGAGTTATGTACTTTGGTTTCGTCAAACGTCACCCGTAACTGGGTGGACTATAAAGGCGATTACTGGGTATGTAACAAATTATGCAGAGGGATGTGAGTGATGTAGATGGGACCTATCCCTCCTATATGACGGGAGAGACGTTGATATTCTTGACAGAGTGAGACCACGAAGTGCATGGCCATGCCCAAATGAGTCAATATGAGATATTGAGCTCATTTGATTAAGTGAGTCTACTTGGAGTTCAAGATTTAGATTGATTAGAGGATGACACGGTCTATGCCTCACATTGATCAATCTAGATGTCTAGGATAGAAGGACACTTGTCATATATTGTGAGGAGTCACAATTAGTAGTCACAAGGTGATGTTGGATCTCAACATTCTTGTAACTTGGGTAGTAATAATGTATTGCTAGATACCGCTCATTACTTATGCTTCTAAATGAGTTTAGGGGCATTGCCAACGTTACAAGAACCTATTGGGTCACACACAAAGAACAAGTGGATGGAGATTAGGTTCATATGATGAACCAAGAGGATTAGATTCATTTGATGAATCAAATTGGATTAAGAGTAATCCTAATTGGGCTAATTGAGTTGGACTCAATTAGATTCAATTGTTGAATGAGTCTAATTTAAATTTGATTCATTGAGTCAATTTATATTAATGAATTGAGATTCATTAAATTAAAAATTGACTTGAATCAAAGAACATTGGGCGGACTATGAGCAAGGAGAAATCAAGATAATCCCAACTGTTAGTCGTGGCCTAATCCACGTAATCATGCATAGCCATCCATGCCTCGACCGCGCTTAGCGGAAGAACGCTAATAAGCATGGGAACTCGTTCATGCATGAAGACTTAAGTATTTTAGATTGTTTAAATGAAGCATGCGACTTGGAACTCTAATTGTGCATGCATTTATTTTGTTTTGGGTTCCTAGATAGCTTGCATGAGGCATGCCACATTGGGACTCTAATTGTGGATGCACTTATCTTGTACTTTTCCTTGTTCACTCCCATTATATAAGGGAGGGACATCTTAGTATGAAACAACTTAGTTTTGGTGAGATTGTGTGCTCTCTTAGTTCTTAAAAGGACTTTCTGAACTTATCGAGTTTACTCTTGTGGCGTTCAACCCATCAAAACTTATCACCCTGGGTATGGCGTTTCTTTCCTTCGTAGGCTTGGTTCGTGCCAGTTCTTGGTTACGGGGCAAAACTCACACTCTCGTCATTTAGTTCTTGGGTCTCTATCCACCTTTGTCTCGGGTTCCATCACATTTGTTGGTGGGGTTCGTATCAACCTTCTTCAATGTTAGCTTTGGCATTCACATCTTCAATTAGTACATTAAGTGCTTCCTTCATCTTTCTAGCCTTAGCCCTTGTATTTGGGCGTCCATTGATACATATTGGATCATCATTAATATCTAGAGTGGGTTGACCATGATCCATATTGTGAGCTTGTTCCTCTCTTTCTTTGACTCCGTTATTCCCCCTTTCCCCAAAAGGATTCGTCCTCGAATCTTGATCACCATTATACTCACATTATACTCACACATCAAAGGGAGAAAGATCAGAAACATTAAATCTAGCACTCACACTATACTCACCTGGTAAGTCATGCTTGTATGCATTACCATTGATTCTAGCAATGTCTTGAAATGGACCATCTCCTCGTGGATGCAACTGTTAGAATGTATACTAAAAGTCTAGCTTTTATATAAACATTTATTTTGAAATAAGAATCACATTGGTCAAATGTCTACATTTATATGCTAAATGTAGTTGTTCATTTAATTCATATTGAAGATAACATGGTGTGTGGTGTCACACAGAAGATCATGTTATCAGTTCCTTATAAATTATAAATAGTTGCTCGCAACCAATATGGAATGGGACAAACCATTAGAATTGTTGTAGTATAATTTGGTATTAGTGTATCTTGACTATAAAATTATACTAGTACACTCTGAGTGTATTGAGCAGGACCATTTGAGGTTGTTCTTTTTATACTGATTGTAAAAAAGAACAGGACCTCTGTTATTATGGATGTGCATACTCTTAATCATGATATAATAACAAGCACGTGTACTTAATATTTATTTCTTTAATTTATCAAAGGGTGAGATTTAGTTCGTTAAATCAATAGGCCCAATAAGTTGAGAAATGATATTATTTATATGATGTGTTGTTGATTATAGAATGAAATTGTGTCCTAGTGATATAAGTTGATGAGGTCCCCTTGAGGAGCTCATAAGGATTGTCATGTAAATCCTACAGGTGGACTTAGTCCGACATGATAATAACGTTGAGTGGTACTACTCTTGGAGCTAAATATTAATTGAGTTGTCAGTAACTCATTTAATTAGTGAGCATTCGATATCTTAAACACAAGGAGACTAACGCACTCATGATAGGAAGGAGCCCATATTGCAATATGGGATTGGTGCGGTAGTGCAATAATAACTCTTTAGTGATATGAGTTATTATTGATGAACTTGAGTTGGGTGTTCAGGGCGAACACGGGAAGCTCAAGCTCATTGGGAGACCAAAACCAATTCTTCCTCTTGGTCCCTGTTGTAGCTTCTTATTTATAAAGCTTTTTATCCACCCAAAGCTTAGGGGCCGACCAAGCCAAGCTTGAAATCCAACCTTAGTGGTCGGCCAAGCCAAGCTTGGATCCCAATACTAGGGTCGGCCAAGCCATGCTTGATGACCAAGCATGGGGCCGACCATGATAAGAAGAGAAAAGGAAATTTCATTAAAAATAAAATTTTTGATAAAATCTTTTCTTTTATAGTCATTCATGAAGGAATTTAAAAGAGAAATTTTATTTTTAAAAATTTCCTTTTATAGACATCCACATGGTTTTAAAAGTGAGTTTTAAAATTTTAAAATCTTTTCTTTTATAGCTTTCTACAAAGGATTAAAGAGAGATTTTAATTTTGTTAAAATCTTTCCTTATTTGTAGTTGTCTATAATGTTTAAAAGAGAGATTTTAATTTTGATAAAACTTTCCTTTTTTGTAACCATGATTTTTAAAAGAGAAGTTTTAAAATCTTTCCTTTTTTGTAGATGTCTACATGTTTTAAAAGAGAGATTAATTTTTAAAACTTTCCTTTATTGCCATGTACAATAGGAAATTTTAAAAGAGAGAGATTTTAATTGTTTTAAATCTTTCCTCTTTTACTTTTGTGTGGCCAGAGGAAGTTTTAATTTTTTATTTTAAAACTTTCCTTTTTAGTCATTAGCAAGAATTAAAAGGAAGTTTTAATTTTATTTTAAAAATTTCCTTTTTTGCCTTGAGGAAGGATTATAAAAGAGGGGAAGAGGGAGCCTTCATGAGAATATAACCTTAGCCTCCTCTCTTGATCCCTGTGTGGCCGACCCTTGCTTCTTCCCTTGCTCCTTGTTTCTTTCTCTCAAGGCCGGTGCCACATCAAGAAGTCCCTTTTCCTTGGTGGCAGGCTATTTGGAAGAGAAGAAGAAGAAAAAGGAAGTTTCCTATTTTGGCATCCCTTGGAGGCACGAGAGTCTTGGAGGAGAAGAAAGCTTGGGTTTATTTCATCTTAGTAGATCGTCGCCCACACGACGTCCAAGAGAAGGAGAGGAATACAACAAAAGATCAAGAGGTCTATAAGCTACAAAAAGGTATAACTAGTTATTTGTTACCGCATCATAACTAGTTCATCTTCTTTGTATAGATCATGAAAAACCAAACACAAGAGGCTAGCGATTTTATGTTTCGATTTTGTCCTATTGATTTTGTATTTCGATTTTGTATTTCGATCTTGTGTTTCTATTGTGGTATCTATAGTTAAACCTTGGGTTACTGTAAGAAGTTAAACATCGAATTTCTTTGAAAGGCTTTGTCTAGGAAGTGGTGGATGATCCCATACCCAAGAAGTCCTAATGCCTCGTCATGTTCAACCTGGAAGCCGATCTTTGAAATATATGTTTAATCATCTTCTGTAATATGGTTTAACTTAGGAAGATCACATCGGTTAAACTTGGAGTAAAAATATTAAGTATCGTTTCCAATCCAAGTTTAACTTCTGAATGACAATTTAGATTAATAATGTTAAGCATCGTTTGCAATCCAAATTTAACTTCAGTAGAGCACATGGGTAGCTAGGATAGTTCTATGCTTGTACAAATTTTTGTACAGGGGAACTAGAACGGTATTTTTGCAACCAACAGCAACTTAGTACGACGTTTAGTAGGGAATTTTTCCTTCCTCATATGAACCAAAACCCAATCTTTGGGTTTAAAGATCACTTTCTTTCGTCCCCTGTTGGCTTGCGTAGAATATTGTTCTGATTTGAATCGAAAGATAAAGATATCTCAAGAACCCACAACAAATAGAAGAAGAAAGCAAGAAAGAAAGAAATCAATAAGTTGATGAAAAGAACCTCGACCCAATGTTTAGGAAAGCATGAACCTTGGTATAGAAGATGGAAGATGCCACAAACTTGGGATAGAGGTTGATAAGTCTTTGAACACCGCAAGGAAATTCCTTGATAAGGTCTAATTCAATGAAGAACCAACAAGTGAGAGCCTCACCATGCTTTAGATTGAAAAATATGTCAAAGATACATGTGTGGCCATCACCCCCTTTATTTATAGCCAAAAGAACCCTAAAAGGCCAAAAGAAAACTCATTTAGTAAAGGCCTATGTAGACTACTTAGACATTTTAAGCTTATGGCTTTATAACAATCCAAATAAAAGTAGAAATTGAGTCTAAATTGAGACTACAAATCTCTACTACATAGACATGAGACTTAAGTGCTAGTTAAGCTCATCTAAGGCTTGAATTAGGTTGACTATGCTGAATGACTTGCTCTTGGTCAAACCTTCTTCAATGGTAGCTTTGGTCTTCACATCTTTAATTAGTACATTAAGTTCTTCCTTCATCTTTCTAGCCTTAGCCCTTGTAATTGGGCCACCATTGATGCATAATAGATCATCATTAACATCTAGAGTGGGTTGACCATGATGCATATCGTTAGCTTGTTGCTCTATTTCTTTGACTCCATTATTTGCCCTTTCCCCAAAACGATTCATCCTCGAATCTTGATCAACTACATCAAAGGGTGAAAGACCATAAACATTAAATGTAGCACTCACATTATACTCACTTGGTAAGTCAAGCTTGTATGCATTGTTATTGATTCTAGCAATGACTTGAAATATGGACCATCTTCTCGTGGATGCAACTTAGTACGACATTTAGTAGGGAATCTTTCCTTTCTCATATGTTACCCAAACCCAATCTCTGGGTTCAAAGATCACTTTCTTTCATCCCCTGTTGGCTTGCATAACATATTGTCTAGCCCTCTTTTCAATTTACAATCGAACTTTTTAATGTAGTAGCCTCACAAACTCAGCTTTTCTGGTACCATCTAAACTGACATGCTCAGAGACAGGCTAAGGTGGCAAATCTAAAGGAGTTACATGGTTGAACCCATATACCACTTCAAAAGGTGAAAAATTAGTAGTAGAATGCATAAATCTATTATAAGCAAATTCAACATGTGGTAAACAATCTTCCCAACCTTTTAAATTCTTTTGAATGATAGCTCTCAATAAAGTAGGTAAAGTTTGATTTACTGCCTCAGTTTGTCCATCTATTTGTGGATGACAAGTTGTAGAAAACAAAAGTTTTGATCCCAATTTTCCCCACAGTGTCTTCCAAAAGTAGCTTAGGAACTTTGCATCACGATCTGAAACTATGCTCCTCGGTACTCCATGAAGCCGCACAATCTCCCTAAAAAATAGATCAGCAATATGGTTAGCATCATCTGTTTTCTACAAGGAATAAAATGAGTCATTTTAGAAAATCTGTCCACAATGACAAAAATAGAATACATTCCTCGTTTATACCTTGGTAGTCCTACAACAAAGTCCATGGAAATATCAACCCAAGGTTCACTAGGAATTGGTAAAGATCTATACAATCCATGAGGTAAAGATCTAGATTTTGCTTGCCTACATGTAAATACACTTCTAACAAAACTTAACTACATCTCATTTCATGTGTGGCCAAAAGAAATGGTCTACCAACACTTCTATAGTTTTTCTTACACCAAAATGTCCCATTAGTCCCCCCACCATGAGCTTCATGGATTAATAATTCCCGTAATGAACAATTAAGGACACACAAACTATTCACTTTAAAAAGAAATCCCTCATGCCTATAAAACTTCCCAAATGCAGCATGTTCACAAACATCAAACATATTTCCAAAGTTAGGATCATTAGTATATAGATATTTAATGTATTCAAATCCTAACAATTTAGTGTTCAAAGTAGAGATCAAGGTATACCTTCGAGACAAAGCATCTGCAACAATGTTTTCCATACTTTGTTTATATTTGATCACATAAGGGAATTATTCAATAAACTCCACCCATTTTGCATGACGTCTATTCAAATTACTTTGGCTCTTCAAATGCTTCAATGATTCATGATTAGTGTGAATGACAAATTCTTTGGGCCACAAGTAACGTTGCCAAGTCTCTAAAGCCCTCACCAATGCATACATCTCCTTGTCATAAATTAGATAGTTCAAGCTACTCCACTGAGTTTCTCACTAAAATAAGCACGAGGTCGACATTCTTGTATTAGGACAGCTCCAATACATATTCCTGATGCATCACACTCAATTTCGAAAGTTTTAGCGAAGTTAGGTAATGCAAGTAATGGTGTAGTACATAGCTTCTCCGTAAGTAAGTTGAAAGTTAAAACTTGTTCACTATCCTAATGAAACCCAACATTCTTTTTAACAACTTCAGTCAAGGGTGCAGCTATACAACTAAACTTTTTAACAAACCTCCTATAGAAACTTGTCAACCCGTGAAAGCTACATACCTCAGTTATCGTTTTTGCTGTTGGCCACTCACGAATTGCCTTAACCTTTTCTTCATCAACTGTTATTCTCTTAGCACTAACAATATAACCAAGAAACTCTATTTGACTAGTGCAAAAAGAACATTTTCGAAGGTTAGCATACAATTTTTCATTTTGCAAAACAAGTAGAACTTCTTGTAAATGATTGACATGCTCATCTAAATTCTTACTATAAATCAAGATGTCATCAAAATATACTACAACAAAGTTTCCAATATAAGCAAGCAAAATATGGTTCATTAATATCATGAAAGTACTAGGTGCATTAGTTAGCCCAAATGCCATGACTAACCATTCGTACAAACCATACCTAGTGTTCAGTTTTCCATTCATCTCTCTCATGCATGTGAATTTGATGATAGCCAGACTTCAAATCAATTTTAGAGAAAATGCAAGAACCATTAGTTCATCTAGCATATCATCTAATCTAGGAATAGGATGACGATACTTTATCGTAATTTTGTTGACAGCCCTGCAATTAATGCACATTCTCCAAGTTCCATCCTTCTTAGGCACAAGCAAAATAGGAACTGAACAAGGACTCAAACTTTCATGCGCATACCCTTTTCTCATCAACTCTTCAACTTGCTTTTGAAGCTCCTTCATCTCCATAGGATTGCTCCTATAGGCTGGTCTATTAGGAATGGCTGCTCCTGGAACGAAGTTCATTTGGTGCTCTATTTCCCTAAGTGGTGGCAATCCATCATGTATTTCTTCAAGAAAGACATCATCAAATTCCTGCAAAAGAGATTTAACAATACTAGACAAAGAAGGGTTAAGATTAGTAGTGTTGAAATAAGTCTCCTTGTACAAAAGTACAATCATCGGCTGTTGAGAATAAAAAGTTCTCTTAACCTCTCTTGCTTTTACATAAAAGCTCCCTTTTTTACTCTCTTGCTCTAGATTTTTTTGTTTCTTTTTCATTCTTTTTTCACTACTCTCATCCTCACTTTTTCTTTTCTCACGCTCCTTTTCTTTTTCATTTATTTTCTCTCACAATCTTTTCTTTTTTCACTCTCTTTTTTTATTCTCAATTGATCTTCATATACTTGCTTAGGAGTTAATAGAACAAGAGTTACAAGTTTACCATGCATCTTAAAAAAATATTTATTTGTGAAGCAATCGTGCATGACCCTCCTATCAAATTGCCATGGTCTACCTAAAAGCAAATGACTTGCATGCATTGGTATTACATCACAAAGAACATCATCATGATACCTACCAATGGATAATGAAACCAACACTTGCTTAGTGACCTTAACTTCCCCGCAATCATTCAACTATTGTAGTTTATAAGATCTAGGATGTTTACTAGTAGGTAAGCATAATTTCTCAACCAAGCTAGTACTAGCAACATTAGTGCATCTTCCCCCATCTATAATCATACTACATATCTTGTCTTTGATGTGGCAACGGGTATGACATATGTTGTCTCATTGTTCTTCATCTTCTTCCTTCACTTGCACATTTAGAGCACGCCTAGTGACAAGGGCTTCACCTTCGACGAGATACTTTTCTACATCACTTTCCATCAATGGTGGCACGACATTATCATCTTCGGACTTACTCTCAATTTCAATATCACCATTTTCTTTCAAAAGCATAATTCTTTTGTTTGGACGTTGTGAAGCAATATGTCCTCTTCCCAAACATTTTAAACATTTAATATCTCTATTTCTTGAAGATTGGATAGGTTCTTTACCTTTGACCAACGGAGAAGCAGCATCTTTATTATTCAAAAACTCGGTCTTACTTTTTGATGCAAATTTTTCATCTCTTTTGTTCTAACTAGATTTCCAAGTGGATGAATTTTAACCATGCTTGATTGAACCCTTCCTTTTGAGTTGCCTTTCAACTTTCATGGACATATGCACCATATCTTCCAGCTCCACATAATGTTGCAACTCCACTAAATTTGCTATTTTTGAATTCAAACCTTGTAAAAATCTTGCCATGGTTGCTTCTCGGTCCTCCTCCACATTGGCTCGAATCATGGCAATCTCCTTGTGATATTCCTCCATAGTTTTGGATCCTTGGGTTAGACTTTGTAGTTGTTGGTACAAATCTCGAAAGTAATGTGATGGCATGAACATCGTTCTCATAATAGATTTCATCTCTTCCCAAGTGCCAACGGGTCTCTCGTTGTTTCTGAATAATTTGATCCCACCAAATAATAGCATAATCAATAAATTCAATAGTAGCTAGTTTCACCTTCTTCTCTTCAGAATAGTTGTGACAACCAAACACTAATTCAACTTTCTTTTCCCACTCCAAATATACGTCTGGATTGCTTTTGCCTTGAAATGAAGGAATCTTCATCTTGATATTTCCCAAGTTTCTATCAACATAATCATTCATTCTTCCTCTTCTACCACCAATTCTAGTATAACCAGATCTGCCACTAGAAACTCTATCATCAATGTCCTTAGATACACCATCATCATCATCATCATTGTTGTCATCACAGTTATATTGCCTTTAATTTCATGTAGGAACTCTACCAGCTTGGCTATTTTGCAATCCCGAAATTACAGCATCTTGTCTCTCTAATCTGTCGAGGATTTGATTGAATCTGATTTCCATGTGTTCCAAGTGTTGTCTCAAGGCTCGTTGTTCAAGTGTTTCTCTAGGTCTTGCTTCCTCTCCACTTGTCGCCGTTAATGCAATCTGTTGACACTCAATCACTCATCTCACTAATGTTAGCTCTTTAAAGAAATTAGAATTGTGGCAATTTCCCTAAAAGCATTCGTTGACTAATTTTAACTCTCAAGGGTATTGGGATAAAAGATAGAAATTGATATAAAAATACAAGTTGCAGAATTGAAAACTGATATTAAGGACTGAAAGGAAATTTGCCAGAATTAAATCTTGGAAGAACTTAAAAGGAAAATACGAAATTGGAAAATGCAAGTATACTAGGCAAGACTTTAAAGAAAATATGGAATTGGAAAATGCAAGTATACTAGGCAAAACTTTAAAGGAAATGCAGAATTGGAAAATGCAAGTATAGAAATAACAATTTTCTATACCCATCTTCTTTTTTTTCCTCTCCTTTTTTTTTTTTATTTTCGGCCCTTTTTTTTGTTGAAATTATTTTTTTTTTTAATTTTGGCTTCTTTTTTTTAGCAACAAGACGATTAAAACTCACTAAGATTGAAATGATAACGATAAGTAGATAATGTTGAACAAAATAAACAAAGATTCAAGCACAAAAGACAAAGGATAACAAAATCTTTAGAAAAACAAAGCTCTGATACCAAATGATGTGAATCCAAAGAGAAAAATATCTCAAGAACCCACAACGAATGGAAGAAGAAAGAAAGAACTAAATCGATAAGATTGATTAAAAGAACCTCAACCCAATGCTTAGGAAAGCATGAACCTTGGTATAGAAGATGGTAGATGCCACAACCTTGGGATGGAGGTTGATAAGTCTTCGAACGCCACAAGGAAATGCCTTGATAAGTTCTAATTCAATAAAGAACCAACAAGTGAGAGCCTCACTGTGCTTTAGATTGAAAAATATGTCAAAGATAGATGTGTGGTCGTCAACCCCTTTATTTATAACTATAAGATGACCAAAAAACCCTAAAAGGCCAAAAGAAAGCTCATTTAGTAAAGGCCTATGTAGACTACTTAGCTATTTTAAGCTTATACCTTTATTACAACCCAAATAAAAGTAAAAATTTAGTTTAAATTGAGTCTACATATCCTACTACAAAGACGTGAGACTTAATTGCTAATTAAGCTCATCTAAGGCTTGAATTAGGTTGACTATTCCAAATGACTTACTCTTGGTCAAACCTTTGATGTATGCTCAAGGGCTGAAGATAGGAGAGATCAGTTATCACTTCCGGAAGACCCAATTACAAGACAACGGGCAAAGCGTTTCAAGGAAGCACTAAATGGGATAATCAAAAAACATTGGGAGGACTATGAGCAAGGAGAAACCAAGATAATCGCAACTGCTAGTCGTGGCATAATCCACGTAATCGGGTACAACCATCCATGACTGGCCGCGCTTAACGGAAGAGCGCTAATAAGCATGCAAAGCATGGGAATTCGTTCATGCATGAAGACTTAAGTATTTTAGATTGTTTAATGAAACATGCAACTTGGGACTCTAATTGTGCATGCATTTATTTTGTTTTGGGTTTCTAGATAGCTTGCATGAGGCATGCAACATTGGGACTCTAATTGTGCATGTAGTTATCTTGTATTTTCCTTGTTCACTCCCATTATATAAGGGAGGGACATCTTAGTATGAAGCAACTTAGTTTTTGGTGAGATTGTGTGCTCTCTTAGTTCTTGAAAGAACTTGCTGAACTTATCGAGTCTATACTCGTGGCGTTCAACCCATCGAAACTTATCACCCCTAGGTGTGGCGTTTCTTTCCTTCGTAGGCTTGGTTCATGCAAATTCTTGGTTACAGGTCAAGGCTCACACTCTTGTCGTTTAGTTCTTGGGGTTCTATCCACCTTTGTTTCGGGTTCCATCACATTTATTGGTGGGGTTCGTATCATCTGGTATCATCTTTACTTGTTGTTCAGCCAAAAGCAAAAAAAAAAAATTGTGGAAAAATAAAAGAAAAAAAAAGAGCGCATCGAAAAGACAAAAACTAAGAAGAAGAAGAAGAAAGCGTAAAAAAAAAAACTGCTTGTGTGAATCAAAGTAAATTGTCTTCAACAATTCTTTTCTTGTTTTCCTTATTCTCAAACTTCTACTCTTTCATTTTCTCTTAAAATTCTGCCATCATAAGTTTCGGTGGTATCTTTTGAATTGCTACATGATATTCTGATTTGTTCTAGAGTTTGATCAAGAACTGAGAGATATCATCAATTGAGAGCTACCACCCAAACGTGAGTTGAGTGCTTGTGAGGTTTTCTTTCATTTTGCAGCCATGTCCAACAACCAGGAGGATGGAGCAAATGAGGGCGCTAGGCCACTTCCGAACTTGCAATTACAAGCATTGATGGGGGAGATGCAGCGGATGATGAGGGTGGAATTAGAATCTATCCATGAGAGGTTGGATCGGGTGGAGGATGGGACACCAAGAAGACATCAACAAGACCGTCTTACTAGACCACAACGAAGACATGCCCAAGGGATTGATGTCGAAGAAGATGAAGAGGTTATTGTGGAAGACATTGATGAGCAAAACTACAATCGGGCAGGATAGGACATCGAGGAGATAGGAACGGAACTAGAAGAAGAAATAATGATTTAGGAGGGATTAAGATGAAGATTCCAATCTTCCAAGGGAGAAATGACCCAGAAGCTTACTTGGAATGGGAAACTAAGATGGAAATGGTGTTTGACTGTCATGAATTCTCAGAGTTTAAAAAGGTGAAGTTAGCTGCCATTGAATTCACTGATTATGCTATTGTTTGGTGGGATCAAGTGGTGATGACACGGAGAAGAAACAGAGATCAACCTGTGTCCACTTGGGAGGAGATGAAAGTGCTCATGAGAAGGAGGTTTGTACCCAGCCATTATTATAGAAGCTTATATCAGCGGCTTCAAAGGTTATCTCAAGGCTCCAAAAGTGTGGATGAATATTTCAAGGAGATGGAGTTGTCCATGATCCGAGCTAATGTCAATGAAGATCGGGAAGCCACTATGGCCAGGTTTTTACATGGTTTAAACCCAGAAATTGCTGATATTGTTGAATTGCAGCATTATGTTGAGCTGTCGGACATGGTCCACCAAGAACAAAAAGTGGAAGAACAACTCAAGAGGAGAGGATTGGCTAGGAAGGGACAACTAATGACTACTCACGGCACATGGCGGACAGCTCCAAGAAAGGAGGAACAACCTCAAAATAAGCCAAAGTTTGAACCCTTCAAGAAGCCCAAACCAACACCATCTACTACTCAAGGTAATCGTGAGCTCATTTCCTCCAAAACTCGTGATATCAAGTGTTTTAAATGTCAAGGGCATGGTCATATAGCTAGTCAATGTGTGAACAAAAGGGTGATGGTAATAAACGCTCAAGGTGAACTTGAGTCAGAAGATGAGGATGAAATAGTTGAAGAAGTGCCACAAAAAGAGGACAGTGATGATGAACAACATACTGTTATTGGAGACTTATTGGTGGCCCGATGAGTTCTCAATCTACAAGCTAAGGAGGAAGAAGGTAATCAAAGGGAGAATTTGTTTCATACTCGTTGCTTTGTCAATAACAAAGTTTGCAGTGTTATTATTGATGGGGGGAGTTGCACCAATGTGTCAAGTACTGATTTGGTGGAGAAATTATCACTACCAACTCGGAAACATTCACGACCTTATCGACTCCAGTGGCTAAATGATTGCGGAGAAATCAAAGTAACAAAACAAGTCTTGGTAGCAATCTCCATTGGCAAATATGAAGATGAGCTGTTGTGTGACGTGGTTCCCATGCATGCATGCCATCTATTGTTGGGAAGACCTTGGCAATTCGATCGAAAGGTAACACATGATGGCCTCACAAATAAGTATAGTTTTACTTTGAAAGGGCAACCTATTCTTCTTGTACCGTTGACTCCAAGACAAGTTATGGAGGACCAGTTGAGACTACATACAAAAAGCAAATGAAAAGAAGAAAGAAAAAGAAATTGAGAGAAAAAAATTGAGAAAAAAGAAGAAGAGGGAAAGAGAAATGAGGGTAAAGAAGATGAGAGGAAAGAGACAAAAGGAGTGGGCAAGGAAAAAAAAAGGAGAGAGAAAGAAAAATATTTTTTATGAAAAAAAAATGAGATTAAGCGAGCTTTGTTTTCAAATCAGCTGCCCCTTATCCTTTTGTATAAGGAGGCACTCTTGAGCACTAACGACCTTAACAATTCTTTGCCTAGTGTTATTGTTTCTCTCTTACAGGAATTCGAGGAGGTCTTTCCTGAAGAGGTTCCGCGTGGTTTACCTCCCATTAGAGGAATTGAGCACCAAATTGACTTCATACCTGGTGCCTCCATTCCGAATCGACCTGCCTATAGAAGCAATCCGGAGGAAGCAAAGGAACTTCAGAGGCAAGTTAATGAATTATTAGAAAAGGGGTATGTTCGAGAAAGCATGAGTCCTTGCGCTATACCTGTGTTACTAGTTCCCAAGAAGGACGGCACATGGAGGATGTGTGTGGATTGTCGAGCCATCAACAACATCACGGTAAAGTATCGCCATCCAATTCCTAGGATTGATGATATACTTGATGAATTGCATGGTTCTTGTGTGTTCACAAAAATTAATCTTAGGAGTGGATATCATCAAATTAGGATGAAGGAAGGTGATGAATGAAAAACTGGTTTTAAAACCAAACATGGCTTGTATGAATGGTTAGTAATGCCCTTTGTCTTAACTAATGCTCCTTGCACTTTTATGCGTTTGATGAACCATATTTTGCGTGCTTTCTTAGGAAAATTTGTAGTTGTGTATTTTGATGATATTTTGATTTATAGCAGAAGATTAGAAGAGCATGTTACACATTTAAGGTTAGTTTTGAGTGTGCTAAATGAAGAAAAGCTTTTTGCTAACCTCGTTAAATGCTCCTTTTGTACAGAGAAAGTCGTGTTTCTTGGTTTTGTTGTTAGTACTAAAGGCGTTGAGATGGATGAGGAAAAGGTGAAAGCAATCCAAGAGTGGCCAACACCGACAACAATTAGCCAAGTGAGGAGTTTCCATGGTTTGGCCAACTTCTATCGACGGTTTGTACGTGATTTTAGCAATATTACAGCTCCCTTTACTAAAGTCATCAAGAAAAATGAGTCATTCAAGTGGGGAGAGGAGCAAGAGAGGGCCTTCAACACTTTGAAAGAAAAGCTAAGTTCTGCTCCTTTACTAATCCTACCAGATTTTTCTAAAACCTTTGAAATCGAATGTGATGCTTCTGGTGTTGGTATAGGTGTTGTGCTTATGCAGGAAATGAGACCCATTGCTTATTTCAGTGAGAAGTTGAGTGGAGCCACTCTCAACTATCCCACATATGACAAGGAAATGTATGCATTGGTGAGAGCATTGGAGACATGGCAACATTACCTATGGCCAAAAGAATTCGTGATTCACACAGATCATCAATCTCTAAAGCATTTGAAGAGCCAACATAAGTTGAACCGACGCCATGCTAAATGGGTAGAATTCATTGAGACATTTCCTTATGTGATCAAATACAAGCAAGGAAAGGAGAACGTAGTTGCTGATGCACTATCTCGAAGGTATGCTTTACTGTCCACTTTAGATACGAAGTTACTTGGATTTGAATATATCAAGGATTTATATACTAACGATACTGATTTTTCTGAGGTGTTCAAAGCATGCGATAAGGTTGCATTTGGTAAGTTCTATAGGCATGATGGGTTTTTATTTCGTGAAAATAGATTGTGTGTGCCTATGTGTTCGTTACTTGAATTATTCACTAGGGAAGCCCATGGTGGTGGATTGATGGGTCATTTTGGCGTTACTAAGACTTTAGGGGTTTTACAGGATCATTTCTTTTGGCCTCATATGAAACGCGACGTGGAAAGAATTTGTAAGTGTATCACTTGCAAACAAGCTAAATCTAAATTGAAACCCCATGACTTGTATACTCCTTTGCCTATACCTAGTGAACCTTGGACTAATATTTCAATGGACTTTGTTTTGGGATTACCCCAGACCAAGAGAGGGAGAGATTCAATTTTTGTTGTGGTAGACAGATTCTCTAAAATGGCACATTTCATTCCATGTCATAAAACCGATGATGCGTCACATATAGCTGAATTGTTCTTTAAAGAGGTTATTAGGTTGCATGACATGCCTAGGACCATTGTCTCTTATAGGATGCAAAATTTTTCAGTTATTTTTGGAAGACTTTGTAGGGAAAATTAGGAACTAAATTGTTGTTCTCTACTACTTGTCACCCCCAAACTGATGGGCAAACTGAAGTGGTCAATCGAACCTTGTCCTTTTTACTTCGTGCGGTCATTAACAAGAATTTGAGAATATGGGAAGATTGTCTACCTCATGTTGAATTTGCTTACAATAGGAGCATACATTCTGCGACTAAATTTTCTCCATTTGAAATTGTTTATCGTTTCAATCCCTTGTCACCATTAGATTTGATTCCTTTAGCTGTAAGTGAGCATATAAACTTAGATGGTAAGCAGAAGGCCGAATTCGTAAAGAAGATTCATGAACAAGCACGACTGAATATTGGAAAAAGAACTCAGCAATACATGCAACAAGCTAACAAGGTGTGCAAGAAAATTGGGTTTGAACCAGGAGAATGGGTTTGGTTGCACCTCCGAAAGGAGCGATTTCTGAACAAACGTCGTTCTAAACTTCTACCTCGAGGGGATGGCCCATTTCAAGTATTAGAGCGCATCAATGATAATGCCTACAAACTTAAACTACCAGGTGAGTATGGCATACATTCTACTTTTAATGTTGCTGACTTATCCCCGTTTGATGTAGGTGATGATTTGAGGACAAATCCATTTCAAGAAGGGGAGAATGAGGACAAATTCTTTTCAAGAAGGGGAGAATGATGTATGCTCAAGGGCTGAAAATAGGAGAGATCAGTTATCACTTCCGGAAGGCTCAATTACAAGACTACGGGCAAAGCGTTTCAAGGAAGCACTAAATGAGCTAATTAAAAAACATTGGGAGGACTATGAGCAAGGAGAAACCAAGATAATCGCAACTGCTAGTCGTGGCCTAATCCACGTAATCGGGCACAACCATCCATGACTGGCCGCGCTTAACGGAAGAACACTAATAAGCATGCAAAGCATGGGAATTCGTTCATGCATGAAGACTTAAGTATTTTAGATTGTTTAATGAAGCATGCAACTTGGGACTTTAATTGTGCATGCATTTATTTTGTTTTTCTAGATAGCTTGCATGAGGCATGCAACATTGGGACTCTAATTGTGCATGTACTTATCTTGTATTTTCCTTGTTCACTCCCATTATATAAGGGAGGGACATCTTAGTATGAAGCAACTTAGTTTTTGGTGAGATTGTGTGCTCTCTTAGTTCTTGAATGAACTTGCTGAACTTATCGAGTCTACTCTCGTGGCGTTCAACCCATCGAAACTTATCACCCCTAGGTGTGGCGTTTCTTTCCTTCATAGGCTTGGTTCGTGCCAATTCTTGGTTACGGGTCAAGGCTCACACTCTTGTCGTTTAGTTCTTGGGGTTCTATCCACCTTTGTTTTGGGTTCCATCACATTTATTGGTGGGGTTCGTATCAACCTTCTTCAATGGTAGCTTTAGCCTTCACATCTTCAATTAGTACATTAAGTGCTTCCTTCATCTTTCTAGCCTTAGCCCTTGTAATTAGGCTTCTCACTTACGAAAGTCCTTGAAGCGATGAATAAAATTATCTGGTAATCGTTTGAACCATCGTTGGGCTGATCTGCTAAATGCAGTGACCAACATCCAGTATTTTACACCGTCCGTAAATTATTGAAGAAGGGCGGCGTGCTCAATTATTCCCGAATATTCTCGTGTGTCCAGGTTCTAATAACGCTTGGGTAATGGATCATCTAATACCCTCTAAGAGAATGGAGTAGCAATTCACTCAGGGGAGCTATCATTAGCCATCGCTTTTCCTCTGTACTTGTCTCGCACTGGTACCTCTCAAAAAGACTCCTGGGGTATTATTCCTTGGCTTAGTTATTCTAATGGTATACAAAAACCCACTCGGGGGCTTCGAGTTGGTGAGAGAGGCGCAGGGAGCAAGCGAGCAGGGCCCTCCTCCTGAACTCCTCTCTCCCTTTGATGAGAGGTTGTTGATACTTACGGATTTGGTGGTGGTAGCATACCACCAGTGTTGGCTTGTTGTTGTTGAATTAACTTCTGTGCTTTGCCGTTGATGAGCAACTTCACATCTTCTTGTATTAAGGTGACGGTATTTAATTTTCCAACTTCCTCCATCGCAAAGCTTTAGATTTAGATGAAGATTCCCACAAACGACGCCAAACTAAATTCTATCTAAAGGCTATGAGATGGTATGCTGGCTCCAATGATCAAAGAACAACTAGCTTCTTGAGATCTGAAGGAACTCCTCAACGTTAGTGAGGAGCCAACAAAGCGTTAGGACCTAAGACTGGGGTAGGAATCTTTGGCTAGGCCCTCCGACGCTGAAGTTAGTCTCCTCTCTTGAAATGGAAGAAGAACAGTAGCGAAAGTGCAGGAAAGTCGGGTTTCAGATGTAAATGTTTGCGTACCTTGCCAGTGGAGAGGATTTCCCATTTTATACCACCTCACATAATCTCTTCTATCGTGAGGTGGTCCCCGGTTTGTTAGAGTTTGTTAGAAGATGAGAGAAGTACAACCTAGACGTCATGCAATAATCCTCCGAGAATTCTTTTTTCTACCTTAGATGTACCTCCTTTGTCATTTATGACTTCGACCCCTGATGAAATACCTGAAGGAGTGTATCGTTGTAACTGATTAATTAATGACGAAGTTTCGAGGGAATATTCCCCAACATGTTTGCCAAGCTGTTCTAATGTTGTTGACTGCTTGTCTACTGAATATATCTCGGTCGGTCACTAAGTCGGTCGTATATTAAGAATACGTTATGTTGAATATATCTCGGCCAGTCATTAAGCCGGTTGTATTACTGAGAACACCTTCTATTGAATATATCTTGGCCAGTCATTAAGCCGGTTGTATTACTAAGTCGGTCGTATATTAAGAATACGTTATGTTGAATATATCTCGGCCAGTCATTAAGCCGGTTGTATTACTGAGAACACCTTCTATTGAATATATCTTGGTCGGTCATTAAGTTGGTCGTATTACTAAGTCGGTCGTATATTAAGAATACGTTATGTTGAATATATCTCGGCCAGTCATTAAGCCGGTTGTACTAAGAACACCTTCTATTGAATATATCTTGGCCGGTCATTAAGTTGGTTGTATTACTGAGAACATCTTCTATTGAATATATCTAGGTCGATCATTAAGCCGATCATATTACTGAGAGTTTTATGAGGATGAGTACCCTTAAGCTCTCCCAGGCTTTGCTCGGTCGAACGTACACAAGAAGCTTTATGTTCGCTCGGCCTTCACCCGATCGATCGTATGCTAAGAGTTTTATAAGGTTGAGTATCCTTAAGCTCGCTCAGGCTTTACCTGATCGAGCTCACACAGGAAGCTTTATGTTCGCTCAGTCTTCACCCAGCCAATTGTATGCTAAGAGTTTTATAAGGCTAAGTACCCTTAAGCTCACTCAGGTTTTGCCCGGTCGAGCACACATAGGAAGCTTTATGTTCGCTCGGCCTTCACCCGACCAATCGTATACTAAGAGTTTTATAATGCTTGCTCAAGCTTTGCCCAGTCGAGCACGCGTAGGAAGCCTTATGTTCGATCGACCTTCACCCGACCGATCGTATGTAAAGAGTTTTATAAGGCTGAGTACCCTTAAACTCGCTAGGGCTTTGCCCGGTCGAGAGCACGCATCGGATCCTCTGGAACCGTACCCCTCGTCCGCTCTTGGACTAGGGGTCGATCATTGGTGGGATCCTATGAACCTCATCTGTATAGTAGGTGGGTCCATATGATCCCACCAATAAATGGAATGGTACATCCTCTGGATTGTACTTTGCGGTCCAGAGGATCTATGCTCCAAGAAGCCTTTTGTTTAATCTGTCTTCACCCCATCGATCGTATGCTAAGAGTTTTATAAGGCTGAGTACCCTTAAGCTCGCTCGGACTTTGCCTGGTCGAGCGCGCGCACGCAAGAAGCCTTATATTCGATCGACCTTCACCCGACCGATCGTATGTTAAGAGTTTATAAGACTAAGTACCCTTAAGCTCGCTCGGGCTTTGCCCAGTCTAGCGTGCACGGGAAGCCTTATGTTTAATCGAGTTTATAATCGGTCGACCCCTTCCAAGCATCCTACTCAGGAAACGCTGAGGTACGCTTCCAGTATTTCGATGCGGGGAGATCAACAGAACCAGGAAACAAACATCACTCTGTCCTATCCTTGACCGCCACCTCACCCTAACTTTAATATCCATGTCATCTCCTAAACCCGCTCCCCATAACCCATGTCACTAGTATTTCAATCATTATTTACATTAATTAGATTAGGTAGATTATTTTCTTTATCAAAAATTACATTGGTTGTTTCTTCAACTTTTAGGGTAATTTTATTGTAGATTCTATAGGCCCTACTAGTTGTGGAGTACCAAGAAAAATATCAGTTGTTGATTTGGATATAAATTTACTTAAGTAATCTTTAGTATTTAATATGCGTACTTTACACTCAAATCCTTTTAGATAACTTAAGTTGGGTATTTTATTATAATACATTTCATAAGGGGTTTTATTGTAAAATTCATTAAATAGAATTCTATTTTGAATGTAGGATGCTATATTTATTGCTTCTGCCCAAAATTGATTACTTAAGTTATATTCATTTAACATGATTCTAACAGCTTCTTGTAATATCCTATTTTTTTCCACTATTCCATTTTGTTGAGGGATTCTAGGACACGAAAATTCATGGTGATATCTATTTGTTTGGCAAGATTCAGTAAACCTATGATTTTCAAATTCTCCCCTATGATCGATTCTTATTATTTTAATTTTTATATATTTTTCATTTTCTATTAATTTGCAAAAATTGTTAAAATTTTCAAAGGTTTCATCTTTTATTTTTAAAAATTTTACCCATATAAATCTTGAGTAGTCAGCAATTATTACTAAGCACTATTAGTTTTCACTTTGTAACTTAGCTCCATGTGAATAAAAAAGGTCTAAATGTAGGAGCTCAAGTATTGAATTGGTTCGATTTAAGGTTTGTTGGTTTGTCAGTTAATTTGGTTTTTTTCCTTTTTAACAAGCATTATAAATTATATTTTTAAAATTTCTTAATTTGATAACTCTAACTAAACCATTTTGACTCATTTTTGAAATGTCTTATGTGAGTGTGGCCCAGTTTTCTGTGTCATAACTTGGTTTCCTCTAGTTGTATCAATAGACACTAAAGTGAGGAGGTTGGTAGGTCAATTGTATAAATATTATTTTTCCTAATTCCCTTAAGTGTAATTTCAAAATTTTTGTTATTCTTAACTACAAATTCAGAGTTTGAAAATGTTATTAAATAATCAAAATCACACAATTGACTAATGCTAAGTAAGTTACTAGTAGAACTTTTTAACTAATAAAATTAGAACTTAGCTCGATATTACCTGTTCTGATTACCTTAAGTTTTCCATTGTTTCCAAATGCAATAGAGCCTAAGTTCTTGATTTTTAATTTTATGAACTTAAATCTTGATGTGAATCCAAAGAGAAAGATATCTCAAGAACCCACAACGAATGGAAGAAGAAAGAAAGAAAGACCTAAATCGATAAGATTGATGAAAAGAACCTCGACCCAATGCTTAGGAAAGTATGAACCTTGGTATAGAAGATGGTAAACGCCACAACCTTGGGATGGAGGTTGATAAGTCTTCAAACGCCATAAGAAAATGTCTTGATAAGTTCTAATTTAATGAAGAACCAACAAGTGAGAGCCTCACCATGCTTTAGATTGAAAAATATGTCAAAGATATATGTGTCGCAGTCACCCCCTTTATTTATAGCTATAAGGTGATCAAAAAACCCTAAAAGGCCAAAAGAAAGCTCATTTAGTAAAGGTCTATGTAGACTACTTAGCCATTTTAAACTTATGGCTTTATTACAACCCAAATAAAAGTAGAAATTGAGTATAAATTGAGCCTACAAATCCCTACTACATAGGCATGAGACTTAAGTCCTAATTAAGCTCATCTAAGGCTTGAATTAGGTTGACTATGCCGAATGACTTGCTTTTGGTCAAACCTTCTTCAATGGTAGCTTTGGCCTTTACATCTTCAATTAGTACATTAAGTGCTTCCTTCATCTTTCTAGCCTTAGCCCATGTAATTGGGCTTCCATTGATGCACAATGGATCATCATTAACATCTAGAGTGGGTTGACCATGATCCATATCGTTAGCTTGTTGCTCTCTTTCTTTGACTCCATCATTCCCCCTTTCCCCAAAAGGATTCGTCCTCGAATCTTGATCACCTACATCAAAGGGAGAAATGATGTATGCCCAAAGGCTGAAGATAGGAGAGATCAGTTATCACTTCCGGAAGGCCCAATTACAAGACTACGGGCAAAGCACTTCAAGGAAGCACTAAATGGGCTAATCAAAAAACATTGGGAGGACTATGAGCAAGGAGAAACCAAGATAATCGCAATTGCTAGTCGTGGCCTAATCCATGTAATCGGGCATAACCATCCATGACTGGTCGCGCTTAACGGAAGAACGCTAATAAGCATGCAAAGCATGGGAATTCGTTCATGCATGAAGACTTAAGTATTTTAGATTGTTTAATGAAGCATGCAACTTGGGACTCTAATTGTGCATGCATTTATTTTGTTTTGGGTTTCTAGATAGCTTGCATGAGGCATGCAACATTGGGACTCTAATTGTGCATGTACTTATCTTGTATTTTCCCTTGTTCACTCCCATTATATAAGGGAGGGACATCTTAGTATGAAGCAACTTAGTTTTTGGTGAGAATGTGTGCTCTCTTAGTTCTTGAAAGAACTTGCTGAACTTATCGAGTCTACTCTCGTGGCGTTCAACCCATCGAAACTTACCACCCCTAGGTGTGGCGTTTCTTTCCTTCGTAGGCCAATTCTTGATTACAGGTCAAGGCTCACACTCTTGTCGTTTAGTTCTTGGGGGTTATATCCACCTTTGTCTCGGGTTCCATCACATTTGTTGGTGGGGTTCGTATCATCTGGTATCAGAGCTTTGGTTCAAAGGCAAGTGCAAATTTATCTTTACTTGTTGTTCAGCCAAAGGAAAAAAAAAATCGTGGAAAAAAAAAGAAAAAAAAAGAGCGCATCGAAAAGACAAAAAAAAAAAGAAGAAGAAGAAAGCGCAAAAAAAAAAACTGCTTGTGTGAATCGAAGTAATTGTCTTCAACAATTCTTTTCTTGTTTTCCTTATTCTCAAACTTCTACTCTTTCATTTTCTCTTAAAATTTTGTCATCATAAGTTTCGGTGGTATATTTTGAATTGCTACGTGATATTCTGATTTGTTCTAGAGTTTGATCAAGAACTGAGAGATATCATCAATTGAGAGCTACCACCCAAACGTGAGTTGAGTGCTTGTGAGGTTTTCTTTCATTTTGCAGTCATGTCCAACAACCAGGAGGATGGAGCAAATGAGGGGGCTAGGCCACTTCCAAACCTGCAATTACAAGCATTGATGGGGGAGATGCAACGGATGATGAGGGCGGAATTAGAATCTATCGATGAGAGGTTGGATCAGGTGGAGGATGGGACACCAAGAAGACATCAACAAGACCGTATTACTAGACCACATTGAAGACATGCCCAAGGGATTGATGTCGAAGAAGATGAAGAGGTTATTGTGGAAGACTTTGATGAGCAAAACTACAATCGAGGCAGGATTGGACATCGAGGAGACAGAAACAGAACTAGAAGAAATAATGATTTAGGAGGGATTAAGATGAAGATTCCAACCTTCCAAGGGAGAAATGATCCAGAAGCTTACTTGGAATGGGAAACTAAGATGGAAATGGTGTTTGATTGTCATGAATTCTCAGAGTTTAAAAATGTGAAGTTAGCTGCCATTGAATTATCTGATTATGCTATTGTTTGGTGGGATCAAGTGGTGATGACTCGGAGAAGAAACAGAGAGCAACCTGTGTCTACTTGGGAGGAGATGAAAGTGCTCATGAGAAGGAGGTTTGTACCCAGCCATTATTATAGAAGCTTATATCAGCGGCTTCAAAGGTTATCTCAAGGCTCCAAAAGTGTGGATGAATATTTCAAGGAGATGGAGTTGTCCATGATCCGAGCTAATGTCAATGAAGATCGGGAAGCCACTATGGCCAGTATTTACATGGTTTAAACCCAGAAATTGCTGATATTGTTGAATTGCTGCATTATGTTGAGCTGTCGGATATGTTCCACCAAGCACAAAAAGTGGAAGAACAACTCAAGAGGAGAGGATTGACTAGGAAGGGACAACCAATGACTATTCACGGCACATGGCGGACAGCTCCAAGAAAGGAGGAACAGCCTCAAAATAAGCCAAAGTTTGAACCCTTCAAGAAGCCCAAACCTACACCATCTACTACTCAAGGTAATCGCGAGCCCATTTCCTCCAAAACTCGTGATATCAAGTGTTTTAAATGTCAAGGTCATGGTCATATAGCTAGTCAATGTGTGAACAAAAGGGTGATGATAATAAACGCTCAAGGTGAACTTGAGTCGGAAGATGAGGATGAAATAGTTGAAGAAGTGCCACAAAAAGAGGATAGTGATGATGAACAACATGCTGTTATTGGAGACTTATTGGTGGCCCGACGAGTTCTCAATCTACAAGCTAAGGAGGAAGAAGGTAATCAAAGGGAGAATTTGTTTCATACCCGTTGCATTGTCAATAACAAGGTTTGCAGTGTTATTATTGATGGGGTGAGTTGCACCAATGTGGCAAGTACTGATTTGGTGGAGAAATTATCACTACCAAGTCGGAAACATTCACGACCATATCGACTCCAGTGGCTAAATGATTGCGGAGAAATCAAGGTAACAAAACAAGTCTTGGTTGCAATCTCTATTGGCAAATATGAAGATGAGCTGTTGTGTGACGTGGTTCCCATGCATGCATGCCATCTATTGTTGGGAAGACCTTGGCAATTCGATCGAAAGGTAACACATGATGGCCTCACAAATAAGTATAGTTTTATTTTGAAAGGGCAACCTATTATTCTTGTACCGTTGACTCCAAGACAAGTTATGGAGGACCAGTTGAGACTACAAAAAGAAAATGAAAAGAAGAAAGAAAAAGAAATTGAGAGAAAAAAAATTGAGAAAAAAGAAGAAGAGGGAAAGAAAAATGAGGGGAAAGAAGATGAGAGGAAAGAGACAAAAGGAGTGGGCAAGGAAAAAAAAGGAGTGAGAAAGAAAAATATTTTTTATGAAAAAAAAAAGTGAGATTAAGCAAGCTTTGTTTTCAAATCAGCTGCCCCTTATCCTTTTGTATAAGGAGGCACTCTTGAGCACTAACGACCTTAACAATTCTTTGCCTAGTGTTATTGTTTCTCTCTTACAGGAATTCGAGGAGGTCTTTCCTGAAGAGGTTCCGCATGGTTTACCTCCCATTAGAGGAATTGAGCACCAAATTGACTTCATACCTGGTGCCTCCATTCCGAATCGACTTGCCTATAGAAGCAATCCGGAGGAAGCAAAGGAACTTCAGAGGCAAGTTAATGAATTATTAGAAATGGGGTATGTTCGAGAAAGCATGAGTCCTTGCACCGTGCCTGTGTTACTAGTTCCCAAGATGGACGGAACATGGAGGATGTGTCTGCATTGTCGAGCCATCAACAACATCACGGTAAAGTATCGCCATCCAATTCTAGGATTGATGATATACTTGATGAATTGCATGGTTCTTGTGTGTTCACAAAAATTGATCTTAGGAGTGGATATCATCATATTAGGATGAAGGAAGGTGATGAATGGAAAACTGGTTTTAAAACCAAACATGGCTTATATGAATGGTTAGTAATGTCTTTTGGCTTAACTAATGCTCCTAGCACTTTTATGCGTTTGATGAACCATATTTTGTGTGCTTTCTTAGGAAAATTTGTAGTTGTGTATTTTGATGATATTTTGATTTATAGCAGAAGCTTAGAAGAGCATGTTACACATTTAAGGTTAGTTTTGAGTGTGCTAAAAGAAGAAAAGCTTTTTGCTAACCTCGTTAAATGCTCCTTTTGTACGGAGAAAGTCGTGTTTCTTGGTTTTGTTGTTAGTACTAAAGGCATTGAGATGGATGAGGAAAAGGTGAAAGCAATCCAAGAGTGGCCAACACCGACAACAATTAGCCAAGTGAGGAGTTTCCATGGTTTGGCCAACTTCTGTCGACGGTTTGTTCGTGATTTTAGCAATATTGCAGCTCCCCTTACTAAAGTCATCAAGAAAAATGAGTCATTCAAGTGGGGAGAGGAGCAAGAGAGGGCCTTCAACACTTTGAAAGAAAAGCTAAGTTCTGCTCCTTTACTAATCCTACTAGATTTTTCTAAAACCTTTGAAATCGAATGTGATGCTTCTGGTGTTGGTATAGGTGTTGTGCTTATGCAGGAAATGAGACCCATTGCTTATTTCAGTGAGAAGTTGAGTGGAGCCACTCTCAACTATCCCACATATGACAAGGAAATGTATGCATTGGTGAGAGCATTGGAGACATGGCAACATTACCTATGGCCAAAAGAATTCGTGATTTACACAGATCATCAATCTCTAAAGCATTTGAAGAGCCAACATAAGTTGAACCGACGCCATGCTAAATGGGTAGAATTCATTGAGACATTTCCTTATGTGATCAAATACAAGCAAGGAAAGGCGAACGTAGTTGCTGATGCACTATCTCGAAGGTATGCTTTACTGTCCACTTTAGATACGAAGTTACTTGGATTTGAATATATCAAGGATTTATATACTAACGATACTGAATTTTCTGATGTGTTCAAAGCATGCGATAAGGTTGCATTTGGTAAGTTCTATAGGCATGATGAGTTTTTATTTCGTGAAAATAGATTGTGTGTGCCTATGTGTTCGTTACGTGAATTATTCACTAGGGAAGCCCATGGTGGTGGATTGATGGGTCATTTAGTCGTGGAATAATCCACGTAATCGGGCATAACCATCCATGACTGGCCGTGCTTAACGGAAGAACGCTAATAAGCATGCAAAGCATGGGAATTCGTTCATGCATGAAGACTTAAGTATTTTAGATTGTTTAATGAAGCATGCAACTTGGGACTTTAATTGTGCATGCATTTATTTGTTTGGGTTTATTAGATAGCTTGCATGAGACATGCAGCATTGAGACTCTAATTGTGCATGTACTTATCTTGTATTTTTCCTTGTTCATTCCCATTATAAAAGGGAGGGACATCTTAGTATGAAGCAACCTAGTTTTTGGTGAGATTTTGTGCTCTCTTAGTTCTTGAAAGAACTTGCTGAACATATCGAGTCTACTCTCATGGCGTTCAACCCATCGAAACTTATCACACCTAGGTGTGGTGTTTCTTTCCTTCGTAGGCTTGGTTCGTGCCAATTCTTGGTTACGGGTCAAGGCTCACACTCTTGTCGTTTAGTTCTTGGGGTTCTATCCACCTTTGTTTCGGGTTCCATCACATTTATTGGTGGGGTTCATATCAATTGGAGGCGCATCGGATAAGCGCTTGGAGGCACCTCGAAGTACTTGGAGGTGCCTCCGCATGGATAGAAGCCGAAGGTGTCAGAGCTGATCAAAGCCAAAATTTTCAAGATAAACTTTATGATTGAAGGCACCTTGGATATGGTTGGAGGTACCCTCAATGCTCCTTAAAGAACTGTTTGGCCAACAGAAGAGATATATCTTCGATACGAGCTCAAACGATCATTCTACTACTTCGTCTTCATGTTGCAGCTACACTTTTGCTCTACTACACTCAACCGTTGCCAGAAAACCGACACCAACTTACGATCGCATCCAAACTTCCATTATTGTTGGTATCGATATTTTTTTTTACGCATACTTATTACATTTGCAAAAGGAAGTGTAGGTTTGTTACATTGTCCTTGTTTTTGGTTCTTGTACTCGATTATCTCTTTTGGCGATTCCGAAAGAGGTTTTTAGTTGATTGGCTCTCCATACGGTCTGAGGGATCATGGGTATTGGAGTTCGATGAAGGCTCCAAACCAAGTAACTGCTTGTGTTCATGTTTCCTTTTACTTTTTATTTATCTTTTCCGCTGCACACTTTGTTTTACAAATCGAAAAAGAAATATTTTTTTAAATCACGTGATTCACCCCCTCTTACATGTACTGTTCTTACACTCTCCTCCTCTCTAAGACTGGATACCTCTGTAAGTACCCTCGTGGTAGTTTTGATGTGATCAACCAAGTCATAGTTAGGTCCTGCTGTCTTTCGATGCATTGTGTCTAAGTGTGTAGGAACTTAGGAGCACAGGAAGTCGAATGAAAGACACAGCTAGCGAGAAGGACAACACAGGAGGGAGTTGACAAGCTCGGTGCATTCAAGGGACGAGGCATTGTGGAAGAAGTACACTAGAGAATGAGAAGGAGACACATGACGTTTCCAAGGGACGAGAAATCAGAGGGGAAGGTTGCTTGAGAAGGTCGGAAAATGGGTTCGGGTGAGCCCTATTCCGGATGATCGAAATTATCCAAGCGAGTAGAGTCAGAGCGAAAGACCCGAATGAAAATTCAACCTAAAGTTGTCTGTGGTCCGGGAACCTGGACCCAGCTTGGTCCAACCGGGGTGCCTTGGTGAGGTGCCCCTATCCGAAGGCAGTCCAGGCGCACATAACCCTTCCATACGCTCGGACCAAAGATTTTATCCTGATCCCTTACGATGCGATCTGTTGCGACGTGGATAAAGTTTTATCCACGACCAGGTACCCGGAACCCTTCCAGGCGCCCGAATTAGGGCTATAAATTAGCCCTAATCTAATAGTTCATAATAACACTTGTAAATGATCTTCTTTCTGTTTAGTTTTGTGCTTTAACTGCTGTATGAAGCTTCTCTACCAGAAGGAGATTTGATAATGAACTCCAATGTCATATACTAGTAATCCCCTGATTGCAAACCAAGTAAAAGATCTGCCTCTTCTTTTTCTTTTAAATTAATTTCTTTTTGAACAAGTGTTTTAATCAAGCTATAAGATCGAGAAAGATGTTTTGGATTTTTATTGTGTAGGACAATTCACCCCCTCTTGCCAGGCACAAGGTACCACAAGTGGTATCAGCTCAATCGCTTCAGAAGGACTAATCGTCAACCTAAGCACAGAAGACGATGGTCGGATTGAGCATCTACCCACCGAAGTTTGAGGGAGAGTTCACGAACTGGAAAAAGAAGATGGAGGTATTCTTCAAAATAGATTTTGAATTATTAATTATTATGAAGTATGATTTTGTAGCACCAAAGGATAAAGAAGAACATTAGTGGATAAAAAAGGAGCAAGTCGACTTCGTGATAAATGGCAAGGTAGAGTTTCATCTGTCGAGCATTTTACTGACTCAAGAAGTCAATTGGATCAGAGCCTATGAGTTAGCTAAAGATCTCTGGGAAAAATTCCTGAAAATCCACGAAGGAACCTCGGAGGCAAAACTCAATAGACAGGATTTACTCCGAAACCAGATCAGCAACCTCCGGTTAGAAGAGGGCGAAACTTTCGTACACCTCCACTCAACTATCAAATAACTCATCACCGGACTCATGGATCTCGGAGAAAAGGTAACTAATCGAGATTCGTTAAGGTACGCGCTTAACACATTTCCTAGGACTCCTGAATGGACAACCTTAGTAGATACATATTTCATCTTTAGGGATTTAGAGGTAAGCAATTTAGAAGAATTGTTCTCTACTTTTGAAATTCGTAAGTCAAGATATGCATATCTAAGGAGTCAAAGCACAATATTGCCTTAAAGGCAAAAATGGACGAACCAGAATCCGAAACTTCTCTCGATGTTAACGAAAAGACATTCTTGGTAAGGAAGTTCAAAAGTTTTTTTAAAACTAATACGTTTAATCAAGTGCAGGAGAAAAGAAGAAAAAGAAAAGTAAGGTGCTATCATTGCAATGAAGAAGGACACGTTAAAGACAACTGCCCAAAACTGAAGAATAAGAACAAAGACAAGGAAAAATATAAAAGAGCGACCCAGAAGAAATACAAGAATCTAAAAGCGACATGAGTTGAAACATCCTCATCATATTCGGACGTCATAGTCTATGCTAGACTTGCATTTATGGCAAGTACTAAGAAAACAATGGAGCACATTCATCGGAGATAAGCATCGAGAGCATTTATGAAGGGAGAGCAACATTAAAAGAAAGCAGCTCTACAAGGGGAGCATCATAGATCAATAAGTTAAGTCAGGTACGGTCTCTACCTCTTGACCAGTTATTTAAATTTATTAAAATTTTATCAATAAATTCTTAAAAAATGATAACTAAAAATTATTGAAAAGAAGATAATGAGTTAAAAGGAACTTTAGCAACATCTTGTCGATTAGAATATTTTGACAAACTAAAAATTGAAAATAAAAAATTAAAAGTAGAAATAGAGAATCTAAATATTTCTGCATATTTGAATATTGCTATTTCAAATTTCAAAAAGTATCAAGGATTAAATTGACAATATAGATACCATAAGGGCCAAATTAGAAAATTATTAAGAAAATATATTCCTAGAAAATTCTTGATTAATTCAGTTGGTAGGAACCTATATTGAGTTCTAAAATTATGCTTAAATTAAATTTTTATGCATATCATATTTTTAAATTGATTTAATTTTTTTGTTTACTTAAATTTGTTTCGTATAATTTCTGTTAGAAATTAATTTCTTCTTTAATTTTTCTGAGAAAGAGAATTTTATCACTTATCCGTAGAAAAACTTTTAAATTTTTCTGACCCATAAATTATTTTTTATTATTTGTTTTAACAAAAACTATATTTTTCAATTTAAAAATAATTCGTAGTGTAATTTTTTCAAACTTCATTTTTTTGTGAAAAGTTATCATGTTCCTTATTCAAGAAAATATTTTCAAAATTTTTGTGACCATTATTGCATTTTATATGAATTATTTACTCAAATGTTACCTTTTAATGTTAAAAATTCTTAAAAAGTTATTTTTTGAAAAAATATTTTTTCTATAAAGCTACTTGCTAGAATACATACTCAGAAAAGTTTTTATGATTTTTCGAGCTTAAAAATTATTTTTAAGAAATTTTTTACGAAAATATGTCTTTATATAGAAAAAAAGTTATTTCTACTTAGAGTAATTTTAATTTTTAGTGAAAATTTTATTTCTATCTGTTTAACAATTTTAAGAATTTTTTCACTATTAAAAATATTTTTCAAATTAAATTTTTAAAAAATGGTTTATAAATTGTGAAAATCCAAATTTTTAAAATTTAATGGTTTATTTTTTGGATGATAGTCATTGTATTTTTATCCCTTAGACTCTGTTTCGAATTTGCTATAAGTTATTTTATACCATCCCCTATTTTTAATGTGATCAAAGGGGGATAATTAATGGTTAAGTGTCTAGGGGGAGGGTACATTTTGACTTTTGCACAATTTTTTTAATTGTAAAATTTATGCTTGTTACCTTATTTGTTTTTGTATTACCCTAACTTAACTTGAGTTGCTCACATAAAAAAGGGAGAGATTGTAAGTAGCCGATGGTAGTTTGATGTCATCAACCATGTCAGAGTTAGGTCCTATTATCTTTTGATGTCTTGTGTCTAAGTGTGCAACTTAGGAGCACAGGAAGTCGAGCGAAAGATGCAGCTAGCAAGAAAGGCGGCACGGGAGAGAGTCGATGGACTTGGTGCGTCCGAGGGACGAGGCACTAAGGAAGACTACGCTGGCGAACGAGAAGAGGCATGCGGTGTTTCCGAGGGATGAGAAGCCAAAGCGGAAGGTTGCTCGAGAAAGCCAGAAAATGGATTCGAGTGAGCCCTATTCCAGGTGGCCGAAATCACTCAAGTAAGCGGAAGACCCAAACGAAATGTCAACTTGAAGTTGACTATGGTTCAGGCACCCGGACCCTTCCAAGTGCATGGATTAAAGATTTTTCTGTATCCATTGCGATGTGATCCGTTGCGATGTAGATAAAGTTTTATCCATCCGTAGGTGCTCGGAACCCTTCCAAGCGCTCGAAACCTTTTCAGGCGCTCAAATCAAGGCTATAAATATAGCCCTGATCCCAATAGTTCATAACAACACTTGTAAACGATCTTCTTTTTGTTTAGTTTTGTGCTTTAACTGCTATAAGAGGCTTCTCCGCCTGAACGAGATTTAATAGTGAGCTTTCAACTTCTTAGACTAGCAATCCCCTGATTGCAAACCAAGTAAGATCTACCTCTTCTTTCTCTTTTTAATTAGTTTCTTTTTGTACAAGTGTTTTAATCAAGCTATAAGATCGAGAAAGGTGTTTTGGGATTTTATTGTGAAGGGAAATTCACCCCCTCTTGCCGGACGTAAGGGACCTACAACCTCCTGTCGAAGACTCATCAAAGATTGTTCAACACGGGTGGAGGACTTCATAAAGTCTAATAACTCTATCCTCTAGAGTAGGAGGGGCTGGAGGTAGAGGTAGCTCCATTAGTAAGAATATTGGGCATATCCTTCTCCTTTGCTGGGTCTAGGTCAGGTGGAGGGTGAGATGCTGGATTAAGCTAATGTTGGGCCTCTCTCCTCCAAGACATGACTCCCTGATCATCTATATAAACATCATCTATTGAAAGGTTCCTAGCACCTGTTGGTGTAGGAAGCATCAAATGATAGAACTCAAGTTTTAACAGTGACAAAGGGTTCAAAGTTAAGGGTTATTGTGGTTCCAATAAGTCAGATTAAGTGTGTAAGAAAGTCCTAAGTGAGTTTAGGCAAGCATGTTGAAAGTCCTAATTGTGGTTAGGTAAGGAAGTCCTGATCTAAGGGACTTGATGGAGGTCTTAGTAGATCGAGGAAGTCAGACGAAAAATCTTACGAGTCAAGGATAGTAGATGAAAGCCCTCGATGTCACGGACACTAGGCGGAAGTCTGGATGGGTTGGGGATCGGATGTCCGACGGAAGTCCCAAGTTAAGATCGCTAAGCAAACGTCCAAACGATCTGGAGGACTAGTTTGGCATTAGGTAAACTCTCATGAGAGACAAAGGTGAGGGTGTGCTCCCAATAGAGGGAACAGTAGACATCACTTCAACCTAGGGTTTCATGAAAATCCAAAAGTCATAAACAAATAGTCTCGAGACTGCCAAATTAATTAATAAATACTATTTTATTTTGTGCTAACTCTATTTTGTAGGATATCTTTTGTATTTGGACTAATATATTTTGCAGGAGCTGAAATACACAAGTAAGTCTCAGGTGAACAATGCTTAAGGTGCCTTAGAGTTGTGTGGAGGTACCTCGAGCTGGCGAAGGTGCCTTAGATAGGGAGGAGGTGTCCTCACGTAGACAAACTTTGAGGATAAAGTTTTTGTTGTGGGCAGGTGCCCTAGAGTGCATGGACGACCCCCTGGAGCGCATTGGAGGTGCCTAGAAGGCACCCTCGCTCGGATAGAAACTGCAGTTTACGGAGATTATCGAGTCCGAAGCGCATGGAATCAAATTTAAATTTGGAGGCACTTCAGATGAAGTTGGAGGCACCCGCAACACTTTATAAAAGCAATGTTCAGCAACTTCAAAGGACAATTCAATAAGCTACAAGTTCTGTACTTGCACTCTGTTCCAAAAAGTTCTCGACGATGCTCAAACGCTACTCTGACAACTTACGATCAAGTTCTTCTAATTCTCTTTGTTGTCGGTAAATTTACTTTATAGTTCTTGTGCTTTAATTCTATTGCATTATTTGAATTGATAATTATTATTACCCAATGAAAGTACTCTCGGAGTGTGAGCGTTGGGGTAGGAGTCGTCGAAAGCTCAGAATCAAGTAAAAAATACTTGTGCTAGCAATTGCCTTTTGTTTTATTGTTTCTTATTTCTATTTCTACTGCGTTTACTTGATTGCTTTATGAAAAATGTAAAAAACCATGAGCTATTCACCCTACCTCTATCACTTTTCGATCCTACAATTGATATCAGAGCGGGGTTACTCTGAATTGGTGCAACCACCGATTTTTTCGTGGTATTTTTGAGTTTTTCAGAGTCGATCAGAATCAGTGCTATCACCTCTTCCTATCAAAAAATTTTTAATCAGGTTTTACATTTCTTGAAGTTGGTGCAACACCACTCGAGTTCATTACTTTTCATTTAGCACTATTAATCCAAGACTAAGTCTTAGAACAAGTTTTTCTCATTTTTTTGTGTGCAATATTTTGAATGACCTATCAAGAAGGTTACAGTACCACATGCCAACCCCTCTTCTCCGGCGAGGATATCCGATATTGAAAAGGTCGGATGGAGTACCACCTGAAGACTCAGGTGGAGATGGGAATCATCTTTCAAACTGGATTCACACTTCCCATCGAGGACAAGGTGTCCATTGCCTACGACAAGTGGGATGTACAAACTTGCAAGAAATCGAAGTTGATGTGAAGGCAACTCAAATCTTGCAGTGCGGACTAACCAAAGAGGAGCTGAATCAAGTTAGTCCGTTCACAAGTGCAAAGGACCTATGGGAAAAATTAATCAAATTGCACAAGGGGACCTCCGATACAAAAGTAAGTAAATGCGACTTAATTTTAAATAAATTATATAATATTATAATGTAGGATGGTGAATCGGCGAGCCAATTACATGCTTGGATCCAAGACTTACTCAACGATCTCTACGCAATTGGACAAAAGGTGGAGAACTGCGACATTATATGGTACGCATTAAATGCTTTTTTGCGGAATACTTCATCATCACTATCCTCTTTTTGTGGCACTTCTTCAACTATTTCATCCTCATCTTCCAACTCAAGTTCACCTTGAGCGTTTATTATCATCACCCTTTTGTTCACACATTGACTAGCTATATGACCATGCCCTTGACATTTAAAACACTTGATATCACGAGTTTTGGAGGAAATGGGCTCGCTATTACCTTGAGTAGTAGATGGTGTAGGTTTGGGCTTCTTGAAGGGTTCAAACTTTGGCTTATTTTGAGGTTGTTCCTCCTTTCTTGGAGCTGTCTGCCATGTGCCATGAGTAGTCATTGGTTGTCCCTTCCTAGCCAATCCTCTCCTCTTGAGTTGTTCTTCCACTTTTTGTGCTTGGTGGACCATGTCCGACAGCTCAACATAATGCTGCAATTCAACAATATCAACAATTTCTAGGTTTAAACCATGTAAAAACCTAGCCATAGTGGTTTCCCGATCTTCATTGACATTAGCTCGGATCATGGACAACTCCATCTCCTTGAAATATTCATCCACACTTTTGGAGCCTTGAGATAACCTTTGAAGCCGCTTATATAAGCTTCTATAATAATGGTTGGGTACAAACCTCCTTCTCATGAGCACTTTCATCTCCTCCCAAGTGGACACAGGTTGTTCTCTGTTTCTTCTCCGAGTCATCACCACTTGATCCTACCAAACAATAGCATAATCAGAGAATTCAATGGCAGCTAACTTCACCTTTTTAAACTCTGAGAATTCATGACAGTCAAACACCATTTCCATCTTAGTTTCTCATTCCAAGTAAGCTTCTAGGTCATTTCTCCCTTGGAAGGTTGGAATCTTCATCTTAATCCCTCCTAAATCATTATTTCTTCTAGTTCCGTTTCTATCTCCTCGATGTCCAATCCTGCCTCGATTGTAGTTTTGCTCATCAAAGTCTTCCACAATAACCTCTTCATCTTCTTCGACATCAATCCCTTGGGCATGTCTTCGTTGTGGTCTAGTAATACGGTGTCACGCCCTAGAGGAGTCCCCGTCCGAAGAAATTTCGGCAGCATCTCCCCTGTACGGCGGACAATCTGAAACTTTCTACATATCTCCATACCTCAGCCACATGCGGCTGGAATAATAACAATAAATATAACACAACCACACAAACATCCACGCAGCTATATATAATCAAACAAAGCAGTAATACTCTGACTCAAAAACCACCCTACTCAACTACACTCGTAAAACTCAAATCCGACGAAACTCACCTCTTATGACGACCCGGCAGGCATGTAGCTTGCCTCACTGGAATCAACCGGATCCAGAAGACAAGATTAGAATCCAACACAACAACCTATCACCAACACAAGTTTAATTTGACCTCCTTACCACAGATGAGTGTTAACAGTGCAAGGACCAACGATGGCACGGATTCATTGTCGCGTGGAAGCAAGGAAGAAGGCACCGACTCAATCTGGTGGCGCCGGACCAAACTAGGGTTTGTAGGTGGCACGACAGAACTTGGTGATCAGCCTTGTCCTCGGCGCACCCTCCCTATCCCCGGCGATCTAAGCACGGGTCGTTGTGAGGAGGGCTCGACTCTGATGAGAGGAGATCGGGAATTAGGGCACGGTGTGGAGGTGGCCGGCGCTGTCCTGTGCGGCGGCGACGCTCTGCAAAGGAAGAGGGTGTCGGCGGTGCGGCTCAGATCTACGGCACAGCGGTCGGCGCTCGGGAGAAGTGAGGAAGAGAGGAAAGGGGATCGACAACCCTCAGTCGCGGCTTTAATCGCGAGGAAACCGTCGCGTGCGATAGTTAGGGCACGCAAGGGGACGGCAGCTCGGCGCGAGGAGGAGGCGTCGCGCGAGGAGAAGGGTTGGGTGAGGGGCTCGGGCATGCGGGTGAGAATGAGAGAAAAAGAAAAAGAAAAGGAAAAGGAAAAGGGAAATAAAACTTTTCCTCATTAAAACAGGGTAGCCTAAACAGGCTTTCCCGGGACCCAAATTCTATCCCCGTTAACTCGTCCATACGAGCTCCGAAAAATTCCCGAAAAATTTCCAAAAATTCCCTTATTATTATTCGCCATTTTTCGGTATTTTACATAATAAATAGAACACATTTTCCTTCTTTAATCAATAACACACCATATAAATAATATTATTTCCAACTTATCGAACCTATTGATTTAACAAATAAATCTCATCCTTTGACAAATTAAAGAAATAAATAGTAAGTACTTGCGCTTGTTATCATATCGGTATTAAGAGTACGCACATCCATAATAACAGAGGTTTTGTTCTTTTATGCAGTCAGTATAAAAGAAACAACCTCAAATGGTCTTGCTCTATACATACATAGTGTACTAGTGTAATTTTATAGTCAAGATAAACTAATACCAAATTATACTACAACCATTCCAATAGTTTGTCTCAATCCATCTAGTTGTGAGCTTCTATTTATAATTTATAAGGAACTAATAACATGATTTTCTGTGTGACACCACACACCATGTTATGTACAATATAAATTAAATGGACAACTGCAGACATTTGACCAATGTGATTCTTATTTCAAAATAAATGTTTATACAAAAGATAGATTTTTAGTATACATTCTAACAGAGCTAGCATCCTTTTGAGTCTTATAGGGAAACACATGCTCAAAGAACGAAGCATTTCATGATTATATTATCGAGTTCTTGTATATCTCTGGTATTTGTGAATCATACACAACAAACCGATACACACTGCTATTCTATGCATATCCAATAAATATACAATCAACAATCTTTAGTCCTATCTTGATCCTTTTTGGATCATACACTAACACTTTGGCAAGACACCCCCACATTCATAAATATTTGTAGGGCGGTTGTCTTCTATTCCATAACTCATAAGGGCTCTAATCTATTTTCTTTCGGACCACCTTATTTAAAAAGTATTTAGCTGTTAACACAACTTCCCCCTACATGAACTCCATTTTGCTGAGAAAGTATAAGGAGCTATTGTTTCGTGTCTGATTCTATGTTCAGCACACAACTCAGTGAACGGTGATATGTATTCACCGCCTCTGTCACTTCGAACCACCTTAATCCTTTTATTAAGTTGATTTTCAACCTCATTTTTATAGAGAGCAAATTTCTCTATAGCTCCATCCTTACTTTTGAGAAGATACACATAATAATATTTTATGTTATCATCTATAAAAGTGATGAAGTATTTATTACCACCACGTATTGACGTACCTTTTAGGTCGCACACGTCAGTGTGGATTAGGTCAAGTGGTTCGTTATTTCTTTCAATAAGTTAAAAGGATTACCTTGTCATTTTCGCTTCAACACAAATCTCACACTTGTGTTTTGGGTCAAGGTGGAAGGTAAGTATACTTTGCATATTTATTAATCTACATAACATATCGCATGTCCTAGTCACCATACCACAAACACGAATACTCAAGCATATAAATGGAAGAGCTTTAATTTTTATTTATCTTAGGCCTAATGGTCATTACATTGAGCTTGAATAGCCCATCAGAAACATAGCTCCTTCGATCAATTCTTTCCCTCGATCACTTCCTTTCTCTCAACCTCCTTTTGACTCTCTCTTTCTCTCTCACTCTCTCATTCTCTTGAGCACACTTGACTTCAAATAGCTTTCGATTGTCTAGATAATTTACTTTGTAAAATTATATATTGCTTAATCAATAGTCCTTATGGATCGATATTTTTTATTACTTGACGATTTAATTGTGCATTTGCGGAGAGACAAAAACATGTAGAGAACTACATAAAGTATCATAACAAGTCACATCCAATGAACTAGTTATCCTTAATCAGCATCCATATATTAACTCTCAACATCCTAATATTTCTAGCCAGTGAGGACCAACTACTTAGATAAATCAAGGAGCATAACATATGCTAGTCTTATAGAATTGATAATGTTCAATCTCATCAATTCATCGACTAGAGAATATTTCAATACGTACATAATTACATATGGAGAGATACTCACTAATTATGATCCAATCACAATTTCTCTTATACTATGTATTTTATTGTAGACTTCATTAATTGAGTTTAAGATCAATATTATATACATATAAAATGCACACTCAAATAAGGAATTTAATTTATCTAATGATACAATATCTAAAACGATTATTTTAGGACACCTTTAAAATATAATAGATAATCTTAACTCCCTAGATAGTGTTAAAGTCCCAATTTGACACATTTATAAATTCCATCATATTTGTGCCAATTTGATTAATATCAAATCCTCAAGTTCTTATTGGAACATTTTAATCTTTTTAAAAGTAAAAGTCAACTTCTTATTTTCAAGATATCACAATACCTTGAAAATATTTTAAAATACCAAATTCACTATGGTTGGATTAACTACCCTATCGAATAGAGTTGACACACTCTAAACCATTTAGTGTGAAGAGAACAAACTCCTAGGAACCTAAAACCTATTGGTACTCCTTGGGTGTACTAGGTCTAGGGATAGCTTCCCTAGATACCTTCCTAATGACTTTCCTAAGCTTTTTAGAAGCCTTAGTTATACTAGTCTCCTCAAGGTCAACTCTAGGAATAACTTTCCTTGTAACCTTGGCTTGACTCCTAGACCTAGGATTAGTTCCATAATTATATGGAATGAAGACATATTTTTCTTGGACTTAGGTTTGTTTCCTGAACCCTTCTTGTCCATAAATGACTCTTGTCTTTCTAATCCTAAGCTTTGTTTCTTAGACCCTTTGACATTATTTGTCATTGTCTTTAGGGTCTTATTCAATTTTTCAAGTCTTGACCTTAAGACTTGATTTTCAAAGCTTAAGTCCCCAAACATTGATTTTTTATTTTTCTTTTAGACATTTATTTTTTTAGGCATAGGTCTAAATTCCTTATAGTTGCCTAGATTATTTTTTACCTTTCTATCCTTAGGTAAGGTAGTTCTAGTACCATATGATTTATAATTCTTCTTAGAAATATCGTGCTTCCTATTTTCATAATAACAAGCACTAAAATCTTAAAATTTAAATCTAGCATGCCTTTTTATAATGATATAAAGAAATACCATTAACTAATGGTATCTTAGTTTTGTTCTTAGAAGCTCCCCTTTGATTTGAGTTTCCATTTTTGATCTTAGTCTAAATCCTCCCCCTTAGACATTGATTCCAATAATGTCCCTTTCAATTGTAAAAGAAATACACAATGTGTTCCCTGCCCTTTCGTATTACGGGGTCGACCTCTTTTGACTTCTTCTTTATCTTGGATGCCACTTTATCTTTCTTCTTCATTAATCTTGAACATTTGCTCTTATAGTACTCATTCTTCCTATACTCCAAACATATGATATGATTTTAATTTTTATAAATGAAAATAGTTATACCTTCATGATTTGTAGAGTTGACACATGCTCCTTCATTGATTTCGGATGTAGACACTTCTTCTTGTTCCAGTATCAATGAACTACATGCCCCCTCATTCATTGAGGAGAATGCCTCTTCAATTTTATCCTTTGATGTTGAGCATATCTTAACCTCCAAAACCTCTTATTCTTGATCCAATGAGTTTCCTTCTTTGGATTTAACATCATTTTGTATTAAGGTAGGATGTTCATGAAGCTTTGCCAACTTGTTCATAGCTCCTTGACATTTTGGTATTCTCTTATCTTGCACAAGAGATTGTTAGGTAACAAATTAACCAACAATTTGGTTATCTTATCATTTTCCTTAGATTTCTTGACTTGCTTTTTGATCCATTTATTATTTCAAAGAGGTTCTCCATTTTTGTCTTTGGAAGGTTCAAATCCTTCTAAGAGAGCATACCATTGCTTTATATACATCATTAAGAAAATTTTTAAACTTGATTTCCAAAGATCGAAGCTTCCCATTTCATTCTGAATGATGGAAGTGCTCAGATGTCAAATCATAATCCATCTCAAAAATCTATTTTTGAACTTGAGCTCCTTTGATGATAAGTCTTTGACTTGTTAAAATTTAGGGCTCTTCTTCTTCCTCTATCTCTTTGCTCCTTCTAGCGATTAGTTCAGTGAAGAGCAGTCTCACTCTGATGCCATTTGTTAGGACATGTATAAGCTAGAGGGGGAGGGGTGAGTAGCCCGCTTCGCTTCCTTGAACTTGAAGTTGTAGCAGAAATTTGAAGCGAAGAATTCACAATGTTAATACTTGGATTTTACTTGGTATCCACCTTTTTGAGGTGACTGATCCAAGGGTTCGACTCTCTCTCATAGCTTCAATATGAAAACCTCATTTCTAGAGATAGAAAAACCTTGTACAAACTCGAACATGAGAATACAACAAGAAACATAAATAAAATTACAAATAAAATAGAAAATAACTTTACAACAATGAACCTTGCTTTGTTTGTTTTTTCTTATTTGGGTAGCCTTTTGATGCTTAGAAAGTACAGTAGCACTTGTCATGAAAACATCAAGAATAGGCTGCTTGTTCTCTTTGTGAAACCCTCCTTTTAGGGTTTCTTTTGGGTTGAAAAATGCCTCCTGATCGATTAACTTTACTCCTAATCGATTGTCATGTCAGATTGATAGTTTAAAACCTACAGAATAACTCTTTTTCACCAGTATAATTGATTAGTGAGTCATACCAATCGATTACCAACTTCTAATTATTAACTTAATCAATTCTGAAGCTTTATGCTCTTTGCGAAAATACTCTAATCGATTGGCCTAAACCAATCGATTCCAACCCTCACTGTGCTCTTGCAAAAACACTCTAATCAATCGATTGACAATCAATTGATTATGACCCTCACTATACTCTCATGAAAAAGCTCCCAATAGTCCCCTCGGATGGGTCTAGTGGCTAGCGCATGAGGTGTTGCCACAATGAGATCTGAGGTTCAAATCTCAACAAAGCCAAGGTAAATACCTTCCTTATGTGCTAGTCATTATTCTAAAGACTAGTAGCCACCCGTGATTTACCTCCTTCGTGTTGGCCCTGAGACGGATTGGCGGGGGCGCTGAGGGTGAGCGTATTCGCCTTTTGCCACAATGAAAAAGCTTCCAATAAATTAGCCTAATTGATTGGCCAAAACCTAATCGATTGACTTAAGCCTAATTGATTTTAACTCTCATCGTGCTCTCGTGTAGAAGCTCCCAATAGATTAGCCAAATCGATTAGACTTGAGCTATTCGATTGCCAACCCTAAACTCTGAACCCGAGTTAGGGTTCCTTTGCCCAATCCTAAAATCATTCATAACTCATTGGGACTTTCCGTTACCTAATATCCGGTTAATCTTGACCTACCATGGCTTCCTCATCAAATGTCTGGTCAACCTTTGACCCACTTAGACTTTTCCCTTGCCTAGCCCCGCTAGGACTTTCATTGCTTAGTTCCCAACTAGGTCTTCCACTACCTAACCCCACTAGGACTTCCATTGCCTAGTCCCGCTAAGACTATCTATTACCTAACCTCTAGTTAGGACTTTTCTAATCAAGTATTTGGTCCCCCATTGACATACTTGACTTTTCTTTTACACATGATCAAACATAGAAACTTAAGCTCGGATCAATCTAAGCTTAGTTAAATTAGTTAACCTTGACTTGAAATGATTACACCAACAGAAACATGATTGACATGTATTGCACAGGAGATGAAAATTCAATACAGGATCAACTATCAATTGATAAGTACTTTTGAGCATGTTTTCTCTAAATATTCATTCTAGTGTGAAAGAGAATTAGCATAATTTGATAACTGCATGACAGATTCTATTTAGAATTTGATCACTAAATAACCCTAAATTTGCATATATTCAAGATGGAGATGAGCAGGCAAAAGTTGATGTGTTAAGGATCGCCCTTTATAAGAATGGAAAGGTTTTAATGCATAATAAAGAGTGTGCAAATATGATATTTTGCACTATCTATATGAGATATGAAAAATGGTATTTAAAAGAATCATAAGCGTCTTATTTAGCATGCAAGGGCACTGAGATTTTAAACTCTTTGTTGGTATTGTTAGGCCACTCTGGCAAGTTAGAGGGTATGATTAGCTCCAATCGTTTCTTTAATGATGAGTTATAGTGAAAAATACTCGAAACAATGCTAACACCCGGATTTACTTGGTATCTATCTTAATAAAGTGACTAATCTAATAATCCACACAGAATACACTCTCCACTATGAAAATACTCCTCGGAAATACTCCAGAGGTGAAACAATCTTGTATAAGCCCTCAGCAAGAAATGCAATGCAAACAAGAAGAAAATATACAATACAAATGAAAATCTTAGTTGCTTTCTTGTAGCTTGTAAATGCCTCTTGATTGGTTGGAAAGTGCAGCAACACTTATCTTCCAAAGCTCAAGGATTGGCGGTGAAGAATAGAGAAGAAGCGAAGAAGAAGTTGCATTTGAATCTTTGTCGTCGCCTTTATATCCCGCTGATTAGGACTCTTAATCGATTGACCTTACCCCCAATCGATTACTATGTCATATCCGAGGACATCCAGTCGTCTAAACATCGCAACCGCTCTTTTCTTTATCACTTAATTGATTAGCCAATCGACTATAAGCCTTCTTAATCGATCACCCAATCAATTACGAACCCCATAGTTGTCAGAGTGTATACTAAAAGTCTAGCTTTTTGTATAAATGTTTATCTAGAAATAAGAATCACATTGGTCAAATGTCTACATTTATGTTAAATGTAGTTGTTCAATTAATTTATATTTAGATAACATGGTGTGTGGTGTCATATACAGAAGATCATGTTATCAGTTTTTTATAAATTATAAACAGTTGCTCATGACTAAGATGGATAGGAACAAACCATTGAAATAGTCGTAGTGTAATTTGGTATTAGTTTATCTTGACTATAAAATTACACTAGTACACTCAGAGTATATTGAGCTGGACCATTTAAGGTAAGTTCTTTTTATACTGACTAAATAAAAGAACAAGACTTTTGTTATTATGGAAGATTGTGCTCTTAATCATGATATAATAACAAGCACATATACTTAATATTCATTTCTTTGATTTATCAAAGGGTGTGATTTAGCTCGATAAATCAATAGGGCCGATAAGTTAGGAAATGGTATTATTTATATGGTGTGTTGTTGATTATAGAATGAAACTGTGCCCTAGTAATCTAGGTTGATAATGTACCCAAGAGGAGCTCATAAGAATTGCCATGAAAATCCTGCAGGTGGACTAAATCCGACATGACAATAAGGTTGAGTGGTACTACTCTTGGACTAAGATATTAATTAAAGTGAGTTGTCAGTAACTCATTTAATTAGTGGGCATCCGACATCTTAAACACAGGGAGATTAACACACTCATGATAAGAAGGAGCCCAAAATGTAATTTGGGATTGGTGCGGTAGTTCAATAATAGTTCTTTAGTGATATGAATTATTATTTATGAAATTAAGTTGGGTGTTCGGGGCGAACACAGGAAGCTTAATTTCATCAGGAGACCAAAATCAATTCCTCCTCTCGGTTCCTATCGTAGCCTCTTATTAATAAAGTGTTATACCCACCTATACCCACCTTCTTTCCCAACCTTAGGTAGCCGGCCAAGCAAGCTTGGAGTCCAAGCTTGGGCCGGCCAAATCAAAGGTTGAGCCAAGTAAAGGTCGCCGACCCTAGCTTGGAGCCCAAGCTTGGTGTGGCCGGCCATATAAAAATAAAAGAGATTTTATTTAAAATCTTTTCTTATATGGAAGTCATGGTTTTAAAAGAGTTTAAAATTTAAATCTTTCCTTTTATAGCTTTCTACAAAAGATTAAGAGAAAGGTTTGATATCTTTCCTTATTTGTAGTTAAAAGGAAGATTTTAATTTTTGATAAAACTTTACTTTTTTGTAACCATCTTCATGGTTTTAAAAGAGAGTTTTAAAAATTCTAAATCTTTCCTTTTATAACTTTCTACAAAAGATTAAAAGAAAGATTTGATATCTTTCCTTATTTGTAGATTGAAAAGGAAGATTTTAATTTTAAGAAAACTTTTCTTTTTTGTAACCATACTCACGATTTTAAAAGAGAGTTTTAAAAATGATAAATCTTTCCTTTTATAGCTTTCTACAAAAGAATAAAAAAAGATTTAATATCTTTCCTTATTTATAGATTTAAAAGGAAGATTTAATTTTGAAGAAATCTTTCCTTTTTGGAAATCATCCACATGTTTTAATAAGAGAGATTTTAATTTATAAAAGTTTCCTTTTATAATCAACCATGAAGGGAAAATTAATAGATAAATTTTTATTTTAAAAATTTCCGCAAACAAATAAGGAAGTTTTAATTTTGTGTTTAAAACTTTCCTTATTTGTGATGCTAGAGGTGGTTGACCATGATAAAGGTTTAAAGGAAATTTTATTAAATTTCTTTTCATTGGCAAAGAGAATAAGGAAGTTTTTATTAAAACTTTCCTTATTTGTCAAGACCAAGGAATATAAAAGAGAGGGTAGAGGTGCCTCACCAAAAACTAACTCTCTTCTATTCCTCTCTTTTTTCTTCCTTGGTAGTGGCCGACCCTATCATCTCTTCCTCTCTTCTTCTAGTGGCCGAACCTATCATCCTCTTGGAGCTTGTTTTGGTGGCCGGATTTGCTTGGAGAAGAAGGAGAGAAAGAAGGCTTTGTTCCCTAGTTTTTCCTTGGAGCTTGGTTGGTGGCCGAGACTTGCTATCTCTTGGAGAAGGTTGCTTGGCCGAAACTTGGAAGAAGGAAGGAGGCTTGATGGATTCTCATCTCGGTAGATCGTCATCCACACGACGTCCGAGATAAGAAGAGGAATACGATAGAAGATCAATATGTTGTTGCATACAAAGAAAGGTATAACTAGTAATTCTTTTCCGTATCATACTAGTCTTCTTTGTATGAATTCCAAACACAAGAGGCTAGTGATTCTAAGTTTCAAATTTATGTTTCTTTTCTTTTTCGATCTTGTGATTCGATTGTTTTAGTGGTTAAAACTAGGGTTACTATAATTAGATTAAATATTGAATTTCTTTGAAAGGATTTTTCGAGGCAGTGGTGGATGATCTCATACCCAAGAAGGCCTAGTGCCTCGCTATGTTTGACCTGGGAGCCGATCTCAAAAATAAATATTTAATCAAATTTGTAACATAGGTGGATTTGGATCAATAATGTTAAGCATCATTTGCGATCCAAGTCTAAACCTCTAAGAACAGATAAGTTAAATTTGGAATCAATAATGTTAAATTCCGTTTACGATTCCTAATTTAATTTCTAAAGAACACAATATGTTGTTAGGAAAGGTTTAGGACTTGTACAAAATTTTTGTACAGGGAAATCGGTACGATATTCCGAGTAGCAACCAACAATAGTTCACTCGCAAGTTCTCCTAATCGATTACACAATCGATCATGCTCTCACCAGGAAGCTACTGTGCTTCACAAAAAACTCCTCTTAATTAGTCAGTTGATCGATCAAGAGGTTGTTGTTTATCGTGATGAAAACATGCCCAATCGATTATCTGATCAATTGGAGCAACCCAATCGATTGGGAATGCTTATGTCCATCGCATTCACGCGACCAAGCTTAATCGATTAACCAATCGATTAAGCCTCTCATGATATACTCAATTGATTGGAAAGAATTCCAATCGATTCAGCATGGTGCAATGCACTTCGTTTCGCAAAAAATTAATTTCCAATTGATCACTTGATTAATTGGGTTCATGATGAATCGATCGCTTAATTGATTCACCATGCACTTCGTGAAGAAATGCGCTTAATCGATCAATTGATCGATTGGTACAGGTCTCAATCAATCATCTGATCGATTACCGTGATTAGGGCTTAATCCAAGTTTAGGATTCCCTTGCCCAATCTCTGATCACCGTGACCTGTTGAAACTTCTCCACCAAGTGTCCGGTCAACCTTTTGACCCACTTGAACTTTGTCAACTTTCCTTTGGACTTCCGATCACCAATTGCGGTCCTCCTTGATCCATTTGGATTTTTCTCTTGCCTAACCATGATTAGGCCTTTCCTTTGCCAAAATGTGATCCTCGTTGACCCATTTGGACTTTCCTTTACCTAACCACAGTTAGAACTTTCCTTTACTAATGTGCGATCCTCCTTGATCCAGTTGGACTTTGCTTGTCTAACCACAGTTAGGACTTTCCTTGCCAATGTGCAATCCTCCTTAACCCACTTGGACTTTCCTTTGCCAACGTACAGTCCTCCTTGACCCACTTGGACTTTCCTTGCTAACGTGCAGTCCTTCTTGATCTACTTGGACTTTGCTTTACCTAACTGCAATTAGAACTTTCCTTTGCCAACGTACGATCATCTTGATCTACTTGGACTTTGCTTTGCCAAACCGCAGTTAGGACTTTACCATTGCTAACCCCTAGTTAGGACTTTACTAATCAAGTATAGGTCCTCGATAACCTACTTGACTTCTCTCAAATATGTCCCACAACATATTATCTAGATATGTTGTCCAAACATGTTGTCCACAATATATTGTCTAAATATCAAAACTCAAGCTCGACTCCATTCAAGCTTAGTCAAACGGGTCAACCTTGCCCAAGGATGATTGCACCAATAATCTCCCAACTATTTTTTCCTTTTTGATATTTGATAATATGTTTAAGTTAGGCTAACCCATATTAGCCTAACTCTAACTTCATCTATATCAAAGCATGAATGTTGATTTCTAACTTAAATTCCACATCCCCCCTCCGACACACATCAAAAACTCTTTACTTTAAGAATTAATTTTGTTAAAGGAATGCAATGAAAGTCTCATACATTTCATTGTATCCTATGCTCACCCTTAAGCATATATCACCTGCTCAACCTTGAGCAGGCTCACCCTTGAGCATATGTCGTATCTCACCCTAGAGCACCCATACATCTACAATAAAGATTTCAAATCTTCCATTATTTCCAATGCTCATCCTTGAGCACTCATAACAATGAAGGTTCCAAAAAAAATTTAAATCATGTCGTTTAAGGAGAAAATCCTCCTCAAACATGTCCTAAACTTTTATCATTGTACCAACAATGACTTGGAGTTCCTAAACCTTTAGAAAATCCAAAATTTAAAGTTTTGAGGTTCAAAATTTAACTTTAAAACTAAACCTCCTTCTAAACTCTAAGTTAGTCTTCTTTAACCATTTCGTTGTTGTTTCCATCAAGAAAATTTCTCTTAAATACTTATAAATGCATTTCAGAGAGTTAGGGATAGTTAACTTGATTAAACGTGGCTTAATAGACTGAAATTAGACCATTTAAACTAAAATTAAACTTTATAATTGATTGATTTTAGCTACCAATCGATTCGGGCACCTCTTAATGGATTGAAGTTAGGTTTCAATCGATTACAACCATCATCAATCGATCAGTTGATCGATCACTTTAAATTCAGCATATACAATTCAAAGTAGTAAAAACTCATTGACTTGGGGCTCAACTCTTGAAATCCCCGGAACTAGCAGTACACTTCCCTTACAAGATCCTTGCTCTGATAACAACTAAAATGACCCCTAGTTTTCTTTTACACTCCATGCACCATATAACATTCCAATGAAATAAAAAAAAAATTAACTGCAATTAATAAACCACACCCCTACACTCAAACCCATTATGAGTATTTGATCATGTCTGAGCGCTGAGCCGACGGACGCTGGGGATGTCGCGCTCTCCGCTGTTCTATGGCGTTGACGTGGACCTCTGGCGAACCTGCAAAGAAGCCGAGCCGGGAGAGGTTTCTCGGCGACGACCCTCCGATGCTCAAGTTAGGCAGTGAAGAAGAAGAGAAACAGAGTAACGATAATGTGGCTACAGTGATCAGATTCGCATACCTCCGTCAAAGTCTGGGGGTCCTTATATAGGACCCCGGGGAGGCGCGGGCATGCTTCTCGATGCATGCACGCTTTCCCAAACATACCTCAGTAGGGTTGTGTCAGAAAAGCATGTCTGACGTCATTCCGCAATCGCCCGAGCATATCCCTGATGTGACGGTGGAAACTTCCACTGTACGATACTCTGCCGTTCCGGACGCCAACCATGTTGTTTGTCGGCGGCAGGTGTCTCGAGGATGAAGTTACCAGCTGTCCCCTTTTGTCCCTTTGCACCTCTTGCTTGTTCCCGGGCCGAGCGGGCCTGGACCAGCCGCTCGACACTCATGACCTTCGGGGATGCGCATACCTCGGACCGGCCAGGGAAGCCCTGCTCATATGCTCGGATGGGATCACGCCTTATTGTCCTGTGGCTCGGCCGAGCGGTCTGTCTGCTCAGCTCAAAGACTCTTTTACCTTGAGCATCGGAAACCCGACCCCTGGTCGAGCTGTCTTTCATCGAGCCTGGGAGACCCCCTGGCCGACTGTTCAGTCGGCCGGATGCTCGGTTGGCCCAGCAGTTCGCTCGGTGTGACCTCTGTCCGCTCGGTCCGACCTTGGGGTTGACCCTCTTGACTATTGACTTCCACGTGTCATTGACCTCCCGCCAATGAGGATCCCCCGTCCTTACCACCGGATCAGTATTAAAGAAAGGAAAGTTTTTAAACCAGTCAAACATCCTGGAAATCTGAATTCAATACTATTTTATTCTCTCATTCATAAATACTGTTTCTTGCGGAATTGTAAGGTCCACGGGAGTGTACTGTCCAGCTCAGTCTGGTCAAGAATTCGAGCCTCCATCATCATCAGTTTCTTCATCTGCTACAAACCAAACCTAGCAAGTCTAACTCAGCACCACCAAACCATAATAGCAGGAATTACATAAATAGTCGCATGCATCCTTGAATCTACCTTTACTTGAAAATTTATTGTCAAAGAAACAAGTAAGCGAGAATATAGGTATCTACCATAAAACGTTAAATTATGAGTATTACACAACATTCTATGTATCCTTTAAAATCATCATATTATATATAGCTTTATCCTTTCGCATTTATCATATATCATTCTTGGGTGGAGATGCATCATGTATTCTTTATCCTTTGTTCGATTGATTAATCTGTATAACCATAGTACCAAGCAGTGGGGCGTCAGCAACTCTCGTAATTAGGTTGTGGCCAAATATGGGAATCTAGTATTGGGGTTCTTCTGAGGCCTTGTCCTGTAAACAGGGTCCCTCGGGGCCCTTCGCCCTCATAGATTATTCCATTAATCCTCATCATTATTGTCATTTCATTTTTTTTACATCATTTCTATTAAGGAAAACATGCATCATGACCTTAGCATATCTTGTTAGACTACATAAAGCCTAATTAAACGTTCATATCATTAATATACACTATGCTCAAATAACATGCATATCATCAACTACATGAAACTCAATGAACGTGAATATCATTAACTACATAATGCTAAATAAACATTCATACCATTAATCTACATAAGACTCAAATAAATACATGAAGCTCAATAAACATGAATATTACTAACCACATAAAGTTAAATAAACATTCATACTCCTACACCTCCTCAAATATAAGGTGCCCAGACATTCGTCAAAATCTGCTACACACACCCTTCAACAACTCTCAAACCCTACTGCAAATCACTCCAAATAATCCCCAAAAATCTACTGCTTGTAACCCTCAAATCTCCCTTCGAAACCTACTGTATATAACCCTAGATATTCATCAAAAATCTACTGCTTATAGCCCTCTAATACTGCATATAACCCCAAATATTCATCAAAAATCTGCTGCTTATAGCCCTCTAATCGTCCTTCGAAACCTACTGCATATAACCCCAAATATTCATCAAAAATTTGCTGCTTATAGCCCTCTAATTCCCCTTCGAAACCTGCTGCACTTAGCCCCAGTCTAGAACCCAGCCATGCGCCAAGCCCTTCCTACGGCCTACACCCTCCTTTTTGTTCCTTTTGGGTTCTCTAGGTGACCAGCAACAGGCCCTATTGGCAGCAACAACATCCGACAGAATTTAACACCTCCACCATACACACATCTTCAAAAGAACATAGTAAAAGAGGTAGGAAGTTAACTGAGCTAAACTTCAAGATTTCCTCCACAAACCAATCCATATTCTGCGCATGAAGATTTAAAGGCGTAGAAAGAAAAGAGTTTAAGAGGTGTCGTTGTGCTCGAAGGCTTGGTGTTGGCGCGGATGATGACAAAGAGCAATGATGGGGAGGTCCTTTGGTCTCGTTCTTCCTTCAAGAAGTCATAGAACCACTTGATTCCTCTCTCCCAACCCTCCTCACAGCTGTCGTCGCCGCCTCCTCCCTAGCCTTGTTCGAGATTTCTCCCTCACCCTCCCCCCTTTGATTTAATTTATATAGTAGGTGAAGTCTATTCCATTAAACCCAACCCAATGGGATTGGCCCCCTAAAATAAATCCCCTCCTAAAATAAATCTCGCCCCAGCCGATGAGAGGAGCTATCGCTCGGTCATGAGGATTGTACTAGGATAGGGAAAGTCCTATCCTATATGAGGAGAGGAGTGATCCCTCGGTCAAGAGGATTGTTCTAGGATAGGGCCAATCCCGTCCCAACCGATGCGAGGAGCTATCTGTCGGTCGTGAGGATTGCATGGTGAGCGCAACATGTTTGCCACGGTCGCTGGGTGCGCGGACAAAAATTAGTAGTAGACAGGTAGCTTGAATAAATTTGTGTGATAAAGTTTTTTCTGGTCATTGTGTTGTGGAATAAAATGATAATGCAAGGATAGGCATTAACTTTGGGGAAGAAGAAAAGACCTGATGTTTGTTATTTGATCTTCCCGTGCGTTCCACTAAGGATGACTTGTCACTATCTGCTCCTAAAGAAGAACATCTCCCCCCCAACTCTCCATATGAGCAACAGTCCTTGTTCGATTCAGTCCTTTTTGCCTGCAAAAGATGCCATCAATTAATGAGCATGGATATGATATATCCTCTATGAAACAATACACATCTCGATAGGAAAACTATAGTTTAAAATGTTAAATGAACAAGTATAACGACATGATCTAATAATTAAAGGATTAGTTTGATTGCAACTATCATACACTATATGAATTTTTCTTAATGAGCGGTTGACTTAAGGCTGATGAGCCGCCCGTTACGAGGACTTCCCAAATTAATATGTCATCTAAAGCATGCCTAAATAATGCTTAAATAAAGGTCTTCGGTGCAAGTGCAGACCGGAGACAGCGAAGAAAAACTATAAGTTGACAATATGAACGGCTAGTCATGCATTAATTACTATCTTAATGTATTCAATCAGGGCCAAAAAGGTGTTGTTGGTGTACTAAAATTTAACTTGACTGAGCTTGCAACTAAGTAACACAATTCAAGTTTAGTGGTTAGGACTTTGAACTCACTTGAAGTAAAAAAAATTAAAGCTGCATGATCAAAGTTGGGAATAGAGCATGGATTTTATGTAAAGTTTGTTTTGCAGGAACTACATATTTCAAACGTTCATTAACTTGCTAAGGATGATGCTCAATTGCTCATAAACGTCAAAAAAAAAAAAACAACTGAATAAGAGGCAAAAACATATTCTCATGTTTCAGTTATTAAGCCATCATCTATTGGTTTTCCTTGATTTCACGACTCAGCTATTCTAGCAAAACTGATTGAAAGATAATTTGGATTGCAATATTAACTTAATAAAAAAGCTAAAAAAATTGCCTTGATTAGTTTTAGAAGATTAAAGCAAGCGATAGCATCTTGATGTTCAAGCCTTGCAACTAGCAATGTCGTCAAACCATTGGTAGCTATAGCTGAATTTATCTGAGGTGATTTCCTGCATATTTATTTGCTTATTCAGGGTTAGAAACCTGGACATCATGAGACAATTCAAACAGAAAAGACTAGGGGGAAAAAAACCCATTCTCTTACATAATTATCTTCAGAAAAGGCTCCAAAATGTGCACGGATGTATTGCTCTAGACAGTTCTGGAAGTACTTCACTAATTTCTGAATTGATTCCTTCAGTAGTGCTTGTTCTACTTTCATCTGTCCATTATCATGCGCCAAGCAGACTGCAATTGAATCTAAAGCATACTGGCCCAAGAGTCATCCTTGAACAGGTTCAAGTACATCTCCAATCCTCCATCAGCTCGCAGCTGCTACCTTGAATTTTGAGAAGCATGATCTATATCTAGCAGAGGCAATGCATATTGTTTGAGTGGTGAATCTGAAGTGATAAAATTCATCAAGTGTGGAATAATTCCATTTTCTACTGCTTGTTCCTGCCTCCTTCTTGTTGATCTTGCAAAGGTTGAATAATGCATTGAGGACCTTCCAAAGATGAGCAAATTAATTTAGACACAGCAAGTAATGAATCTTGTACCAAAGAGAACAAAAAAATGAAGAAAAAAAAAATCTTAAGATTACACACTTCACTATGTATCCGTGAGACGAGATCCTTAGAAAGCTCAAGATTTGGAATCAAATACTTGATTGCATCAGCACGTTGAAGGCTTTCTAAGCAATTTGGATCCATCGACAAATTGTTGATGCACTTGAGGATCTACAATTTGCAATAGAGAAAATTTTTCAGAAGATAGCACTAGTTACCCAGATGAGATAAGGTGCTATAAACTGCCGACGAAGTTCCAACACACCTTCAAGAGAATAGTTGGCTCCATTTTATTGAACATCTGAAAAACTGAGCAAGCAAGCTTTGGCTACACGTGAGATTTCACCAACGTGCCAGCTTGTGCAATTACTAACAGATGATCTGCAACTTTCTCAAGATATTCCCTTGCCACATCATCATTTGATGAAGACACCATCTGTGACAGCAATCCAAATGCATAGTGCTACCAGGTCTAGCATTTAGTACGTCGGATCCATATAAAATACCACTAGTGTTTTGTGATGCTAATCCTGATGTCAAAGCTCCATCATTTAAATTTAATTCCATTGTAGGCAAAACCTTCTTTCTTGCTTTGCTTAAAAGTTTTACATTCGCTCATATCTCGACATCTTTGCATCACACTCTCTCACCCCTAAATAAAGTAAGCAAATGGAATGGAGGCAAATATGAATAGGGGTAAAAAGAACCGGAAAAAGAACATATGGAGGACAGAAATATTGAAAGTGTAAAGCCTTCGATATAAGAACTCTCTTTTGTAATTTTAAGATTTGAATTTAGAATCAATGTTAGTGTCCAAAAGGGAGAGGACAAATGAAAAGTTCAATTATCCATGATGACAACTATCCATATAAGAAGAACCTTTTTATTTCCACAAAGTTGTAAACAAACTAGACCTATTCAGGAAAACATCATTCACCAAGAAAACAACCCACAGCTGGCAAAAATCCAGATATTAAACTTAGTACAATATAATTTAGAGATGTCCTAATTCCTAGCTATAAATCTTAAATTTGGTGGTACAAACATACCCAAACCATACAAGCTAATAGGTGTTACAAGTAAAGTGATTGAGATGAACATGCTGTAAGACCTTTTTGGAAATTCACATTTTTTTTTCATGCAATTATTTACAAAACAGCTTGGACTATTACATTGTTATGCATGAAGTTTGTAATAAACTTTTCAAATAGAATAATGAAAGTTTAAAGATTTAGTTAGTAGTAAATCATTATCCAAATAACTGTGTCTAAGATGCAGCAAGCTGCCATGACAAAATAAAATATATGTAAAGTAATACTTATATACTTACACCTAAACTCTGAATATTAAACTGTTTGAATTTCAAAATATAACAGTATCATGAAGGGCAATGTTACAAGGAGACATCAATAACCAAAAAGAAAGAACACCTATCTTTCAGCCAAAAGGCACAATAAACCCATAATTTTTTAATATCTTGGATTACATAATACAAAAGCTTTATGGGCATGATCATGAAACTCTTCCTCCTAGAAAGATGCTACAAGATATAAGCTAGAAGTTCAACAGGCATACAAAATTGCCTTCTTAGTCACTATTGATCAAGCAGAATTTGCATTTCTAGATTTCATCTAAGAATAATGCATAAGTGTGAATTTATATATCTTTAACTCTTCAGAATCCATAAAAAAAGATTAAACAATTAGTTTTAACTAAATATAGCCATAGAAGCAATTAACCATACTTTTAAACTATAGATTGATTATTGATCATATGCACAAGATAACATGTTAACCTGCAAATTCTGCCATCAATGAATCAAGTTACCGTTGTCCTCTTCTCATTTGAAGCATACATGTAACACCCATAGGGTTTCTAGCAATTTCATATATTTTTGCCATGGTTAAAATATGGGCCTTATGGGAATATTAGCAAAAATAATAAAATAGAACCAAAAAGAGATGACCAAGGTTTGAACCTTGGACCTCTTACTAGATACATATATGTGATAACCAATGAATCAAGAGAATGTATTATTAGGAAGAGAAGGGACAATATACTTAAGAGTAAGAGAAGGTTTCTTTCATTTAGGAAGAGAAGTTGGAATTGCCTTCTTTCTCTCAAAGGAAAAGAAGATTCTTGCTTTCTCTTTTCATTAAGGGATGAGTAAAAGAAAAGAGAAGGAAAAATTCATTTTCCCTTCTTCTTTTCATGAGGAATAAAAGGAGAAAAGAAAGAGAAAATTTCATTTTCTTCTCTTCCTCCTCCCTCCTCCTCTCCACCGTGACCAAAGAACTCTCCTCCACACCATTGCCGAAACCCAATCAAGAGAAGCTCCTCTCTAGGAAGGCTCCACAAGAAAGGTTTCTTCCCTAAGTAAATCAAGCAAGGATGTGAGTATCCCCTCACTGCAGTACAAGTAGCTATCGATTTTCCTTGTATGTGAATGTTATTGAAACCTTAGAGATCTCCTTGCAAGTTTCGGCCAAGATAGGTTAGTGGTCACTTAGGATAAACAAGTTTACAAGTTATGCTCTATGTTGTACCAAAAAAAAAAAAAAAGAAAGAAATTTAGAACGTCACCTTGAAGTTTCGGCCAAGACAAAAAGGAGAAGGTTTAGAGCAAAGTTTCTTTTGGTAACATGCTTGTCTATGTTCCTTCATGATATAGTATCTTTTATATGTTGTTAGCTAAGTTGGATATCTCATATGATATTAAAAAGTTTAAGAACTCTAACCTAATGTTTCGGCCAAGATGAGTTATAAGGTATAGGGCAAAACTTTAAAAAGGAAACATATTGTTTATGCTCCTAAAACTTGTTAGACTTTCTTATATGTTGATAGCTTAGGTTTTTCATGCTCCATGTTGTATAAAATTAGGATAAGTTTATCTTCAAGTTTAGGCCAAGAATAGGAATGAAATTTAGAGTAAGGTTTTTGAAACTTAAATGATAATATGTTGTTTATGCCCCTCATGATGAATGAACTCTTATGTATTGATAGCTTAGATTTTTATGTTTCATGTTGTATGAAAAAAAAACCCTAGTGAAGTTTCGGCCAAGATAAGATATGAGGCTTAGGGTTAAAATTTAAAAACCTAAACATGCTTGTTTATGTTCATTCATGAAGTATGATACCTTGTATGAAGTTAGGTTAAGACTTTATGTTACATATTGCACTAGAAGACTTGAAACCCTACTTGTAGGTTTCGGCCAAGGTAGAGTGTAAGCTTAGAGTTAAGTTTTTCTAACCTAATTATGCTTAGTTATGTTTCTACATGTTGTATGATCTTTTGTATGAGATTAGATAAGTCTCCATGCTACATGTTGTACAAATGAATCTTAGAACCTCACCTTAGGGTTCGGCCAAGCAAGTATATGAGTTAGAGCAAGGTCTTGAAATTTAACTATGCTTGTTTATGCTTCTTTATGATGTATGATTATTTATCTATAGTTGGTTGAAGTTTCATGCTCCTTATGGTGGCCAAAGGTTAGAATTCAAGCTAGTAAGGTTTTGGCCAAGATTGAAAGAATAGGTTTAGGGAAAAGTTTTTGAATCTAACTATGCATGCTTATGTTTCCTCATAATGTATGATTCTTGATATATGGTTAGTTTAAGTTTCCATGCTTCATGATATGATATGCTATGCTTCATGATATGTTATATGCTATGATTTCATGATATGATATGCTATGTTTCATGGAATGATATAGGATATACTTCATGATATGATATATGCTATGCTTCATGATACGATATGCTATGCTTCATGATATGTTATATGCTATGATTTCATGATATAATATGCTATGTTTCATGGAATGATATAGACTATACTTCATGATATGATATATGCTATGCTTCATGATATGATATGCTATGCTTCATGATATGATATATGCTAAGTTTCATGAGATGATATGCTATGCTTCATGACATGATAAATGCTATGTTTCATGTAACATGCTATGCTCTATGTTATGATAAGAACATGTTATGGTTTATGAGATATGTTATGAAAGGCTTATGTAAGAAGAAAAGCCTAAGAGATGCTTCCCTTAAGTTGGAATCAAGAGCTCTCTTCATGATATGACATGTATGACAAGACAAGAACATGATATGTATGATGACATGATAAGAACCATGATACATGATATGTATGACATGCTATTTTACTTTTTGTATGGCTTGTACCAAGGGTGGGCTCCATAAGCGCCCCGAGGTCGATGGTCTATGAAACGGCCCTCGTAAAAAGGGATGTGCTCCTTAGTACGCCCCTAGGTCGACGGACTATGAACGGACCTAGATCCCTAGTAGGTTCGGGGCTAGCTACCCTGTCCTAGGGATTGCGCGCATTTATATATGTATGTGGTACAAGCCGGGCCCTTATGTTGATATTATGTTCAAGTATGTATATGATATAAAAAAAAACACATGTTGCATATGTTCATTTCATTATGCATGTTTTCAAAGGAACATCTTGCATCTACATGTACATGTTATATGATTTCCTTCACACTTATTTACTTTTGGAATCATGTTTATGATGTTTGGATGATCATGTTATTAGTTCATGTTATGTATTCACACGTTATGATATGTTTCATGTTATGTCCTCACATGCTATGATATGTTTCATGATATGTTCCCACATGCTATGATATGTTTTATGTTCTGTTCTCACATGCTATGATATGGTTATGTTATGTCTTTCACATGTTATGATATGTTTTATGTGTACGTATTATTTATGGTTTTATGAGTAGGAAATGAACTTACTAAGCCTTAAGGCTTATAGTTTTTATGTGTCCTTGTACTGCAGAGAAAGGCAAGGAATGGATGAACTAAGGGGAGCAGCAGGAAAGGCAGAGAGTGTGTGTGGAAGTGGCATGGTGGATAGATCTAATTTAGTTTTAAAACTTTATTTGGTTGAAATGTGCATGTGAACTAAGTTTGGACCTTATGTGTATGCTGATAACTTGAACTGGTATGTTATGCATTTATGATGTCTTCTTTCATGTCTGTAGATTTATAAGATCATGATTCATGTTTAAGTAGCAAATATAGATTAAGTTATGCATGAGTATTAGTATGATTTACGGTTCATATGCCATGTTTAAAAAAAAATGCATATGATAAAATAGAATGAAAATTTTAATAAATATCTTCCGCTGCCATGAGATCATATGCACATGTATGTTAGGTAGGTGTAAGTAACCCCGTCCCTTAGGGTAGCCCTAGCTCCCCCAGAAGGGGCGGACATTACAGTTTGGTATCAGAGTCGGTTTACCTTCCACTACACACACATCAAGCCTACATCCTGCCGCTCCAAGTAAGAATTTTTATGCTTAAATTTTTATGATGCTTATGCTTAAATCTATTCTTTCATAATGCTTTGATAGTATGCATGTCTACTCCATTTTTTATTAATATTTGATAAGTTACAGTTTTAGTTTAAGTATGCATGATGGTAGATTAGGAATAATAATAACTTATGCTAGCCTTGTTATTATTCATGAAGAGAAGTATGGCTAGAAGACGCAATACTAGGGCAGAGGAGACAGTACCTCCACCGGATCTGATGCTTGTGGTCACTGAGCTCCAGCGTCAGGTTACGGAACAACAACAGATAATCACTGCTCTAATGAATCAGCAGGGGAATACTGCTACCCCACCTGGAAATCAGAATACGATGCCAGTTATACCTGCAGCTGCACCAGTGCCACCGGCACCTGCACCACCGGTAGGCCCAGCTCCAGTGGTTCGTCAGGAGGCATATCTGATTCAGTGGCAGAGACTGAAGCCGGAAGCTTTCTCCGGTAACTGTGAACCATGGGACGTGCAGGCCTGGTTCAAGACTGTGGAGAGCATAGTGGAGTTATTGGATTGGCCCGAACACGAGAAAGTCAAATGCGCATCGTTCTGCCTTACGGGTGATGCCAGAATGTGGTGGGACCGAGTCAAAGCAAAAAGACAAATAAATCAGATGAGATGGACAGACTTTGAGACGGAATTTTTCGAAGAATTCTTCCATATGAGGGTGATAAACAAGCATTATGACGAGTTCACCGAGTTCCGACAAGGCGATCTGTCGGTTAATGAAGCTGTTAAGAAATTCAACCGTTTAGCGCGCTTATGTCCAGAATTGGTTAGCATTGAAAGAGAAAGGGTCAGACTCATGCTGAAGATGCTCAAACCTGAGATATCTCTGAATGTGGCCGGCGGAGTTAATAGACCACAGACCGCTGAAGAATTAATCAGCAGTGCCCTGATCACCGAACACTATCAGAAGGCGATGAACGAAGGCAAGAGTCAAACTCAGGCGGGAGGACAGAAATCTCAAAGCACCATAACCAACTGGAAAGGAAATCACAGTGGCAGGAGGAAGCAATGGAATGACTCCAAGGGTGGTCCAGCAAGCAAGCAACTCATGTTTCCTCAGTGTACCACCTGCAGGAAGAAGTACCCAGGAATATGCCGTATAGGCACAAATTGGTGCTACAACTGTGGAATGGAAGGACATATGGCTCGGAACTGTCCTACTCAGATTCAGACACCTCCTCCACAGCATGTCCAAAACAGAGGTGTTCCCCCACAGCTATACCTGATGCAAGCTGCATTAGAAGGCCCACAGATAAGCCAGGGGAGATTGGAAGCTCCGCCAGTGACGACAAATGCCAGAATTTTCTCCATCACCAAGGAAGATGTGGCTAATGCTTCTACGGTTGTCACAGGTCAGATATTTATTTTCAGTCAGTATGCTACTGTACTATTTGACATTGGGGCAATACACTCGTTTATCTCTACACCTTTCACAAGAAAGATAGACATGCCACCCCAAGCCTTAGATTGTAAATTCTTAACGACTTTACCTTCGGGAGAAGTGATGTCATCCACTCATATGCTGCGAGCCGCACCCATCAGAATGGCAAACAGAGAACTCTACTGTAATCTGATAGTGTTTGACATGCAGGATTATGATATTATATTGGGCATGGACTTCCTGAGCAAGTACGGTGCTTCAATAGAATGCCGTAATAGAAAAGTAATTTTTCAGCCTGAAGCAGAACCGACTTTCAAATTTATCGGAGAGACCAAGAAAGAAGTTAAAATGTTTTTATCAGCTTTAAAGGCACGGAAGATGTTGGACAACGGATGCACTGAGTTTCTAGCTCATGTGGTTGATACAAGTAGGCAGAGGAGCTGAAGCCGGAAGATGTCAGAGTTGTATGCAATTACCCAGAGGTATTTCCTGATGAACTACCAGGGTTAGCACTTGACCGAGAAATCGAGTTTGAGATCGAATTGATTCCTGGTACGAAGCCGATCTCTAAAGCACCTTACCATATGACGCCGGCTGAATTGAAGGAACTTCAAGAACAGCTACGAGAGTTACTCGACAAGGGACTTATCCGCCCTAGTCACTCTCCATGGGGAGCTCCGGTACTGTTTGTGAAAAAGAAATATGGGTCTATGCGAATGTGCATAGACTATCGAGCGCTAAATAAGGTTACAATCAAGAACAGATATCCTTTACCACGGATTGACGACCTGTTTGACCAGTTGAAGGGTGCCACCGTCTTCTCTAAGATTGATTTGAGATCTGGCTATCATCAAGTAAAGGTGAAACAAGATGATATACCGAAGACGGCTTTCCGGACAAGATACGGGCATTATGAGTTCGTAGTAATGACCTTCGGAGTGACAAATGCTCCTGCTCTATTTATGGACCTGATGAACCAGGTGTTCTCAATATATCTTGACAAATTTGTGATAGTTTTCATCGATGACATCCTCATTTACTCGAGAACCCAAGAAGAGCATGCCGAACACCTGGAAATAGTATTACAAATTCTTCGGGAAAAGCAACTGTATGCGAAATTCTCCAAATGCGAATTTTGGCTCGACCAAGTATCATTTTTGGGTCATGTTATCTCTAGGGATGGGGTAATGGTAGACCCAATCAAGATTGAAGCCGTCAGTAACTGGAATAGGCCAAAGAATGCCAGCGAAATCAGGAGTTTCCTCGGACTAGCAGGCTATTATCGGAAGTTCATAGAGGGTTTCTCCAGAATTACAGCCCCGATGGCAGCCCTCACTCGGAAAAATAAGAAGTACGAATGGACAGACGACTGTGAGAAGAGTTTCATAGAACTGAAAAGGAGATTGACCAGTGCTCCAATTCTTACTCTTCCGGAAGGAAATGAAGGATTTGATATGTATAGCGACGCTTCTAGATTAGGACTCGGAGCTGTACTCATGCGGAATGACAAGGTCATTGCCTATGCCTCTAGGCAACTCAAAGAATACGAGAAAAATTACCCCACTCACGATTTAGAGCTAGCAGTCGTGGTCTTTGCTCTTAAAATATGGAGGCATTATCTATATGGAGTAAGATTTATACAGATCACCAGAGTCTGAAATACTTCTTTACACAGAAGGACCTGAACATGAGACAACGAAGATGGCTTGAGCTAGTCAAGGACTATGACTATGAGATCTTTTACCATCCGGGAAAAGCGAACAAAGTGGCTGATGCACTCAGCAGGAAGTCGTAGGCCACCTTAGTACCCGGAGCTATTTTAAGTTCGAGGATGAACTTTTATGAGGTATGGGGGACTGTAACACCCATAGGGTACCTAGCAATTTCATATATTTTTGCCATGGTTAAAATATGGGCCTTATGGGAATATTAGCAAAAATAATAAAATAGAACAAAAAAGAGATGACCAAGGTTTGAACCTTGGACCTCTTACTAGATACATGTATGTGATAACCAATGAATCAAGAGAATGTATTGTTAGGAAGAGAAGGGACAATATAGTTAAGAGTAAGAGAAAGTTTCTTTCATTTAGGAAGAGAAGTTGGAATTGCCTTCTTCCTCTCAAAGGAAAAGAGGATTCTTGCTTTCTCTTTTCATTAAGGGATGAGTAAAAGAAAAGAGAAGGAAAAATTCATTTTCCCTTCTTCTTTTCATGAGGAATAAAAGGAGAAAAGAAAGAGAAAATTTCATTTTCTTCTCTTCCTCCTCCCTCCTCCTCTCCACCGTGACCAAAGAACTCTCCTCCTCCACACCATTGCCGAAACCCAATCAAGAGAAGCTCCTCTCTAGGAAGGCTCCACAAGCAAGGTTTCTTCCCTAAGTAAATCAAGCAAGGATGTGAGTATCCCCTCACTGCAGTACAAGTAGCTATCGATTTTCCTTGTATGTGAATGTTATTGAAACCTTAGAGATCTCCTTGCAAGTTTCGGCCAAGATAGGTTAGTGGTCACTTAGGATAAACATTTTTACAAGTTATGCTCTATGTTGTACCAAAAAAAAAAAGAAGAAATTTAGAACCTCACCTTGAATTTTCGGCCAAGACAAAAAGGAGAAGGTTTAGAGCAAAGTTTCTTTTGGTAACATGCTTGTCTACGTTCCTTCATGATATAGTATCTTTTATATGTTGTTAGCTAAGTTGGATATCTCATATGATATTAAAAATTTTAAGAACTCTAACCTAATGTTTCGGCCAAGATGAGTTATAAGGTTTAGGGCAAAACTTTAAAAAGGAAACATATTGTTTATGCTCCTAAAACTTGTTAGACTTTCTTATATGTTGATAGCTTAGGTTTTTCATGCTCCATGTTGTATAAAATTAGGATAAGTTTATCTTCAAGTTTCGGCCAAGAATAGGAATGAAATTTAGAGTAAGGTTTTTGAAACTTAAATGATAATATGTTGTTTATGCCCCTCATGATGAATGAACTCTTATGTATTGATAGCTTAGATTTTTATGTTTCATGTTGTATGAAAAAAAAAAACCCTAGTGAAGTTTCGGCCAAGATAAGATATGAGGCTTAGGGTTAAAATTTAAAAACCTAAACATGCTTGTTTATGTTCATTCATGAAGTATGATACCTTGTATGAAGTTAGGTTAAGACTTTATGTTACATATTGCACTAGAAGACTTGAAACCCTACTTGTAGGTTTCGGCCAAGGTAGAGTGTAAGCTTAGAGTTAAGTTTTTCTAACCTAATTATGCTTAGTTATGTTTCTACATGTTGTATGATCTTTTGTATGAGATTAGATAAGTCTCCATGCTACATGTTGTACAAATGAATCTTAGAACCTCACCTTAGGGTTCGGCCAAGCAAGTATATGAGTTAGAGCAAGGTCTTGAAATTTAACTATGTTTGTTTATGCTTCTTTATGATGTATGATTATTTATCTATAGTTGGTTGAAGTTTCATGCTCCTTATGGCGGCCAAAGGTTAGAATTCATGCTAGTAAGGTTTCGGCCAAGATTGAAAGAATAGGTTTAGGGAAAAGTTTTTGAATCTAACTATGCATGCTTATGTTTCCTCATAATGTATGATTCTTGATATATGGTTAGTTTAAGTTTCCATGCTTCATGATATGATATGCTATGCTTCATGATATGTTATATGCTATGATTTCATGATATGATATGCTATGTTTCATGGAATGATATAGGCTATACTTCATGATATGATATATGCTATGCTTCATGATACGATATGCTATGCTTCATGATATGTTATATGCTATGATTTCATGATATAATATGTAACACCCACAAAATTATAAGATAAGTATATGGGTGTTATTTGCTTTAGAGCATAAAAGAAGAATCAAAAGAAAAAAAAGAAATAAGAGAAATAAAAAGAAGAGGTGAAGGTTTGAACCTTGAACCTCTCACAAAGGATAGAAATAAAGTTATGTATGATAACCACTAGGATAATGAATAACATATGAATGGAAAATGATGGGAATTGTAGTTAAAAAGTGAGGATATGATTAAGTGAGGGAACAAGAGAAAATCAAGTAGGTTTATTCCTCTTGTTTACCTCTTGGTTAAGAAAAGGAGTAAGCAAAAGACAAGTTGTCTTTCTTCCTTTTCCTTCTCTATTTTCGTGGAGTTTAAGAGAATAATGAAGAGAAGAATTAAAGGAAAGGAATGAGGACATATTCTCATTAGAAAAATACATGCATGAATTAAGGAAAAAGGGAAGCAAAGTTCATCTTTGTATCTTCCACCCACTTAGCATAAAAAGAAAGAAAGGAAAGGATTTCATTTTTTCTTCCTTCTCCCTCACCATTGCCGAAACTAGAAGCCCTCCTCCCTCATCTCCGCAAGCCAAGTTTAGGTTTCTCCCTAAGAGGAAACTAAATTACAAGAAGGAGCCTTCAAGGTGCACCCTTCCAAGCAAGAGAAATCAAAAGGAGTGCTAGCCTCCTTCCTCTTCACCAAGGGTACCATTACTTTAAGGATTAACAAGGGAACACTAGGTAAGCTTCCCCTCACCTGTGGTACAATAGTTTATATGGTTTTCCATGAAGATAGATCGCTTAAAAACCTAAGGTTTGCTTTATGAGAATTTCGGCCAAGACAAGAGGAAGTGTTTAAGAAAATTGTAACTAGATATGGTTATTATTTATTTTTGTGACATGTATCTTATATAAGAGGTTAATCTAAGGTTTCCATGCTAGAATGAACAATGAAAACTTAGATCCATGAACCCTAGACTCTCGGCCAAGCATGAACAAGAGGACTAGGTAGCTTAAGACTCAAACTAAGCATGTTTCCTTATTCTTGTGTTATGTACCCTATGATACTGATGTTGTTAACTTTTTCTCTTACTTGTATGTTGTTTGAAACTCCATTTCCATGCTCATGAATGTTCGGCCATGGAAGAACTAAAGGCCTAGGAGAGTTTTAAACCTAAAAAAAAACTAAGCATGCTAAGATGTTTCCTAAGACAAGATATGAAGCTATAATGTTATACCATGATTGTATGTTGACTATGAATCCTATTACATGCTTATGAAGATTCGGTTATGATGAGATTTGAAGTATAGGAAAGTTTAAACCAAGTCTAGGAGGCTCATGACCTTCTTGATAAAATGATATGAAACTAGTTGATGTTCTTGTTACATAGAAGATTGGTTACATGTAACTTTCGGCTACACTAAGTTTTAAAGCTAGGATGCTTAGATTTTAAACTAAGTTTACCCATGTTGTTCCTTGTAATGTTGCCATGAAAATTGTGTAGGGTTTCCATGCTTTTAGGCCATATGAAAAACAAAACCAAGCTCACATGTTTCGGCCACTACTAGTTTAAAGGCCTAGAGAAATTTAGAACCCAACTTATATATGTTCATAATGTTTCTTGTGATAAGTGCTATGAAATGTAGTTGTGGTGTCCATGCTCTTATGCCCCTAGAAACTTAGTTCCATGCTTGATATGTTTCGGCCACTACTAGTTTAAAGGCCTAGAGAAATTTAGAACCCAACTTGTATATGCTTATGATGTTCTTGTGATGTATGCTATGAAATGTAGTTGTGGTTTTTATGCTCTTATACCACTAGAAACCTAGTTCCATGATTGATATGTTTCGGCCACCTTGAGTTAATGGGTTTAGGAAGTTTGGAATTTAAAACAAATGTGCTTATGATGTTCCTCATGAAAATGTATAAGATATTGGCTTAGGGTTCAACACTTTCATGCTACTTGTAACCTAGAATGAGACATGCTAGGGTTCGGCCATGATAAGGTTAGAAGCTTAAGGAACTTAGAACCCAAACTAAACATGCTTAAGTTGTTCCTTATTAAATATGATATGATATGTGTTTAGGGTTTACATGTTTGCATGTTGCTTAGAACTTGATTGCTCTTCATGAAGGTTTCGACCATGAAAGAATTAGAAACCTAGGAGGGCTTAAAAATTTAGGTTAACATGCTTATGACCTTTCTTATGCTAGTATGTGAAGATATCATGAGATTTTTATATTTGTGTGTTGTCTAGAGATCATGCCCTACTCATGACTTTCGGCCATATGGGTTTAGTGACCTAGATATACCTCACATGCTATGTAATGAATCAAGAAATGTTATTTAATGATTCCATGAATGGTTATGTCTTCTCATGATAAGTGATATGCTCTTTTATGTATGCTTATGATCCATGTAGGTGCTATGTGCCCAATTATGCATGCTTTATGATATGATAAAATGACATGTTCATTATGCAAGCTTATGATCCATGCATGTGCTGTGTGCCCAAATATGCATGCTTTATGATATGATAAGTGATATGTTCATGATGTACGTTATGATTCATGCATGTGCTGTGTGCCCAAATATGCATGTTTTATGATATGTTAAGAAACATGATATGCATGAAAGGATAAGAACTATGATATGTATGACATGTTATTTTACTTTATGTATGGCTTGTACCAAGGGTGGGCTCCATAAGCACCCCGGGGTCGATGGACTAAGAAACGGGCCTCGTTAGGGATGGGCTCCTAAGTGCCCCTAGGTCGATGGACTAAGAAACGGGCCTAGTATGTATGCCTTGTAGGGTTCAAGACTTGCTACCTTGAACCTACATAGGACGCACGCATTTATGTATGTGGTACAAGTCGGGGCCCTAATCATGTTGAGATTATGTTTAAGTATGTATATTATAAGTTTTCAAAAGACATGTTGCATATGTTGCATGATGTATGTTTAGGAATTTACCTTGCTATACTCTATGATTATGCCATGATGTTTATGATGATGTTATGTTATGTCAGGATACATTTGATGATCACGTTATATTATGTCATGTTACTTTATGTTATGTTACGATATGTCATGATATGCTGCTTGATATGATAAATTTGTCTTTGTGTCTCTTGACTTGTGATTTTAATATGCTTACTGAGCCATGAGTGCTCACAGCTTACTTTCTTGTACCACAGATAAAGGCAAAGAATGGATGTACTAGGGGAGCAGCAGGAGGGGCTAGAAGGATGTGTGGGATAGTGGATTGGCTAAAGGAAAAGACTTGCTTTTGTTTAATAAGAAATATGCCATGTTGATATTTTTACTTTATGACTCCATGACATTAGGTATGTGTTTGGGTATTGAGACTAATAAATTATGATGGGTATGCTATGTGGTTCTTTTATGTCTATGGTAATGTTAAAGTAAGAAAAGTTTTTAAATTCTCTAAGTAAGACTTCCGCTGTATTAAGCATGTATGTGTCCAAGTAACCCCCGTCGCCTTAGCAGGAGGGGCGGGGCGTTACATAATATGCTATGTTTCATGGAATGATATAGACTATACTTCATGATATGATATATGCTATGCTTCATGATATGATATGCTATGCTTCATGATATGATATATGCTAAGTTTCATGAGATGATATGCTATGCTTCATGACATGATAAATGCTATGTTTCATGTAACATGCTATGCTATGTGTTATGATAAGAACATGTTATGGTTTATGAGATATGTTATGAAAAGCTTATGTAAGAAGAAAAGCCTAAGAGATGCTTCCCTTAAGTTGGGATCAAGAGCTCTCTTCATGATATGACATGTATGATAAGACAAGAACATGATATGTATGATGATATGATAAGAACCATGATACATGATATGTATGACATGCTATTTTACTTTTTGTATGGCTTGTACCAAGGGTGAGCTCCATAAGCGCCCCGAGGTCGATGGTCTATGAAACGACCCTCGTAAAAAGGGATGGGCTCCTTAGTACGCCCCTAGGTCGACGGACTATGAACGGACCTAGATCCCTAGTAGGTTCAGGGCTAGCTACCGTGTCCTAGGGATTGCGCGCATTTATGTATGTATGTGGTACAAGCCGGGCCCTTATGTTGATATTATGTTCAAGTATGTATATGATATTAAAAAAAAAACACATGTTGCATATGTTCATTTCATTATGCATGTTTTCAAAGGAACATCTTGCATCTACATGTACATGTTATATGATTTCCTTCACACTTATTTACTTTTGGAATCATGTTTATGATGTTTGAATGATCATGTTATTAGTTCATGTTATGTATTCACACGTTATGATATGTTTCATGTTATGTCCTCACATGCTATGATATGTTTCATGATATGTTCCCACATGCATGATATGTTTTATATTCTGTTCTCACATGCTATGATATGGTTATGTTATGTCTTTCACATGCTATGATATGTTTTATGTGTACGTATGATTTATGGTTTTATGAGTAGGAAAGGAACTTACTAAGCCTTAGGGCTTATAGTTTTTATGTGTCCTTGTACTGCAGAGAAAGGCAAGGAATGGATGAACTAAGGGGAGCAGCAGGAAAGACAGAGAGTGTGTGTGGAAGTGGCATGGTAGATAGATCTAATTTAGTTTTAAAAGTTTATTTGGTTGAAATGTGCATGTGAACTAAGTTTGGACCTTATGTGTATGCTGATAACTTGAACTAGTATGTTATGCATTTATGATGTCTTCTTTCATATCAGTAGATTTATAAGATCATGATTCATGTTCAAGTAGCAAATATAGATTAAGTTATGCATGAGTATTAGTATGATTTACGGTTCACATGTCATGTTTAAAAAAAAAATGCATATGATAAAATAGAATGAAAATTTTAATAAATATCTTCCGCTGCCATGAGATCATATGCATATGTATGTTAGGTAGGTGTAAGTAACCCCGTCCCTTAGGGTAGCCCTAGCGCCCCCGGAAGGGGCGAGCGTTACAATACAATAGTGGCAGTATGCTTTCATGTCTTTCTTGTCTAGATATATGCCAAACATAATTAAGTTGTCCTGAAACATGCTGAGAAGGTGGTCCCTTTTCTAGAAAACCTAAGAGTGGCCGAATTTGTTTTCTGAGATTATGCTTTTGTGCCTTATCAATAGAACTGCTATTAGTAGAGCTTGTGCCATGATGCCTGGGAAAATTAGCATCCCCACGAGAAGGCTCATGATCCCATATATAGTGTTCATTCTCCTTTGAAGCTTCCAGTATAACATGGTTAGGGTAGATCTTATCACCATCACCAAAATATTATTTGTCCAACTGAGTTCTATCTGTCTGTTGAGAATGAGAAACTTGATTCTGTGTTTTCTCTAATGATCCAGATGAAAAAGGATGTTCAAGCTTAGAAGTATCAGTATGACCTATGTCTGAAATTGGTGATTCACCATGCATGAAGGTAGGCCGACTGTGAGGATCCAAAAGACCATATCTTGGTTTTGGAGCTAGCTAATTTTGTGATGTTTCGATCATAAACTGAACTCTGATATGATTCAAACTTTTAAACGATGTATTCTATGTCATCCTCTCATAGTAGAACCCCACTTGAAATATGACAAATACTAATTAGAAGTATGAATGAGTTCTAAATAGGCGACTAATATTTAGGCAAAAATTTGTATTATTCTCAAATCAAATATAAATACTATCCACTAGAGCATAATAATCAATTTAGAGTTCCAAGTAGAAAAAAAATGACAATTAACATAATATTAAAAAAAAATCATGTCAATTTGACCATGTTTTGTTAAAAAATCTAACCAATTTCTAAGTTTTTTTTTTGAAAAAAAAATCTTATTTAGGATTTAGAAAGGCTTCAAGAAATAAATTATTAAATAAGAAATCACTGAAAATTCAATAATATTGGTGTACGAGTATGACATTAATTAAATAGTAGACCTACAAAGATGCTTTTTTTTTTTAATAAAAGTTCATTAGTTGTTTTAATAGAATTATATATTTATATTGAATAGCAAACCCTATTACTTCTTCCTAATAAATATAATCAGGAACAATGAGCATGCAAAGGGAATTAAGAAAACATGATTGCATCATAAAATTAATGCATCGCATGGAACCATAAAATTTCATCAATGATGTTAGTCAAAGCATAGGAACGATTTACTTAAAGTCAAAATTAATAAATCTGAAAAATTACTGGAAGAAAGTACTTTGTAACTTATCTGCAACCTCTTCAATAGAAAACACCAAATCGTAATGCTCCTCTTATGATCTATTAACCGAATGAGAATGTAAAGGCTTTGTAATGCTAATGATACCAGAAGTAATAATTAGCAAAAGTTTCACAATATTTGCAGTGTTAACCAGAAGCAATAATTGCTGCTCTAGTTTTGAAATATCCGTAATTCCTTGATCACAAATTCCTAGAATAGTTTGTCGTTACTTTGAATAACTTGTTCTATCGAATTAATATTAACTAGGCCAGCATCTCTTTGAGCACTGAAACATCCCATCTCAAAAGTAACCATTGGAGAGAATTCATTGACAATGTCTGGATTAAATACAATTAAAACTGATTAATGATCACTATCTAGTGCAATTCATATCATTTAGATTATAAGATTTTGCAGTTGCTTCAGACTACTTTGCATATTCAAATCATTAATGAAATGATTGTATATGCAATGATTGTTGAGCTATATTATCTGTATTTTGATTTAGATGAATAATATCACATGGATAGGACATTGAGGCCTCAGTTATACCTTTCAAATTATCTACTCTCACCATTTTCTTTATGATGCTATTCTAAACAATGTGGAATCCTCCACGAGCAACTCAAGATCAGCTTAAATGTAGGTTAATGGAAAGTAGCTACTTCATGATGCATAGTTTGCAATATGCTAATCTAATTAAACTATGGGCTTTAATCACTAGTTACACTTCTTCCCTTACAAAAATGGATTCTATTGTATGTTTATATTCAAGATTAATGCTGTAGCCCCTCTTTTACCAAAGTTTAGCAAATCATATAATAAGGGAAATAGAGTGAAAAATAGAGATTAAGAAGAAGGAAGTAATACAAATGCAATAATAATAAACATTGAGAACAAATAAAAAGCCAATCTGATGTTGGAAACTTTAAATTTATAGCCCAGTCATTCATAAGATATTGAAGAAGTGTAGTTGTGTACACTTTGGTAAGATCAGGTATATCAATTTCTATGTGTAATCAAGAAACTCATATAAATGTGACAAACTTTCTTCCACTGCAAGTTAGTAAACAATACCATTTTTCAGCACCATTCTATGCTGTAGATGGCGTCACCTCTAACAGTTATGATAGAAGAAACATTTTTAGTACCCATGTCCCAATTTCCACCAATATATTAAAACATTTAATTATTCAAATATTTGTCTAATAAATCCTACATATTAGGCCTAAAGTAATTCATCAAATCATGCATTAAGAACAATCTTTAAGATCTCAACAAAGTGCAAATTGAGATAGAATAATATAAAGCTTTAACTACCTAATGAAATTTAATAATTATTTTTTATTTGGATTTAAAATATGCATAAAAATATAAATTCCTCAAGTTCTATTCTAGCCCATTCCAAAAGCTCTAGGGAACAAGGACATGTTTTCCCGTTCAAGAATAAAGAACCTTTTGTTGCTTGAAAAATAATTGAGAACACGACTTTGCAATTTCATAGAGATAGAAGTGACCCAATGATTCTTTTTGAAAAAATAATTTTTATAGACTACGCTCAAGATGCAAACAATAAAATTTTAACAGTAAATGTTGGCCCAATAACCTTCGCCGAGCATTAAAGACCTGGTACTGCCTTCTGTAACTCCTTATGAGTTATGTTGGGGTGTTCAACCAACATATAAAATGTTTAGTTACTAGTCCTCATATCTAACACTGCATTAAAGTATGTAAGGTCTTGGTTATTTTTTCCAAAAAAGATAAGAGCATATCTTGTCTCACATTTTGTTGCTTGAAAAATTTCACATTTTTTCCTAAACTAGAAAGTCCAATTTTATAGATGAATACAAATGGAAATCTTCATCCTGTTTGTTGGTTTCTATTGTGTTGTTTGACAATTTGTCCAATTAAAGACATTTAAATGCTCCTCGAGATCACAGTTTACTTGTGATACGGCATAAAATATTCAAGACAAAAATAAATTATTCTAAGCAAAAAAAAACGTCTAATTTATTTTGGTAATTAGATGCAAAAAAGCGAGTAATAATTTGATAAACACGACCTGATGTTGATAGTAAAATTTAGAATAAGTAGAAGGTACATGCCAGATTCTGAAAATAAAGTCATTTCTAGGATGATTGTTGGATGAACATTCCAACAATTAGGAAGAATGAAGACTGAAAAATTATTTTCGGCTGAGTTAGTTGCTACTATGTGGACAATCACGTTGTGTAGCATAACTCTCATTGTCAACTCCCTGAACACTTTCTTATATAGGCCCTTCATTTCAAATTTTTTCCTATGTTTGGCCTCCAGTTTGGTTCAGTTCCACCAGTTTGGTATCAATGTATCATTCAAGACTACCTTAGCCCTAAAGATCATATTTGTGTCTGTCCACTATTGTTTCAACAAACAAAGAATGTTGAGTAGCATAACTGCTTTGGTGTCTACTACTACTACTACTATGTGGTCAACATAAATAAAAAAAAAACTTGACATCCCAAGACCTAGAGTCCAACTCATATTTGAACCAAAATCACAACTAATCAGTAGCATGTCAGGTTCAATGATGGCTTCACTATTCCACGAGAAACACCGCATATATAGAATAGTTTGACAAGATAAATAAACTAAACCATGCAAAATGAACTAGCCTAGCAATATGCTTATGAAGAAATTATATTGATCTTGAAGTACGAACATCATCATTCACAAATTGGAGAATGCTCAAAACATAATCTAACTACTGCTATGAATTTGCAGACCTATTTACAACTGCAAAAGTCAACATACATTTAGATCAATTCAGGAAGGTCACACAGCTGACCCATTGTTCCTTTCCTTTAGCATGAATAGATAGAGATTAAATATTTATTAAAAAAACACCATCAACAATAAATGAAACCTTCATAAAAGGAATGGTCGATAAAATATTCAAGCAGAAAATTTTACCTTAATAACAAATGACCTTCACAAAGTGATAGATCAGGTAAATATTCACGCATGGAGATAAAATAGTATAACTCAAATCAATTACTTGTATATCATCATTGAAGACAAGATGTGTATTACAATATTTAGCATGGAGTTCAAATGCATTAAGGTGGCAACGTCGTCGAACTGAAAATATAACACAGAACAAATTTGAGATTGAAATAGCATAAACAGGAAGCAATTAGCAAATATGCAACCACAAAGAATTGATCCAGCCACTAACCTGAATTGGTACTTTTTTTCCAATATCTCTACTTCACAACATTTATGAATTCGAGTAACTTTGCATATTCCTAAATACAAGGAGAAACCAGTTTGACAAAAGTTTACCTGAATTAGGAGAAATAAAACAAATGGTTCTAGACATTACTTGGCTAGTAGCCCTTCTTCCCCTCAACTCAATATAAAATTCATCATTAAGTAATTGCACTGAGTGTATTTAAAAGGATGAACCATGTTGGATGCTTAAGAATGAAAACATCATCAAAGGTGAATTTTGGGTAATAAAAAAGCATAAAAAATATTATATACAACCACTTAAGTAGGACATCTCCTTTGACACAAAAGTACCAACATGAAGTCATCAAACAGAAGGAAGCACTCAAAACGCCTTACCATCATTAATAAATTCTGATGTGAAAAAGAAAATAAAAAGAAAAACACAAGTTTAACTCCAAGTTAACATTGTAATGTGGATGGGTCAAATAATTAGAAAAAGTATTGATAAAACACCTACTTATTATATAGACTGCTAATATGCATGAAGTGTTGGCTCTTGTCCAATCATCTTTACTGGTGGAAAACAGGGTTGTATACATGAGGCTCTCTGCGTACTTCACCAAGGCCTTGGGATCTAGGTATAGCATAGTTTAACATAGACTTATTATGAATTCAGAATAAAGAGATGATGAAGAAACTCACCGAGTTTATATGCTTTTGCTGCAACATTCGCAGCAATATAAGCAGCTATCTTCCTAATGTTTGAGAATGGTGGGTAGATCATTCCTTTGTCCAAGTTCTCCTGCATCACCTGTTGAGCTAAAGCATCCGCTGTCTAATAAAAGTTACCACAATTACACTACTTTCCATAGTTTTGTGGAATATATGGAAAAGTAAAATTCGAAGTTGATTAAACATGTTCCCAATGGGTTTATGTTATATGGAACAACTTTGAAATAATGAATATACAAAAATAGAAACAGTGAATTAACTTGTGAACTTATAGGCTGCAAGCAGCATGTCGTTGTGCACACGGGTTGCTCCGGAGATCACTAAGGCCAAACCCAGGAAGATGTAGGCATTATTTGACTGGACGAATATGCATGAAACACCAAAGTTTAGTTTGTAACTATTAAGAGAAAACTGTGTATTAGATACCACAGAGTTATTGACTTATATAGAGAAGGATATACAACATAATTATAATAATACCCCTAGTTATTATATTTACAATATTCTAACACTCCCCCTCAAGCTGGAGAATATAGATCATATGCATCCAGCTAGTTACATATGTAGTCAATTCGAGAACCTCTCAGTGACTTAGTGAATATATCTGCTTGTTGATCATGTGAGTTGACAAAACTAGTAGATATTTCTCCTGATATAACTTTCTCTCTAACAAAGTGATAGTCAATTTCAATATGCTTTTTATCCTCTCGTAAAAAACTGGGTTCGAGGCAATATGCATGGCAGCTTGGTTGTCACATATAAGTGACATTTGTGTAACCTCCCCAAACCTGAGTTCCTGAAGCAATCATTTTAGCCATATAAGCTCTTGACTAGTAATGGCCATAGCCCGATACTCTGCCTCTACACTGGATCTTGCCATAACATTCTGCTTTTTGCTTTTCCAAGAAACAAGGTTACCTCCAACAAATATACAAAACCCAGAAGTGGATCTTCTATCAGTGGGAGATCCTGCCCAATCTGCATCAGAGTACCCTATAGCTCGAGTATGCCATTTGTCTGCATATAAAAGACCCTTTTCAGGTGCACCTTTGATATATTGAATAATGCGAGTCACAGCATTCTGATGTTCTTTGCATGAAGAGTTGAGAAACTGACTTACTACACTTACCGCAAATGAGATATCCGGACGAGTAACAGTAAGGTAGCTTAGTTTCCCTACTAATCGTCTGTACCGTTCAGGATCTGGAAGAGGCTCCCCCTGATTTGGCAGGAGCTTGACATTAGGATCATAGGGCTGTCGACTGTCTTTGAATTTAACATTCCCGTTTCTTCCAAAATATCCATTGCATACTTTCTTTGGGATATGATGATCCCCTGTTTAGGCTGTGCTACTTCTATCCCAATAAATATTTGAGTTTGCCGAGATTCTTTGTCTAGAAATGTTTAAAAAGATATTGTTTCACTTGTGAAATCCCAAGATGATCACTACATGTGATGACAATATCATCAACATAAACCATTACGTAGATGCAACCTGTAGATGAGTGGTGATAAAAGACAGAATGGTCAGCCTCGCTCCTAGTCATGCCAAAATGTTGAATTACAGTACTAAATCTACCGAGCCATGCTTTGGGTGATTGCTTGAGGCCATATAAAGATTTCTGCAGGCAACATACAAGACCAGAAGACTCCCCCTGAGCAACAAAACATGAAGGTTGCTCCATGTAGACTTTCTCGAGCAGATTAGCATGTAAGAATGCATTTTTGATGTCCAACTGATAAAGAGACCAATGGCGAATCGCAACAATTGACAGAAATAGGTATACAGAAGACAACTTGGCAATAGAAGAAAAAGTATCCTCATAATCCAATCCGAAGATCTGAGTATAGCCTTTAGCGATGAGACGCGCCTTAAGTCTGTCAACCATCCCGTCTGGACCAACCTTCACCGTATACACTCATCGACAACCAACAACTGACTTCCCAGGTGGTAAAGGAACGAGGTCCCAAGTCCCACTACTCTGTAAAGCACAAATTTCATCGAGCATAGCTTGTTTCCATCCTGGATGGGCAAAGGCATCGTTTGCAGTCTTAGGAAGAGAAACAGACGACAAGGAAGAAAGACAAGAATAATAGGAAGGAGAAAGATGATGATAACTCAAAGAAACATAGTGAGGAGAAGGATTACGAGTGGAACACATACCCTTTTTAAGTGCAATAGGAATATCAGAGTCAGGAGATGGGACCGTAGGAAACGGCGAAGGACTTGGCTCCAAAGATGTCTCCACGGCAGTCTCAAGGTCGGTCAGCGACAAAGTAGGATGAGAACGATGCTGATAAACCTGCAAAGGAGGAGACGAGGCTGGGGATGATAGAGGCACCTCCGGAGGACAAATGATAGTCACTGGTGCAGGTGGAGAGGGAGAAACCTCATACTGGGAAGCGGGAGGCCCAAAAAATGAAACCGAATCAAAGAATGTGACATCAGCAGAGATGAAGTACCGACGAAGAGTAGGGGAATAACACTTATACCCTTTCTGAGACCTTGGGTACCCAAGGAAAATGCACTTATGAGACCGGGAGAGAGTTTATCAATGCTAGGATCAAGATCATGAGCAAAACATATAGAACCAAAGACCCAAGGTGGTAAAAGATGAAGAGGATTATGTGGGTAGAGGATATGATGAGGTATTTTACCCTGGAGAGTGGAAGAAGACATACGATTGATGAGATAACATGCAGTAAGTACAACATCACCCCAAACTGATGAGGAACATGAGAATGGAGAAGAAGAGTCAAGTAGTTTCAAGGAGATGACGATTCTTGTGTTCTGCAACCCCATTCTGTTGAGGGGTATGAGGGCAAGACGTGCGATGCAGTATACCATAACATGCCAAGAAGGAACGAAACTGAGTAGAAAGATACTCCCGTGCATTATCACTTTGTAAAGTTCGAAGAGAAATACCAAACTGAGTTTTGATTTCATGAAAAAATGATTGAAAAATAGAAAACAATTTTGAACGTTCCTTCATCAGATATAACCATGTACAACGGGAAAAATCGTCTATAAAAGTAACAAAATATCGTGATCCCAATGTAGAAGAAACACGACTCGGACCCTAAACATCAAAATGTACCAAAGCAAAGGGGAACGCAGCCCGACTCATAGTGCGAGGAGAAAAAGAACTAAGAACATGCTTACCTAACTGACACGACTCACAAGATAAAACTCTAAGTGAGAAAGACTAGGATGTAATTGTTTCAACTTATCAAGACCTGGATGTCCCAACTGAGCATGAATAAGAAGTGGAGATATCACCGCCGAGCCAACAAGAGAGGGTTGTTGAAGCCGATAAAGTCCATGAGACTCACATCCGAAGCCAATCATCCTCCCCGTATTCCGGTCCTGTAAGAAAACAGACGTTTTAGCAGAAGAAATAACACAATCAAGAGACCGAGTAAGTTGACTTATTGACAATAGATTAAAGGGAGCTCCGGGAACATAAAGAACATTATGAAAGGAAAGAGACGGAGAATGATGAACAATACCAATACCCTTGAACTTAGTTTGGGAACCATTGGCCATGGTGATAATTGGTAAATAACCAGAAGTAGTGAGAGAAGAAAATAGAGATTTATTACCAGTGATATGATCAGTGGCCCCAGAATCAAGAACCCAAGGACCTGAAGAGTGAGATATGCCAGCAAAGGAATTACCAGCGTGTGTAACAGCAGCAATGGAATCAGAAACCTGACGATCCTCAAACCATTTCAGAAAGTCATTATAGGAAGGTTTTCGGGTCAGATCCGGTGGCGGCAGCGCATCAGAAGCCAAAGAAGCAATAGAACTCTGAACGAACTGAGCAGCGCGAGGAGGTCGACCATGCAGACTCCAACACTTATCAATCGTGTGTCCTGGTCGATGGCAGTGATCACACCAAGGAGGTCCTTTGCCACCCTTTCAAGGCAGAGGTCTGTTGTTGTTTCGAGAGACCAAAGCTGACGAGTCACTAGGAACGAAAGAAGGTAACGTCAAGACTTTGGCAGGGACACGGAGGAGAGTCGTCCACGTACTGTCTATGGTAGCTTCTGTGGGGCTGCCCAGGATCTGATCACGAACATGAGAATAATCTGAGGGCAGACCATATAAAGCCAGAGACATAAAAAACTTCTTTCGATTTTCAAGCTCTGCAATACGAGTGGCCGCAGGTGGAAGTAGTTCATTGAAGTCACAAAGAAGGCTAGAGACCAATCCCACATACGTTGACATTGAATCCTTAATTTGATGGGCACTGAGGATGGTCATGAGATCTTCACAAACTTGATAGAGTCGCCGAGAGGTGTTTGTAAAGAGTTGTTAAGCCTGTGTCTAAATATCTTTACAGGTTTTGTGAGTGCGGAAGACATCCTTAAGAGATGGATGGATGGTGGCTCGAATAATGCAACACAACTGGGCGTAAACCTTTTTCCACAGAGGACGATCGACGACTTGAACATCCTCTTCGGTTTGAGAGAGATGTGTCTCATAACCCTGTCCAACAATGATGTGAACCCAACGAGAAAGATATCTCAAGAACCCACAACGAATTGAAAACAGAAAGAAGGAAGGTCTAAGACGATAAGATGGATGAAAGAAACCTCGATCCAATGCTTAGAAAAGCACGAACCTTGGTATAAGAGATGGAAGACGCCACAACCTTGGGATTGAGGTTGATAAGTCTTTGAACGCCACAAGGAGATGCCTTAATAAGTTCAAGTTCAATGAAGAACCAACAAGCGAGAGCCTCACCGTGCTTTAGATTGAAAAATATGTCAAAGATACATGTGTGGGCGTCACCCCCTTTATTTATAGCTATAAGGTGACCAAAAAATCCTAAAAGGCCAAAAGAAAGCCCATTTAGTAAAGGCCTATGCAGACTACTTAGCCATTATAAGCTTATGGCTTTATTACAACCCAAATAAAAGAAGAAATTGAGTTTAAATTGAGCCTACATATCCCTACTACATAGACATGAGACTTAAGTGCTAATTAAGCTCATCTAAGGCTTGAATTAAGTTGACTATGTCGAATGAGTTGCTCTTAGTCAAACCTTCTTCAATGGTAGCTTTGACCTTCACATCTTCAATAAGTACATGAAGTGCTTCCTTCATCTTTCTAGCCTTAGCCCTTGTAATTGGGCCTCCATTGATGCATAATGGATCATCATTAATATCTAGAGTGGGTTGACCATGATCCATATCGTTAGCTTGTTGCGCTCTTTCTTTGACTCCATCAAACAAGCCAAAGCTCAATGTGAGAAGCCTAAGAGGAGTAGTTCTTACCATCCAACTGCTCGGAGGAGAGTGGTGCGGTGATGTGGTTGGTAAAGATCGAAATATCCGGCTTTGGAGTGCTGGAGGTAGCCATTGATTAGTTCGGTGAAAGAGGGCAGCAACCCGAATCTTCAGTGACGTCGCAACACCTTGGAGACAGGCACGAAGAGAATTAAGGGTTTGTTGCGGCGCTGGAAAATTTAGGGTTTGTTGCGACAGCACTGGAAAATTTAGGGTTTACGCTAGAAAATTTAGGGTTTGCTGCGACGACGCTGGAAAATTTAGGGTTTGCTGTGACGGCGCTAGAAAATTTAAGGTTTGCTACGACAGCGCTGGAAAATGTAGGGTTGGCTGCGGCGACGCAAGGATATTCCACGCAGAAGGAAGAGCAGCGACGACCTGTGCTCGCGATCGGGAAGGAGATGCCTCTGCTGCCGCGCAAGGAAAGGAGGCGGGGCTAGTGCTTGCAAGTGACGCGAGAGGGAGAAGAGAGATCGGGAGATTTGTCCCCGTCCAAGTGTGACTAATGGCAGCAGGAATTGGTGGCGGCGGCGGAAAAATTAAGGTTTGGCTCTGATACCATGTTAAAAGAAAACCGTGTATTAGAGACCATGGAGTTATTGACTTATATAGAGAATGATACAACATAATTATAATAATACCCCTAGTTATTATATTTACAATATTCTAACAATAACAAATAAAAATTTTCTTATTGATATAGGTTGTTTATGTTGAGAGCAAAATTTAAACTTGTCGTGGCACAAGAACTTTTCCATCATACTCAATTGGATCAAATGTACTCCCACTAGCAAATATTGCTTGACCCTGTGAATGAAAGTCAAATTCTTCAGTAACAGAAGTTAACTATCAGAGTAAATCATGAATATGAATTATGCAACTGTTGCTGTAAAAAGATGGAGAAAGCTTACCTTACGCCATGAATATGCCTCTTCTGCATTGCATTCTGATTGAGAGGTACGGCTAGATAGAGCCAAAATTATGGATTTCTGTAATCAATGCAAGGGAACTTGTGGATTGGATCTAATCCTCTCTGAATATAGGTAAATTGCACGTAGAAACTGAATGCATTTTAGTAAGGATTTGGTAGAGGTCTGGAAGCTAACCTCATTAAAAGTAGTCGTATTCCGTCGTGAAAGTTTTTCCCACTCCAGATGACCCAGTAAAATAGTGGGCTTGATTACCTAAGAAATTAAACTAGAACAAATGAAGGACTATTCGAAAACTAGTGTAGGCAAATTTACAAGTAGAAAGTACACTTAAATTTGTACAAACTTGAGACAGCAAAAATAAGATAAAGTATTAGTATCTTTTAAATGAAAATATGACCACTAGAGAAACCACTTTAAAAGAGTAAACCCGAGTTGGAGAAAGCATTCTCGTCATCAATAATGATATAACTTAAAAGTCACACACATAGTAAGAGAAAATATCCCCTGGAACGGGTATCACAATGCAAACAATGAACAACAAAGTAAAACAATTAAAAGTTTTATGCTTGCAATAAAAATAACTAAATAAGCAAGGTCTAAGATTCTATTCCTTACCTTACAATCAACCATCTATATCTTCTTGCAAATTCCTTCCAACGGAGCTTTTGTCTACAACAGCCATAAAAATCTACAACCAAATGAGCCAGTATGTAAAATCATACAGAACATCCAAAATGTTGTCCATGCACATAATAAAAAGATTCAGTTGAAAACCTGCTTTGACATCTCAAGAGCCATGAGTTCTACAAATACCGGTACCAGCCTGTATTGATAATCAAAATAAGGACAAGATTCAAAGAAGTATTGATAGCAAAAATAAAATAGATATTTAACTGAGAGTAGTTGAGTTAATATACTCTTGAAACATGTACGTGCAGTGCAATAATTAAAGTCATATAACATGCAACATGTAAACTTAACACTAAGTAGCATAGCAAAATTATGGCAAATATTAGATTTTAATGCAAACCATAAAATTGGAAAAACCATCTTCTGCCATTTTTTTCAAAAAGCAGAAGCCCAACTAATAAATAAAATCCTAATAGAAATGATTTTCTATATTTATTTCTTATATAATTATTTACATCACAAGATTTGTAATATAAAATACAAGGACGAAGCATAAGTAAATAGGAATTCATACTCCCATAATGGGAAACTAAGATGTTCACAGGCAAATACACAAGTCAACAAAATCAAAGTCAAAAACATTTAATAGACCAAATGCAAATACATTCAATAGACCAAATCAACCAATTAAGTTAGGAGTAAAACTTCCCCAACACAAAGAAATAAGAAACTTTGTTATGCCAATGTTCCACCAACTATTTTTAAAGCGCCAAAACGCCTAGCAAGCACAATGGAGAATAAGCATATTGAATTGTTCATAAACATGTGGAGATAGTATAATGTGAGTGAATCAAGTTATACAATTTCAAAGAACTATAAAGGAAGATACTGAAGTCTAAAACACTAGAGCTAAAATCAATTACTTGTATATCATCATTGAAGACTAGATGTGTTTTGTGATATTTGGCAAGGAGTTCATGCATTATAGCTGGCAAAGTCTTCAAACTGAAAATATAACACTAAACAAATTTGAGATCAAAATAGCATAAGTAGGAAACACAAAGCAAATCTGTAACCACAAAGAGTTGATCTAGTCATTGACCTGAATTAGAAGTACTTTTTCCACATATCTATATTTCACAACATTCATGAATTCCTCTAGTAACTCTGCATTTGACAATTTGACAAAATACAAGGAGAAAGGCAGCAGTTTACATAAATTAGGAGAAATTAAACATACACTTCGAGACAATATTTGGCTAGTAGTCCTTTGTCTCAACCAAATATAAAGTTCATCATTAAGGACCTGTTCGTTGTTAGTCTCCACGTCAGTTAAGTCCCATAATTTTATGTATTCTTGAAGCTTGTCCATGGCAGTTATGTCCCATCTGCAACAAAACTCGCTCGAGCTTAGATAGTTGAGATAAACATGACTTGATGATGATTGTGAATGCCTGTCACCTGTCGACGGCATTAGTGAAGAGCTGGAGTTCATCCAAGGTTCTATAGACATCATAAATATCATCAATTAATGTAATCAAGCATATTGCCTTTGTCTGGATCATTCTGCATCTCTAGCTATTTGGTTCATAAGTGAAACCAAGTGCCCACATATAGTTTTCAAGTAACAGAACGACATGGTGCTTTAAAACGATTATAAAAGATAGTGCATGCATAACAAAATAACTAAAAAGTGCAATATGTTGGGACTAGAGCATGTTTGTGTGGTTGAATTTAGGTATCTTGATAATAAGAACAAAATGTTTAAGGCAGAGCGTATAGGAAGCATCATAGTGGATCATGCTATTTGCTATAAATTCTAATTAACTCAGAGGAAATATTTACAGAATAACATAAAGAAATTGAAAATAGTCACATGACCCCAAAAAATTGTAAAATTAATACTTTCAGAAAAATATATGAAAAATCAAATATCATTTCTGCAATGGAAATTCATTTTCCAAAGTTTGAAAGGATAAATATGTAAATCTTCCAAAGACCCAGGGAAAAGATGAATTCAAACATGTAGAGGTTCTAAAAAATCCAAATAATAACCTAACTATTCCACATCTGTACCCACAAGATAATAATTAATTGACACTACATTTGTATGGTCTAAGAAAATTAAGCATATTTCTTGAACTAATAATTATCACAAGTTATACTATGCTTTGTTTGATGGCAAGTATATGATGATAGTCTTCACTAATTAATTGACGCTATACTTTGCTAATGACTGATTGACTTGGTAATGCAAACAAATAGTTTTAAAAAAAGCTTACTTGCTAGAGGAATCAGAGCTCTCATAAGCATGATACTGGAAAAGTGGCAAAATAGTATCGGTTGCATCCAACTTCTGTCGCTTGTTTGCATTAATTTTATTAATATAGTCATCAAAATTATTTTGGCTAATGACTACATTTTCTCTTTCAATAAGGTCTGTCAATCCTTGGTCAGCTGCTAAAGTTGCAGTATCTTAGATAGAAATTTGTTGGTGTTAGTCATGATCCTTGCTGAATGATACTTTCTTAGAAGTACACTCTTCATCAGGTGAGTTATAAACTTCCTTAAGAGTAGCTTAATCAGAATCCCTTCTTTGCCTTTTTCTCCTTCCTTAGCACCATACTCCTCCAGTGATTTATAGACTTCCTTAGGAGTAGCATCTGGTGTTGAATCAGAATCACTCATTTCCTTTGTTCGGTAGTGTAGTTTTCCTCTAGTGAGTTATAAGTGATATCAAGCACCCTTTCTTCTTAAGATGAATCTTTTGTAGATATCAGATTTAGCATTTCTAAGCCTTCGTAAGCTATTCTAACCTTTCTTCAACAAAGATACTACAACAACGACAAAAACTAAAAATTGTGAGGTGCCCAATTACTATATAAGCAAAACCCCCCACTAATTTACTAAAAAAGATTTTTTTCCTATGCATATCTACATTACAAAAATTTTCATTAGCATATAAAAACAAAGATACTTCTGAACAATTTTTAACTTCAATACTTACAAGGTTCAATAATCTAAGCTACGACCACTAAGTTAAATTTTAGATTGTGGTCATTTGAGAAGCTTAAATGCATTTATATAGTTAAATTAAACAATTGGACATCAAAAAGGAACAAGAAGTATGATGGATGAGGAAGTTAGGCTAGTTTGTTACCTTTTTAGTATCCCAAAATGCAAATTAAAAAAATGGAAGCCTTGATAAGATGTAGTAACAATGTGATGTAGTGAAAACATGATGGCGTAGTGGTGATGAGCATTATTTGTCCCCTATAAGCAATGAAAATTGAAGGTTTTTGTAGAAGTTCTTCGACCAAAATGCAGCATCCATATGATGTTGAATCATCAGCAACCTGCTGTGATAGAAAAATACTTACATGGCAACAACAAAAAGCATTATAGCGCACTGACATGGTATTTTTACCACTCATATTTAATTGAAAGCATAACTATGAACAGAGAAACTCTAATAGGATTTGGCTTTAAAACAAACATTTGGTCAAATAGGATATTCACATACAACAACTTTTTCATAGTCAGATATACATCAACTGGCTGTGAAACTAGCAAAGTAGGAAAGTAATAGAGAAAATACATGACAAATTACTTTTAAACATAAAATAAATGACTGGTTACTTTGATTAAGTTGTTCCTGAAAAACATGACAGTCTGTGATGGTTAGAAAACAAGAAAGTAAGCTCAAGGAAAACATTTTTAAAGGCAATCAGAGTTCTGATATACTGGAAAATATTATTTAAAGCTGCTAACCTACTTTGCTGAAGCTTACCTGCCCCAACGTTATTTCATTGAGGTCCACTTCCACAGCATGCACCCGCAATATAAGTTTGTTTTAACTATCAATCACCTTGAGTAATGGAGAAGCAGATGGAAGATAGAAGCAAAGGCTTGAAGCACATGGCCAGGGATAGACATCTTCCAAGCAATCCAAATACTTGTCATGATCAAAGCATCATTCCGAAGCACATGGCCAGGGATAGAAGGAATGCATTTTATAGCGGTCAAGCAGGCGTGCAAATCCTTAGCATAAACTCCAGAAAGGGACTAAATTACACAGAAATATTAGAAGCAAAAAGAATAAAAAAATAAGTATAAGTGTAATTTTAAGTAACAAAACCACATTTTACTCACTTTGGCCAATCCATTAGCTTGGATACCAAGGCATAACTCGTTCAACAATGGCCCAATTAGTGGATAATAAGCCTGGACGAACACCAAGGACATGATAAAGAACCTGGAAAAAGCCATGAAGAGTCAACAAGAGACAAGAAAATTATAATATAAAATGGTTGATCATCATTACAAAATCAAGGTATTCATATCCGACAAAGAGCATCCGTGGCCTAGCGAGTGGCAATATAGGATCCAAATGCATATATAGTATGTGAAGTAAGTTATCGAGAAGTGCAATCTTCTTAGAAGAAAGCAAAATATGGAGCAATTAAAAAGAACAGCAAACAAGAAGTACAGTTGAATGGTAACTAAATTTAGACAGAAATATACTAGAAATATAAAGGTAAACAAATCTACTAGAAGCGGTCCATCGTTCAATGACATTGACAGACCATTAACTATTTGCTCAAAAATATCCAATGGGGGACCTTTGGGAACTTGACCTTCAGAGGTTAGGTAAGCTCCAAGACTACATGCACATCTTTTGCAGAAATTATATGCAAAGAAGCAGCTATCTCGTGTACCTAGCTAAAAAGAGGTGGGGCTAGACGATGAGCAAGATTTAGCATAGTCTCAAATGCTGTATCTCCAACAATTGATGAGTGCATTAATGGATCAACGTATTTGACCTGCAGCAGATTGTTTAAGGATGAGAAATAAATTGACCAAACAAAATCTCTATTGTAACAATTTTTAGCTAGTAACTAAAAAGCTGCCACTAATAACCATTGATTTAATTGATAGATTATTAAAAAAGAAACACTTTCACAGTACCTATAAGTAATCTTGAAGTAGGAAGACCAAAAAAAGACATACAATCACTTACCAGTGTAGGTAGCTGATGACCATGAGTAAATATTGGATTAGCAATAGCCATTTGACCAAGAATCCTAAGCATAACTGAGAGATTTTTCTAAATAAGCTTAACCCTCTGATGGATAGTTGTTTCCAGTTTCAGCAACAATTCCCTCGCTTCCTCCTTGGCATTCTTTGTCTCCTCCACATGAACTATAAAAACATACATGTTACTATTAAACATTAGTAGAAAAACAATCATGTCTTCAAAAAGATTTACCATTCTTCTTGCCACCAACATAAGGATGAACATAGCTAAGCCATCTCAGAATGGAAGAAATGCCTTCAAGATCATCTGATATAGTCAGATGGACAACTCCGTTAGTTGCCATTATCTTAGGTCCACCCAACTACGTGTGAGAGCTGTAGACTTCACGTCCAAGAAGCTTGTTCAGTGTGGAGTACTCTATGAGAATAATTCTCTGATGAAGACGTTGAATGCACCTCATGCCAAGCCGGGCAAGATAAGCTCCAATGCCAACAGTTCTTCCAGTCACATAAGTGAGAGTGAATATCTCATTATATGCGTTTGAATAAACACCATGGCACCACTTCCAGACAGGTTCTCCGCCCCCAAGTCATCTAGTTTTCCTACAATTGTGTCAATGATCTCATCTTGTCTAACCATTTTCCAATTTGAGTTCTTGAGCGATAATAGATGAACCAACGCAATTGTAATCTTCTGGACTCATATAAAAGTACTGAAAGCCCTGTTCCAGGCTTGCTTCATCAGACCACCCAATCCTAAAAAAGGATTTTATTTCTTCAGCTGCTCCAATCCTAGCACCAGAATTTGTAGCCAAATAAATTAGAGCGAGGTTTTTATCACATGCTAAATTGGTCACTGCATGAAAGGATGCATCTTCCCTAGGACCAAATGAACCAACTCTGAAAGTGACGTTGTTTGCCACAAACTAGGGAAGTTGGTGTAGACATCTCCATTAACCAGGCTACCATACCTATGTCATTGAGACTAGAGGACCGGCTCACAGTGACTAAAGGAGTAGTCCAATCTCCATGATTGTTTGCAAATGCCAACTATATCACTTTAATGAGATCTCTATTATTGTTTACCCTAATGTTACTGGATGTGTATGATTCCAACAACCGTCTAAGTGCAGTCTCGAATGCCTGAATACATGGTAAACACATCTTTACAACGATATACATGAAGGTAAATTTAACATATGATTCTGCATAAGCTGCTTTCTTATAACAATTTGAAGGGAAACTTACCAATAGGAAATCATAACAGTAAGTTGTGTTATTCTTCCTGCATTCAAACGCCTTTTATCAATGGGCCCTAGTTCTGTATATTGAGCATTTAATGGGAATTCCAAGGAGGGACCATTCACATCCATGTAGGAATGGTAAACCATTTCATGAGATTTTGTATCTTCCACTTCTCAATTAATCTAAGTAGGAAGTATTTAACCTCAAACAAAATGATGATAGAGACCGAACATAATCATAGGATAAAAGTGTTGGGTTGCAAGGTTGCAAACAAAGTCCCACATTGAAAATAAATGGGAAAGATCATAGATTTATAAGGGAAAGATATCTCCATTGGTATGAGGCCTTTTGAGTAGAGCCCAAGAGTAAAACTATGAGGGCTTAGGCCCAAAGTGGACAATATCATATTATTGTGGAGATATCTAAATCTCTTTTGGTCCTAACAATTGGTATCAAAGCATGAACTGCCAGAAGGTCTAATCGCCAACTGTGCACAAGAGAGATGGTCTAATTAATTCATGTGAGTAAAATATTGACCTTAAACAAAGGAAGTGGGGGCTCCCATGTCCGAATCAAGAGGACCATGCTATTAGATTTTGAGGGATGTCCTAAGGCAAATCGTCTTACGATTTTTACTAAATATAAATTCACTATTTGAGTGCATATTACATGTTTGATTGTCTTAAACTTATTTACTGAATGTCTCCAATACAATTCATAGCATGAGAGAAATTATGATTGGATCACAACTAGTGATTATCTCTATATGTGTAATTATGAACGTATTAGAATTTCCTTATTCGTCGAATTGATGCATTTGGACATCATCAATTCTGTAAGACTAGCACGAGTTATACTCCTTGGTTCGCCAAGCAGCTGTTTTCTCACTAGATGGAGACTTTAGGATGTCGAGAGTTAAACGTGGATGTTAATTATCGTAACTAGTTCATTGGAGTGACTCGCTATAAGACTTCATGTGGTTATCTATATATATGGATATGTCTGTGAAGCTCTTACTGCAACTCGAGTGCAAGTTTCCTTCGACTTGAGATATACAAGTCATCTTGGTCATGGAGAGTTATACTTTGACATCTTAAGTAAGCACCTCATTGAGGTATGGACGCAGGATGATTGTGTATAAGTTAAAATGTCCGAAGATGTTTGGATAGCACACAAAGAATTCACTGCTCCTTGCGAGGAAACATATACCCTATGGCCACTCATTAGGATTATTACTTAAAGTCTTGGCCAAAGAATCACATATTAAGAGTGCGAGACTTTTAGACACTTGTATGAGTAATTTGAATCCATAGAACGAGGAAGTATAACTTGGGCTAAGTGTGACATAATCAGTCTAGTGGGGAAAGACACATAGACCATGTTCTGATCCAAGTGGGTATAAGACGAGTGAAAGAACAAGGCACGACTCACTGTAGCTGTTGAAGGGTTTAGAATTAGTTCTAAGATTAACTATAATTTTCCGGCTAATTAAGGATCATGATGTACTATTAGGTGTCATTTATGATCGTTCTATAATTAAGTAGTTAATCATGGACAACCAATATGAACCGGGAACCTATTAGGTCACACGCACTAATGAATCTCTAAAAGACGTAAAACAAGTTAAAGAATAGGATTCTTAGATCAAGAGATAAATGTTTGGTTGGACCATACATAAGACAAATCTGGAAATATTTATCATGATAGAAGCACAGATGGGCTACATCTCTTATGGTAGAGTTGAACTATATTTGGTTTAATCATTAATTAGTCATGAACCAACTTGGTTTAGTTGTGAACCAAACCAAGGGGTTAATGGACTAATTTTTGGTTAAAGGGACAATGGGTTGGATTTGGGCTTTCTAATCCAACACATTAAAGAGGATTATATATAGATATAATTGAGAGAGAATTAGATATAATTTTCATTATTTGGTTGATTGGCTTTTGGAAACTCAATCCTCCTCTCCCTCTCCTCTCTCTCTCCTGCCGCCAACAAGAGAGTTCTCCCTCTTGTTGCCGTGACCACCACAAGGGAGAAAAACACTCCCTTGTGTGCTTCGCTTCTTCTTCCTCTTGATCTCTCTTCTTCGCTCGTGGCTAGTAACTTTCGAAGGAGAGGCTTGTACTCACGGAGTTATCTTGAGGAGCTCGGTGTGGATACGAATAGAGGTGAGGTTCGACAATGTCGCTACGGTTGATGCCCTTCTCGTTACATGTCATCCGTAAGGTATACCTAGCGTAAATTTATTTTTCGTAAAATTTTAATTATGCAATCATGTTTGGCATATTGTATCCTTGTATGTGTGTGATGTGCGTGATGTAATACTTAGAAATTATTATTATTTTATTTTTCACTGCGCATGTTTACGAAACGTGTTCTAACACGCATCTGCATCGGACATATCCCAACACAGACACCAGGCAGGAAGTCATAGTCGCGGCTAGGCAAGGAAGTCCTAGTAGGTTGGGTGGACCGAGGGATAGGAAGACCTGGTGGGTCGAGGATCGGACTGGGAAGCCTGGTCCTTCATTTGAGGGGGGATTGTTAGTGTTGCAAGATTGTAAATAAAGTCCCACATTGAAAATACATGGGAAAAATCATAGATTTATAAGGGAAAGATTTATATGAGACCTTTTGAGTAGAGCCCAAGAGCAAATCAATGAGGGTTTAGGTCCAAAGTGGATCTATGTCATTGTGGAGATATCTAAATCCCTTTTGGTCCTAACATAAAGTTAATTTATAAAGCGTACAATAGTGACTTACATGGACAATGCAGGTATGGCCAGTGACATTAGTCACCACAATTCTCCGAGCACCATTAGGGGGTCCTAGAAAATTAAGCCGTAGCTTCACTTCCCGCTCACAAAAAGCCAAACGATGCATCCAAACACTAATAAATTCATGAATTTTGACAGCCATTTCATTTAAGATCATATGTATGCTAGTTTCATCCATCATTCTGGATAGTAGAATGGAAAGATTGCATGTTAGCCCACAAAAAAGGTAATTAAACACTTCTAGTGTTGGATTACTAGGATTTTGGTAAGGAACATGTAAAGGCAGTAGCTTAGCATTATTACAAAAAAGCTAATGAAATAGAAATAGTAAAATATAGAGAAAAAAATTAACAAAAATTTGAGGTTGAACTAACTTTGAAGGTGGTAAAAGATCATGAAATACTTGCACCCTTAAAATGTGAATATACATGTGAGAGTGAGTAATCAGATATGAAAGTTACGTTGTGGACCTGTAACTTCAACTCTTCTAAAGCATTCATTAATGACCTCAATAAGCTTGTAGAAATTAAAGGACAAATAAGGTTAGGCATTATATATTTCTATGTCAAGGGATGGGCTTGATCCAGAGCTAGCATTTGTCCTTGGTTGTCTCAAGATCGTTTGGAGAAACATCCACTTGGTATTAGAATTATCTACAACAGTGTAAAGATGACATTGGTGATTCCTTTATGTGGTATACTTTCAGAAGCCTTTCATCTTTTCCTAAGGTGCATAAATAATAACAAGTTAAGCTCAATCCAAAGGAGAAGATGAGAAAAGCCTATGAACAATTCAGAATATAGTGACAAACCAATTCTAGTAATGTAGAAAGAGGATCTACATCATGAAGTAGAGGTTCTTCCACATAATGCTTCTTTTCAAATGACTAGTGAAAGGAGTGTGGCACATAGGAGTTCGTCATTCACCCCTCTGTATAATACAACTAACAACACCAACTCCTGAATCCAGAAGATCAGAGCTCAATTTATTATCACTCAAAATCATTGCCAGTTTATCTATCCTTTCATGGGCCTGATCTTCACCACCGAGAAAAAGAAACTACTAATATTCAAAGGACAACCTATTATAACTTTACAATTTGCAACTGCAGAGATGTGTATCTGTCCAGTAAAGTACTCATCTGGTTGTTACTGCCAATCAAAGCGATATGAATCATATTGCCTTTGTCAACACGAGGAGGAAGCTCATTTGTGATTTCAGTACCAGAATCCACAAAACAGAGATGTCTCTTTCAAGGCAATGCAAGTTGATGATGTCAGAAGCTGAAGAGATTTAATGATACCCCCCCCCCCCCCCCCCCCCACATCTCTTCTCTATATGTTCTTGGTAAAATTTCCATGATGCCATCAGACCAGAATGGTGCCATTGCATCCGGATACTGTCCTTGATGATATAGGCCTGCAAAAGAAGTCACCAGTCAGAAAAATGACCAAGTATTGTCTGTCATTCACGCTTATGAAGTTTAACTTGGTATACTCTACATATATATGTGTTGACAGGGTAGGATTAGAATGATCACAGAGAGCTATAATGCATCCTTCATAGCTAATGGAGTACAGACAAGATCTTCTATGCTCTCATCAATAGCCATCTTCCTCCTAGGGGTTTTAAGGGGTTCTCCTTCTTCAGTAAACATTGCTAGTTCAGATAAATTTCTCGCGATGTTGTCTGCAACTCACTAAGTTTAGTTTGCTCACGAAGTTGTCTAGCTTTTCAGTGCCAATTGGAGCAATTAATTATGTCAAGCACAATAAATAAGAATGTCCTCTCAAATAGAGCAACTTATATTACTTAAGACATAAGCAGACCTTGGAGTAACTTGTATGATTAAGAGCAGAGAAACGAATTAGCAGAACATGGTAGGGATTAAGGTTGGGATAAACCTATGCTTCCATGAATATAAGTATTAGCTAGTTCTTATTTTTCATACCCTTCAAGTAGCAGATATTGCACGTCATCATTGCAAATATTAAAATTTTTATAGTACTTCAAAAGCAGTAATGTGATTCAAACCTGTCTACCACCCGGAGAAGATCCTTCTTGTGTTAAAGCCGGAGTTGTTCTATGACGTCAGTCTGTACAAAAAAAGAATTGAACAATTTCATCGAAAAGTTAACATAAGGGTTACACGGCAAAAATTTTGATGTCATGAACCACAAATGTAAATAAGTCAATTTGAGAATATTGTACCAAATGGTAACTGTTTGTTCATTTTACCATATAATAACTTATAATTAGATCTTGTTAATGAAATATTTGCTACTTGGTAATTTTTAACCGAATGGAATTTTATCATCTGATATCTAATTAACCGAATTTTATCACTGAACACTATAGGGTCACAAGAACCTATAGGGTCACACACTAAGGACAATTAGATGGAGATTAGGTTCATATGATGAACCAAGAGGATTAGATTTATTTGATGAATCAAATTGGATTAAGAGTAATCCTAATTGGGCTAATTGAGTTAGACTCAAGTTGATTCATGTGTTTAATGAGTCTAATTTGGATTATGACTCATTGAATCAATTTAATTAAATGAATTAGATTCATTATATTAAATTGGCTTGAATTAAATGGTTGGATTAGATCAACCATGAGAGAGATTAAGTCAAGTTTGACTTGACTTGAGAGGAAGAGGAAGAGTCAAGTTTGACTTGACTTTATGCCACATCATTTGTGACTTGGCATTAGGAGAACTAATGATGATGTGCCACATCATCACATGTGCCACCTCATGGAGGTTACAACTATTCTCTTTAGTGGCCTCCACATTAATTGTGATTAATGTGAAGGGGGTTACACCTCTTGTAGTGGTCGGCCACTCAAATTGTGATGTGAATGAAAATTTGATTATTCATTCAATTACATTCACATCATCTTCTTCCTCAAGCTCTCTTTTTGCTCCTTCTCTTCTCTTGGTCATGGGTTTCAAGCAAGGGAGAAGAAAGGAGAGTGAGTCTAATCCAAGAAGAAAGGTTAGTGAAAGTCACATAGAGTTTTTTTAGAGGAGTGTGTTATCTTCTTTTCCTTTCTTCTTCTTCTAATCCCATCCGAGAGCATCAAGAAGTGCTAGCACACTTGCGGTGTTCTCTTCTCCATCCTTGTGTGTTAGAGAACACATCTTGTTCGTGTGGATACTTCTAGAGGATTGTCTACGTTGACAATCTTGAGATTCGGCACTTCCTTGGACGAGCGGGATTCGAAAAGGGCACGCATCAAGGGTAATTTTTTAAACATATAGATCTAAGAGTAGATCTAGTTAGTAAACTCGTACATGTAAAATTTTATTCTATACTCTTCGCACGGATCCATTGGCTAGGGAGTTTCGGGGTTTCCGCAACGCGAAAAAGCGGTTTTCACGGTCCGAAAAACCCAACAGTGGTATCAGAGCCACGTGCGAAGACATGTACGAATTTATTTTATATTTTTATGAAAAATATAGTTTCTGTGAATTTCTGTAATTTCATGAATTTTATAGTTTTAAAGGGTATTTTTCTCGTAGAAGCGGAGCACAAGTGTTTAGACACTTGTAGGCTTCGACTACCGAGAAGATTTTTCCGTAACGACAATGTTTCGACCCAAAACCTTTTGGGACAGCGGGCTAAGGCTCTGTAGGATCGCTTAGGAGAAACTCGCGATGGTTAGATCGCAGGTAGGGGTACTGCCCCTAACCCCGCAAGGGGATTTGCTCCGCGATTGCGCCCGAAATCGCTAATCGGGACCGCCGGGAAAAATTTACTCATAAAATTGTAAAAATTAGGAAAAATTACAGAAAATTATGAAAAATATATAATTTAGAATTATATATTATTTTTGTAATAGTCATGGCCCAAAAAGACCCAATATGATTGGATTTGTGTTGTAATTTATAATACGGCCTACGTGTCGTAATGTGTTTGTGTGTCCTGTATTTGATACGCGACCTGCGCGTCGTGCCTCCCTATTTATATTCTGGTTGTAAATTAGATTTAGACTCGAATGTAACTCGAGTTTCAAAATTGTAATGTAAATTTTGAAGCGGTGGAAGGTCCATTCAAGACGGAGTTACGAGGAAGGCGCGAGCAACACAAGGTGGTCAAAAGGAAGGCGCTTGAGAAGCTGTTGACCTTAGGTTGACCATCTGATCTTCTCATTGGCTTGAGAAGATCGTAGTAGGGCCATGACATAATCACAAAATTATTTAATTAATTGCTTATGTGTGTATGTGATGCATGCTAGTAAAATAGTAATTAATTAGTACCTAACGATTAGATTAGATCTAAATCGTGCACAAGATGCACCCTTACGATTAGATTAGATCTACATCGTGTACAAGATGCACCCTATCGATTAGATTAGATCTATATCGAGTATATGATACAACATCGACATTTAGATTAGATCTAAATCACGACAACTCAAAATGCCTACCGTGCCGTGATACCTACTACTACCTCGATCACATGTCGTTGTTGAAACTGCCAAAGCAGAGCAACACATATTATCTTGGTAGGGTACGGAGGGACAATCTTGGTCCAGCCTATCAACGCATGGGTGAGTACAACTCAATTAGATTGAGTAACTAGTTAACTCAATTGGATCGAGTACAACTATAGACATTCTTTCAACGGTTGGAAAGATAGGACATAAATCACATTTATATTAATTCTTGGGAGTATTAGCCAAAGCTAACTCAAGTTTTAATATAACTGCGGATAATGATCCTATAAACAAGAGTTGCATAGAGATGTAATTGGTAATCGTTACCTACCAATCATACTAAATCTTGGGCGTATTAGCCAAAACTAACTCAAGGGTTAGTATGATGTGGATCTTGTCCCACATGAATTATAGAATTCAGTGGGAGCATCATTTAGTTGAAGACCTAATTAAATGATTTAAAAGAATATGATATTTATTTCTGCATTTATTTCTGTTGTAGAATTTCCATGACGTCAAACACGAACAACTTCTCTCTGTGTTATGTCCTTAAGAAGGACAAGCTCAATGGAGCAAATTTCCTGGGCTGGCACAGGAACCTGAGAATAGTTCTCACCCAAGAACGTAAACTGTACGTTCTGGAGCAGCCGATTCCGGAGGCTCCTCCTGCCACTGCCACGCGAGCAAACCGAGATGCTTACAAGAAGCATCAAGATGATGCATTAGATGTGTCCTGTCTTATGCTCGCGACCATGAACTCTGAGCTTCAGAAGCAACATGAGTTGATGGGCGCTTACGATATGGTTGAACATCTTTGTCACCTATATCAAGGACAAGCAAGGCACTGGAAGAGGAACTCCAAAGAATACCTAGAAGATCTTAAGAAGAAGAGAAATAAGATTTCTACTTCAGGTATACATGTTATAGAAGTCAACCTCTCTATTTCTTCATCGTGGGTATTAGATACCGGATGTGCTTCGCACATTTGTACTAATGTACAAGCGCTGAGAAATAGCAGGGCATTGACGAAGGGTGAGGTATGTTAGGATCTTCGGATGGCTAGAGAGGGGGGGGTGTGAATAGCCTCCACTAAAACTCAATCAATTTCCTCACAAGACTTTGTTAGCACAGCGGAAATAAACAAAACAAAAACTGATGCAAGGAAAGAAAACCAACCAACACTAACAAAACGATGTACGAGGTTCGGGGATAACTTGCCCCTACTCCTCGGCGTGTCCGTAAGGTGGACGATCCCTTGATCTTTCGGTAGATCACACCCCGGACAAATTCCGACTAAGTATTTCTCCTTCTCGGTGGAGTAACCTCTCCACAAAAGTCACAGAATAGATTTGAAAACAAAGCACAATGACTTACAGAGTTTTGGTGGCTGAAGGAATGAACAAATGAAACTTACAGCCACGAAGCAAAACGCACGCAAAGACAGAAGGAAGTCTTCAGTCAAGAGCTCAACAACACAGCCTCTTGATCGATAGAGAGTTTTTCCAGAACCTTAGCAAACCTCTCTTCTTCCTCCTTCTTATTCTGCTTTCTCACTGTCCCGAATCACTGTCACCTGTGTCGAATCGCTGCAACCAACTCAGGCGTCGCCAATCACTCTTCCTTCTCATCTGGTTCTCTGAACTCACACCAATACCATCCATGGTCTTCACTGGTGTCTCTTGTCTCTGAGCTCGAACCAATGAGCAAGAGTCCAACTGATCACGGCCAGTGAACGTTGAAGCCCGAATTGCATCACTTGCAGTGAAATACAGCATAAAGGGCACTTGTTCTATTCTTCTGATGGAGCTTCATTTGAAATTAACCAATGGCACGATACCTGCAACTTGTAACTTAAAAATCTCACAGCAGATGATTTGATCAGGTGAATCAGAAGTGAATCAGAAATATCAGAGAAGCAGTAGAAACAAACGACATGTTGTGGATCGGTCAACAGACCGATCCATAGCTCTCTGGACCGATCAGGACTCATCCTGATTGGTCTGGGAAGAGTCTGATCGGTCTGTGGACCGATCAGCCTATGGGTGGATCGGTCCACAAACCGATTCCCCTATCGCTTTGAGTCCCAGCGTCTTTCTGATCGCTTCTTTCTGATCGGTCTATAGACCGATCAGATAACCCACAGAATGCTTCTGTGTGGTTACTGATCGGTCCCCAGACCGATCAGATAACCCACAGAGACTTTCTGTGTGGTCACTGATCGGTCACAAGACCGATCAGGTTACTCATGTATCACTGGATCGGTCTGCCGACCGATCCAGACAACCAGAGTATCACTGGATCGGTCAACAGACCGATCCAATATCCTTGTGTTAGTTTTAGAGCCTCCCAGCCCTAAACCCTAACGTCTTCCTGGTCCAGAGAATGAGCTACCAAGCCCTCTCTGACCTAGTCCGGAGAACGAGTTGCCGAGCCCTCTCCGACTTTGTCCGGTTCAGAGAACGAGCTACCAAGCCCTCTCCGACTTTGTTCGGTTCAGAGAACGAGCTACCGAGCCCTCTCTGACCTAGTCCGGAGAACGAGCTGCCGAGCCCTCTCTGACTTCGTCCGGTCCAGAGAACGAGCTACCGAGCCCTCTCTGACCTAGTCCGGAGAGCGAGCTGTCGTGCCCTCTCCGACTTCATCCGGTCTAGAGAACGAGCTACCCAGCCCTCTCTGATCTAGTCCGGAGAACGAGCTGCCGAGCCCTCTCCGACTTCGTCCGGTCCAGAGAACGAGCTACCGAGCCCTCTCTGACTTTGCGTGCCAAGTATCCGTACTTGGACTTTTCCTCTCCTCATGATCATCCTTGATCATCAATCAGTCTGAGTTTAATTAATATCTGATACAAACTTAAATCAGTGTCAACATCAAAACAACAGCCAGGTCAGACTGTATCAACAATCTCCCTCTTTTTGTTGTTTGACAACACGATTTAAGTTTAGATCAGAAATGTTCATATTTCCATATTTCCCTAATTTTAGGGGAATCAAGCTCCTCCCCCTAAGACAGATACAACACCATGTAAGGATAGGGGAATCAAGGTCCTCCCCCTAAAGCCAAACTTTCATTTATCTCTAAACTTAGGGGAATCAAGGTCCTCCCCTAAAGCAAAACTTTCATTTATCTCTAAACTTAGTTATTCTCTCCCCCTTTGTCAAACACCGAAAAGGTGCGAATTAGGTAAGAAAACTTTAAAAAAAAAAAAAAACTCTCCCTTAACCCAAACTGTCTTTTTCTTAATTCACCTAGGACACCCTCTAAATGTATTATAAGACAGTGATAAAGAAATAAGAGACATACAAGACATGACATATGAACAGCATATTAAAAACCAATAAGGAGTGAAACATAAAGAAAGAAAATAAACAACATAAATAGAAGAAATCAGTAAGTATCCAGGACAGACATACATATCCAACAACCAACATCCAAAACATAGACAGTCAAAATGACATCATAGAACAATGTATATCAATCAGCCTCCTCATCATGAGGAGCATCAGCATCATCAACGGGAGGAATGGGTCCCTGAGGTGGCATGCCGCTGCTCGAGGATGGATAGCTCGGGAAATCCTGCGGAGGTGGGTATATGGCCATCCAATCCATAATCGCCTGATGTGTCACCAGCTGCTGACTGCGTAAATCATCGTAGCGCTGGTCAATCCGGACGCGCAGCCCGTGAAGCTCAGCAACCAGCAGCTCATCGTGCCGATCAAAGCGACTCTCCAGCTCGGCGATCTGCCAGCGCAGATCAGGATCGGCCTCTCCATCGTCAGCAGCAGGAGGAGCAGCTGCAACCTGTCGTGGAGGTCCCCGTGATAACTCACCTAGAGCTCTCCCATCCTTCTACCAAACATCCCCATTTTGTCCTATGATTCCAGACTTGGAAAATGCCCGCTTCCCAAGTCTGCAATCCTGTCTGACCATCTTGACTATTCTACCCTTAGAGACATCAATCTGAAGGGTCTCGAGCCAATCTGTAATTATATGCCCATAAGGCATATAAACAGTGTAGCCGCTCGGCTCACTATAGGAGATGATCGAAGAGTAGATGCTAGATATGATGTCAAAGTCGAGACGCCGACGCAATCCATAAAGCATCAGGCAATGATATGGTCGGATCTCAGACAATGGTTTAGATGTGATAGGCAGAAGGCAATTTGTGACAATTTTAAAAAGAATGTAGTCTTGAGGAGATAATCTCAAGGCTGCAAAAGTAGGAAAGTCAACATCTAACTCATCAAGGCCACCCGGTCTAGGATGTCTGAAGAAGTACTCATAAATATCGTCAGATGAGATATCAAAGGGTGGAGGTAAAGGATCTGGTAAATCAGGAAATATCGAAAAGACATTACCGGAACACCTCCGACAACCGAGATAGTCAAAGAAGGATGAGAAACTGAAATCAAGAGTCCGCTTAGCAACTCTTGTTTTATAACTTACATCATTAGTCTGATGAAGGTTGTTATAAAACTCAGAGACCAAGTCATAGTTGATATCCCGTTCTAAGTAGACAAGTGAGTCAAGTTTGTAGTAGGCAATGATTTCAGACACAGTTGGACAAAATTCGTCCATGAATTTACGATCTACAGACCTACAAGGGAGTAACTTAAAGGTTCTTTGTCTAAAGGCTTCTTCAAAATTGTGGTTCGGAAATCTCCCGGAAACAGATGGTTGAGGTCGGGAAGGAGCCTTAGACTTCGACTTCTCAGGTGACTTAGAGGTCCCCTCACCCACTGGTTTCTTTCTAAGAGTTAACAAAGTGATATAATGGGGCAAGTAAGTGAGCACCGGAGCCACCCGAAACAAAAACCACAGATATGGTGAGAAATGAGACCGAAATGTCAAGTTCTAGAGAAGTAAGGAGTTACCTTGGTGCCATTGAAGTTTTGGCTAGAGCTTTGGCTAGGGTTCCGGCGTGCAAAGAGAAGAGAAGAGGTGAGGTGTAGGGAAGAGTCGGCTAGGGCTTCCGCGTGAAGAGGGAAAAGAAAGGATCGGGAAGTTTTAAGGGTTTTCTGATGGGTGTACAGTTGATGAAATGATCGGACGGCTGTCCGATCAGGAGGTATCAGGAGCCTCCTGATCGGTCCATGGACCGATCCAGGAACATCCTGATCGGTCTGTAGACCGATCAGGAGACGATCAGTACTCGCTGATCGGTCCCTGGACCGATCAGGGAACTTCCTGATCGGTCGGTAGACCGATCAGAGAATGATCAGTGGCCTTGCGTACCGGATTGATCTGATCGGTCTCCGGACCGATCAGGGAACTCCCTGATCGGTCTGTAGACCGATCAGAAAGTGATCAGTAGCGGGCTCTGCGTGCCAGGCTGACCTGATCGGTCCGTGGACCGATCAGTGTCTGATACTTAGATCTCTCCAGTAATTTCAGTAACTGAAATTCATAGAGATGTTCGATAGTTCGTGGAAGTTTCTCTAGGAAAACTTCCAAGTTCAGAACCTAGAACCTGGAGGATCTACAAGCATAACGATTACCTAAAAATTATGGTTTGAACTTGTTTATAGCCCTAAAGTTGCAGACATTTAGAAAACAAACAACTTAAGGCCTGAAAGCTGAAATTTTTGACCTTTGTTATGTTCAGTTTCAAGTTTGTCAAAATGTAACCAACTTGCTATCATTCTTTCAAGGACTTGTCCTAGTATCAATCAAAATCATGAAAAGCATCGTTCAAGTGTATCAAACAGTCCATCAACCAAAGTTTCATAATTTCTAGGTAAAGGTCCAACCAAGTTTCCTTGGTTGGAATATATGAGTAAGATCTAGGAACCAAATACACATGAATTATGTAATGGTCTTCCCCATACTCAATTTATGTCTCTTCAACCTAATTATTTAAGGGATGCATGATACATTTTGAATAATTCGGCTGATCCTAGCATCTCACCCCATTTCTAGCAAACAAAAATCATTTGTTAAACCTTATAGTTTGTGTGAGATGTTCCCAAGTTGCCCAAATTAATTTCCCTATTTCTCTTGTTGTTTTAATTATCCTTATTGATCATGATGAAGTCCTAATGGCCTATTGAGCCAAACACATTCCCAATTCTCTCCTTAAATGACTAAATTCATTTTCCGGAAGAGGTTTGGTGAAAATATCGGCTAGGTTTGACTTTGACTCAACATAGGTGAGTGCAATGTCTCCCCTAGATACGTGATCTCTAATGAAGTGGTGACGCACTTCAATATGTTTGGTCCTTAAATGATGGACTGGGTTTTTTGTTAGGTTTATTGTGCTGATGTTGTCACACAACACTTGCACTCCCTTATACGAAAGTCCATAATCTTCTAGAGTGTGGATCATCCATAACAATTGTGATACACTCTCTCCCATGGCAATGTATTCAGCCTCGGTCGTGAAAAGAGCAACACAATGTTGCTTCCGACTTGACCAACTAACTAATGATGAACCTAAAAATTGGCAACCCCCACTAGTGCTTTTCCGATCTAATTTGCACCCAGCGTAATCGGAGTCGGTATAACCTATCAAATCAAAAGACTCCGTGCGAGGGTACCATAGACCTACTCGAATTGTGCCCTTAAGGTATCTCAGAATTCTCTTAACTGCAATTAAATGAGATTCCTTGGCACATACTTGATATCTAGCGCACATGCCCACAGCAAAAAGTATGTCCGGCCTACTAGCTGTGAGATATAGAAGACTACCAATCATGCTTCTATATTGCGTTAGATCAACTGGTTTTCCACTCTCATCATTGTCAAGACGAGTGCTTGTCGCCATTGGAGTGGATACTTCCTTAGAGTCACTCATTTTGAATTTCTTGAGCATCTCTTGAGTATATTTTGTTTGATGGACATAAATGTCATCTCGAGTTTGTTTGATTTCAAGTTCAAGGAAGAATGTCAATTCTCCCACCAGACTCATTTCAAACTCACTTTCCATGTGAGTGATAAATTCATTCAAATAACCCTTGTTATTTGAGCCACAAATTATGTCATCGACATACACCTGGGCTACAAATATGTTTTCACCATTTCTATACAGAAATAGTGTTGGGTCTATTTGACCTCTCACAAAACCCTTTTCTAATAGGTAAGTTGACAACCTTTCGTACCAAGCTCGAGGTGCTTGTTTAAGCCCATAAAGAGATTTCTTGAGCTTGTACACGTGGTTTGGAACTTCGGTCTTCACAAACCCCGGTGGTTGTTCAACATAGACCTCTTCTTTAATGAAACCATTTAAGAAGGTTGATTTGACGTCCATTTGATAGAGCTTGAAGCCCCTATGTGCAGCAAAAGCTAGCATTAAACGAATGGACTCTAATCGAGCCACGGGAGCATAAGTCTCATCATAATCGAGGCCTTCGACTTGACTATAGCCCTTGGCTACAAGTCTTGCCTTGTTTCTTATGACTTCTCCCTTTTGGTTTAACTTATTTTTGAAGACCCATTTGGTTCCAATAATGGTGGTCTTCTTAGGTCTAGGAACTAAGTCCCACACTTGGCTCCTTTCAAATTGACCTAACTCATCTTACATAGCTATGATCCAATCAGGATCATGCAATGCCTCATCAACTAATTTTGGTTCGATTTCTGAGATCAAGGCGACCTCATTAGACTCATTTCTAAAGAATGACCTAGTCCTAACCCCTTGTTGAATGTCTCCCACAATCTGGTCTTGGGGATGACTAGAGGCTATCCTAGATTGCCTTGGTGTTGACGGTGCCTCATGAGTGATCTCACTAGACACATGCAAGGGCTCAGTATCAGGTAAAGGATCAGACTGAGCTCTCTCTTGCCTTTGCTCATCGTCATCGGAGTCAACTTCGACTCTCTCTATGTTTTGATCATTTAAACTTAGATTTCTAAGTTCAAATTGAATTTCTCCTACATCCCTTGATTGATCATTTGATTTAGGGATTTCTTCAAATGCTACATCCAAGGACTCTTCAATCAATTTAGTCCTATTGTTGTAGACTCAATAGGCTTTGCTAGTGAGAGAGTACCCGACTAGTACCCCTTCGTCAGCCTTAGCCGTGAACTTTCCAAGATGATCCTTGGTGTTCAAGATAAACACCTTACAATCAAACATCCTAAGATGTTTAATTGTAGGAGGTTTCCCAAACCAAAGTTCATGGGGAGTCTTTCCTAAAAACCTATGTATCAAGACTTGATTTTGAACATAGCAAGCGGTATTTACCGCTTCAGCCCATAAGTAGCTCGGTAATGAGTACTCATTGAGCATGCTTCGTGCAGCCTCTTGCAAGACTCGGTTCTTTCTCTCCACAACCCCATTTTGTTGTGGGGTCCTTGGAGTAGAGAACTCATGCCTATATCCTTTTTCTTGACAAAATTCTAAAAATCTATGGTTTTGAAATTCTCCACCATGATCACTTCTAATTGTTTTAATTGTTGTCGATTTTTCATTTTCAGTTCTTCTACAAAAAGAAACAAAAATATCTATGGTTTGATCCTTATTTTTCAAAAAGAAGGTTCATGTATATCTAGTAAAATCATCAATGATCACTAAACAGTATCTACTCCCATTCAATGAAATAACATTACTGCAATCAAACAAATCCATATGCAATAAATCTAAAGTAGTAGATGTACTTACAGCGCTTTTACCTTTATGAGCCGCTTTTGTTTGCTTACCCTTTTGACATGCATCACATAATTTTGTCTTTTGATACTTGATGCTTGGTAAGTCTCGCACTAATCCTTTGTTGGCCAGCTTTCCAATATTCTTCATGTTTACGTGGGCCAATCTTCTATGCCACAACCATGATTCTTCTTCTTTTGACATGAAACACTTAGCAGAGGCATTAGTAGCACTTTTAAAGGATACTTGGTAAATGTTATCTACCCTTGTGCCTACTAGTACCGTGTCAAGTGTGTCAATGTGCTTGACCAGACATTGACTTGAATGAAACTCAATTGTGTAACCCGTATCACACAATTAGCTGACACTTAGGAGATTAAAAGTCATCCCCTTGACTAGAAGGACATTTTTGATTTGGAGACATTCGGATATTTGAATATCTCCAACTCCTATAACCTTAAGGCTACCATTATTACCAAAAGACACATTACCTCTATTTTTATTTTGAAGGGTGGTAAAGAGTGACTTGTCCCCGGTCATGTGCTTAGAGCATCCACTATCAACAAACCAAGTTGATAGATGCTCCCCCTTGACAAATGCCTACAAGACACGAAAGATAGATGTTTTAGGTACCCAAATCTTGGGACCTAATGCATCTACAATGAAAGACCTAGGAACCCATGCCTTGGTCACACCCTTCCTAGTCTCATGAACCCTAGAAGCATGTGATCTATGAAATTGGGTTCTAGACACTAAGGAAATGAAACTAGACTCCTTAGGTTGGTATCCTAATCCAGCCTTGTTGTAGACCGCCCTTTGGGCATTTAGAATCATATCTAAGGTCTTAGATCTAGTTGAGAATTTCTCAAGCATTTTCTTGAGTTTCTCAACTTCACTCTTTAGGGCATTATTTTCATCCTCAAGAAGCTCTTGATGAAGGTCATCAACCTCATCTTCCCTAAGAGTCTTCAAGTGTTCTACTTCTTCTTTTAATAATTTGATTTCAGTTTTTGATTTCTTAAGCAGTGTAGATAAATGAGCAATAGTCTTATAGTATTTTTCTAAATGTGGAGAGGTTACCTCTTCATCATCCGAAGATGATGAAGCCGCGGCTGATGTATCACTTCCGGAGTCCGATTCCTCCCTTGCCATGAGTGCTAATTGACGAGTGCTTTTCTCCTTCTCTTCCTCCGATGAGCTTGAGGAGGATTCATCCCAAGAAGCTTTGAGAGCTTTCTTCTTCTTGGCCCTTTCTTCCTTCTTCTTGAGTTTCGGACACTCGCTCTGATAGTGTCCTTTCTTGCTACACTCATAACAAGTAACGTTAGTCTTATCAATATTTTGATCAATAGACTTACCTTTCCCTTTATATCTTCGTCTCCTTCTCATGATTCTTCTCACGAAGTTGGCCATCTCGCTTGATGATGATCCTCCTTCATCATCGGACTCGGAGGAGGATGAGGATGTAGGAATTTCTTTCTCCTTCTTCTTTTCTTTCTTCCTCCTTCCATCCTTGCTCTTTTTTCCTGCAACTAAAGCAATACCTTTCTCTTTTTGACCCTTGTTAGCAAGCTCATGAAGTTCCATTTCACAAAAGAATTCATCTAACTTAACAATTGAGAGGTCCTTGGAGACCTTGTAGGCATCTACCATAGATGACCACAAGGCATTCCTTGGAAAAGCTTTGAGAGCGTACCTTACGAGATCACGATTTTCTACACGTTCATCCACGGAATGAAGACCATTGATGATCTCCTTGAACCTTCCGTGTAGTTCACTTACCGTTTCATTCTCCTTCATGGTGAGATTTTGTAGTTGGTTTAGGAACAAGTCTCTCTTGGCGATCCGAGAGTCTCGAGTTCCTTCTTGGAGCTCGATGAGCTTGTTCCATAAATCCTTTGCACTCACGAATGGACCTACCTTGACAAGCTGATCTTTGGCTATTCCACATTGTAGTGTGACCACCGCCTTAGCATCGGCTTGTCCTTTGCGAGTTTGCTCGGCGGACCACCTCGACGACTCTAGTTCCTTACCTTCTTCATCCTTCGGAGGTGTGAAACCTTCCTTGACCGAGAACCACATGGAGATGTCGGTCTTGAGATAATACTCCATACGACTCTTCCAATATTGGAAATCCGCTCCATCGAAGTAGGGTGGGCGATTGGTACTAAAACCTTCCTTCATAGCCATCTTCTTGCTCTTTAGGGTGTTAATCCGGATGAAGAGTACCCTGCTCTGATACCACTTGTTAGGATCTTCGGATGGCTAGAGAGGGGGGGTGTGAATAGCCTCCACTAAAACTCAATCAATTTCCTCACAAGACTTTGTTAGCACAGCGGAAATAAACAAAATAAAAACTGATGCAAGGAAAGAAAACCAACCAACACTAACAAAACGATGTACGAGGTTCGGGGATAACTTGCCCCTACTCCTCGGCGTGTCCGTAAGGTGGACGATCCCTTGATCTTTCGGTAGATCACACCCCGGACAAATTCCGGCTAAGTATTTCTCCTTCTCGGTGGAGTAACCTCTCCACAAAAGTCACAGAATAGATTTGAAAACAAAGCACAATGACTTACAGAGTTTTGGTGGCTGAAGGAATGAACAAATGAAACTTACAGCCACGAAGCAAAACGCACGCAAAGACAGAAGGAAGTCTTCAGTCAAGAGCTCAACAACACAGCCTCTTGATCGACAGAGAGTTTTTCCAGAACCTTAGCAAACCTCTCTTCTTCCTCCTTCTTATTCTGCTTTCTCACTGTCCCGAATCACTGTCACCTGTGTCGAATCGCTGCAACCAACTCAGGCGTCGCCAATCACTCTTCCTTCTCATCTGGTTCTCTGAACTCACACCAATACCATCCATGGTCTTCACTGGTGTCTCTTGTCTCTGAGCTCGAACCAATGAGCAAGAGACCAACTGATCGCGGCCAGTGAACGTTGAAGCCCGAATTGCATCACTTGCAGTGAAATACAGCATAAAGGGCACTTGTTCTTATTCTTCTGATGGAGCTTCATTTGAAATTAACCAATGGCACGATACCTGTAACCTGTAACTTAAAAATCTCACAGCAGATGATTTGATCAGGTGAATCAGAAGTGAATCAGAAATATCAGAGAAGCAGCAGAAACAAACGACATGTTGTGGATCGGTCAACAGACCGATCCATAGCTCTCTGGACCGATCAGGACTCATCCTGATCGGTCTGGGAAGAGTCTGATCGGTCTGTGGACCGATCAGCCTATGGGTGGATCATTCCACAGACCGATCCCCCTATCGCTTTGAGTCCCAGCGTCTTTTTGATCACTTCTTTCTGATCGGTCTGTAGACCGATCAGATAACCCACAGAATGCTTCTGTGTGGTTACTGATCGATCCCCAGACCGATCAGATAACCCACAGAGACTTTCTGTGTGGTCACTGATCGGTCACAAAACCGATCAGGTGACTCATGTATCACTGGATCGGTCTGCCGACCGATCCAGACAACCAGAGTATCACTGGATCGGTCAACAGACCGATCCAATATCCTTGTGTTAGTTTTAGAGCCTCCCAGCCCTAAACCCTAACGTCTTCCTGGTCCAGAGAACGAGCTACCAAGCCCTCTCTAACCTAGTCCGGAGAACGAGCTGCCGAGCCCTCTCCGACTTTGACCGGTTCAGAGAACGAGCTACCGAGCCCTCTCCGACTTTGTCCGGTTCAGAGAACGAGCTACTGAGCCCTCTCTAACCTAGTCCGGAGAACGAGCTGCCGAGCCCTCTCCGACTTCGTCCGGTCCAGAGAACGAGCTACCGAGCCCTCTCTGACCTAGTCCGGAGAGCGAGCTGCCGAGCCCTCTCCGACTTCGTCCGGTCTAGAGAACGAGCTACCGAGCCCTCTCTGACCTAGTCCGGAGAACGAGCTGCCGAGCCCTCTCCGACTTCGTCCGGTCCAAAGAACGAGCTACCGAGCCCTCTCTGACTTTGCGTGCCAAGTATCCATACTTGGACTTTTCCTCTCCTCATGATCATCCTTGATCATCAATCAGTCTGAGTTTAATTAATATCTGATACAAACTTAAATCAGTGTCAACATCAAAATAACAGCCAGGTCAGACTGTATCAACAAGGTAGACCTACGAGTAGGCAATGGAGCACGGGTTGCTGCTATTACTGTAGGAACTTACTATCTATCTCTACCCTCTGTGCTTGTACTAGAATTAGATGATTGTTGTTATGTGCCTGCCTTGACTAAGAACATAATTTCAATTTCTTGTTTGGACAAGAAAGGATTTTCGTTTACAATAAAGAACAAATGTTGTTCCGTCTATTTAAACGATATGTTCTATTGTAGTGCATCTCTGATGAACGGACTCTATATTCTAGACCTTGAGAGCCCTATCTATAACATAAATACCAAGAGGTTCAAGTCAAATGACATGAACCAAACCTACCTCTGGCACTGTCGCTTAGGTCATATAAATGACAAGCGCTTATCCTAGCTCCATAAAGATGGTTTGCTGGACTCATTTGATTTTGAATCATATGAGATATGCGAGTCATGCCTACGAGGCAAGATGACCAAGACTCCCTTTAGTGGGCACAGCGAGAGAGCGACTGATTTGTTAGGACTTATACATAGTGATGTATGTAGCCCTTTCAATGTCGCTGCTAGAGGAGGTTATAGGTACTTCATCACATTTACTGATGACTTCAGTAGATATGGTTATGTGTACTTAATGACACATAAGTCTGAATCCTTTGAAAAGTTCAAAGAATTCAAGAATGAAGTACAGAACCAGCTTGACAAGAGTATTAAAATACTTCGATCAGATCGAGGTGGAGAATACCTTAGCCATGACTTTCGTGACTACCTAGATGAGTGTGGGATTCTATCCCAACTCACTCCTCCTGGAACACCACAGTGGAATGGTGTATCCGAAAGGAGGAATCGTACCCTATTAGATATGGTACGATCTATGATGAGTCACACAGATCTTCCGACATACCTTTGGGGCTATGCTCTAGACACAGCAGCTTTTATACTCAACCGAGTTCCATCCAAGGCTGTGATAAATACACCATATAGGATATGGACTGGGAGAGATGCCCAGGTGTCTTTCATGAGGATTTGGGGTTGTGAGGCTTACGTTCGACGTCAAGTCTCAGACAAGTTAGGACCCAAATCTGATAAGTGTTACTTTATTGGATATCCCAATGAAACTAAGGGATATTACTTCTACATTCCCAGTCAAGGTAGTTGTGGCAAAGACTGGAGTCTTTCTAGAAAGGGACTTTATTTCTAGAAAGACTAGTGGAAGTACATTCGATCTTGAAGAAGTTCAAGATGCGAACAATAGCACTGATGCCTCGATGGAAGTTGAACTGGAACCATAAAGTGTTGTGGATGATGTTGTTCCACAAGGAGTTGAAGACAACAACCAGTTCAAGTAGACATACCTCTTCGCAGATCTGATAGGGTACGTCGTCAGTCTGAGAGATACTCATTTCTCTTGTCTGACCATGATGACGTTGTGCTCATAGAGGATGAGCCTACCACCTATCAGGAAGCTGTGATGAGACCAGATTCCAAGAAATGGCTAGAGGCCATGAGATCCGAGATGGAATCTATGTACACCAACCAAGTATGGACTTTGGTTGATCCACCTAAAGGGGTAAAACTCATTGGGTGTAAGTGGGTCTTTAAGAGAAAGACAGACATGGATGAACTTATCTATAAGGGTCGCTTGGTAGCTAAAGGTTTCAAGCAGATTCATGGTATTGACTATGATGAAACCTTTTCTCCAGTAGCGATGTTTAAGTCCATTCGGATCATGCTTGCTATTGCAGCTTACCACGATTACGAGATCTGACAGATGGATGTCAAAACCGCGTTTCTGAATGGAAACCTACTCGAGGATGTGTACATGACACAACCTGAGGGTTTTGTAGATCCACAGCATACTAGCAGAGTATGCAAGTTGCATAGGTCCATTTATGGACTAAAGCAAGCTTCTCGGAGCTGTAATCTTCGATTCGATGATGCAATCAAACAGTTTGGTTTCATCAAGAATGAAGATGAACCTTGTGTCTACAAGAAGGTTGTAGGGGATATAGTTGTCTTCCTCATATTGTATGTGGATGACATACTACTCATTGGGAAGGACATCCCTATGCTTCAGTCTGTCAAGACCTGGCTAAGGAGTTGCTTCTCAATGAAGGACTTAGGTGAGGCATCCCGCATTCTAGGGATACAGATCTATAGAGATAGATCTAAGAGATTGCTTGGCCTAAGTCAGAGTACATATATTGACAAGGTACTCTTTCGGTTTGCCATGCAGAACTCCAAGAAGGGATTTCTGCCGATGTCACATGGCGTGAGTCTTTCGAAGACTCAAGTCCCTCTTCTAGAGAGGAGAGAGACCGCATGGATCAAATCCCTTATGCCTCAGCCATAGGATCTATCATGTACGTCATGCTATGTACTCGACCTGATGTCTCGTATGCTTTGAGCATGACGAGTAGATACCAGTCAGATCTAGGTGAAAGTCACTGGATAGCGGTCAAGAATATTCTTAAGTACTTAAGAAGGACTAAAGAATATTTCTTGATATATGGAGGCGATGATGAGCTAGCTGTAAAGGGTTACAGTGATGCTAGCTTCCAGACCAACCAGGATGATTATCGATCACAGTCAGGGTTCGTGTTTTGCATAAATGGTGGTGCTGTGAGCTGGAAGAGTTCGAAGCAGGACACAGTAGCTAATTCTATGACAGAGGCCGAGTATATTGCTGCATCAGAGGCAGCAAAGAAGGCAGTTTGGATTCGCAAGTTTATCACTGAACTTGGGGTGGTTCCTAGCATTGCTAACCCTATTGAGCTCTATTGTGACAACAATGAAGCTATAGCACAGACGAAGGAACCTCTCTCACACCAGCGGACCAAACACATACTACGGCGCTTCCATCTCATTCGAGAGATTATCGAGAGAGGAGATGTGAAGATATGCAGAGTACCTACAGAAGCTAACATCGCAGATTCCTTGACCAAGGCTTTGGCACAGAGGAAGCATGATAGTCACACTAGGTCATTGGGGCTTAGAGCCTACACTGATTGGCACTAGTGCTAGTGGGAGATTGTTAGTTAGAGCCCTAGAGCCAATTATTTGATGATTGTATTGTGGACTTGTTGTATCATATTCTTATATAAATAAAAGGCATTTGTTTTGGTTATTATACTTGTATTGGTGTCAAATAAACTAAGTATAATAGCGCCCTTGAGTAGAAGGTTCTCACCTATATCAATCGGTTAGTTGAACCGATAGTGAGATGATATAGGGAACACTACTCTTAATCATTCCTAGTCGAGTATTAACATTTAGGGACAATGTTAATGCAATAAGACTAGCATGTAGCTCAACTCGATGACTTGATCTCACAAGTCATCGATATGGAGATATCAAGTTGACACATGGGTATGCATTGGAGAATGTATACTGAATGACCTGCCATGAGAAAGTATCATTGATCATTATATGAGTGTCATATACTTTCTCATGTGGCTATTAGTATGACTATTAGTCCTTAGACCTGAAGTCACCATGGTTCCCTACATAAGGAGTTATGTACTTTGGTTTCGTCAAACGTCACCCGTAACTGGGTGGACTATAAAGACGATTACTGGGTATGTAACAAATTATGCAGAGGGATGTGAGTGATGTAGATGAGATCTATCCCTCCTATATGACGGGAGAGACATCGATATTCTTGATAGAGTGAGACCACGAAGTGCATGGCCATGCCCAAATGAGTTAATATAGGATATTGAGCTCATTTGATTTAGTGAGTCTACTTGGAGTTCAAGATTTAGATTGATTAGAGGATGACACGGTCTATGCCTCACATTGATCAATCTAGATGTCTAGGATAGAAGGACACTTGTCATATATTGTGAGGAGTCACAATTAGTAGTCACAAGGTGATGTTGGATCTCAACATTCTTGTAACTTGGGTAGTAATGATGTATTGCTAGATACCGCTCATTACTTATGCTTCTAAATGAGTTTAGGAGCATTGCCAACGTTACAAGAACCTATTGGGTCACACACAAAGAACAAGTGGATGGAGATTAGGTTCATATGATGAACCAAGAGGATTAGATTCATGTGATGAATCAAATTGGATTAAGAGTAATCCTAATTGGGCTAATTGAGTTGGACTCAAGTTGATTCATGTGTTCAATCAGTCTAATTTAGATTATGACTCATTGAATCAATTTAATTAAATGAATTAGATTCATTATATTAAATTGGCTTGAATTAAATGGTTGGATTAGATCAACCATGAGAGAGATTAAGTCAAGTTTGACTTGACTTGAGAGGAAGAGGAAGAGTCAAGTTTGACTTGACTTTATGCCACATCATTTGTGACTTGGCATTAGAACTAATGATGATGTGCCACATCATCACATGCGCCACCTCATGGAGGTTACAACTATTCTCTTTAGCGGCCTCCACATTAATTGTGATTAATGTGAAGGGGGTTACACCTCTTGTAGTGGCTGACCACTCAAATTGTGATGTGAATGAAAATTTGATTATTCATTCAATTACATTCACATCATCTTCTTCCTCAAGCTCTCTTTTTGCTCCTTCTCTTCTCTTGGTCGTGGGTTTCAAGCAAGGGAGAAGAAAGGAGAGTGAATCTAATCCAAGAAGAAAGGTTAGTGAAAGTCACATAGAGTTTTTTTAAGGAGTGTGTTCTCTTCTTTTCCTTTCTTCTTCTTCCAATCCCATCCGAGAGCATCAAGAAGTGCTAGCACACTTGTGGTGTTCTCTTCTCCATCCTTGTGTGTTAGAGAACACATCTTGTTCGTGTGGATACTTCTAGAGGATTGTCTACGTTGACAATCTTGAGATCCGACACTTCCTTGGACGAGCGGGATTCGAAAAGGGCACGCATCAAGGGTAATTTTCTAAACATATAGATCTAAGAGTAGATCTAGTTAGTAAACTTGTACATGTAAAATTTGGTTCTATACTCTTCGCACGGATCCGTTGGCTAGGGAGTTTCGGGGTTTCCGCGACGCGAAAAAGCGATTTTCGCGGCCCGAAAAATCCAACAGTGCATGCATAACAAAATAACTAAAAAGTGCAATATGTTGGGACTAGAGCATGTTTGTGTGGTTGAATTTAGGTATCTTGATAATAAGAACAAAATGTTTAAGGCAGAGCATATAGGAAGCATCATAGTGGATCATGCTATTTGCTATAAATTCTAATTAACTCAGAGGAAATATTTACAGAACAACATAAAGAAATTGAAAATAGTCACATGACCACAAAAAATTGTAAAATTAATACTTTCAGAAAAATATATGAAAAATCAAATATCATTTCTGCAATGGAAATTCATTTTCCAAAGTTTGAAAGGATAAATATGTAAATCTTCCAAAGACCTAGGGAAAAGATGAATTCAAACATGTAGAGGTTCTAAAAAATCCAAATAATAACCTAACTATTCCACATCTGTACCCACAAGATAATAATTAATTGACACTACATTTGTATGGTCTAAGAAAATTAAGCATATTTCTTGAACTAATAATTATCACAAGTTATACTATGCTTTGTTTGATGGCAAGTATATGATGATAGTTTTCACTAATTAATTGACGCTATACTTTGCTAATGACTGATTGACTTGGTAATGCAAACAAATAGTTTTAAAAAAAGCTTACTTGCTAGAAGAATCAGAGCTCTCATAAGCATGATACTGAAAAAGTGGCAAAATAGTATCGGTTGCATCCAACTTCTGTCGCTTGTTTGCATTAATTTTATTAATATAGTCATCAAAATTATTTTGGCTAATGACTACATTTTCTCTTTCAATAAGGTCTGTCAATCCTTGGTCAGCTGCTAAAGTTGCAGTATCTTAGATAGAAATTTGTTGGTGTTAGTCATGATCCTTGCTGAATGATACTTTCTTAGAAGTACACTCTTCATCAGGTGAGTTATAAACTTCCTTAAGAGTAGCTTAATCAGAATCCCTTCTTTGCCTTTTTCTCCTTAGCACCATACTCCTCCAGTGATTTATAGACTTCCTTAGGAGTAGCATCTGGTGTTGAATCAGAATCACTCATTTCCTTTGTTCGGTAGTGTAGTTTCCCTCTAGTGAGTTATAAGTGATATCAAGCACCCTTTCTTCTTAAGATGCATCTTTTGTAGATATCAGATTTAGCATTTCTAAGCCTTTCGTAAGCTATTCTAACCTTTCTTCAACAAAGATACTACAACAACGACAAAAACTAAAAATTGTGAGGTGCCCAATTACTATATAAGCAAAAACCCCCACTAATTTACTAAAAAAGATTTTTTTTCCTATGCATATCTACATTACAAAAATTTTCATTAGCATATAAAAACAAAGATACTTCTGAACAATTTTTAACTTCAATACTTACAAGGTTCAATAATCTAAGCTACGACCACTAAGTTAAATTTTAGATTGTGGTCATTTGAGAAGCTTAAATGCATTTATATAGTTAAATTAAACAATTGGACATCAAAAAGCAACAAGAAGTATGATGGATGAGGAAGTTTGGCTAGTTTGTTACCTTTTTAGTATCCCAAAATGCAAATAAAAAAAATGGAAGCCTTGATAAGATGTAGTAACAATGTGATGTAGTGAAAACATGATGGCGTAGTGGTGATGAGCATTATTTGTCCCCTATAAGCAATGAAAATTGAAGGTTTTTGTAGAAGTTCTTCGACCAAAATGCAGCATCCATATGATGTTGAATCATCAGCAACCTGCTGTGATAGAAAAATACTTATATGGCAACAACAAAAAGCATTATAGCGCACTGACATGGTATTTTTACCACTCATATTTAATTGAAAGCATAACTATGAATAGAGAAACTCTAATAGGATTTGGCTTTAAAACAAACATTTGGTCAAATAGGATATTCACATACAACAACTTTTTCATAGTCAGATATATATCAACTGGCTGTGAAACTAGCAAAGTAGGAAAGTAATAGAGAAAATACATGACAAATTACTTTTAAACATAAAATAAATGACTGGTTACTTTGATTAAGTTGTTCCTGCAAAACATGACAGTCTGTGATGGTTAGAAAACAAGAAAGTAAGCTCAAGGAAAATATACTGGAAAATATTATTTAAAGCTGCTAACCTACTTTGCTGAAGCTTACTTGCCCCAACGTTATTTCATTGAGGTCCACTTCCACAGCATGCACCCGCAATATAAGTTTGTTTTAACTATCAATCACCTTCAGTATTGGAGAAGCAGATGGAAGATAGAAGCAAAGGCTTGAAGCACATGGCCAGGGATAGACATCTTCCAAGCAATCCAAATACTTGTCATGATCAAAGCATCATTCCGAAGCACATGGCCAGGGATAGAAGGAATGCATTTTATAGCGGTCAAGCAGGCGTGCAAATCCTTAGCATAAACTCCAGAAAGGGACTAAATTACACAGAAATATTAGAAGCAAAAAGAATAAAAAAATAAGTATAAGTGTAATTTTAAGTAACAAAACCACATTTTACTCACTTTGGCCAATCCATTAGCTTGGATACCAAGGCATAACTCGTTCAACAATGGCCCAATTAGTGGATAATAAGCCTGGACGAACACCAAGGACATGATAAAGAACCTGGAAAAAGCCATGAAGAGTCAACAAGAGACAAGAAAATTATAATATAAAATGGTTGATCATCATTACAAAATCAAGGTATTCATATCCGACAAAGAGCATCCGTGGCCTAGCGAGTGGCAATATAGGATCCAAATGCATATATAGTATGTGAAGTAAGTTATCGAGAAGTGCAATCTTCTTAGAAGAAAGCAAAATATGGAGCAATTAAAAAGAACAGCAAACAAGAAGTACAGTTGAATGGTAACTAAATTTAGACAGAAATATACTGGAAATATAAAGGTAAACAAATCTACTAGAAGCGGTCCATCGTTCAATGACATTGACAGGCCATTAACTATTTGCTCAAAAATATCCAATGGGGGACCTTTGGGAACTTGACCTTCAGAGGTCAGGTAAGCTCCAAGACTACATGCACATCTTTTGCAGAAATTATATGCAAAGAAGCAGCTATCTCGTGTACCTAGCTAAAAAGAGGTGGGGCTAGACGATGAGCAAGATTTAGCATAGTCTCAAATGCTGTATCTCCAACAATTGATGAGTGCATTAATGGATCAACGTATTTGACCTGCAGCAGTAACTATAAAAGTTGTCACTAATAACCATTGATTTAATTGATAGATTATTAAAAAAGAAACACTTTCATAGTACCTATAAGTAATCTTGAAGTAGGAAGACCAAAAAAAGACATACAATCACTTACCAGTGTAGGTAGTTGATGACCATGAGTAAATATTGGATTAGCAATAGCCATCTGACCAAGAATCCTAAGCATAACTGAGAGATTTTTCTAAATAAGCTTAACCCTGTGATGGATAGTTGTTTCCAGTTTCAGCAACAATTCCCTCGCTTCCTCCTTGGCATTCTTTGTCTTCTCCACATGAACTATAAAAACATACATGTTACTATTAAACATTAGTAGCAAAACAATCATGTCTTCAAAAAGATTTACCATTCTTCTTGCCACCAACATAAGGATGAACATAGCTAAGTCATCTCAGAATGGAAGAAATGCCTTCAAGATCATCTGATATAGTCAGATGGACAACTCCGTTAGTTGCCATTATCTTAGGTCCACCCAACTACGTGTGAGAGCTGTAGACTTCACGTCTAAGAAGCTTGTTCAGTGTGGAGTACTCTATGAGAATAATTCTCTGATGAAGACGTTGAATGCACCTCATGCCAAGCCGGGCAAGACAAGCTCCAATGCCAACAATTCTTCCAGTCACATAAGTGAGAGTGAATATCTCATTATATGTGTTTGAATAAACACCATGGCACCACTTCCAGACAGGTTCTCCGCCCCCAAGTCATCTAGTTTTCCTACAATTGCGTCAATGATCTCATCTTGTCTAACCATTTTCCAATTTGAGTTCTTGAGCGATAATAGATGAACCAACGCAATTGTAATCTTCTGGACTCATATAAAAGTACTGAAAGCCATGTTCCAGGCTTGCTTCATCAGACCACCCAATCCTAAAAAAGGATTTTATTTCTTCAGCTGCTCCAATCCTAGAACCAGAATTTGTAGCCAAATAAATTAGAGCAAGGTTATTATCACATGCTAAATTGGTCACTGCATGAAAGGATGCATCTTCCCTAGGACCAAATGAACCAACTCTGAAAGTGACGTTGTTTGCCACAAACTAGGGAAGTTGGTGTAGACATCTCCATTAACCAGGCTACCGTACCTATGTCATTGAGACTAGAGGACCGGCTCACAGTGACTAAAGGAGTAGTCCAATCTCCATGATTGTTTGCAAATGCAAACTATATCACTTTAATGAGATCTCTATTATTGTTTACCCTAATGTTATTGGATGTGTATGATTCCAACAACCGTCTAAGTGCAGTCTCGAATGCCTGAATACATGGTAAACACATCTTTACAATGATATACATGAAGGTAAATTTAACATATGATTCTGCATAAGCTGCTTTCTTATAACAATTTGAAGGGAAACTTACCAATAGGAAATCATAACAGTAAGTTGTGTTATTCTTCCTGCATTCAAACGCCTTTTATCAATGGGCCCTTGTTCTGTATATTGAGCATTTAATGGGAATTCCAAGGAGGGACCATTTACATCCATGTAGGAATGGTAAACCATTTCATGAGATTTTGTATCTTCCACTTCTCAATTAATCTAAGTAGGAAGTATTTAACCTCAAACAAAATGATGATAGAGACCGAACATAATCATAGGATAAAAGTGTTGGGTTGCAAGGTTGCAAACAAAGTCCTACATTGAAAATACATGGGAAAGATATAGATTTATAAGGGAAAGATATCTCCATTGGTATGAGGCCTTTTGAGTAGAGCCCAAGAGTAAAACTATGAGGGCTTAGGCCCAAAGTGGACAATATCATACTATTGTGGAGATATCTAAATCTCTTTTGGTCCTAACAATTGGTATCAAAGCATGAACTGCCAGAAGGTCTAATCGCCAACTGTGCACAAGAGAGATGATCTAATTAATTCATGCGAGTAAAATATTGACCTTAAACAAAGGAAGTGGGGGCTCCCATGTCCGAATCAAGAGGACCATGCTGTTAGATTTTGAGGGATGTCCTAAGGCAAATCGTCTTACGATTTTTACTAAATATAGATTCACTATTTGAGTGCATATTACATGTTTGATTGTCTTAAACTTATTTACTGAATGTCTCTAATATAATTCATAGCATGAGAGAAATTATGATTGGATCACAACTAGTGATTATCTCTATATGTGTAATTATGAACGTATTAGAATTTCCTTATTCATCGAATTGATGCATTTGGACATCATCAATTCTGTAAGACTAGCACGAGTTATACTCCTTGGTTCGCCAAGCAGCTGTTTTCTCACTAGCTGGAGACATTAGGATGTCGAGAGTTAAACGTGGATGCTAATTATCGTAACTAGTTCATTGGAGTGACTCGCTGTAAGACTTCATGTGGTTATCTATATATATGGATATGTCTGTGAAGCTCTTACTGCAACTCGAGTGCAAGTTTCCTTCGACTTGAGATATACAAGTCATCTTGGTCATGGAGAGTTATACTTTGACATCTTAAGTAAGCACCTCATTGAGGTATGGACGCAGGATGATTGTGTATAAGTTAAAATGTCCGAAGATGTTTGGATAGCACACAAAGAATTCACTGCTCCTTGCAAGGAAACGTATACCCTATGGCCACTTAGGATTATTACTTAAAGTCTTGGACAAAGAATCACATATTAAGAGTGCGAGACTCTTAGACACATGTATGAGTAATTTGAATCCATAGAACGAGGAAGTATTACTTGGGCTAGGTGTGACATAATCAGTCTAGTGGGGAAAGACACATAGACCATGTTCTGAACCAAGTGGGTATAAGATGAGTGAAAGAACAAGGCACGACTCACTGTAGCTGTTGAAGGGTTTAGAATTAGTTCTAAGATTAACTATAATTTTCCGGCTAATTGAGGATCATGATGTACTATTAGGTGTCATTTATAATCGTTCTATAATTAAGTAGTTAATCATGGACAACCAATATGAACCGGGAACCTATTAGGTCACACGCACTAATGAATCTCTAAAAGACGTAAAACAAGTTAAAAAATATGATTTTTAGACCAAGAGATAAATGTTTGGTTGGACCATACATAAGACAAATCTGGAAATATTTGTCATGATAGAAGCACAGATGGGCTACATCTCTTATGGTAGAGTTGAACCATATTTGGTTTAATCATGAATTAGTCATGAACCAACTTGGTTTAGTTGTGAACCAAACCAAGGGGTTAATGGACTAATTTTTTGTTAAAGGGACAATGGGTTGGATTTGAGCTTTCTAATCCAACACATTAAAGAGGATTATATATAGATATAATTGAGAGAGAATTAGATATAATTTTCATTATTTGGTTGATTGGCTTTTGGAAACTCAATCCTCCTCTCCCTCTCCTCTCTCTCTCCTGCCGCCAACAAGAGAGTTCTCCCTCTTGATGCCGTGACCACCACAAGGGAGAAAAACACTCCCTTGTGTGCTTCGCTTCTTCTTCCTCTTGATCCCTCTTCTTCGCTCGTGGCTAGTAACATTCGAAGGAGAGGCTTGTACTCACGGAGTTGTCTTGAGGAGCTCGGCGTGGATACGAATAGAGGTGAGGTTCGACAATGTCGCTACGGTTGATGCCCTTCTCGTTACATGTCATCCGTAAGGTATACCTAGCGTAAATTTATTTTTCGTAAAATTTTAATTATGCAATCATATTTGGCATATTGTATCCTTGTATGTGTGCGGTGTGCGTGATGTAATTAGAAATTATTATTATTTTATTTTTCACCGTGCATGTTTACGAAACGTATTTTAACACGCATCTGCATCGGACATATCCCAACACAGACACCAGGCAGGAAGTCATAGTCGCAGCTAGACAAGAAAGTCCTAGTAGGTTGGGTGGACCGAGGGATAGGAAGACTTGGTGGATCGAGGATCGGATTGGGAAGCCTAGTCCTTCATTTGAGGGGGGATTGTTAGTGTTGCAAGATTGTAAATAAAGTCCCACATTGAAAATACATGAGAAAAATCCTAGATTTATAAGGGAAAGATATCTCTATTGGTATGAGACCTTTTGAGTAGAGCCCAAGAGCAAATCCATGAGAGCTTAGGTCCAAAGTGGATAATACTATGTCATTGTGGAGATATCTAAATCCCTTTTGATCCTAACATAAAGTTAATTTATAAAGCGCACAATAGTGACTTACATGGATAATGCAGGTATGGCCAGTGACATTAGTCACCACAATTCTCTGAGCACCATTAGGGGGTCCTAGAAAATTAAGCCGTAGCTTCACTTCCCGCTCACAAAAAGCCAAACGATGCATCCAAACACTAATAAATTCATGAATTTTGACCGCCATTTCATTTAAGATCATATGTATGCTAGTTTCATCCATCATTCTAGATAGTAGAATGGAAAGATTGCATGTTAGCCCACAAAAAGGTAATTAAACACTTCTAGTGTTGGATTACTAGGATTTTGGTAAGGAACATGTAAAGGCAGTAGCTTAGCATTATTACAAAAAAGCTAATGAAATAGAAATAGTAAAATATGGAGAAAAAAATTAACAAAAATTTGAGGTTAAACAAACTTTGAAGGTGGTAAAAGATCATGAAATACTTGCACCCTTAAAATGTGAATATACATGTGAGAGTGAGTAATCAGATATGAAAGTTGCGTTGTGGACCTGTAACTTCAACTCTTCTAAAGCATTCATTAATGACCTCAATAAGCTTGTAGAAATTAAAGGACAAATAAGGTTAGGCATTATATATTTCTATGTCAAGGGATGGGCTTGATCCAGAGCTAGCATTTGTCCTTGGTTGTCTCAAGATCGTTTGGAGAAACATCCACTTGGTATTAGCATTATCTACAACAGTGTAAAGATGGCATTGGTGATCCCTTTATGTGGTATACTTTCAGAAGCCTTTCATCTTTTCCTAAGGTGCATAAACAATAACAAGTTAAGCTCAATCCAAAGGAGAAGATGAGAAAAGCCTATGAACAATTCAGAATATAGTGACAAACCAATTCTAGGAATGTAGAAAGAGGATCTACATCACGACGTAGAGGTTCTTCCACATAATGCTTCTTTTCAAATGACTAGTGAAAGGAGTGTGGCACATAGGAGTTCGTCCTTCACCCCTCTGTATAATACAACTAACAACACCAACTCCTGAATCCAAAAGATCAGAGCTCAATTTATTATCACTCAAAATCATTGCTAGTTTATCTATCCTTTCATGGGCCTGATCTTCCCCACTGAGAAAAAGAAACTACTAATATTCAAAGGACAACCTATTATAACTTTACAATTTGCAACTACAGAGATGTGTATCTATCCAGTAAAGTACTCATCTGGCTGTTACTGCCAATCAAAGCGATATGAATCATATTGCCTTTGTCAAGACGAGGAGGAAGCTCATTTGTGATTTCAGTACCAGAATCCACAAAACAGAGATGTCTCTTTCAAGGCAATGCAAGTTGATGATGTAAGAAGCTGAAGAGATTTAATGATAACCATCCCCCCCCCCCCTCTTCTCTATATGTTCTTGGTAAAATTTCCATGATGCCATCAGACCAGAATGGTGCCATTGCATCCGGATACTGTCCTTGATGATATAGGGCTGCAAAAGAAGTCACCAGTCAGAAAAATGACCAAGTCTTGTCTGTCATTCACGCTTATGAAGTTTAACTTGGTATACTCCACATATATATGTGTTGACAACCCTTCTTTGAAGGATAGGATTAGAATGATCACAGAGAGCTATGAGTGCATCCTCCATAGCTAATGGAGCACAGACAAGATCTTCTATGCTCTCATCAATAGCCATCTTCCTCCTAGGGGTTTTAAGGGGTTCTCCTTCTTCAGTAAACATTGCCAGTTCAGATAAATTTCTCGCGATGTTGTCTGTAACTCACTAAGTTTAGTTTGCTCACAAAGTTGGCTAGCTTTTCAATGCCAACTGGAGCAATTAATTATGTCAAGCACAATAAATAAGAATGTCCTCTCAAATGGAGCAACTTATATTACTTAAGACATAAGCAGACCTTAGAGTAACTTGTATGATTAAGAGCAGAGAAACGAATTAGCAGATCATGGTAGGGATTAAGGTTGGGATAAACCTATGCTTCCATGAATATAAGTATAGCTTGTTCTTATTTTTCATACCCTTCACGTAGCAGATATTGCACGTCATCATTGCAAATATTAAAATTTGTATAGTACTTCAAAAGCAGTAATGTGATTCAAACCTGTCTACCACCCGGAGAAGATCCTTCTTGTGTTAAAGCCGGAGTTGTTCTATGACGTCAGTCTGTACAAAAAAAGAATTGAACAATTTCATCAAAAAGTTAACATAAGGGTTACACGGTAAAAATTTTGATGTCATGAACCACAAATGTAAATAAGTCAATTTGAGAATATTGTACCAAATGGTAACTGTTTGTTCATTTTACCATATAATAACTTATAATTAGATCTTGTTAATGAAATATTTGCTACTTGGTAATTTTTAACCGAATGGAATTTTATCATCTGATATCTAATTAACCGAATTTTATCACTGAACAATTCCTTAACAGATAGATACTATTTGAAAAGAGATCGCACAATACTCATAACACTTCACAAGAGTCACCAGAGACTCCACAAGCCTCTCCTATACAATTTTTTCTTTTTTGAAATAATTCAGAAACAATTACTAGCTATGTTTTACTTGTTCCTTTTTTACAAAAACTATAGAAAATAGTACAGATATTGTAAAAATCATACACACTAAATTCTATTAAGATTACTGCAGTTGATTACTTTGTCTTCATAATTGTGGATAAAAATAAACTTAGAAATCCCTCAATTAGAGGCAATCAAAATAACAACCTGTGAAATTTCACAGCATACACCATGCTTTGTTCCTTTTATGAAGTTTAACTCATGCTAATTATGTTTTAATATCTTATTGAGTTCCCTTTCACATACATCATATAAGATCACATAAAATCCTAGAGCAGATAAGTTTCCTTATTTTCCCACATATGGGCAATTCTCTGTTGATGAGCTTATAACATTCACATTTGGGTACCAGTATCATGGGAGAAAATGCATTTTAAGATATGATTGTAAACTAATTAAAATATTTTATAATTGATTGCTTAGTCGTACAAATATTTTAAGATATGTTTGCCCAGGAGATTAAACATGTTTATATGCTTCAGAATTATTTTAATGATAGAGCAACTAGTATGGCAAAAGTGATACTCTAACATAAAATACATGGAACATACCTTCATCTCAAATGTTTACAAAATTACTCTAAGCAAATCTTTTGCAAGATACAAAATATCATGAACATTGCAAAGCTAAATCCTAAAGAATAAATTTGACAATTGATAACACACAAAAATAAAATGGAGCATAAATCAGCAAAAAAAAGAATACACAGATACAACACTTTCTTGAAAGAAAAGCACAAAAAAAAACACAGAAACAAGGATATTTCTTGAAACAAGGATATTTCTTAAGCTACAGAATTTTTAAAGCAGTAGCTAGTACATCCAAGTCATACAAAAAAAATTCTATAACCAAAAAACATGTTGTTTTATGCCCACCAAGATAAAACTAATATCTATCTATACATGACATGATTTGGCTACACTACAATTTACCACAATATATTTGGTTCTAAAAGATCTGAAAGTTGTCATGGAAGAAACATTAATCTCAAATCTTACAACCACTAAAAAATAAAAGCAATTGAAAAATGCGCCTAAGAAAATACAAAAATGAAGAAACACAATTTAAACACATACCTTGTGCCTCAATAAGATGATCAATGTCCTCAAACTATTAATAGGAAGCACAAAATGAAATGAAAAAATTTTACAACCTCAAAAGCCCACTGCCCAAGAATAAATGCAATTTTTCGATGAACAATGCACATGTTTGGATGCTTGTTATTGGAAAGTTCAATACTCAAAGATCCTTGAAACTTGTACGTAGAGATTAGATAATAAATATAAAGAAGAAATAAAAACATTCAGTTTGGAAGAGAGAACAATAAATCATTGTATGGATATAATAAATAATAAGACATAGTAATGATAACAAAATTGGAAAAGTAGAAATAACATCTACCTATATTTGGTCAATCTTGGTCGCTTATGGCTTCATGAAGATTCAAAAAATAAAATTCAACGAGAAAATTTGGTGTCTCAAGGAATTTATAAATGAGATCATCAAAATGCATTAAGCTGATGCGAAAGCTGAGAAGTGAATGAATTAAGTGAGAAAATTGCTAGATGGTCTGGACTCTGTTGGTGCAATATTCCCTAGGTCAAGGTTGACTTAGTTGACTAAGCTTGAGAAGGCTCAAGTTTAAGTCTTGATGTTTGGGTTTCGATATTTGACAATACATAGAGACTGACAATACATGAAGATTGCAGGTGCAATCGTTCATTTGGGGAGATTGTTGATACAATTCTCCTCTGGTCAAGGTTGACCAGTTAGATGTGAAGAAGAGTCAAGTAGGTCAAGACTGACTGGATACTTGACTGGGAAGTCCTGGTGAGTGAAGCCAGACAGTTATGAAAGACCTAGTGAGTGAAGCTAGGCAGAGAAGAAAGTCCTGGTGAGTGAAGCTAGGCAAAGGAGAAGTCCTGGTGAGTAAAGCTAGGTAGTTGGGAAATCCTGGTGAGCGAAGCCAGGTGAAAGACCTAGTGAGTGAAGGTAGGCAGAAGGAAAGTCCTGGTGAGTGAAGCTAGGCAGAGGAGAAGTTCTGGTGAGTGAAGCCAGACAGTTGAAAAATCCTGGTGAGTGAAGTCAAGTGAAAGACCTAGTGAGTGAAGCTAAGCAGTATGAAAATCCAAGTGAGTGAAGCTAGGTGAAGGTCCTGGTGAGCGAAGTCAGGCACGTGGAAATCCAGGTGGATTAAGGTTGACCGGACACCTGGTATTGAGAAGTCCAAGTAGGTCAAAGGATTGACCGGATACTTGGCACGAGGTGAGAAGTCCAAGTAGGTCAAAGGATTGACCGGATACTTGGCACGAGGTGAAAAGTCCAAGTGGGTCAAAGGGATTGATCGGACACTTGGTGAGGAAGTCCTAGCAGGTCGAGAGTGACCGGATGCTAGGCATGATGTCCCAACAGGTCATGGTTGACCGGATATTGGGTTTTAAGGGCTTGGGACTTGATTAGGGCAAATCAAGTTGGATCAATCGATCAACCGATCGATTGAATCATACCCAATCGATTAGGTGAGTCCCGCGACAAAAACTCCTCCCAATCGATCAATGGATCGATTGGGGGAGTGACGCCGTTGCACAAAAGCCCTCCCAATAGATCACCCGATCGATTGGGAGCCTCCAATCGATCAGGCGATCGATTGGAGCGCTGAAAAATCGTGAGAAGCCTTGAATCGATCGGGCAATCGATTCAGGCAATTTCCAGAGAGCATAGAGGCGTTTTGGATCGATCAACCGATCGATCCAAAGCCTCCCCAATCGATTAGGAGTTATTCAATTGATTGGGATCCGACCGTTAGCGCTGGATAAAGCCATTGCGAGGGTCTCTTCAGTAACTTCTTCGCCCGATTCTTCTCCGATCTACACAGCAACTTCTCCGAGCTCTCACCGCCAGTTCTTGAAAGTTCTTGGAGGCAAGTGCTGGTGCACGTCCAAGTCAAGAGGCGATCGGCGATCTACAAGAAGAAGAAGAAGCTAGGGTTAGGGTTTCCAGTGTAAATCTTGTCAGATTTCAATTGTATTTGCTTCCCTTTCTTTCTTCTTGTACTTAGAGTGTTGTAAGGCTTCTCCGCCTTTGGTAGTTACCGTAAATGAGTGATTTCATTATTGGAGAGTGTGTCACGTGTGGATCCTTGAATTAGTCACCTCTTCTTGAGGTGGATACCAAGTAAATCCTTGTGTTAGCGTTATATTTTTGTTTCTTGTACATTCTGCTATATATCATCATCAAGAAGCAAGCAACAACGAGCGCGACGAGCTATTTCCCCCCCCCCCCCCCCCTCTAGCTACATTTCGACCCTAACAGACTCCACTATCTTATTTATTAAGGTAGATTAATAAGAGGCAAGAAAAGAAGATTGACTGGAAGATCTAATCCTCAATGAATAGAATCAACAAAAGAATTAAGCCAAAAGAGAACTTGTAAACATGGAGATATATTGTGCCTTGCATACTTAACTAAAGCTTAACTAAAATAAAGTGTGTACAATATATACGTCACTGAAGTTGAGGAAATTGGATACAGGATATTCTATTGAAAATTTTAGCACTCACTACAAGCATAAAGTATAAAAAATACGAATAAAGGGATGAAAGTTTACTTACCTTTTTTGTAACCTCTACAAGCTTACTAAGAGAATGAGAGGGAAAAGTTGAGAAATTACTCTTAAAAACAAGCCATTAACACAAAATATGGAAGAGAAGAGGAAGAAGGGAAGTGTGGATAAGAAGCACTCACTAAAATGGTGGGAAGAGTAAGGTGGCTAAGAAAAAAAATTGTTATAATTTGCGAGAGGGAGAAACTCTACTATGACAATTATTTTGGTATCAAAAAGATTAATATATTTAAAGTTTTGTTAAAGTTCTTTTTAGTTTTACTAGTTTAGAGTAAGTTTATAAAGAGTCGTCACTTAATGTATTGATATTTTTCTTTCAATAAAATAATAATTTAATCTCTAATATTTGTGTATGATATTTGTGAGATGTTATTTTGTTCTTTATCAATTTTGTCCATTTTTTTGTGGAATTTGGCTATATCAGGTTGATCAAATTGTTATATAAATCAATCTTCATTGTGTGCATACTAAGCTAGAAGCTAACTTGATGTTTTAACAACTATCTTATTAGCACTTATTTTCTATGTCAGATTAAGTTCTTGGGTTGCATGAGTTGACAATGTAGGCATGTTAACGTATGTAAGAGACAAATATTGGAGGTTAAACTTGACCCTTTTGTTTGTATTATAGTGCTAAGTTAGATTTCTTTAGTATATTAAAAAATTGTGAGGGATTCATGAAAGTCCTTACATTTTAGGCTAGATTGAACTTATTATTGGGCCTTAAGGTTAGTGATTCAATTAGATAAATACTCTTCCTCAATTTCTACTCATCTTATTTTTGAAGATATATATGCAATCAACAGACATCATATATAATAACAGTTAGTCTTTATAATAAATCATTTATCATTTTATAATGGTTTATATGCAAGACATAAGATATTTATATCCAAGAACCAACCAAGACATACAACAATAATGATACCTCCTCTAGATTTGATGCTTGTACAACTATCTTGGAATGTCGCTACCACTTGTACTTTGTCACTACTACTCCATTTTGGATGTTGTCACCACTAGATAAATTTGTCTCTTTTTACACAGCTCAAGCTTTGTAATAAGTAGTGGTTAGCTAACATTAAGATGGCAAGAAAGTAGAACGTCCAAAATTTGATGGAACCCAACACAACTTTTTTTGTAGATGAACATTTGATAGAAGAAAAAAAAAGGTAAATAAAATAATATTGGATAAAGTAAAGTGCAAATTGCATGGAGAGAGCATATGAGAATACCAGTTAAAGCAAAAAATTCTGGGCATCACGAACTGTAACTTGGTTAACCTGAAGCTTATATGTTTCTTTTTACTAATATGTATACCCTTGTAGATTCTCTCCGCCTAAAAAAAAGTTAACAGATGTCCAAGTACCAACATCAAAATAACTTTAATACTATGATATATATAACACTCCTCGAATGCATATCTCATGTATTCATCTCTTGATAACTTGGACCAGAAGAGGTCATCTTGTGAATCCTTGGATTTTGTTGTTATATCTCTGCAACAAATATCTAGTCAAGACTAGAAATTACCTTATAAAGCACAAGAAAATACCTAATATCGGGAGCAAAAATAAATACCTTGCTGGCCAACAAGAATAATGGCTACTAGGACCATTGGAAGAATTCCAGAATTCTTAGGCATAATAAGTGCATCTCTCTCGCCGTAAATAAAACAAAATAGGTTATGTCTATCATGAATAAAACTTTAAACATAAAAACTTAATGGTACCCATGATGGATACTTACAGGTCACTTATATAATCCTCTTCTCGTAAGCATCCCACAATTTTATTGTAAACAATATGGATCTGCAAAATTGTAAAACACAAAGTTGCATTACAAAAAAAAAAACTAATTAAGTTCAAAGCCTAAAGATACTCTTACGTATATGCATGATGAGCCACCTAATGCAGGAGCATTCCATACAGCTTTTAGAAGAAGGTTGCACAACTTAGATGCCTGAAATATAACCGTGAACTAAAGAAAATACGAAGAACTAAAACAGCTAAAATTAAGCTGATAGATATTTTGGATTAAAGAAGAATCATGCTTTTAGAAAGCAAAACCTTACACATATTTTTGCTTCGGTGTTTGTCCTTACACTATTCTTAGGAATTCCAAGTGTTTGGCCTAGCCTTTGTGGCTCAAGAAAAAAAGAATTAAAAGTTTCAAATGGTACCTCAACTCTATATATCAAGCATCATCAAACCCTTTTAGGATGAGTAGAACCATGATGAAGGCAATGAAAGAAAAGTAAAAACAAAGATTATGATATTAAAACTAGTAGCCTGCCAATAACTTTGTGTAAAAAACATAAATTACACAAAGATGCAAAAAAAACTAAACAACAATTGGAAAAAGGATAAATCTGCATACATATGCATGTTTAGCAAATCCTTAAATTTATTTTTTGCAAAAGAGCAAAGAATATGCAAGCATGATTAGCATGATAATAGCATAAATATACAATAGGCTTGTGTATTGAATATAAGTTGCATGTATAACCAAACTCCAGTCAGTTGATTACCAAATAGTTTTCTTTTACAATTTCAATGACTCCATTCACTATCTAGTGTAGCTCATGTGTTAAAAAAAAAGATTAGAAAGCAAGGTTATTCTCTAGATGAAAATTAACTCATTAACAATGATGCGAATGTAACACCTTTTTGTTCTGAGCATAATTGTCTTTCCATGTTCCACTTTGGAAAGCATTCTCTAAATGGAACATATCAGCCTATCAAAAAGTATTAGATTATAAGCAACCAGGTGAATGCATCTTATTCAATTTCAAAGCTTTGCACCTTCAAAAATATAAACAATGAAAAAATTGAATTATTGATAATGTGCCTGAGGACACTATGTTGTTTTCAAATAATGTTGCTCAGTACAATCCTACTCACAGGGTTCAAGCAATCAATATTAAAATCTATAATAGTTTGCACAAAAAAAGGATTATTTGCAATATCATAAAAGAAGAAATATTTTGTGTAGGAAGATTGTTTAAAAATTATTATGGCGAAAAATCAATTCAATGTCCCAACTTTCACAATACATCATCTGGTGGTTCCAATAAAAACTATGTATAATTCATATATTTCCGAGATAGGCAAAAGTGAAACACTAGAAGAAACTCAAAATAGCAATGTTTTGTAGCCACTTACAATATACTACTTGTTAGAATTAACTAATAACATACAGATCTTTTTAGTTTTCAAATATTACACTTTTAGTTTCATCAAGTCTATAAGAGTTATAAAAACATGCAATATAAACAACAATATATATTCTTGATGCTCAATAAACATAATAAACCAAACAAGATCTGACAAAGAGATGATAGTATAAAAAATTATCAAAAATAAAAATTTGAGAAGGAAACATTCACAATCTTGAATGATAAAATGGAACCTTGAGCTATTTGTGAACGACGCTTCTCCTTGGTAGACTCTTGATATGGCTGATAAGTGGTAAAAGCAACCCATATCAAACAAATAATGGTCACATTGAAGGATCCAATACAGTAAACAAACAAAATGCAAACAGGATAGATGTTCCATGTTGTGGAGGATAAAATAGAATTTAGGTCAACATGAAACTTAGAACATTACACGAATTTAATGAGGATACATATTTTAGAAGATTTACTGCAATGTTTGATTTCAGGTTAAGTAACAATTGCCTCTATTGCTCTCAAAGTAGATGCTCCTGCAATTATTCAAGATAGGAAATTGGAAGAGGAAGGAAATCTATGGACAGTCCAAACAAAATCAAGAGCTGTGTGGAGAAAGCCACTAGCTGCCAATTCTACTCATTCAAACAGGCAACCTTGCACACCAATACACCAGCCTCCTCTAACAAAAAGATTTCACTTGGTTGCATACGCAGAAGTGCAAAGATCATATAGTGTTCTTAGCCAAATGAAAATCCATTTTGGTGAAAGCAATTCTACAACAGGATCATTTTTCAGCTCCCTAATTCCTTTGTCGACTTCTCCCAATGTTGTAGCTTCAATTAGAGTAAGTGAAGGTTTTGTGGAAGGATTCATTACCTTCCATCCAATAATTTCCACCTTTACGTGTGATCCCAATCTTCCTTCAATTTTCTCTAAACTCATTTCGCAATCAACAAAATATACCCAAAAGATTTATTGAATAATTATTCTACATTAGCTTTTTTTCCAGCTTTGTAATTTAATTCCATGTAAAATAAAACAAGTGATCTTTAATTCCAAAAAAAAATAGAATTGAAGTTTTAATTATCTCAGCATCTTCAATCTCAACAAAATCCTTCGATTGTTCCACCCCATCTATTGTTTTCACTTGCGGTTTTGCAATAGCACTTTTCTTATTAGGGAGCTAAAAAGATGTTCAATCAAATTGAATTCCATTAGTAGAATATGAAAATCACATTACAAATAATATCTGCGCTCACCAATGCTTGGGCAAGTTTCTTCCCACTAAGCATGGTAGTAGCAAGCAGTCGTATGAATGAGCTATCAAAGTGCCCATAAAATGTCATATCAAGCAACAAAACTAAGAAACCTATATAATGACTAATGAGTTATCTATTGCAATCAATTTATGTCGTTGAATTACTCCAATAAAAAGTAGGACAAAAGTAGTTAGCTCTAAAAGAAAAGGGAGAAACATTCTTACAACAACATCCAAAGGGGAGAGAATGAACACCAAAATCTGACCTTCAAACCTTAAAAGAACCAAAAGAAGAAAGAAGAAGCTTGTCAAAAATAACTTTTACCTAGAAAGATCAAATCGTACCTTCTTGAGTTTCAAGAAACAAGAGCATGATTCTTAAGTCATTCCTTAATGATCACACATATGGTATACATATATCATGGTTTAAAGTGTTGTGCAAACGGTCGAAATGAGCGAAACGTCTCGTTCTGCTCGGCAACCGGCACCAGTATGACCCCGACACCAGACCCACGACAGGTGCGATGTGTTGCATGACCCTATGGTCACAGCAAAAGGGTCGCTCAACCCTGCAACAATAGCGGCGAGGTCGCATAACCCTTCCGTTGCCGCAGTGGAAGCGACCCTGCGGTCACTGTAGAGGGATTGCATGGCCAACGTGGTTGCGCCGAAGGAGTCACGCAATCCACACGGCCATGGCTGGTCGCGCAATCCCGCGACAGTATCGAAGTCGAGCGGGCTCGCGAGTGGTGTCAGATTTCAGATTTTTTTTAATTAAACTTAGGTTAATTATTTTAATCAACTCATGGCTATGATCGATATAATCTAAAGAGACTTTATTAAACCCAAATAAAATTATCTAATTAATTTTATATTTCATTTATTTTAATTTAAAATATATAATAAAATTTTTATTTATTTATTTATCTATTTTCGTATCTTTTCCTTTTTTAAAAGATTATTTTTTATCTTGTTTATTTTTTAAATATTTATGTTAAATATTTTAGTTTTAAATTAATATATTTTATATTTAAAAAATATCGAAACTATATCGACACGGCATGATACGGTACCGAAACCGTTTCGTTCCAGTCCAGAACCGAAACCTCGACACGGGTCGAAATTTTAAACCTTGACATATATTGTAGTCCAATCTTCGAAACTTCAAAAAAAAAACTCATGATGAACACTTCATGGAAACATACTAATTATAGCATTTCAAATGATTAGAGAGGAAAAAGAAACAAAATCAACCAACCTTGGACATTCTGGCTTTCAATCTCGAGCAACTTGGAACAATTTTTAGAACTCAAAAACAAAAAGTTCTCTAAATACTTCACATTGTTGAAATATCAATAACACAATATAAAAAGCAAAAACTACAAAGTGGGAAAAAAACAAAAGAGGCAACATAACATATGTGATAAATTTACAAGACTGGATGTCATGAGTTGAAGAGGCAACATAACATATGTGATGATTTACAAGACTTAATGTCAAGGGCATGAGAATGGATCCAATCTAGTGGCCAAATTTTAGCATAAAGTTAAGAAAGGCTTTATTCTTTGAGTTATCATTGACGAAGCATTTATCATATTTGGCATTTATCATGTGCTTTCAATCCATCAATTCTATGATTGACAACTACAATTACCAAGGTAATGAAAAAAGAACAAAAAATCCAGGCAATAAAAAAATCAATTAATTTTGCACAACCCATTTCAATAGATAAAAGAACAAAAATTCCTATATGAAATAAAAAATTAAAAGGTAAATTGGTTGTAATAAAAAGAAATTCCAATTCAAAAATGATTACCTCCTTTCATAGCAATAAGTAATTGATGTACCAGCCACAATGAAACAACCTTACCAGATGGGAGTGAAGTGGATTTACAGCTGCATTTTGAATCCATATTGAAGCTTTGCACTGGTTGCCGGCAACTGCGACACCATGTGGCCCACTGAAATGCCTCCCAGAATCCCCAAACAACCATGAAGACCTGGAAGTGCTGCTGATGTGGCCAGTGATGAGTCAACACGAGTCCTGTGATAGTGGGAACAGCCGGACAGAATAGTCAGCCACTTGCACATCTGCAAACAGATAATGACTGCAACATCAATATTTCACTACAATATAGAAGATATTGGGGAGAATGACCTACGGACCCTGGTGTGCACAGATGGTCAGAACCAGAAGGACATGAAAAAGATATATTCTAAAAGCAGTAAAACTGGAACCAAGGAACCATCATGCAGTGCTTTTACTTAAACCAAGTGTATCAATTTTGATAAAGCTTATTAATAATTACTAATAAAGGGGTGATAAAACATAGAAAAAAAGATATAATAACAAAACTATGACAATATATTAAGGAATTATAAATTCTAAAGTAATAATCTAATGTGAAAGGACATACATATAAATAAAAGATAGCAAAAGAAGCAACTGAAAACCAAAGAAAATGACAAAATATTTGGGTAACAACTGATCAACGTGATGTTGAAAATGCACCATACATCATTAGGATATCTAGAACACCTACATCATAAATGTTGGTTAGCATGAACATAAACAAACAAGTGCATAAGAATTTACTTTCTATAAACTTCAACACAACATAAGTAGGACCTAAGGCTAAGAACCTACTTAATTGTCAGCGAATTCACGCTATTATTGAAGGCAATGATTATTAATTCGGGAATAGAAATTTATTAACAACATGTGACTAAGAAGAGAACAAACAAAATATCAACATCAAATAGGAAAGATGTAAATTTAAAATGCAGAAATACAAAAAATTATAGGATTCAATGACCCAAAAATAATGATAACAATGAGTTTGGTAGATTAAATATGAGCTAACCGGCGAGAGGAACTAGATCCTAGGTCGTGATGAAAATAATAAAAATGTTAAGAATACTAGAATATCCATTTCATTTGGACCGAGATGAAAGGACTCGATCTCGCGGCTAAGAATAAGAATAAGAATAAGAATGTCCAGAATATCCATTTAATTTGGACCGGGGAGAAAAATAATAATAATATTGTACTAGAATTATAATCCAATTGAGAAAAGGAGCTTAATCTCACGTCCATTAAGATAAATAAGAAGAAAAATGCCTAGAATGTCTGAATACCAACAATCCACTGTTAAGAATAAGAATACCACCAGAATACTTAAATATGATCCATCTCGACCGATGGGAGGAGCTCAATCATTATATCAGGATAATAATAAGAAAATCAGAAATACCAGAAGTCCAATAATGTCCCAACCGAGAAAAGGACTTTGATCCCTTGGTCATAAGAAATCAAATTAGAAAATCATAAATACCAGAAGTGCAATAACATCCCAATAGAGCATATCAATAATGTCCTAGCCAGGGAGAGGAGCTCAATCCCTATATCAGAAGGATAATAATGAGAATGCCAAAAGTCCAATAATGTCCCGACAGGGGAAAGGAGTTCGATCCCTTGGTTGAGAGGATGATAACCAGAAAACCAAGAATACCAGAAGTCCAATAATGTCCCGACCGGGGCAAAGAGTTTGATCCCTTGGTCGGGAGGAAGATAACCAGAAAACCAAGAATAGCCGAAGTCCAATAACGTCCCCGACCAGGGAAAGGAGTTTGATCCCTTGGTTGGGAGGATGATAAAACCAAGAATACCAAAAGTCCAATAATGTCTCTTCAGAGAATATAATACGAATAAGATGAGAAAACCAATCCGCTGGGGATATTTGTAAAAAGAGCTTTGCCCAGGGATATGTCGATGATATCAGAAAGTCAAAATCACTAGACAATAATCAAGTAAGTCTAATAGAATAAGAATTTCAATCACACCAGGAGATAGTAAGTGAAAAAACCAATAAAATCTGAAAAACTAATGTTACTAAGGTCTATTAGTAAGATCAGAGAACCAATCCCCTAGGAGAATATTAATAAGATATGGATAAGATTATAAAATTATCCTGCTCAGGGTGCAGACCAACACAATCAGAGAAACTAATCCCGTTGTTGGGGAATACTAGATAAGAAAACCAATCCCGATAGGGAATAACTTAGAAGTAAAAGGGATCGGCTAATCCCTTTGATAAGATAAGATAAGAAATACAATCCCTCATGGTGATATATTATAAGATACTATAGCTTGGAGCTACTATTCTCATATAAATAGAGATTCTGCTATAGGCAATTATTAGTAGAGACTCCCTATACTTCAACCAATATAGAATATTGTAGGTTGACATGCTTTTCAGCTTAATCAAATTGCTTCATTAACATATAATCTATATCTCCTATACAATAACAATCAAGCCTTGTAGGCAGGGTCGGCTAACCTAAATCCTCTATGGAACTAAATATTCCCCTCTTACGTAAAGAGCGCAAAATACATACAATAATAAATAATGCAATTAAAACTAACCAATACCATTTTTCAACATGAATTCTCACTAAGACCATGCTAGCCATGGATAACAATGCAATACATACACATAATTTGCAAATCAATTAAGCTACTTGCTAAAATTAAGATAGCACCACTAATTCTCCTTCATATAAAAAATAATAAATTCATAATGTATCCACCAAGCATCATGTGCATACATTTGTTGAGCCATTTAAAAGTTCAAATAGATGATTGATTAAACATATAATCAAAAACCAATCAACGTATGATCCATTTCAAAAAGAGCAACAAGGACTAACAAAACCTATATTGTATTAGTAAACTATTAACATAAGCAATTAGTGATCAAAGCTTAATCAAAATAGCCAAGAGTGAACTTAATTGACTCCTGATTATAAATTGTTTCATTGAAATTAGCACAAGCATGTACCTAGTTAGATAGATCCTCATAATCAAATAGAAAGCACATACATATAAATAAAAGATAGGAAAAGAAGCAACTGAAAACCAAAGAAAACGACAAAATATTTGGGTAACAACTGATCGACGTGATGTTGAAAATGCACCATACATCATTAGGATATCTAGAACACCTACATCATAAATTTTGGTTAGCAAGAACATATATACAAACAAGTACATAAGAATTTACTTTCTATAAACTTCAACACAACATAAGTAGGACCTACGCTAAGAACCTACTTAATTGTCAACGAATTCACGCTATTATTGAAGGCAATGATTATTAATTCGGGAATAGAAATTTATTAACAACATGTGACTAAGAACAGGACAAACAAAATATCAACATCGAAAAGGAAAGATGTAAATTTAAAATGAATAAATACAAAAAATTATAGGATTCAATGACCCAAAAATAATGGTAACAATAAGTTTGGTAGATTAAATATGAGCTAACCGGTGAGAGGAACTAGATCCTTGGTCGTGATGAAAATATTAAAAATATTAAGAATACTAGAATATCCATTTCATTTGGACCGAGATGAAAGGACTCGATCCCGTGGCTAAGAATAAGAATAAGAATGTCTAGAATATCCATTTCATTTGGACAGGGGAGAAAAATAATAATAATATCTGTATGTACTAGAATTATTATCCAACTGAGAAAAAGAGCTTGATCCCACGGCCATTAAGAAAAATGCCTAGAATGTCTGAATACCAACAATCCACTGTTAAGAATAAGAATATCAAAATTCTTGAAAACGATCCATCTCGACCGATGGGAGGAGCTCAATCATTATATCAGGATAATAATAAGAAAATCATAAATACCAGAAGTCCAATAATGTCCCAACCGAGGAAAGGAGTTTGATCCCTTGGTCGGAAGGATGATAACTACCAGAAGTCCAATAACAACCCAATAGAGCAAATCAATAATGTCCAGCTGGAGAGAGCAGCACAATCCCTATATTGGGAGGATAATAATGAGAAAGCCAAGAATACCCTCCAATAATGTCCCGACAAGAGAAAAGGAGTTTGATCCCTTGGTCGAGAGGATGATAACCAGAAAACCAAGAATAGCAGAATACCAGAATATCTATTTCATTTAGATCGAGGAGAAAAGGTGCTTGATCCCATGGCCATTAAGATAAATAAGAAGAAAATGCCTAGAATGCCTGAATACGAGCAATCCACTATTAAGAATACGAATACCAGAATACTTGAATACGATCCATCCCGACCGATGGGAGGAGCTTAATCATTATATATCACAAGATAATAATAAAAAAATTAGAAATACCAGAAGTCCAATAATGTCCCGACCGAGGAAAGAAGTGTGATCCCTTGGAATCAAATTAGAAAACCAGAAATACCAGAAGTTCAATAACATCCCAATAGAGCATATCAATAATGTCCCAGCTAGAGAGGGGAGCTCAATCCCTACATCGGAAGGATAATAATAAGAAAGCCAAGAATACCAAAAGTCCAATAATGTTCCGAGACAGGGGAAAGGAGTTCTATCCCTTGGTCAAGAGGATGATAACCAAAAAACCAAAAATATCATAAGTCCAATAATGTCCCGACCAGGGAAGAGAGTTTGATCCCTTGGTTTGGAGGATGAACCAAGAATACCAGAAATCCAATAACTTCCCTGATCAGGGAAAAGAATTTGATCCCTTGGTCGGGAGGATGATAACCAGAAAACTAAGAATACCAAAAGTCCAATAATGTCTCGACCGAGCAAATCAATAAGGTATAATATTGAAAATACTGATAAGACTAGGAGACCCGAAGTCCAATAATGTCTCAGTCGAGGAAAGGAGTTTGATCTCTTGGTCGGAAGGATGATAACTACCAGAAGTCCAATAACATCCCAATAATGTCCAGCTGGAGAGAGCAGCACAATCCCCATATTGGGAGGATAGCCCTATACTTCTGCTATTGGCAATTATTAGAAGAGACTCCCTATACTTTATTCACCCAATATGCTTCATTAACTTATAGGCTTAATCAAATTGCTTCATTAACTTATAATCTATATCCCCTATACAAACAACAATCAAACCTTATAGGCGGGGTCGGCTAATCCAAATCCTCTATGGAACTAAATATTCCCCTCTTATGTAAACAGTTCAAAATATATAATAATAAATAATGCAATTAATACTAACCAATACCATTTTTCGACAAGAATTCTCACTAAGACTATTGATCCATGCTAAACCATATAACAATGCAATACATATCACTTAATTTACAAATCAATTAAGCTCCTTGCTAAAAATTCAGATAACACCACTAATGAATTCAGAATGTATCCACCAAGCATCATGTGTATACATTTGGTGAGCCATTTAAAAGTTCAAATAGATGATTGATTGAACGTATAATCAAAAACCAATCAACGTATGATCCATTTCAAAAGGAGCTTGATCAAAATTGCCAAGAGTGAACTTAATTGACTCTGATTATATAGCTGATGAAAAATTGTTTCATTGATAGATCCTTGTAACAAATAGAAAGCACATATGAAACTAACTATTGTAAGAAGAAACTAGAGGACTCATTCTGAATTTCCTAAACTCACTTTCTATATTTACAAACCAATCAAGACCAGAAACATATGAGACCAAAAAAAAGGTGAAATCACAATTAATTAAGCTAAAAAACCAACTACAGAAATGTCAAAGCAACTATTATGAAAGCAATTAGAAACAAGAGCAAAAAAAAAACCAGGATGTGAATGGCTGTTTTGTGCTCCTTGATGTACATATATTTCTGCAGACCAAGGAAACCAGGATTGGAATATGGCAACAACTGAATGAACATACATGAAGTCATCCCCAAACATTTTTCTGAATAAAAACAGCTGCTTCCAATTCTTCTACATGCAAAAAATTCTGGCCAAACATCGTAAGAAAAACAAAGAAATCTCATATGCAATTTATGTTCACAGGATATTATTATATAACTTGAGGTAGTTTGATATCTCAATAGAATTATGCTATGCACATAAGGCGATTGATCAGTATATATAAAGAATTACAACCAAGAGAATAAAGTAGAAAAATTATATAGCCAAAAAGTGGAACTAATGTCATCACATTAATTCACATCTATCCAATGAAATTTAAAAATTATATCCACAACATGGATCAACTATTCAAATCATTAGTGACTACCACAATGCTCGAACTCTACAAAGAAGCTTGTTAATATTCCTTGGAATTCTTCAAAACACTACAGCTTTAAAAAAAAGAGTAAACATTTGACGGCCCACAAAAGCTTCCACAATGCTATTTAATTAGACTTAGAATTATGCATTTTATAGAAAAAGAATTTGTGCAAAGTACCTTGGCAATAAGCTTGGACAGCAATTGCAACAACTCTAGTAACAACAAACTCCCTGTATTGTCATGAATGTTCTAAAGTAGTTCTAAATGATCTTTGCAACATGTTCTGAAGTTGAGAGAAAGAAAGTACAATGGTATTTTGTTGTAAATGATCTCTTTGAAGATATAGAAATCCTAAAATTCCTTTCTGATATGACAAACTAACATTATCAGACATGAAGAAGGCAAAGGGACTATTCATGGAGGCGGACCTATCACAAACAACCTCAAAGAGTTGCAATTACACCTAAGTTGCCTTAGACAACTTAGGCTTAGATTCTCAGTTCCATTAAATTATTAGGATGCCATAAGATAAATAGAAAAGAAATCTTGGAAGGGAAAAGAATATGCATACAAATTACTTACTACAAAAAATATTTTGAGGAAACTAATTGTCGAAGTATGTTATTAGGCTAACCCACATGTGTGTTGATTCAGACTAGAACTTTGAATTAATCTAACATTCTGTAATAAAATTTCTTATGACAATTGAGCATCACAAAAGGGAGTTTTCCCCCTTTTTCTTCAAGAGCAAATCATCTTTGCGTTCTGAGTTATCAAAGTTTGACACCATCATGTTGTGGTAAGTTAAATAGGTATTATCTATGAATGTATCTAGAAACCAAAAAAATAAAAACTCTACTAAAGTAAATTTAACACACATCGTTCACAAATCCTGCATTATTAAGAGACTTCCACAATAATTTAAATGGAAGCATCTGGGTAGAGTTTATAACTTAACCCACCCACTCACACTAGGAATTATCACCAAGTTATAGCTCTCTAAAAAGGTATAGCAAGTTAGATTTGGAAAATTCAACAAGAAATATTCATTCACATAATGTAAACATATAGAAAAATTGATAAGACAAACTTTCTTGATTGAAGGATTCCTCACGAATCTGTACCACATAATGTGAGCTGTAAAAATGAGTAAAAATGCAGTTAAGAGAAATCCAGGCACTCTAGATCCGAAAAAAAAATTACCACAACACAAAAGATACTTGCAATAACCAAACCCATACGCCCAAAGTCAAAGAAACAAACACATGCATACGTTGGGAACATAGTAAAATTACATCAACTTGTGTGACAAAAGTTACATTAACTCGCAGAAAATAACATGAATTTCAAAGGAAAAGAAGCAATAAAACAAAAGTTACATTAACTCGCAGAAAATAACATGAATTTAAAAGGTAAAGAAGCGATAAAAAACAAAGTGAATGTTTGCACAAATGTCTCTAGTACCCAGTACAAACCAAGAAAAGGAAACAAAAACAAAACGAAATGGGACATAAACGTGCAATTATGAGAATCACTACAATAAGCAGCCAATCACAACACTAGGGCATCGAACAAAAATGCCCAAATCCCACAACACGAAGCAAGATTTCTGGCATCGGGAAAAAAAATAGGGAGCAGGAAGCGGGATTGGTACCTTGCCCCCGGTGCCCATCACAGCTCGCCGTCGCTGTTGCTCCTCTTCACGCAACGAGTCGAGGGGAAAAGGGAGGAACCCAGAAAATTGGATCATATTGTATCTGTCCAGTAAAGTACTCATCTGGTTGTTACTGCCAATCAAAGCGATATGAATCATATTGCCTTTGTCAACACGAGGAGGGAGCTCATTTGTGATTTCAGTACCAGAATCCACAAAACAAAGATGTCTCTTTCAAGGCAATGCAAGTTGATGATGTCAGAAGCTAAAGAGATTTAATGATATCCATCCCCCCCCCATCTCTTCTCTATATGTTCTTGGTAAAATTTCAATGATGCCATCAGACCAGAATGGTGCCATTACATCCAGATACTGTCCTTGATGATATAGGGTTGCAAAAGAAGTCACTAGTCAGAAAAATGACCAAGTGTTGTCTGTCATTCACGCTTATGAAGTTTAACCTGGTATACTCTACATATATATGTGTTGACAACCCTTCTTTGAAGGGTAGGATTAGAATGATCACAGAGAGCTATAAGTGCATCCTCCATAGCTAATGGAGCACAGACAAGATCTTCTATGATCTCATCAATAGCCATCTTCCTCCTAAAGGGTTCTCCATCTTCAGTAAACATTGCAAGTTCGGATAAATTTCTCGCGATGTTGTCTGTAACTCACTAAGTTTAGTTTTCTCACGAAGTTGGTGTTGGGTTCTTCGGGCCACGAAAACCGCTTTTTCGCGTCGCGGAAACCCCGAAGGACCCAAAGCCGTAGATCCGTGCAAAGATTCGTATACAAAATTCGAAAAACTATTTCTTGTATGAGTTCAAAAACTGATCTACTACTTAGATCTACGAGAAAAAGTGTTTACCCTTGAAGCGTGCCCTTCGTTATCCCGCAAGGTCCAAAAATCGTCGGATCTCAAGATTGTCAACGTAGACAATCCTCTCTCGGTATCCACACGAACAAGGAGGGTTCTCTAACTCTCAAGGATGGAAGAGAGAGCACCACAAGTGTGCTAACACTCTCTAGATGCTCTCGGATGGGATTGGAAAGAAGAGAAAAGAAGAGAAAACAAGAAAAATCTCACCACTCCTCTAGTAGTCTTCTCCTTTGTGACCTTCACACTCTCTTATTGTCTTGGACTTAACTCACACCTCTCCTCCCAATGAAGTGCACGGCAACCATCAGCCATGGAGAGCCAAAGCAAGAAGGAAGATGATACAATAAAACCACATCAATACACACAAATGAAAAAACTCCACACCATTAAGTGTGGCCGGCCACATAACTCCTCTCATTAATGTGGCCACATTAAAGAAAGGAGAGTGTAACCTCCAATGAGGTGGCACACCTCATGAGGTGGAGGTGATGTGGCAACTATGTGTCATGCCATGTAGGATGAGTCAACCTACATGATGTGGCAATGCATCAAGTCAAACTTGATGTTTCAACTTCCAATTTGGTCAAGTCAAACTTGACCCAATCTCTTCCTTGTTGAGTTAAATCCAAGCTTTGATTCAAGTCAATTTTAATTTAATGAATCTCAATTCATTAATATAAATTGACTCAATGAATCAAATGTAAATTATACTCATTCAACAATTGAATCTAATTGAGTCTAACTCAATAAGTCTAATTCGAATCCAATCTTTGGTTCATCATATGAACCTAATCCTATTGGTTCATCATATGAACCTAATCTCCATCCACATGTTCTTTGTGTGTGACCCAATAGGTTTTTGTAACGTTGGCAATGTTTCTAAACTCTTTTAGAAACATAAGCAATGAGCGGCATCTAGCAATACATCATTGCTACCCAAGTTACAAGAAATGTTGAGATCCAACATCACCTTGTGACTACTAATTGTGACTCCTCACAATATGTGACATTGTCCTTCTATCCTAGACATCTAGATTGATCAATATGAGGCATAGACCGTGTCATCCTCTAATCAATCTAAATCTTGAACTCCAAGTAGACTCACTCGATCAAATGAGCTCAACATCTAATGTTGACTCATTTGGGCATGGCCATGCACTTAGTGGTCTCACTCTATCAAGAATATTGATGTCGCTCCCGTCATATGGGAGAGATAGATCCCATCTACATCACTCACATCCCTCTGCATAATTTGTTACATACCCGGTAATCGCCTTTATAGTCCACCCAGTTACGGGTGACGTTTGACGAAACCAAAGTACATAACTCCTTATGTAGGGATCCATGGTGACTTCAGGTCAAAGGACTAATAGTCATACTAATAGCCACATGAGAAAGTATATGACACTCATATAACGATCCATGATACTTTCTCATGGCGGGTCATTCAGTATACATTCTCTAATGCATACCCATGTGTCAGCTTGATATCTCTATATCCATGACTTATGAGATCAAGTCATCGAGCTGACCTACATGCTAGTCTTATTGTATTAACATTGTCCCTGAATGTTAATACTCGACTAGGAATGATTTAGAGTAGTGTTCCCTATATCATCTCACTATCGATTCAACCAATCGATTGATATAGGTAAGAACCTTCTACTTAAGGACGTTACTATACTTATTCTATCTGGCACTAATACAAATAAGCATAATAACCAAAAACCAAATGCCTTAATATATATATAAGAATATGATATACATGAGTCCATACAATCATCAAATGATTGGCTCTAGGGCTCTAACTAACAATCTCCCACTAGCACTAGTGCCAATCAATATAGGCTCTAAGGCCTAATGACCTAGTGTGACCATCATGCTTTCTCTGTGCCAAAGCCTTGGTCAAGGGATCTGCGATGTTAGCTTCTGTAAGTACTCTGCAAATCTTCACATCTCCTCTATCGATAATCTCTCAAATGAGATGGAAACGTTGTAGAACTGCTGTGAACTCTGCCAGCTCATAGCACTACCATTCAAGCAAAACACGAACCTCGACTGCGATTTAATCATCCTGGTCGGTCTGGAAGCTAGTATCACTGTAACTCTTTACAGCTAGCTCATCATCGCCTCCATATATCAAGAAATATTCTTTAGTCCTTCTCAAGTACTTAAGAATATTCTTGACCGCTATCCAGTGACTTTCACATGGATCTGACTGGTATCTGCTCGTCATGCTTAAAGCATACGAGACATCAGGTCGAGTACATAACATGGCATACATGATAGATCCTATGGCTGTGGAACTACAAAAACCCTCAGGTTGTGTCATGTACACATCCTCGAGTATGTTTCCATTCAGAAACGCAGTTTTTTGATATCCATCCGCCATATCTCGGAATCTGGTCTCATCACAGCTTCATGATAGGTGTTAGGCTCATCCTCTATGAGCACAACATCATCATGGTCAGACACAAGAAATGAATATCTCTTAGGCTGACGACGTACCCTATCAGACTTGCGAAGAAGTATGTCAACTTGAACTGGTTGTTGTTCCTCAACTCCTTGTGGAACAACATCATCCACAACACTTTGTGGTTCTAGTTCAACTTCCATCGAGGCTCTAGTGCTATCGTTCGCATCTTGAACTTCTTCAAGATCAAAGGTACTCCCACTAGTCTTTCTAGAAACAAAGTCCCTTTCTAGAAAGACCCCAGTCTTTACCACAACTACCTTGTGCTGACTGGGAATGTAGAAGTAATATCCCTTAGTTTCCTTTGGATATGCGATGAAATAGCACTTGTCGGATTTGGATCCTAATTTGTCTGAGACTTGACGTCGTACGTAAGCCTCACAACCCCAAATCCTCATGAAAGACACCTGGGCATCTCTCCCAGTCCATATCCTATATGGTGTCTTTATCACGGCCTTTGATGGAACTCGGTTGAGTATGAAAGCTGCCGTGTCTAGAGCATATCCCCATAGATATGTCGGAAGATCTGTGTGACTCATCATAGATCGTACCATATCTAATAAGGTACGATTCCTCCTTTCGGATACACCATTCCACTATGGTGTTCCAGGAGGAGTGAGTTGAGATAAAATCTCACACTCAGCTAAGTAGTCACGAAACTCATGGCTTAAGTATTCACCACCTCGATCTGATCGAAGTACCTTAATACTCTTGCCAAACTGGTTCTGTACTTCATTCTTGAATTCTTTAAACTTTTCAAAGGATTCAGACTTATGTGTCATCAAGTACACATAACCGTATCTACTGAAATCATCAGTAAATGTGATGAAGTACCTATAACTGCCTCTAGCAGCAACATTGAAAGGGCCACATACATCACTATGTATGAGTCCTAACAAATCAGTCGCTCTCTCGCTGTGCCCACTAAAGGGAGTCTTGGTCATCTTGCCTCGTAGGCATGACTCGCATATCTCATATGATTCAAAATCAAATGAGTCCAGCAAACCATCCTTATGGAGCTGGGATAAGCGCTTGTCATTTATATGACCTAAGCGACAGTGCCAGAGGTAGGTTTGGTTCATGTCATTTGACTTGAACCTCTTGGTACTAATGTTATAGATAGGGCTCTCAAGGTCTAGAATATAGAGTTCGTTTATTAGTGGTGCACTACAATAGAACATATCTTTTAAATAAACAGAACAACATTTGTCTTTTATTATAAAAGAGTATCCTTTCTTGTCTAAACAAGAAACTGAAACTATGTTCTTAGTAAGAGCAGGCACATAACAACAATCATCTAAATCTAGTACAAGCCCAGAGGGCAGAGATAGCTGATAAGTTCCTACAGCAACAGCAGCAACCCGTGCTCCATTGCCTACTCGTAGGTCCACCTCGCCCTTTGTCAATTCCTTGCTATTTCTCAGCGCCTGCACATCAATACAAATGTGAGAAGCACATCCAGTATCTAATACCCAAGATGTAGAAATAGATAGATTGACTTCTATAACATATATACCTGAAGTGGAAGTATCACTTCGCTTCTTCTTAAGATCCTCCAAGTATACCTTGCAGTTCCTCTTCCAGTGCCCGGTCTGACCGCAGTGGAAGCAGGTAGCATCCTTGGCGACCCCTCCTTCAGGCTTCAGTGCCTTGCCTTTGCCCTTGGTTTGGGACTTTCCCTTACCTTTGGGCTTGCCCTTGCCCTTGTGCTTCTGAACCATCAGAATGGGCTTAACCTTCTTAAGGTTAATCTCAGCAGTTCGTAACATACTAAGTAGCTCGGGCAGTGGCTTGTCAATCTCGTTCATGTTATAGTTCAGAACGAATTGACTATAGCTATCTGGCAAGGACTGCAAGATCAAGTCAGTGGCCAGCTGGGAACCCCAGTCTTTTTAGGTTCTCTATGTACCCAATCATCTTGAGTACATAAGGACCTACAGGAGCCCCGTCTAACATCTTGCACTGAAACAGTGCCTTCGAGATCTCAAATCTCTCATGCCTCGCTTGTCCCTGATATAGTTGGCGAAGATGCTCAACCATATCGTAAGCGCCCATCAACTCATGTTGCTTCTGAAGCTCTGAGTTCATGGTCGCGAGCATTAGACAGGACACATCTAATGCGTCGTCTTGATGCTTCTTATAAGCATCTTTGTCGGCTCGCGGGGCATTGGCAGGAGGAGCCTCAGGAATAGGCTGCTCCAGAACGTACAGCTTACGCTCCTGGGTGAGAACTATTCTCAAGTTCCTGTACCAGTCCAGGAAATTCGCTCCGTTGAGCTTGTCCTTCTCAAGGACAGATCGCAGGGAGAAAGTGTTCGTATTTGACGTCATGGTTATCTACAACAGAAAAATTTGCAGAAATAAATATCATATTCTTTTAAAAATCATTTAATTAGGCCTTTAATTAAATGATGCTCCCACTGAATTCTATAATTTTTGTGGGACAAGATCCACATCATACTAACCCTTGAGTTAGCTTTGGCTAATACGCCCAAGGCTCAGTATGATCGGTAGGTAACGATTACCAATTACATCTCTATGCAACTCTTGTTTATATAATCAATATCCACATTTATATGAAAACTCGAGTTAGCTTTGGCTAATACGCCCGAGAGTTAATATAGATGTGATTTTGACCTATCTTTTCCAACCGTTGGAATAATGCCTATAGTTGACTCTATCCAACCGAGTAACTAGGAATACTCAATCTAATTGAGTTTGTATTCACCCATGCGTTGATAGGCGGGACCAAGATTGTCCCTCCGTACCCTACCAAGATAATATGTATTGCTCTGCTTTGGCAGATTCAACAATACATGTGATCGAGGTAGTGATAGGTATCACGGCACGGTTAGGCATTTAGAGTTGGTTCGATCTAGATCTAATCTAATCGAGAAGGATGCATCTTGTGCATGACTTAGATCTAATCTAATCGCAAGGGTGCATCATGTGCACGACTTAGATCTAATCTAATCGTTAAGGCACTAATTAATTAATTAACTATTAAACATGCATCAGATACATAATAATTAATTAATTAATCTATTTGTGATTTAGTCATGGCTCTACTACGATCTTCTCAAGCCAATGAGAAGATCGAATGGTCAACCTAGGGTCAACAGCTTCTCCAAGCTCCTCCCTATGACCACCTTGTGTTGCTCGTGCCCGCCTCGGAACTCCGTCTCGTGTGGACCCTCCACCGCTCCAATTTGTACATTACAATTTGAAACTCGAGTTACATTCGAGTCTAAATCTAATTTACAACAAGAATAAAAGACGAGGCACGACGCGCAGGTCGCGAATAATAAAATAAATACAACACGCGAAAACACATCACGGCACGCAGGCCGTATTATGAATTACAACACAACCAATCATATTGGGTTTTGGGCCATGACTATCACAAAATTAATATATAATTCAAAATTATATATTTTCTTATTTTCTGTAATTTTAAAAATAATTTTTTTTACAATTTTACAAGTAAAATTTCCCGGCGGTCCCGGTTAGCGGTTTCGGGCGCAATCGCGGAACGGATCCCCTTGCGGGGCCAGGGGCAGCGCCCCTACCCGCGATCTAACCATCGCGAGGGTCCCATTGCGATCCAACAGCGCCTAAACCCGCTGTCCCAAAACGATTTGGGCCGAGACATTACCGTTTCGGAAAAATCTTCCCGACGGGTTCGTTTTTAGCGATTTCGGGTGCGATCGCGGTTGCGGGGTTAGGGGCAGCGCCCCTACCCACGATCTAACCATCGTGAGTTGCTCCGTTGCGATCTAAAGGCACCCAAGTCCGCTGTCCCAAAAGATTTTGGGTCGAAACGAAGCCGTTTGGGAAAATTCTTCGAAGCCTACAAGTGCCGAGACACTTGTGCTTCGCCTATAAGGAAAAATTACCCATAAAAACATAAAAATTGAATTTTTATAGAAAATCACAGAAGTTTTTTGTTTTCCAAAAACCAAAAACTAACTCGTACAAGTCTTTGCACGTGGCTCTGATACCACTGTTGGGTTCTTCGAGCGTCGCGGAAACCTCGAAGGACCCAAAGCCATAGATCCGTGCAAAGATTCGTATACAAAATTCGAAAAACTATTTCTTGTACAAGTTCAAAAACTGATCTACTACTTAGATCTACGAGAAAAAGTGTTTACCCTTGAAGCGTGCCCTTCGTTATCCCGCAAGGTCCAAAAATCGTCGGATCTCAAGATTGTCAACGTAGACAATCCTCTCTCGGTATCCACACGAACAAGGAGGGTTCTCTAACTCTCAAGGATGGAAGAGAGAGCACCACAAGTGTGCTAGCACTCTCTAGATGCTCTCGGATGGGATTGGAAAGAAGAGAAAACAAGAGAAAACAAGAAGAATCTCACCACTCCTCTAGTAGTCTTCTCCTTTGTGACCTTCACACTCTCTTATTGTCTTGGACTTAACTCACACCTCTCCTCCCAATGAAGTGCACGGCAACCATCAGCCATGGAGAGCCAAAGCAAGAAGGAAGATGATACAATAAAACCACATCAATACACACAAATGAAAAAACTCCACACCATTAAGTGTGGCCGGCCACATAACTCCTCTCATTAATGTGGCCGGCCACATTAAAGAAAGGAAAGTGTAACCTCCAATGAGGTGGCACACCTCATGAGGTGGAGGTGATGTGGCAACTATGTGTCATGCCATGTAGGATGAGTCAACCTACATGATGTGGCAATGCATCAAGTCAAACTTGATGTTTCAACTTCCAATTTGGTCAAGTCAAACTTGACCCAATCTCTTCCTTGTTGAGTTAAATCCAAGCTTTGATTCAAGTCAATTTTAATTTAATGAATCTCAATTCATTAATATAAATTAACTCAATGAATCAAATGTAAATTAGACTCATTCAACAATTGAATCTAATTGAGTCTAACTCAATAAGTCTAATTCGAATCCAATCTTTGGTTCATCATATGAACCTAATCCTATTGGTTCATCATATGAACCTAATCTCCATCCACATGTTCTTTGTGTGTGACCCAATAGGTTTTTGTAACGTTGGCAATGTTTCTAAACTCTTTTAGAAACATAAGCAATGAGCGGCATCTAGCAATACATCATTGCTACCCAAGTTACAAGAAATGTTGAGATCCAATATCACCTTGTGACTACTAATTGTGACTCCTCACAATATGTGACATTGTCCTTCTATCCTAGACATCTAGATTGATCAATATGAGGCATAGACCGTGTCATCCTCTAATCAATCTAAATCTTGAACTCCAAGTAGACTCACTCGATCAAATGAGCTCAACATCTAATGTTGACTCATTTGGGCATGGCCATGCACTTAGTGGTCTCACTCTATCAAGAATATTGATGTCGCTCCCGTCATATGGGAGGGATAGATCCCATCTACATCACTCACATCCCTCTGCATAATTTGTTACATACCCGGTAATCGCCTTTATAGTCCACCCAGTTACGGGTGACGTTTGACGAAACCAAAGTACATAACTCCTTATGTAGGGATCCATGGTGACTTCAAGTCAAAGGACTAATAGTCATACTAATAGCCACATGAGAAAGTATATGACACTCATATAACGATCCATGATACTTTCTCATGGCGGGTCATTCAGTATACATTCTCTAATGCATACCCATGTGTCAGCTTGATATCTCTATATCCATGACTTATGAGATCAAGTTATCGAGCTAACCTACATGCTAGTCTTATTGTATTAACATTGTCCCTGAATGTTAATACTCGACTAGGAATGATTTAGAGTAGTGTTCCCTATATCATCTCACTATCGATTCAACCAATCGATTGATATAGGTAAGAACCTTCTACTCAAGGACGTTACTATACTTATTTTATCTGGCACTAATACAAATAAGCATAATAACCAAAAACCAAATGCCTTAATATATATATAAGAATATGATATACATGAGTCCATACAATCATCAAATGATTGGCTCTAGGGCTCTAACTAACAGTTGGCTAGCTTTTCAATGCCAACTGGAGCAATTAATTATGTCAAGCACAATAAATAAGAATGTCCTCTCAAATAGAGCAACTTATATTACTTAAGAAATAAGCAGACCTTGGAGTAACTTGTATGATTAAGAGCAGAGAAACGAATTAGCATATCATGGTAGGGATTAAGGTTGGGATAAACCTATGCTTCCATGAATATAAGTATTAGCTTGTTCTTATTTTTCATACCCTTCAAGCAGCAAATATTGCAAGTCATCGTTGCAAATATTAAAATTTTATAGTACTTCAAAAGCAGTAATGTGATTTAAACCTGTCTACCACCCGGAGAAGATCCTTCTTGTGTTGAAGCCGGAGTTGTTCTATGACGTCAGCCTGTACAAAAAAAGAATTGAACAATTTCATCGAAAAGTTAACATAAGGGTTACACGGCAAAAATTTTGATGTCATGAACCACAAATGTAAATAAGTCAATTTGAGAATATTGTACCAAATGGTAACTGTTTGTTCATTTTACCATATAATAACTTATAATTAGATCTTGTTAATGAAATATTTGCTACTTGGTAATTTTTAACCGAATGGAATTTTATCATCTGATATCTAATTAACCGAATTTTATCACTGAACAATTCCATGACAGATAGATACTATTTGAAAAGAGATCACACAATACTCATAAGACTTCACAAGACTCACCAGAGACTCCACAAGCCTCTCCTATACAACTTTTTCTTTTTTGAAATAATTCAGAAACAATTACTAGCTATGTTTTACTTATTCCTTTTTACAAAAATTATAGAAAATATTACAGATATTGTAAAAATCATACACACTAAATTCTGTTAAGATTACTGCAGTTGATTACTTTGTCTTCATAATTGTGGATAAAAATAAACTTAGAAATCCCTCAATTAGAGACAATCAAAATAACAACCTGTGAAATTTCACAGCATACATCATGCTTTGTTTCCTTTTATGAAGTTTAACTCATGCTAATTATGTTTTAATGTCTTATTGAGTTCCCTTTCACATACATCATATAAGATCACATAAAATCCTAGAGCAGATAAGTTTCCTTATTTTCCCACATATGGGCAATTCTCTGTTGATGAGCTTATAACATTCACATTTGGGTACCAGTATCATGGGAGAAAATGCATTTTAAGATATGATTGTAAACAAATTAAAATATTTTATAATTGACTGCTTAGTCGTACAAATATTTTAAGATATGTTTGCCCAAGAGATATAGAGATGCATGTGAAACCAAAAATTTGTATTTCTCAAGGATCTAAATAATACTTCTCATCAAAATGCTCAATAACAACAAAGTATGAGCAATCGGTAAAAATAACGGTGTTGTTCATTGAGTTAAATGAAAGCATAAGGTTGGCTTGGATAGATGTAGTAACATAAAAAAGAAAACTCTTTCCCGCATCAGGACACCACCATCTCTCAAAGTATAAATTTCATCTTCAATCTCTAAATCATTCATCTTTAAGAGAGACAAAAAAATAATGTCTAACTACTAAATTCCAACATTTGAAGATTAGAAAGCATCTAGGTCCTGCAATTAGTTATAGGATAAGGAAAACACATACTAAGTGCGAAATGATTTGCCCTTTTTCAAGATAACCTACATGCTCCAAGGCAATGGATGCACTGCTAAGGATTACAGACAAGAGAAATACTGAATTTGGAAAATTTGAGTTATATAGTAGAGAAAAAGTGACTTAATGAAACATACATAAAGTAGGACTTCGACAACTAAAAGGTACCAAGGTGGTCTCTCAGCACAGACCCTCATAACAATTCTACTATCTAGCCAAGCTGTATGGATCTTATTGTCTCTATATCTGAAGCCTACAATTGCAGAGGATGAACACATGTATAGAAGTAGAGAAATGTCATTTCGAAATATCTTACATTGAGGAGATCAATTGTGTAGTCAACATTTGTGTGGATTTCTCACGAATTTGTATCCCTTTCAGCCCAAGAACCATATTAGCTATTGTGAAAGCTCTATACTCTCCAAATGCAAAAACATGGCCTGAAATAAGTTGAGAAGTTTGCCAAAAACCAAAACGTATATGTCAACCATTTACGGTCAACCATAAAATTAAAAACTTTAATTAGGATGCACTTGGTCAATTTCAGATGATCCATACCAAATTGCCAATTAGAGAACTCATGAATGCCACCTCCAGACTGCAAATCATGCAAAATGGATGTTACTTAAAGGACTTAGCACTTCTATATTTAGATAATAGAGGGTTTTTCTTTTCTATATAGTAAGCACTATACAAGTCAGAAAGATATGTTCCAAATTCACTATAAATCAGCAATCCAATAGTCAATCCATATTGTCTAGATGAAGAAACCAAAAAACATAGACTAACAAATAGAAGTAAAAATTATATTGATAAAAAAATTTAAAAAAAAACTTCATCAGTTACATGTGGATCTCATAGACTAAATTAGTAATATGTAGTAACAAAAAAAATTCTATCTTGGTCGGACTAAAATATTGAATAAAGATTTGCCAACTCTTTGTCTGGAGTTTAAAGCAATAGTGATTGATTGTTAGTATTTCCCCGTAAACAGAAGACAAATATAATATTTATAGATTAAATGTAAAAAAACTCTTAAGATTTCTTAGAAAGCAAACCTTAACAGAGAACTACGCCCTTGTGTTAGGTTTGCTTTTAAAACTCAATTCCTGCATATATCAAGATAAGAGAAATCAAATATTTAATCAAATCTTTATGAATGTACAACACGACACAATATATTTCTCAAAAGTATCACCTGCACTGTTCCACTCTTAGGCTTGAACCCATCATCTGGATCTCACTAGTGACATGAACAGCTACACAGTGTCCTCTAGGCCAAACAGACTCAGCCTTATCAAAGTCAAAAGGAGTTGCTAGAATAGATGTTTTCTTCCATGCATCATAACCTCCTTTATTATTCATTCCATAAAACTGTTTGATTTCTCAATTCAAGCAAACATTATGAGATAAGAATAGTAAACATCATAAATAAATGGATAGTTTGTTAACCATATGGGTTATAAAATTTTCACTTGGAATTTGCCAAAGAGGTATTCCCATCCCTACAGCAACTTAAGCCATAGGCAAGTTTAGATTAGCAATCCACTTAGTTAGATGTTCAACCTACAAAAAAAAATTAAAAAAACAAAAAAAAAAATCAATAGAAAATTTTGAATAAACCATCTGCAGTTTACAGTGTGTATATCAACAAACCTATAATCTAGGATTGAGCTCTAGAAAGTAGTATTCACAAGTTTCCATGCTATAAGCATACTCAACTGTAGCAGCACCAACATAACCTACACATTTTCCTCAATAATCTGGTAACAATTTATTGAGTTGTCAATAAAGTCATTGAGTCATTTTAGATTCAAAAAATAAAAAGTTTATTCGGGAAGAAGAATGACAAACTGAAGTTTTTTTTAGTTTGAAAATAAAGTTATGAAAGAGGATACTCTCATGCTACAGTAAATTTGTTGGCCATGAATCTGTTAATATGTTTATAAATTTCAGTTAAAAATTTGTCTTGAAGATGGATTGAGCTTTTTTCCATTGAATCTAAGTTATGATTGTAAAATGAGAGGCCAAAGACAAGCCTAGAAAGGGAGAATATTCATAAACTACTTCTATGATGAAAATAGAGAGGCACTAGTAAATATACTCCCAAACTCCAGACCATAAGGAAATGGTTCTGAGAATTTATCAAATTAAAAGTAAGATGAAAAGTGAATAGAAGCTTGCCTTTTGGTGCCTCCTCTGAACACTGCAATCTCTACTACAAAGCACAACATTTCCATACTCATCACATGGTAACTAGACTTCTAAATGCCGACTCTACATGAAAATGTAACTTCAAACAATCAGACAAAGTAGGTGAATGGAGTACCATATGATATGGTCTCATGTTAAGTCTCTTCAACTTAGTATTTAAAATTAATGCACTAACCAACATAAGAGATTAGATGAACATGTAAGCTTCTACTAGATTAGGATTAGAGTAAATTGGCATACTGTCCAAAGTCTTGGCTCATTTTGATCATCAAAAGCAATATGTACTTTTTATCTTGCTATATTAAATAGAATAATTCTTTTTTTTAAGGTGACCATGTACTAATAGTTATTATTAGATTGTAACAGAGCTCCTTTTTTTTTGTTAATACCAACGGAGCTTATGTCAGCAACCTCTTTGAAAAATAGGGAGAAACAAGTAAATATCACCTATCACACGATGTCATGTGTACAATTATTTTTTTAAATATATAGACATTATGATTAAACAAGTTTATATGCTTCAGAATTATTTTAATTAAAAATGATGGATGATAGAGCAACTAGTATGGAAAAAGTGATACTCTAACATAAAATACATGGAACATACCTTTATCTCAAATGTTTACAAAATTACTCTAAGAAAATCTTTTGCAAGATACAAAATATCATGAACATTGCAAAGCTAAAGCATGAAGAATAAATTTGACAATTGAAAACGCACAAAAATAAAATGGAGCATAAATCAGCAAAAAAAAAAAGAATACACATATACAACACTTTCTTGAAAGAAAAGCACAAAAAAAAAACATGGAACATACCTTCATCTCAAATGTTTACAAAATTACTCTAAGCAAATCTTTTGCAAGATACAAAATATCATGAACATTGCAAAGCTAAAGCATGAAGAATAAATTTGACAATTGAAAACACACAAAAATAAAATGGAGCATAAATCAGCAAAAAAAAGAATACACATATACAACACTTTCTTGAAAGAAAAGCACAAAAAAAAACACTGAAACAAGGATACTTCTTGAAATAAGGATATTTCTTAAGCTACAGAATTTTTAACGCAGTAACTAGTACATCCAAGTCATACAAAAAAAATTCTATAACCAAAAAACATGTTGTTTTATGCCCACCAAGATAAAACTAATATCTATCTTTACATGACATGATTTGGCTACACTACAATTTACCACGTTATATTTGGTTCTAAAAGATCTGAAAGTAGTCATGGAAGAAACATTAATCTCAAATCTTACAACCACTAAAAAATAAAAGCAATTGAAAAATGCGTCTAAGAAAATACAAAATGAAGAAACACAATTTAAACACATACCTTGTGCCTCAATAAGATGATCAAATGCCCTCAAACTATTAATAGGAAGCACAAAATGAAATGAAAAAATTTTACAACCTCAAAAGCCCACTGCCCAAGAATAAATGCAATTTTTCGATGAACAATGCACATGTTTGGATGCTTGTTATTGGAAAGTTCAATACTCAAAGATCCTTGAAACTTGTACGTAGAGATTAGATAATAAATATAAAGAAGAAATAAAAACATTCAGTTTGGAAGAGAGAACAATAAATCGTTGTATGGATATAATAAATAATAAGACATAGTAATGATAACAAAATTGGAAAAGTAGCAATAACATCTACCTATATTTAGTCAATCTTGGTCGCTTATGGCTTCATGAAGATTCAAAAAATAAAATTTAATGAGAAAATTTGGTGTCTCAAGGAATTTATAAATGAGATCATCAAAATGCATTAAGCTGATGCGAAAGCTGAGAAATGAATGAATTAAGTGAGAAAATTGCTAGATGGTCTGGACTCTGTTGGTGCAATATTCCCTAGGTCAAGGTTGACCTAATTGACTAAGCTTGAGAAGGCTCAAGTTTGAGTCTTGATGTTTGGGTTTCGATATTTGACAATACATAGAGACTGACAATACATGGATATTGCATGTGCAATCATTCATTTGGGTAGGTTGTTGGTACAATTCTCCTCAGGTAAAGGTTGACCAGTCAGATGTGAAGAAGAGTCAAGTAGGTCAAGACTGACTGGATACTTGACTGGGAAGTCCTAGTGAGTGAAGCCAGACAGTTATGAAAGACCTAGTGAGTGAAGCAAGGCAGAGAAGAAAGTCCTGGTGAGTGAAGCTAAGCAGAGGAGAAGTCCTAGTGAGTGAAGCCAGGCAGTTGGGAAATCCTGGTGAGCGAAGCCAGTTGAAAGACCTAGTGAGTGAAGGTAGGTAGAAGGAAAGTCCTGGTGAGTGAAGCTAGGCAGAGGAGAAGTTCTGGTGAGTGAAGTCAGGCAGTTGAGAAATCTTGGTGAGTGAAGTCAACTGAAAGACCTAGTGAGTGAAGCTAAGCAGTATGAAAATCCAAGTGAGTGAAGCTAGGTGAAGGTCCTGGTGAGCGAAGTCAGGCACGTGGAAATCCAGGTGGATTAAGGTTGACCGGACACCTGGTATTGAGAAGTCCAAGTAGGTCAAAGGATTGACCGGATACTTGGCACGAGGTGAAAAGTCCAAGTGGGTCAAAGGGATTGATCGGACACTTAGTGAGGAAGTCCTAGCAGGTCGAGAGTGACCGGATGCTAGGCATGATGTCCCAACAGGTCATAGTTGACCGGATATTGGGTTTTAAGGGCTTGGGACTTGATTAGGGCAAATCAAGTTGGATCAATCGATCAACCGATCGATTGAATCATACCCAATCGATTGGGTGAGTCCCGCGACAAAAACTCCTCCCAATCGATCAATGGATCGATTGGGGGAGTGACGCCGTTGCACAGAAGCCCTCCCAATCGATCACCCGATCGATTGGGAGCCTCCAATCGATCAGGCGATCGATTGGAGCGCTGAAAAATCGTGAGAAGCCTTGAATCGATCGGGCAATCGATTCAGGCAATTTCCAGAGAGCATAGAGGCGCTCTGGATCGATCAACCGATCGATCCAAAGCCTCCCCAATCGATTAGGAGTTATTCAATTGATTGGGATCCGACCGTTAGCGCTGGATAAAGCCATTGCGAGGGTCTCTTCAGTAACTTCTTCGCCCGATTCTTCTCCGATCTACACAGCAACTTCTCCGAGCTCTCACCGCCAGTTCTTGAAAGTTCTTGGAGGCAAGTGCTGGTGCACGTCCAAGTCAAGAGGCGATCGGCGATCTACAAGAAGAAGAAGAAGCTAGGGTTAGGGTTTCCAGTGTAAATCTTGTCAGATTTCAATTATATTTGCTTCCCTTTCTTTCTTCTTGTACTTAGAGTGTTGTAAGGCTTCTCCGCCTTTGGTAGTTACCGTAAAGGAATGATTTCATTATTGGAGAGTGTGTCACGTGTGGATCCTTGAATTAGTCACCTCTTCTTGAGGTGGATACCAAGTAAATCCTTGTGTTAGCGTTATATTTTTGTTTCTTGTACATTCCGCTGTATATCATCATCAAGAAGCAAGCAACGATGAGCGCGACGAGCTATTTACTCCCCCCCCCCTCTAGCTACATTTCGACCCTAACAGACTCCACTATCTTATTTATCAAGGTAGATTAATAAGAGGCAAGAAAAGAAGATTGACTTGAAGATCTAATCCTCAATGAATAGAATCAACAAAAGAATTAAGCCAAAAGAGAACTTGTAAACATGGAGATATATTGTGCCTTGCATAGTTGACTAAAGCTTAACTAAAATAAAGTGTGTACCATATATACGTCACTGAAGTTGAGGAAATTAGAGAACTCATGGTAGACATGTCTGATAGCAGTATATGCAACATCTTTTAGAAGCATTGCATGAGTAATAGAGAAGTAGATGGAAGATAGAAGCAAAATCTTGAAGTCTTTTCTTCCATGTTTCTAAATTCAAAAAACCAACAAAAACTTATTTCATGTAGATATGTATGCATTAGGGTTTCATCCTAGTTATTCTAAAACTAACATTTTGTACAAGGGCATAGATCTTTTGTAGGGTGCATGACAAGAATGAAAAGTAATCTGCGAATAGAAGATAGAAGGTTTATATTAAGAAAATATAAATGGTTGTTCCATACCCAAAAGGCACAACAAGCATTGCTTTGGAAATTTTTTCAGTGGAAACTATTTAAGTAAATGACATCAATGTTTTTTTTGAACTTGTCCCATAAACAAAAATGTTAAAATCCCTTATTAGGTAAGTGTAGAAATCAATAACTATCTTTGTAATTTCTACTTTCGCATGTTACATGTTATCAAGTACATTTTTCTCATTCCATCTGGGTATAACACATCAAAACTGAATAAAAAAACTCAACATAAATCACTAGATCCCGAAGATTCACAATTTTCTCTTCAAAAAAGCCAATAGCTGCAAAAGACATAACTTGGTCAGTGTTATTCTCACCGGCGTCAGTGTTATAATGATCGATTGGACAACATGTTATGAATCATGATAAGTAATGAAAATCTTGTAGGTTGTACTACTTTAAAATTGATATATGGAGTTATAAGATAATAAAACATGCTACACATAATGACAATATAGATTTACCACTTATGTTCCTATATGAAAGCACGTCATATAGCTATGACTAGACAACTAAACATAATAATGACAAGAAAGAGAAATTCATTACGTTCTAGTTGTTCCTTCAAAACACGATTTATTTGAGAGATTGTTTCCAGCTTTACACATGATTCCAATCTTTCTTCAATTTCCTCTACACTCATTTCACTGGGCTATTATCAAATCAAAGAAATTAAGAACCAAATAAGATAGAATAGAGCATTTATGTTGTTGAAATTCCAAAAAAAATTTGAAAAAGGCAGTTATGACGGATATTCACAAACAAATACAAAGTCAAAATGACAATTACGATAGCATTACTGAAATAGCTTAATGTGTAAATCAAAGATGAATAAAAAAATATGTGTGATACAGCTTTGGAGGTTCACCTAATTCAGTCAATAGCAAATAAGAAACAATTTATATCACTATTTTCATTGAAAAGACAATTAACAATTCTATCATGTTATGAATATTGATCAATTCATGTGAACAAACTGGACTTGTCCTAGTCATGTTATTTTTATGGTTAAGTAAAATCAAGGCTTCATAGAGACTAAACACATGGAGGAGTGGGGAATTCATAGGGCAAGAAATGTGTAAAGAGAGATATATAAATCATAACATTTAGAATTCAAGAAACACGAAGAGGTTTCTCACATCATATAGAGAAAAATGGAAATCAATATCCACCTTTCAACCTTAAAAGAATGATGAAATGGAGAATGGGATCATTCAAGAAGGAATTATCAACCAAGGATAAAGTTAACTAGATAGAAGATAAAGAAACAATTTCTTTGGGTGTGGTGGCAGTGGAGAGAGCATACAAATATATCGACAACATCTTCAAGTGAGGGATAAACAGGCATACCTTAGCTCTAAAAGAAAAGGGAGAAACATTCTTAAAACATCCAAAAGGGAGAGAATGGACACCAAAATCCAACCTTCAAACCTTAAAAGAACCAAAAGAAGAAAGAAGAAGCTTATCCATAACAACTTCTAATTAGAAAGAACAAATTGTACCTTCTTTAGTTTCAAGAAACACGAGCACCATTCTCAAATCATTCAGAAATGAACACATATATTGTAGTCCAACCTTCAAAACTTCAAAAAAGAAATCAGGATTAACAATTCGTGGAAACATACAAATTATAGCATTTTAAATAAATTAGAGGGAAAAAAACAAAATCAACCAACCTTCTAAAGTAGAACCTTGACATTTCAGCTTTCAATCTCGAGCAACTTAGAATAATTTTTAGAACTCTAAATCAAAATATTCTCTAAAGTCTTCACATTGTTAAAATATCAACAAAAAAATATAATAAAGCAAAGGCTACAAAGTGGAAGAAAATAAAAGGACAAAAGAGGCAACATACATGATAGATTTACAAGGTTGATGTCATGAGTTGAAGTGAGTACACACAATGATTTGATAATCTTGTACCCATAGGCATTAGTCAAGGGCATGGATTCAACATAATGGCCAAATTTATTAGCATAGAGTTAAGAGAGACTGGGTTCTTAAAGTTATTATTGATGAAGCATTCATATTTGATATACACATCGAGTGCTTTATCCATCAATTCTATGATTGACAACCACAATTTGCAAATAAATACATCATATGGTTTAAAATCTTATCATGGAAGAAAATATATCAAGCACATACATAATTTTTTGTGATTGTTTTCTCACCTAAGTAAATGCATACAACCTATAATCACTAGCCTCTTGTGTTTGGTATTTCAAAATTCATACAAAGAAAACTAGTATGATGCGGAAAAGAATTACTAGTTATACCCTTATTTGTAAGCAACAACCTCTTGATCTTCTATCGTATTTCTCTTCTTATCTCGGACGTTGTGTGGGCAAAACGATCTACCGAGATGAGAACCACCAAGACACCTTCCTTCTTGCAAGTTTCGGCCACCAACCTTCAAGCTCCAAGGGATGCTAGAACAAAGCCTCCTTTCTCTCCTTCTTCTCCTAGCAAGAACCGGCCACCACAAGAACTCCAAGAGAGGGATGCACCGGCCACTAAAAAAGAAGCGAAAAGGAGAGTATAGGGTCGGGGCCACACCAAGAAAGAGAGGAGAGGAATAGAGGATGTGTTGTTGTGAGGTAAGGCACCTCTACCCTCTCTTTTATATTCCTTGGTCTTGGCAAATAAGGAAAGTTTTAATAAAAACTTTCTTATTCTCTTTGCCAATGAAAGGAAAATTTAATTAAAATTTCCTTTAATCCTTTATCATGGTCGGCCACCTCTAGCACCACAAATAAGGAAAGTTTTAAACACAAAATTAAAACTTCCTTATTTGTTTCCGGAAATTTTAAAAATAAAATTTCTCTTTTAAATTTCCCTTCATGGTTGGTTATAAAAGGAAACTTTTATAAATTAAAATCTCTCTATTAAAACATTTGGATGATTATAAAAAGGAAAGTTTTCTCCAAAATTAAAATCTTCCTTTTAAATCTACAAATAAGGAAAGACATCAAATCTTTCTTTTAATCTTTTGTAGAAAGCTATAAAAGAAAAGATTTATAATTTTTAAAACTCTCTTTTAAATCATGAACAAGGTTACAAAAAAAGAAAGTATTATCAAAAATTAAAATCTTCCTTTTAACTACAAATAAGGAAAGATATCAAACTTTTTTCTCTTAATTCTTTATAAAAAGCTATAAAAGAAAAGATTTAGGGTTTAGGGTTTAGGGTTTAGGGAGCCACGGCGAAGTTGCGCATTGCAAATTATGGGTCTCTTCTTGAGGCACTCACGAAGAAGGTAATCTCTTGGCCGAAGCACACCCTATCACATGCCGGCCGGATAGAATTAGTAAGATCGGTGTTCCAAGGTGTTGAATGTTTTTGGTTATCCATTCTTCCTATTCCTAGTGGAGTGATAGATAAGATCTATGGGATTTCTCGATCTTTTGTATGGTCTACAAAGCACCCTCCTATCTCTTGGTCAACTATATGTCTACCAAAAGAGGAAGGAGGTTATGGACTTCGTGACTTGCGAGCATGGAATATGGCTCTCTTATGTAGAACTTTATGGAACATACAAAGCGGGAGGGACTCTCTTTGGGTCAAATGGATTCATCATCACTATCTCCGTTATGTGGATTTTTGGCATTGGGGTAAGCATTCAGATTCTCCTCTCATCAAATGTTTACTTCAGATTAGAGATGTTCTTCTACAGCGCACCACCTCAATTGGAGCAGCAAAGATGAAGCTCACAGAATGGTTTGTGGAAGGGGAAAACGGGACAACTTTGGCCTATGACTTCTTTAGGCCGAAAATGCCCAAAGTTCCCTGATTTTCAGTGATTTGGAAGCCAAATTTAATGCCCAAACATCGATTCACAGCTTGGTTGCTTGCCCATGGAAAGTTAAGGACAACAGACACTTTGTCATACGTGCCAAACAAGATGTGTGCATTATGTCAACACCATGAAGAGTCCAATGGTCACATTTTCTTTGAATGTGCAGTTGCAAAGTCTCTTCTTGATAGGGTTGTGAGATGGATGGATATCAAATTTGATTATCACTAGCATGATCAAATTACTTGATGTGTTTCATCGGCATTATGAAGGTAAAGGCCGGCAAGTCAAGGCCCGGTATCTTGCTGTATCTTCGATGATTTATCTTATATGGGAGGGCACGCAACCGATCACGTTTTGAGGGCATTGTACCTTGTGTTGAGAGGATGTTTCACAAAGTCCAGATCCATGTCTGGCGCTTTGTAGACATCAAGTGATGTACTTTGTACTTTGTATGATTCTAGTTTTAGTAGTATAATACATTTACCTTCCCAAAAAAAAAAAGGAAAAGATTTAAATTTTAAACTCTCTTTTAAAACCATGACTTCCACATAAGAAAAGATTTGAAAAACAAAATCCCCTTTATTTTATATGGCCGGCCACACCAAGCTTGGGCTCCAAGTTATGGCCGGCCAAAATCACTATGGCAACAATGCTCTACAGCTTCTTAGCCTTCTCTTGATCCTTGAATTGTGATTTAGTTGAAAGCATGGCTATATTGTTTGTGTTCATGGAAGGTTTGATTTTTCTACTGCATGTATACGTTTGTTCTGATGTTCTATTCTCAGTGTATTTGAAAGGATGAACCATGTTGGAAGCTTAAGAATGAAAACAACACCAAAGGTGAATTGTGGGTCAAAAAAATTATAAAAAATATTATAAAAAAACACTTAAGTCTCCCTTGACACAGAAGTACCAACATCAAGTCTTCAAACAGAAGGAAGCACTCAAAAGACCTTACCATCATAAATAGATTCTGAAAAAGAAAAAGAAAATAAAAAGAAAAACACAAGTCTAACTCCAAGTTAACATTGTAAAGGGGATTGGTCAAATAATTAGAAAATGTATTGATTAAACACTTGACTTACTGTTAATATGCGCAAAGCCCTCTTGTCCAATCATCTATACGGGTGATAAACAAAGTTGTACATGAAGCTCTCCGCGTACTTCATGAAGTCCTTGGGATGTGGGTACCGACTCACCAATCCTTAAAGGACAATAGATAGTTTAGCACAGTTTAAGATAGACTATGCATTCTGAATAAAGAGACAAAGAAGAAACTCACTAAGTTCATATGCTTTTGCTGCAACATTCGCAGCAATATGAGCAAATATCTTCCTAATGTTGGGGAATGGTGGGTAGACCATTCCTTTGTCCAAGTTGTCCTACGTCATTAGGAGTTAAAGCTTTTGTTGTCCAACAAAAGATACCACAATTATTCTACTTTCCATAGTTTTGTGGAATATATGGAAAAGTAAATTTCAAAGTTGATTAAACATGTTCCCGATGGGTTTATGGTATATGGAACAAGTTTGAAATATTGATATACAAAAATAGAAATATAGTAATGGTGATTCCACTTGTGAACTTTCAGGCTGAACGTAAGCATGTCATCATTGTGCACACGGGTTGCTCCGAAGATCACCAGCCCAAGGCCAAATCTCGAGAAGATGTATGCATTATTTGACCAGAAGAAAGTGAAACACCAAAGGTTAGTTTGTAACAAATAAAAATTTTAAACCTGTCCTGGCACAAGAACTTTTCCATCATATTCAATTGGATCAAATGGACTCCCACTAGCAAATATTGCTTGACCATGTGAATGAAAGCCAAATTCTTAACTACCAAAGTAAATTGTGAATATGAATTATGCAACTATTGCTGCAAAAAGATAGAGAAAACTTACCTTACTCCACGTATATGCCTCTTCTACACTACATTCTGATTGAGAGGTAGGGTTGGATTGAGCCAAAATCAATGCAAGGGAACTCGTGCATTGGATCTAATACTATCTGAATATAGTTAAATTGTAAAAATGCATTATGGTAAGGATTTGGTAGAGGTCTAGGTGTAGAAGCTAACCTCATTAAAATTAGCCATCGCTTCAACTACTTCCTTAGTAGAAAGTCCGCTTGAATTTGTACAAACTTCAGATAGCAAAAATAAGATAAAGTATTAGTGTTGTAATATATACTTGTAGAAGAACTAAATAAAAACATGACCACTAGAGAAACCACTTTAATAGAGTAAACCTGAGTTGGAGAAAGCATTCTTATCATCAACAATGATATAGCTTAAGAGTCACACATAGTAAGAGAGAAAATATACAAGTGCATAGTAAACATTTAGCCCATGAAACCACCTGCCAAGAAACCAGAATGGCACTTGAGGCAGCAATACCTTGATAACATCTACAAGATTATTGACAGGTTCATGATCATGTGCCCAAGGTTGCTTAAAATGTTGAAGGGAATCCTTGTGTGAGCTCATAATTAAGTCCCATAAAGGGTATCACAATGCAAACAATGAACAACAAAGTAAAACAATTAAAAGTTGTATGCTTGTAATAAGTATAACCAAGGTCCAAGATTCTCTTCCTTACCTTAGAATCGACCATTCATAACTTCTTGCGAGTCTCTTCCAATGGAGCACCTTTTGTCTACAACAACCATAAGAAATCCACAACCAAAATTTGCCAATATCTAAAATTATCATCATCACATCCAAAACGTTGTTCATGCACATAATAAAAAGACTAAGTTCAAAACCTGCTTTAACATCTCTAGAGCTATGGTACCAGCCAGTATTGATAATCAAGATAAGGAAAAGATTTAAAGAAGTATTCGTATAAACAGAACAAATATTTTAACTGAGATTAGTTAAAATACTCTTGAAACATGTACCTACATAGTGCAATAATTAAAGTCACATAAAATGTAACATGTACACTTAACACTAAGTAGCATAGCGAAATTATGGCAAACAGTAGATTTCTATCCAAACCACAAAATCGGAAAAATTATCTTCTACCCTCTTTTTAAAAAAGCAGAAGCCCACCTCATAAATAAAATCCTAATAGACATGATCTTCCTATATCTATTTCTCATATAATTATATGCATTACAAGATTTGTAATATGAAATACAAGGACGAAGCATAAGTAAATAGGAATTCATACTCCCAGAATGGCAAACTAAGATGTTCACAAGAAAATACACAAGTGAAAAAAAAATCAAAGTTAAAGTGTTAAACACATTCAATAGACCAAATAAACCAATTGAGATTAGGAGTAAAACCTCTCCAACACCAAGGAATAAGAAACTGTGTTCTACCAATGTTCCAACAACTATTTTTAAAACGCCAAAAAGCCGACAACAGAAATTGTGCCCTGAAATGAGAAAAAGCATATTGAATGATTCATAAACAAATTTAATATTGAACATGGTTAGTCAAGATTGGCTATGGTTGATTCAGTTAGCCCTTTAGCTAAGGTCGAATTAAATGCGGTGAATATGTCCAAAATAGTGAAGACATGGACATCTCTCTTGCAAGTGTGCAAATAAGACATCACCAATCTGATTAATTTTTTAATGGATTTCCTCCCGTGTCCAACAAAATCTACCTTATCTATACCAGTTTCTTTGAATGTCAAGCTTCTTTTACCTTCAATACATTCTTCCTTGAATAATTAATTTCTTGGAGGTGACACTTGACAGGGTAAGAATTTATATAGATCCAACTCAGAAGTTTGGTATTAGTCCAACCAAGATTGAAAATTATCAATGCAGAAATTTCACTCAGGAAGTTCTCTTCATTATCTATGCCATGATTTGCAAAGAAATATTGCATTTAATATCTACAAGTATAGTTCATTTGAAGGAGAAATACAAAATAACATCGAACAGTGATGATGTATGCTTTAGAATGCCCTATAACTAACAGCTTTCAACAATAATAACAAGAAATCTTGATAAGTTGGAATCATGAATAATCTAACAAAACAAAATAAGGTGGTATCAGACTTACAATTTTCCTTATCAAAGTGCAAATGTGGCTCTTTGAATGAATTAGATAGACCTGATCCTTTATTTAATCAAGTTCTTAACACCATCCAAATTATTTGCTTCAGCTGACACATGTTGAGTTCCAGCATTGCCAGAAGAAATAGGAGTCTGGCCCAGAAATTCATTTTGTTCAATATTACTACTGCTCCCAGACTGAATGGATATCTGTTTTATCTAAATTCTCTTTGATGTTTGACACCTTCCAAAATTCAGTAAATTTTGATTGGATATCAAATGACATTGTTTTACCAACCCCAAAGTCTTTAGTAAAATCAGAGGGCAAGTGTATCCTCGGGCTAGTTCTTGGAACAATCACAGGTGCCATATCTGCTTTGCTAGTCTGAAGGTCAGATGTAGACTGAAATTTTGATAAACTTCTTTTTACAAAGGAAGATACAGATGGTGGTGCTGTCAGAGGTGCTATCGTGCTAGCACATGCCCCAATTATTTGAGGGGCACCTGGCTGGAGCAATGACTGTTGCTTTAGATATAAAGCAGTACAGAAAAGAGAAATATTCATATCTCATACTTTTCCAAACACGTGAAATGAAAAATGCAATATAAACTATTCAAATAGCCTACCTGATAATGATTTTGTCTCTTTAGAATTTGTTTCAAAACTCTGTAATATTGATAACCTCCTCATACTAGACTTTATGTTATCAGCTGGCATAGATGGATTACCATCTGATGTAGACTTTGGCCTGAATGATCATTTAATCTAGGACTAGCAATTGCATATGGTTCAATGCACTGCATTTCATAATATCAACTAGTATTAAACTTTATATTTACAGATTTAGTGACAATTTAATGTTTTCTCAAGAAGCAAAAATATATTTTTAAGGCTAATAGAATGAGTTAGAACACGCACAGAGAGGTCCACAACCCATATGCCAACACAACTTTGATTGTATGAACATCCAAGAAGCTTTCCCTCGTTAACATCCATATCTGATAGTCTAGACCATCCCACATCTACATTATCATGGCATAGTATTGGTTCCCAAGAAAATACCTGGAAAAAATTGGTATTAACACTCTGTGAGCAGTGTCATTAAAAAATGAAGCAATTGAGTGTACTTCCATTAACACTATAGAAGTTTTCACAAAGTTCGTATATTGATTGGTGGAACAAAAATGACCAAATCAAAGTGAGAGCAAAAAACAAAGAATACAGCGATAACTAACATCATGTTCTATGAAGATCATAGTTCAACTTAGACAAGAGAAATGCTCATTTTCCTGCTTGACTCTATCAAAGTGAAGAAGAGATAAATAGAATACTTGTTTTAAAAACAAAAAGAATTCTAGTGAAAAAGTAATAACATGTGAGACGAATTCCTGCAATCACATGTGATGTCAGCAAGTTATGTTATGTCATCTTAACTTTAACAATTGCCATTCTCTATCAACATTAAAAAAAAACATCAGCAAACTATTTTTTTTTAAAACTAGTATAGGTGATGTAAAATCACCTAAACTCCCAAAATGGAAATCTACATGATGTTAAAAAGTTGCTAATTGTTTTTTAAAAATCAGTCATAAATGGATCAACATCAGTCATGTTTTCATATCTATGCCTTACTATGTGATTTCTGGCTTTTATTCTAATATTTGTTTGAGAACGTGTCACATTTATGTTGGATTTTATTTCTGGATTTCTGGTCGAGTCTAATATTTATTATCAGCCCCAAATTGTATAAATCTTAGAGGCAATTAGAAGAACCAAACTACCAAGTTTCATGCTTTGAGATCTACAAGGAGGTGATCAAGATCAAATTTAGTTGACAACTCTTACAATGAGCCCATGGGCTTTGTTTTGTAAAGTATTCATGAACCTTTGGCATTGCAAGGGAAAAATAGATGAATTAAAGCAATGAAATAATTGAACCCTTTTTGCAAATGTTCTAATCCATAAACTTTATGAAAAATGCCAAGCAATGACCAAAGAACTTTTCAACTTCATCCATCAACTTAAAGCAAAAACTCCAGCATGTTGGAAGATGCCTAGAAAAATCATCATATTCAAAAAAGTTTGTCTTGAAAAAGATAGCATAAAGAACAATAGGCAGTGAATTGAAAATAAATGAAGTAATAATAGTTTGTTAGATGGTAAATTCTATGAACAGAATAAAGAGTTGATAGTAATGCATATAACAATAGTTATTTAGATATTTGAGGGTATAAATTGAGAAGGCAAGTTCTTTAGAAAGAATAATATTGGCACCTCGAGCAATTTGATTAAAGTGTGATAGACAAGTTTCCTGGTGTCACTTGTAATCTGTTACAAAGTAATAATCATAAGAGAATGAACAAACAAATTTACAAAAAAAAAGAGTTACTCTATAACCAAGCAAATCATAAAGAGACATGACCAAAGAAAAGCATTTTCACATATATAGACCTTATAACTGAAAGAAGAATAAATAGGAGTAACACTTTTTACCCATGACAATGCAATATATCATATCAAAGATGAACAGAAATACAGTTCATCCAGATTTAACATAATGGATTCCAAACGAACTTATCCATTAAGAGAATCAAATTCAGTTTTTATTAACACAAAAATGCTAGAAATTATAAAAGATTGGATGATGAGTTTGAATCTCATACTTTCCAGTCAAAATTTCCCAGATCCTTCAACAAATTAGGTGTTTTGCATTAACATCCTCACGAGGAAGTGAATCATATCTAGATTCGGAAAAAGAGAATCCAATACGCTCACTAATTTCTTGGGATTTGTTGCAACACACCCTGACAATTGTCAAGTAAGTAACCATAGTGATGAATTAAATAAATCCAACAAAAAGATAATGTTGCATAATTCATATTTTACCTCATATGCATTCTTTTCACACTTAGCATCCAAAGGACTCAAAAGAGTAAGCTTGACATTGGAGGAAACCTTTAATGTCTCATAAAGAAAAACTTAAGATTCTCATTGTCATAACAATTATTATTTGAAAAGTCAAAAAAATTGAGCCTACAAATTTATGTAAGACTCCAATAAGTCTAACAGTACGCTTTCCTGATTGTAGATTACAGCCCAAACTCTTTGCAAAAATTAATTAAATTCTATAACCAACACTTACTTTGAAGAGAGGATTTTGTGAGAATTACAAGCGGTAAAAAGATTCCAATAGCACCTTTAGCTTTATATGTGCAATTCGAAAGTCTTCAACTACAGATACCATCCATGAAATGCCTTCACCGGAAACCTTGGGATGTCATGATTTTGTAGAGCTTGAACATCAACAAAGCATCTTGTAACAGCTTATACAAATTTTAAAATAAAAACAAATCAAATTTCTTACTCAATCAAAATAAATCCTTGACCATGCTAGCATCAATGTTATAATGATTGATTTTACGACATATTCTAGATCATTACAAGAATGAAAATTTTGTAGATTGTACTACTTTACAATTGTTATATGGAGTTAATAGAATGAAACATGCTACACAGAATGACAACCTTGATGTATCACTTATGTTCCTATATGAAAGCACACCATATAGGTAGGCTAGACAACTAAACATAATAATGACAAGAAAGAGGGATTCATTACTTTCTAGCAGTTCCTTCGAAACACTGCTCTTTATTTGAGAGACAGTTCCACCTTTACACATGATCCCAATCTTCCTTCAATTTTCTCTAAACTCATTTCACAATCAAAGAAATTAAGAACCAAATCAGAAATAGAGTATTAGCAAACAAATATACCCAAAAGATTTATTGAATAATTATTCTACATTAATTTTTTTCCTACTTTGCAATCTAATTCCATGTAAAAGAAAACAAGAGATCTTTAATTCCAAAAAAAATAGAATTGGAGTTTTGTTGAGACAAATTACCTCAATATCTTCCAATCTCAACAAAATCCTTGAATTGTCCCACCCCATCTGTTGTTTTCATACATGGCTTTGCAGTAGTACTTTTCGTAGCAGGGGGGCTTAAAAGATACAATTAAATTGAAATTCATTAGTTGGATATGAAAATCACCTTACAAATAATATTAGCACTCACCAATGTTTGGGTAGGTTTCTCCCCACTAAGCATGCTAGCAGTAAACAACCTTATGAATGAGCTATCAAAGTGCCCTATAAAATGTCATATGAAGCAACAAAACTTAGAAATCTATAGAATGACTAATGAGTTATCTATTGCAATCATTTTATGTTGTTGAAACTCCAACAAAAAGCAGGACAAAAGTAGTTATGGCTAGACAATACAAACCTATATGCAATCATTTTAAAAATATGTGTCATACAACTTTAGAGCTTCACCTAATTTAATCAATAGCAAATAGGAAACAAGTTATATCACTTCATTCAATGAAAAGGTAAGGAGAAAACCAATCTTTGTTTCAACATAGACCCGCGATGAGGAGATCTAGTCAGTGACCTGAGTTAGTACTTTTTTCCATATCTTTTCATAGAATTCATGAATTCCTCTAGTAACTCTGCACATTACTAAATACAAGGAGAAAACCAGTCTATCAGAAGTTTACATAAATTAGGAGAAATAAAACATATGCTTCCAAACATTACTTTTGGTCGGTAGCCCTTTTTCGCCTCAACCCAATATAAAATTCATCATTAAAGTAAATGTTCGTTGTTGTTTCCCAATAAAACTCTAAACTCCAATAAACAACTTGTCCATATGATAACTTCATCGTTATCAACAAGGACAAGAAAACCCCACTTAAATCCAACAAGCACTATGCCAACATTATTCCATCTCCATTAGTGATTTGAGCTAGCAAGTATTGCCCAAGAAAGATTTCCCTCAACTAAATACAAGTAACATATGAACTTCAAGTAACCCAAGGCAAAGATTGAGGACAATATTACAAAATCAAAGCTAGATTCAATGAACAATCTCAGGCAAACCAAAAAAACTCCTCAACATAGCAGAATCACAATCAGAATTAAAATTTATGTATCCCTAATATAACAAGAACATCAAAAGAAGCCACACACAAACCAATATTCAAATCCAACGATTCATAAGCCACATACAAGGGCAATCAAAACTCTTACAGCAACATAGCTCAAATCATTAAAGAATCCTAGACGCCCCCAGGGCATAGCGCAGACGGTGGGCACATGGCATCTCTGGCGTAATGGTCAGGGGTCGATTCTCAGGAACTGACGACCTGGGATTTACCCCACCATGCGCCTATGGTCTATGTACCTGCATGTAACCTCCCTCCATATCCGTGGGGCCGGCACTAGGGGGCCGCTAAGGTAACGGATCTACCTTTTTTTTTATTAAAGAATCCCAGACAACAAAATTTGGCTCCAACTTATAAATAACAAAATTTATTATTGATGCTACCCACAAGTTCAAGACACATAAAAAATCAAGTTAGATTTTATAGTAGAAGCCTATAAAAATGATCGTTATTATAAACACAAAAAGAATTATCACTGCTCAAAATCATGACATTGGGATGATTTATTTATAGGAATAATTAGGATTATAATTTAGAAAGTCAGCCAATTAATTCCGGTTACCACTACGAGAATTGTATTATCTGAATGGTATCAAAAAACAAATAAATAATGATTACAATGCATCTAATCATGTGCTAACGAGCACAAAATGTTGGGGATGGATTCGATCATAAGAGAAATACTTAGAGATAAATACTAAAAACAATAAAAAGAGAAAAAAATCACAAGAAAGAGAACATGCATTCAAGTCAACCAATAATATCTAAAATATATTAGGGCCCAAAAATTCTCTCAAAGATCTTAGGATTGTTTAGTAAAACTACAAGACCACTAAAAATATTTTTTTTATTAGTAAAAAGAAAGAAGATCAATTTAAAAATGTGTCATGCAAAGGAATTACTCACAAATAACTTCAACCAATCTAAAAATTGTATAGAGACCATTCTGAATAGATCAATAATCTTGGGAAAAAAATTGTGTCACATAAAACATAAGGAAAACAATCAATAAACAAAATTAAAACTTATACATGAAAAATTGACTATTGCAATTATAGCTTTAATCAATTATTTCTTTCTTGGTACAAAAGAATGCATTAAACCTATGATTTGCATGCAATAAGTCTGTTACCTAGTGCATACAGGATATTCTATTGAAAATTTTAGCACTCACTACAAGCATAAAGTATAAAAAATACGAATAAAGGGATGAAAGTTTACTTACCTTTTTTGTAACCTCTACAAGCTTACTAAGAGAATGAGAGGGAAAAGTTGAGCAATTACTCTTAAAAACAAGCCATTAACACAAAATAATGGAAGAGAAGAGGAAGAAGGGAAGTGTGGATAAGAAGCACTCACTACAATGGTGGGAAGAGTAAGGTGGCTAAGAAAAAAAATTGTTATAATTTGCGAGAGGGAGAAACTCTACTATGACAATTATTTTGGTATCAAAAAGATTAATATATTTAAAGTTTTGTTAAAGTTCTTTTTAGTTTTACTAGTTTAGAGTAAGTTTATAAAGAGTCGTCGCTTAATGTAATGATATTTTTCTATCAATAAAATAATAATTTAATCTCTAATATTTGTGTATGATATTTGTGAGATGTTATTTTGTTCTTTATCAATTTTGTCCATTTTTTGTGGAATTTGGCTATATCAGGTTGATCAAATTGTTATATAAATCAATCTTCATTGTGTGCATACTAAGCTAGAAGCTAACTTGATGTTTTAACAACTATCTTATTAGCACTTATTTTCTATGTCAGATTAAGTTCTTGGGTTGCATGAGTTGACAATGTAGGCATGTTAACGTATGTAAGAGACAAATATTGGAGGTTAAACTTGACCCTTTTGTTTGTGTTATAGTGCTAAGTTAGATTTCTTTAGTATGTTAAAAAATTGTGAGGGATTCATGAAAGTCCTTACATTTTAGGCTAGATTGAACTTATTATTGGGCCTTAACAAGGTTAGTGATTCAATTAGATAAATACTCTTCCTCAATTTCTACTCATCTTATTTTTGAAGATATATATGCAATCAACAGACATCATATATAATAACAGTTAGTCTTTATAATAAATCATTCGCTACCACTTGTACTTTGTCGCTACTTCTCCATTTTGGATGTTGTCTCCATTTTGGATGTTGTCACCACTAGATAAATTTGTCTCTTTTTACACAGCTCAAGCTTTGTAATAAGTAGTGGTTAGCTAACATTAAGATGGCAAGAAAGTAGAACGTCCAAAATTTGATGGAACCCAACACAACTTTTTTTGTAGATGAACATTTGATAGAAGAAAAAAAAGGTAAATAAAATAATATTGGATAAAGTAAAGTGCAAATTGCATGGAGAGAGCATATGAGAATACCAGTTAAAGCAAAAAATTCTGGACGTCACGAACTGTAACTTGGTTAACCTGAAGCTTGTATGTTTCTTTTTACTAATATGTATACCCTTGTAGATTCTCTCCACCTAAAAAAAAGTTAACAGATGTCCAAGTACCAACATCAAAATAACTTTAATACTATGATATATATATAACACTCCTCGAATGCATATCTCATGTATTCATCTCTTGATATCTTGGACCAGAAGAGGTCATCTTGTGAATCCTTGGAATTTGTTGTTATATCTCTGGCAACAAATATCTAGTCAAGACTAGAAATTACCTTATAAAGCACAAGAAAATACCTAATATCGGGAGCAAAAATAAATACCTTGCTGGCCAACAAGAATAATGGCTACTAGGACCATTGGAAGAATTCCAGAATTCTTAGGCATAATAAGTGCATCTTTCTCGCCGTAAATAAAACAAAATAGGTTATGTCTATCATGAATAAAACTTTAAACATAAAAACTTAATGGTACCCATGATGGATACTTACAGGTCACTAATGTAATCCTCTTCTCGTAAGCATCCCACGATTTTATTGTAAACAATATGGATCTGCAAAATTGTAAAACACAAAGTTGCATTACAAAAAAAAAAACTAATTAAGTTCAAAGCCTAAAGATACTCTTACATGTAATGCATGATGAGCCACCTAATGCAGGAGCATTCCATACAGCTTTTAGAAGAAGGTTGCACAACTTAGACGCCTGAAATATAACCGTGGACTAAAGAAAATACGAAGAACTAAAACAGCTAAAATTAAGCTGATAGATATTTTGGATTAAAGAAGAATCATGCTTTTAGAAAGCAAAACCTTACACATATTTCTGCTTCGGTGTTTGTCCTTACACTATTCTTAGGAATTCCAAGTGTTTGGCCTAGCCTTTATGGCTCAAGAAAAAAAGAATTAAAAGTTTCAAATGGTTCCTCAACTCTATATATCAAACATCATCAAACCCTTTTAGGATGAGTAGAACCATGATGAAGGCAATGAAAGAAAAGTAAAAACAAAGATTATCATATTAAAACTAGTGGCCTGCCAATAACTTTGTGTACTTTGTGTAAAAAACATAAATTACACAAAGATGCAAAAAAAAACTAAACAACAATTGGAAAAAGGATAAATCTGCATACATATGCATGTTTAGCAAATCCTTAAATTTATTTTTTGCAAAAGAGCAAAGAATATGCAAGCATGATTAGCATGATGACAGCATAAATATACAATAGGCTTGTGTATTGAATATAAGTTGCATGTATAACCAAATTCCAGTCAGCTGATTACCAAATAGTTTTCTTTTACCATTTCAATGACTCCATTCACTATCTAGTGTAGCTCATGTGTTAAAAAAAAAGATTAGAAAGCATGGTTATTCTCTAGATGAAAACTAACTCATTGACAATGATGCGAATGTAACACCTTTTTGTTCTGAGCATAATTGTCTTTCCATGTTCCACTTTGGAAAGCATTCTCTAAATGGAACATATTAGCCTACCAAAAAGTATTAGATTATAAGCAACCAGGTGAATGCATCTTATTCAATTTCAAAGCCTTGCACCTTCAAAAATATAAACAATGAAAAAATTGAATTATTGATAATGTGCCTGAGGACACTATGTTGTTTTCAAATAATGTTGCTCAGTACAATCCTACTCACAGGGTTCAAGCAATCCATATTAAAATCTATAATAGTTTGCACAAAAAAAGGATTATTTGCAATATCATAAAAAGAAAAAATATTTTGTGTAGGAAGATTGTTTAAAAATTATTATGGCGAAAAATCAATTCAATGTCCCAACTTTCACAATACATCATCTGGTGGTTCCAATAAAAACTATGTATAATTCATATATTTCCGAGATAGGCAAAAGTGAAACACTAGAAGAAACTCAAAATAGCAATGTTTTGTAGCCACTTACAATATACTACTTGTTAGAATTAACTAATAACATACAAATCTTTTTAGTTTTCAAATATTACACTTTTAGTTTCATCAAGTCTATAAGATCTATAAAAACATGCAATATAAACAACAATATATATTCTTGATGCTCAATAGACATAATAAACCAAACAAGATCTGACAAAGAGATGACAGTATAAAAAATTATCAAAAATAAAAATTTGAGAAGGAAGCATTCATAATCTTGAATGATAAAATGGAACCTTGAGCTATTTGTGAACGACACTTCTCCTTGGTAGACTCTTGATATGGCTGATAAGTGGTAAAAGTAACCCATATCAAACAAAGAATGGTCACATTGAAGGATCCAATACAGTAAACAAACAAAATGCAAACAGGATAGATGTTCCATGTTGTGGAGGATAAAACAGAATTTAGGTCAACATGAAACTTAGAACATTGCACGAATTTAATGAGGATACATACTTTAGAAGATTTACTGCAATGTCTGATTTCAGGTTAAGTAACAATTGCCTCTATTGCTCTCAAAGTAGATGCTCCTGCAATTATTCAAGATAGGAAATTGGAAGAGGAAGGAAATCTATGGACAGTCCAAACAAAATCAAGAGCTGTCTGGAGAAAGCCACTAGCTGCCAATTCTACTCATTCAAACAGGCAACCTTGCACACCAATACACCAGCCTCCTCTAACAAAAAGATTTCACTTGGTTGTATATGCAGAAGTGAAAATCCATTTTGGTGAAAGCAATTCTACAAGAGGATCATTTTTCAGCTCCCTAATTCCTTTGTCGACTTCTCCCAATGTTGTAGCTTCAATTAGAGTAAGTGAAGGTTTTGTGGAAGGATTCATTACCTTCCATCCAATAATTTCCACCTTTACATGTGATCCCAATCTTCCTTCAATTTTCTTTAAACTCATTTCGCAATCAACAAAATATACCCAAAAGATTTATTGAATAATTATTCTACATTAGCTTTTTTTTTCCAGCTTTGTAATTTAATTCCATGTAAAATAAAACAAGTGGTCTTTAATTCCAAAAAAAAATAGAATTGGAGTTTTAATTATCTCAGCATCTTCAATCTCAACAAAATCCTTCGATTGTTCCACCCCATCTATTGTTTTCACTTGCGGTTTTGCAATAGCACTTTTCTTAGTAGGGAGCTAAAAAGATGTTCAATCAAATTGAATTCCATTAGTTGAATATGAAAATCACATTACAAATAATATCTGCGCTCACCAATGCTTGGGCAAGTGTCTTCCCACTAAGCATGGTAGTAGCAAACAGTCGTATGAATGAGCTATCAAAGTGCCCATAAAATGTCATATCAAGTAACAAAACTAAGAAACAAGAGTTACTCCATATAATGCATTACTAATGAGTTATCTATTGCAATCAATTTATGTCGTTGAATTACTCCAATAAAAAGTAGGACAAAAGTAGTTAGCTCTAAAAGAAAAGGGAGAAACATTCTTACAACAACATCCAAAGGGGAGAGAGAATGAACACCAAAATCTGACCTTCAAACCTTAAAAGAACCAAAAGAAGAAAGAAGAAGCTTGTCAAAAACAACTTTTACCTAGAAAGATCAAATCGTACTGAGTTTCAAGAAACAAGAGCATGATTCTTAAGTCATTCATTAATGATCACATATATCATGGTTTAAAGTGCTGTGCCGAAACGGTCGAAACGAGTGAAACGTCTCGTTCCGCTCGGCAACCGGCACCGGCATGACCCCGACACCAGACCCACGACAGGTGCGACGTGTTGCACGATCCTATGGTCACAGCAAAAGGGTCGCTCAACCCTGCAACAATAGCGGAGAGGTCACATAACTCTTCCGTTGCCGCCGCGGAAGTGACCCTGCGGTCACTGTAGAGGGATAGCATGGCCAACGTGGTCGCGCCGAAGGAGTCACGCAATCCACGCGGCCATGGCTGGTCGCGCAATCCCGCAACAGTGCCGAAGTCGAGCGGGCTCGCAAGTGGTGTCAGATTTCAGATTTTTTTTAATTAAACTTAGGTTAATTATTTTAATCAACTCATGGGTATGTTCGATATAATCTAAAGAGACTTTATTAAACCCAAATAAAATTATCTAATTAATTTTATATTTCATTTATTTTAATTTAAAATTTATTATAAAATTTTTATTTATTTATTTATCTATTTTCATATCTTTTCCTTTTTTAAAAGATTATTTTTTATCTTTTTATTTTTTAAATATTTATGTTAAATATTTTAGTTTTAAATTAATATATTTTATATTTAAAAAATACCAAAACTATATCGGCACGGCATGATACGGTATCGAAACCATATCGTTCCAGTCCAGAACCGAAACCTCGACACGGGTCGAAATTTTAAACCTTGACATATATTGTAGTCCAATCTTCGAAACTTCAAAAAAACAACTCATGGTGAACACTTCATGGAAACATACTAATTATAGCATTTCAAATGATTAGAGAGGAAAAAGAAACAAAATCAACCAACCTTGGACATTCTGGCTTTCAATCTCGAGCAACTTGGAACAATTTTTAGAACTCAAAAACAAAAAGTTCTCTAAATACTTCACATTGTTGAAATATCAATAACACAATATAAAAAGCAAAAACTACAAAGTGGGAAAAAAACAAAAGAGGCAACATAACATATGTGATAAATTTACAAGACTGGATGTCATGAGTTGAAGAGGCAACATAACATATGTGATGATTTACAAGACTTAATGTCAAGGGCATGAGAATGGATCCAATCTAGTGGCCAAATTTTAGCATAAAGTTAAGAAAGGCTTTATTCTTTGAGTTATCATTGACGAAGCATTTATCATATTTGGCATTTATCATGTGCTTTCAATCCATCAATTCTATGATTGACAACTACAATTATCAAGGTAATGAAAAAAGAACAAAAATTCCGGGCAATAAAAAAATCAATTAATTTTGCACAACCCATTTCAATAGATAAAAGAACAAAAATTCCTATATGAAATAAAAAATTAAAAGGTAAATTGGTTGTAATAAAAAGAAATTCCAATTCAAAAATGATTACCTCCTTTTCATAGCATTAAGTAATTGATCTACCAGCCACAATGAAACAACCTTACCAGATGGGAGTGAAGTGGATTTACAGCTGCATTTTGAATCTATATTGAAGCTTTGCACTGCCTGCCGACAACTGGGACACCATGTGGCCCACTGAAATGCCTCCCAGAATCCCCAAACAACCATGAAGACCTGGAAGTGCTGCTGATGAGGCCAGTGATAGTGGGAACAGCCGGACAGAATAGTTAGCCACTTGCACAACAGCAAGCAGATAATGACTGCAACATCAACATTTCACTACAACATAGAAGATATTGGGGAGAATGACCTACGGACCCTGGTGTGCACAGATGGTCAGAACCAGAAGGACATGTGTCCACCTGGGACCAAGGTTCTAAAATTCGCTAGGCGCTAATCGGGCGCTAGACCAGCGCCTAGCGCCTAGGCCGCCTAGGCGGGAATTAGGCGCCGCTAGGCTGATTCCTCGGATTAATAAGATTTATTAATTTTAAATATAAAATATCAAAATATAAATTAATTAATAATAGTTATTAGAATTTTTAAATTTTAAATATAATATTATTAGAATATAAATAAATTAATAAATTTTATTAGGATTTTTTTAAAATTTTAAATATAAAATTATGAATATAAATATGATTTATATGGATTAATAAGATTTATTAGAATTTTTTAATTTATACCTAAAATATTATAAATTAATTAATAATAGTTAATCCTAGTTTTTAAATTTTAAATATAATATTATTAGAGTATAAATAATTAATAAAATTTATAAAAAAGATTTAAATTTTAAATATATTTTTTATTTAGTTTGTTGGGATAATTTAATTAGGGGTATAAAAGCCTATTGAAATTATCCTATTTAAGTGAGAAATTGTTTAATTAAATAAATAATTAAAAATTTTAAAAAAAAGGAAAAGAAAAAAGAAAAATCTTCAACGTCGCGTCCCGTACCTACGCTGGACGCGACCCTGGTACCACCGGATGCCTCGGGCGAAGCTTCCAGGGCCGCTGGAAGCTTCCGGCGACGGGTCTGGCTGCAACAGACGCGTTCGGGAACGCGTCTGGCATTGGCGGGCGCGTCCCGTGTCCCGTGATGCGGCGCCCAACGACTACCATCGACGCCGAGCGCCGCCTAGGCGGCCCAGCCGCCTAGGTTGGCCGCCCAGCACCTTTCCAGGCGGCCGCCTAGGGCGCTTTTTAGAACACTGCCTGGGACAGTAACAATTTCGAACTATCCCAACCTCTGGCAGTATCAAATGAGGAAATATTTGAATCAGATTCTAAGAAAGGTTCCACATATACTCATGTGTCGACTGCATACACTATTTAGTGTAGCTCATGTGTCAAAAAAAAGAATTAGAAAGCATGGTTATTTACAAGATAACAACTAATTCATTGGCAATGAGAATGTAATACCTTTTTGTTCTGAGCATAAATGTCTCTTCTTGTTCTAGTTTGGAAAGCATTTTCTCTAAATATAACATATCAACCTATCAAAAAGCATTAGATTATAAGCAGCTAGGTGAATGCATCTTATTCAATTCAAAGCCTGCACCTTCAAAAAAAAATATAAGCAATGAAAAAATTGAAAAGCCATACACATCTAGTGAAGTATGTAAGAAATGATAGCATTATCCCATTCTCAAGAACAGAAATCACTCGAGCATTAACCATCATGCCTAGAACCAATAAGTCAACTGAAATTCCTTTAAGATCTTTAACCTATGATAGAAAATATCAAGACATAAGGTAGAAAAAACTGCATATGGAACAAAAAAAATCAAGATTGAACTTAGACACCGTCAAGTACTTACTTTCCTAGAGAGAAATAGGCAAAAGAAAATTTCCCGCCAAGAATGACCAACCATAAAAGTACATATCTAAAATATGAAATATCATATATCATCAAACAGAATATCATTAACAAGATCTGAAAGGCATTTAAAGTTCAAATAGCAACTAAAGAACCAATAGGCCAAAAACAAAGAACAAAAAATAAAACTAGAATCATAGAAGTTAACTTACCTTGTATATATGTTCATATGATTAGAATTTAAAACAGCAAAGAATTATTTCTCATGACTGAAATACTACAACAATGACATATCAATAGATCTTTAGACAATAGTGGTATAGCACTAAATATCACAATTTGCTCATTACATTCACTCATAAGATTAATATTAAATTTGAGTAATTATTACTAGAAAAGGCAAAATTTTGATAACACAATAGAAAAGAAATTCCTTTTAATTATAATCCTAATATCAATCAAACTAATTGTTAAATCATAAGCATTATTTCAAACCACAAATCAAATATGAGTGCTCGAGTGATCAATACGAAACATCACAAAGGTTGTTTAATTGGAAAGATAGTCAAAGTTCCTAAGTAGAAACAGTTGAGAAGCAAGAAATCTAGGTAAAAGAATTGGAAAGACAACCACTAGAATTAATTGAAAACCAAGATTCAATGATGATAAAGGAAATCATCATAAGGAACTTGAAGTGAATCAAAATAGTACATTCAAAAACACATAAAGGATGATGATTTTGTCCATGCTCTTTGCATACATGTTGCTAGGAAGAAAAGAACTTAATATAGTCAATAGTCCTCTCAATACATATCCATCCAACATAATAATCTTCCTTGAGGAAGAAAAAAAACAAGTGTCAATTACTAGGAACAAGAAGACGACACAAATTGAACACTCAAAGAAAGCCAAGAAGGTATGAAAAAAGATTATCTGGAGCAATCATCCAATCACATAAATCCATTAAGCGATGACAGAATTAAATTCTCACAAGGAATCCAACAAAAGGATTATATGCAACATAAATTCCAATGAAAAAGATATATATTCTAAAAGCAGTAAAACTGGAACCATGGAACCATCATGCAGTGCTTTTACTTAAACCAAGTGTATCAATTTTGATAAGCATATTAGTAATTATTAATGAAGGGGTGATAAAACATAGAAAAAAAGATATAATAACAAAAGTATGACAATATATTAAGGAATAATAAATTCTAAAGTAATAATCTAATGTGAAAGGACATACATATAAATAAAAGATAGCAAAAGAAGCAACTGAAAACCAAAGAAAACGACAAAATATTTGGGTAACAACTGATCAACGTGATGTTGAAAATGCACCATACATCAGTAGGATATCTAGAACACCTACATCATAAATGTTGGTTAGCATGAACATAAACAAACAAGTGCATAAGAATTTACTTTCTATAAACTTCAACACAACATAAGTAGGACCTAATGCTAAGAACCTACTTAATTGTCAGCGAATTCACGCTATTATTGAAGGCAATGATTATTAATTCGGGAATAGAAATTTATTAACAACATGTGACTAAGAAGAGGACAAACAAAATATCAACATCAAATAGGAAAGATGTAAATTTAAAATGCAGAAATACAAAAAATTATAGGATTCAATAACCCAAAAATAATGATAACAATGAGTTTGGTAGACTAAATATGAGCTAACTGGTGAGAGGAACTAGATCCTTGGACGTGATGAAAATAATAAAAATGTTAAGAATACTAGAATATCCATTTCATTTGGACCGAGATGAAAGTACTCGATCTCGCGGCTAAGAATACGAATAAGAATGTCCAGAATATCCATTTCATATGGACCGGGGAGAAAAATAAAAATAATATTGTACTAGAATTATAATCCAATTGAGAAAAGGAGCTGCTTAATCTCACGTCCTAGATAAATAAGAAGAAAAATGCCTAGAATGCCTGAATACCAACAATCCACTGTTAAGAATAAGAATACCACCAGAATACTTATTAAATATGATCCATCTCAACCAATGGGAGGAGCTCAATCATTATATCAGGATAATAATAAGAAAATTAGAAATACCAGAAGTCCAATAATGCCCCAACAAAGAAAAGGAGTTTGATCCCTTTGTCGTAAGAAATCAAACTAGAAAATCATAAATACCAGAAGTGCAATAACATCCCAATAGAGCATATCAATAATGTCCTAGCGGGAGAGGAGCTCAATCCCTATATCAGAAGGATAATAATGAGAAAGCCAAGAATGCCAAAAGTCCAATAATGTCCCGACAGGGGAAAGGAGTTCGATCCCTTGGTCGAGAGGATGATAACCAGAAAACCAAGAATACCAGAAGTCCAATAATGCCCCGACCGGAGAAAAGAGTTTGATCCCTTGGTCGGGAGGATGATAACCAGAAAACCAAGAATACCCAAAGTCCAATAACGTCCCCGACCAGGGAAAGGAGTTTGATCCCTTGGTTGGGAGGATGATAAAACCAAGAATACCAAAAGTCCAATAAGATGAGAAAACCAATCCGCTGGGGATATTTGTAAAAAGAGCTTTGCCCGGGGATATGTCAATGATATCAGAAAGTCAAAATCAGTAGACAATATCAAGTAAGTCTAATAGAATAAGAATTTCAATCACACCAGGATATAGTAAGTGAAAAACCCAATAAAATCTGAAAAACTAATGTTACTGAGGTCTATTAGTAAGATCAGAGAACCAATCCCCTAGGAGAATATTAATAAGATATGGATAAAATTATCCTGCTCAGGGTGCAGACCAACACAATCAGAGAAACTAATCCCGTTGTTGGGGAATACTAGAAGTAAAAGGGATCGGCTAATCCCTTTGATAAGATAAGAAATACAATCCCTCATGGTGATGTATTATAAGATACTATAGCTTAGAGCTACTATTCTCATATAAATAGAGATTCTGCTATAGGCAATTATTAGTAGAGACTCCCTATACTTCAACCAATATAGAATATTGTAGGTTGACATGCTTTTCGGCTTAATCAATTTGCTTCATTAACATATAATCTATATCTCCTATACAATAACAATCAAGCCTTATAGGCAGGGTCAGCTAACCTAAATCCTCTATGGAACTAAATATTCCCCTCTTACGTAAAGAGCGCAAAATACATACAATAAAAAATAATGCAATTAAAACTAACCAATACCATTTTTCAACATGAATTCTCACTAAGACCATGCTAGCCATGTATAACAATGCAATACATACACATAATTTGCAAATCAATTAAGCTACTTGCTAAAATTAAGATAGCACCACTAATTCTCCTTCATATAAAAAATAATAAATTCAGAATGTATCCACCAAGCATCATGTGCATACATTTGTTGAGCCATTTAAAAGTTCAAATAGATGATTGATTGAACATATAATCAAAAACCAATCAACGTATGATCCATTTCAAAAAGAGCAACAAGGACTAACAAAACCTATATTGTATTAGTAAACTATTAACATAAGCAATTAGTGATCAAAGCTTAATCAAAATAGCCAAGAGTGAACTTAATTGACTCCTGATTATAAATTGTTTCGTTGAAATTAGCACAAGAATGTACCTAGTTAGATAGATCCTCATAATCAAATAGAAAGCACATACATATAAATAAAAGATAGCAAAAGAAGCAACTGAAAACCAAAGAAAACGACAAAATATTTGGGTAACAACTGATCGACGTGATGTTGAAAATGCACCATACATCATTAGGATATCTAGAACACCTACATCATAAATATTGGTTATCATGAACATATATACAAACAAGTGCATAAGAATTTACTTTCTATAAACTTCAACACAACATAAGTAGGACCTAGGCTAAGAACCTACTTAATTGTCAACGAATTCACGCTATTATTGAAGGCAATGATTATTAATTCGGGAATAGAAATTTATTAACAACATGTGACTAAGAAGAGGACAAACAAAATATCAACACCAAATAGGAAAGATGTAAATTTAAAATGCATAAATACAAAAAATTATAGGATTCAATGACCCAAAAATAATGGTAACAATGAGTTTGGTAGATTAAATATGAGCTAACCGGTGAGAGGAACTAGATCCTTGGTCGTGATGAAAATAATAAAAATGTTAAGAATACTTGAATATCCATTTCATTTGGACCGAGATGAAAGGACTCGATCCCGCGGCTAAGAATAAGAATAAGAATGTCTTGAATATCCATTTCATTTGGACCGGGGAGAAAAATAATAATAATATCTGTATGTACTAGAATTATTATCCAACTGAGAAAAAGAGCTTGATCCCACGGCCATTAAGAAAAATGCCTAGAATGTCTGAATACCAACAATCCACTGTTAAGAATAAGAATATCAAAATACTTGAACACGATCCATCCCGACCAATGGGAGGAGCTCAATCATTATATCAGGATAATAATAAGAAAATCAGAAATACCAGAAGTCCAATAATGTCCCAACCGAGGAAAGGAGTTTGATCCCTTGGTCGGAAGGATGATAACTACCAGAAGTCCAATAACATCCCAATAGAGCAAATCAATAATGTCCAGCTGGAGAGAGCAGCACAATCCCTATACTGGGAGGATAATAATGAGAAAGCCAAGAATACCCTCCAATAATGTCCCGACAAGAGAAAAGGAGTTTGATCCCTTGGTCGAGCGGATGATAACCAGAAAACCAAGAATAGCAGAATACCAGAATATCTATTTCATTTAGATCGGGGAGAAAAGGAGCTTGATCCCATGGCCATTAAGATAAATAAGAAGAAAAATGCCTAGAATGCCTGAATACCAACAATCCACTATTAAGAATACGAATACCAGAATACTTGAATACGATCCATCCCGACCGATGGGAGGAGCTTAATCATTATATATCACAAGATAATAATAAGAAAATTAGAAATACCAGAAGTCCAATAATGTCCCGACCGAGGAAAGAAGTTTGATCCCTTGGAATCAAATTAGAAAACCAGAAATACCAGAAGTTCAATAACATTCCAATAGAGCATATCAATAATGTCCCGGCTAGGGAGAGGAGCTCAATCCCTACATCAGAAGGATAATAATAAGAAAGCCAAGAATACCAAAAGTCCAATAATGTCCCGAGACAGGGGAAAGGAGTTCGATCCCTTGGTCAGATGGATGATAACCAGAAAATCAAAAATATCATAAGTCAAATAATGTCCCAACCAGGGAAGAGAGTTCGATCCCTTGGTCAGGAGGATGAAAACCAGAAAACCAAAAATATCATAAGTCCAATAATGTCCCAACCAGGAAGAGAGTTTGATCCCTTGGTCGGGAGGATGATAACCAGAAAACCAAGAATACCAGAAATCAAATAACATCCCCGATCATGGAAAGGAGTTTGATCCCTTGGTCGGGAGGATGATAACCAGAAAACTAAGAATACCAAAAGTCCAATAATGTCCCGACCGAGCATATCAATAAGGTATAATATTGAAAATATAGATAAGACTAGGAGACCCGAAGTCCAATAATGTCCCAGTCGAGGAAAGGAGTTTGATCCCTTGGTCGGAAGGATGATATAACTACCAGAAGTCCCAATAGAGCAAATCAATAATGTCCAGCTGGAGAGAGCAGCACAATCCCCATATTGGGAGGATAATAATGAGAAAGCCCTATACTTATGCTATTGGCAATTATTAGTAGAGAGACTCCCTATACTTTATTCAACCAATATGCTTCATTAACTTATAGGCTTAATCAAATTGCTTCATTAACTATAATCTATATCCCCTATGCAAACAACAATCAAACCTTATAGGCGGGGTCGGCTAATCCAAATCCTCTATGGAACTAAATATTCCCCTCTTATGTAAACAGTTCAAAATATATAATAATAAATAATGCAATTAATACTAACCAATACCATTTTTCGACAAGAATTCTCACTAAGACTATTGATCCATGCTAAACCATATAACAATGCAAAACGTATCACTTAATTTACAAATCAATTAAGCTCCTTCCTAAAAATTCAGATAGCACCACTAATAAATTCAGAATGTATCCACCAAGCATCATGTGTATACATTTGGTGAGCCATTTAAAAGTTCAAATAGATGATTGATTGAACGTATAATCAAAAACCAATCAACGTATGATCCATTTCAAAAGGAGCTTAATCAAAATTGCCAAGAGTGAACTTAATTGACTCTGATTATATAGCTGATGAAAAATTGTTTCATTGATAGATCCTTGTAATAAATAGAAAGCACATATGAAACTAACTATTGTAAGAAGAAACTAGAGGACTCATTCTGAATTTCCTAAACTCACTTTCTATATTTACAAACCAATCAAGACCAGAAACATATGAGACAAAAAAAAAGGTGAAATCACAATTAATTAAGCTAAAAAACCAACTACAGAAATGTCAAAGCAACTATTATGAAAGCAATTAGAAACAAGAGCAAAAAAAAACCAGGATGTGAATGGCTGTTTTGTGCTCCTTGATGTACATATATTTCTGCAGACCAAGGAAACCAGGATTGGAGTATGACAACAACTGAATGAACATACATGAAGTCATTCCCAAACATTTTTCTGAATAAAAACAGCTGCTTCCAATTCTTCTACATGCAAAAAAATCTGGCCAAACATCGTAAGAAAAAACAAAGAAATCTCATATGCAATTTATGTTCACAGGATATTATTATATAACTTGAGGTAGTTTGATATCTCAATAGAATTATGCTATGCACATAAGGCGATTGATCAGTATATATAAAGAATTACAACCAAGAGAATAAAGTAGAAAAATTATATAGCCAAAAAGTGGAACTAATGTTATCACATTAATTCACATCTATCCTATGAAATTTAAAAATTATATCCACAACATGGATCAACTACACAATGCTCGTACTCTACAAAGAAGCTTGTTAATATTCCTTGGAATTCTTCAAAACACTACAGTTTTAAAAAAAAGAGTAAACATTTGACGGCCCACAAAAGCTTCCACAATGCTATTTAATTAGACTTAGAATTATGCATTTTATAGAAAAAGAATTTGTGCAAAGTACCTCGGCAATAAGCTTGGACAGCAATTGCAGCAACTCTAGTAACAACAAACTCCCTGTATTGTCACAAATGTTCTAAAGTAGTTCTAAATGATCTTTGCAACATGTCCTGAAGTGGAGAGAAAGAAAGTACAATGGTATTTTGTTGCTTTATATTATCTCTTTGAAGATATAGAAATCCTAAAATTCCTTTCTGATATGACAAACTAACATTATCAGACATGAAGAAGGCAAAGGGACTATTCATGGAGGCAGAGCATGGACCTATCACAAACAACCTCAAAGAGTTGAATTACACCTAAGTTGCCTTAGACAACTTAGGCTTAGATTCTCAGTTCCATTAAATTATTAGGATGTCATAAGATAAATAGAAAAGAAATCTTGGAGGGAAAAGAATATGCATACAAATTACTTACTACAAAAAATATTTTGAGGAAACTAATTGTCGAAGTATGTTATTAGGCTAACCCACATGTGTGTTGATTCAGACTAGAACTTTGAATTAACCTAACATTCTGTAATAAAATTTCTTATGACAACTGAGCATCACAAAAGGGAGTTTTCCCCCTTTTTCTTCAAGAGCAAATCATCTTTGTGTTCTGAGTTATCAAAGTTTGACACCATCATGTTGTGGTAAGTTAATAGGTATTATCTGTGAATGTATCAAAAAATAAAAACTCTACTAAAGTAAATTTAACACACATTGTTCACAAATCCTGCATTATTAAGAGACTTCCACAATAATTTAAATGGAAGCATCTGGGTAGAGTTTATAACTTAACCCACCCACTCACACTAGGAATTATCACCAAGTTATAGCTCTCTAAAAAGGTATAGCAAACATATTTAGATTTGGAAAATTCAACAAGAAATATTCATTCACATAATGTAAACATATAGAAAAATTGATAAGACAAGCTTTCTTGATTAAAGGGTTCCTCACGAATCTGTACCACATAATGTGAGCTGTAAAAATGAGTAAAAATGCAGTTAAGAGAAATCCAGGCACTCTAGATCCGAAAAAAAAATTACCACAGCACAAAAGATACTTGCAATAACCAAACCCATACGTCCTAAGTCAAAGAAACAAACACATGCATACGTTGGGAACCTAGTAAAATTACATCAACTTGTGTGACAAAAGTTACATTAACTCGCAGAAAATAACATGAATTTCAAAGGAAAAGAAGCAATAAAACAAAAGTTACATTAACTCGCAGAAAATAACATGAATTTAAAAGGTAAAGAAGCGATAAAAAACAAAGTGAATGTTTGCACAAATGTCTCTAGTACCCAGTACAAACCAAGAAAAGGAAACAAAAACAAAACGAAATGGGACATAAACGTGCAATTATGAGAATCACTACAATAAGCAGCCAATCACAACACTAGGGCATCGAACAAAAATGCCCAAATCCCACAACACGAAGCAAGATTTCTGGCATCGGGAAAAAAACAGGGAGCAGGAAGCGGGATTGGTACCTTGCCCCCGGTGCCCATCACAGCTCGCCGTCGCTGTAGCTCCTCTTCACGCAACGAGTCGAGGGGAAAAGGGAGGAACCCGGAAAATTGGAAAATGGGCAGGAAGAAGGGGAGGAGGCGAGGAAGCGGGGTGGACGGGGTAGAAACGGGGGCGATGTGGGAGACGGAGGAGCCCGACTCAACCTCTTCTTTCCTTCGACTCCGTGTGGCGAGAAAGGGGGCGATGTGGGAGACGGAGGGGCAAAGCGACGCAACGGGCATGAGATTAAAGAGCGATAACGGTCACACGCAACGGGCATGAGACTTTTTAATTCACGCAAATCCTTTATTATTAATCGTAAATCAGTGAAAGAAATTTATTGATTTTGAAACGAAATAAAGATAAATTGATTGATGATTATAATTAGATAACTTAATTATGAAAATTTAAATCAATAATTTTAAATTAATTATAATTTAATAATAATTATATATTAAATTGTTTTTTTTTAATATTAAATAATTAATCAAATACAACTAGTTTTTAATTTTAAAAATTATATGTTTCTCAAATTAAATATTTAAATAGAATATATATTCTTTAAAATGTTGGGTTTAATTTCACGTTGTGTCAAACACGATCCCATGTCAAGTTAAGCTCAGGTGACGTTTGGTTTAGGTGTTTGGGAATGGGGGAACCAAATAATTTTATGTTTGGTTGTTTGGAATAGAATCAAAATTTTGGAATGAAATCCAAAAATTTGGGTACGGATGAAACTCACCTGCTCCTTTGAGTTTTGAAGGAATAGGAATGTGAATTAAGTTTTGGACAAAAATACTCTTAATATATTTGTTTAATTTTTTTTCATATCACACTCTCTCTCCTTGTTCTCTCTCATCTTATTTTCTCTCTCTTATTCTATCATCACACTTTCTCTCTCAACATACTTTCTCTCTCATCACACATTTTCTATCATTTTCTCTCTATATTCTCTCTCATCACACACTCTCTCTCCTTATTTTCTCTCTCTTCATTATCTTCCATCACACTTTTTCTCTCATTACACACTCTCTTCTCATTTTTTCATCATACTTTCTCTCTCCTCAATCTCTCTTGCACAATTCTCTCATCATACTTTCTCTCTCGTCACACTTTCTCTCTCCTCATTCTCTCTCATAACACTTTCTCTTCTCATTTTCTCTAATCACACTTTCTCTCTCCTCGATCTTTCATTTTCTCTCTTCATACTTTCTCTTTCTTCATTGATTCCCATCACTCTTTCTCTCTCATCATACTCTTTCTCTTCTCAATCTCTCCTATCATGCACTCTCTCTTCATTTTCCTTCATCATACTTTCCCTCTCTTAATTTTTTTCCATAACACTTTCTCTCTCATTATATGTTTCTCTCACATTCATCCCATATAATTTTTTCTCTTATTTTCCTCTAGGGGTAAAAAAAGAATTTAGGTTCATTCCGATTGAAAATATTCAACTAACCAAACATTGATTTTAAGAATGATACCCAAGTTCATACCAAATCCATTCCATAATACTCATTCTCATTCCGATTCTTAAGAGAGAACTAAATGCCACCTCAATTTTTTTTTTTTGAACTTAAGTTGTCGTGTGCCGATTGATATCAAATTCGACATCTATAGACTTGGACAAAGTCCTGTGTTTATGAGTATGCTAAAGTACGATCCTAACATATTAGGTTTAGCCTCTCAATTCAACACTTTTTATTTAGAATATGTAAAAATAAACTAAAATAATGTAACTAATTGGATCTTTAATTTCAAATTTAACATACATTGTACAAATGTACATACATAAACCTAACTTAATTATATTGGATAATTATATTTATTAAATTATTATTATAAGAAATCATTTTCATATTATTATTGATCATCATCTCTAAAGTTATTTAATTATTAGAAAGGAGATATTAATATTGAATCAAACTAAACCCTACAGGTGAATAACGTATTTGAAGAGTTTTTAAATTTAAATCATTTTTATTATAGTTTTTTAAATCAAAAGAAATAAATATTTTGAAATATACAGTTACAAAAAAATATTAATCAGCCTTGTAATTTAGGTAGTAGGTCGATTCTAGGGTAAAATGATCACCTATATATTATAGTAGTGTACCTGAAGCCAAATTCTTTAGTTTAAAGGTCCAATTTAAACTTTAATGCTTTGTTTACTGTGAAGTTGAATTTAAAAAAAAGGAAAGAATTTATGGTGGAAAAAAAAAACTTAAGAAAAAGAAAAGGAGAAGAGGGGAAAGGAGGAAAAAGGAGAAAGAAGATGGTGTATTTTAACCGGACGAGTAACCATTTGCTTGTGGTATAATAGAGGTGGTTCATAGTCAAAGGGCTACTCACATTCATAGGAGAAGCCAGGGGTAAAGGTAAGTGTTAGCTTAGTTGGGCTTTATTCTGGGATCAACTCGGAACTCTTTTTTATATATATCTAATTTCTATCATCGACTAATTAGTTTAAATCCCCAAATCAAATTTTGTGATCAATCCTAAATTCCTAAATTCAAATTTTGATCCCATCGTATGACATAGAGAATAACTTTCATTGTCCACTAGGACATAGTTCAAAGTATTATGACATATATTTACGTCTCTTATTGGCAAAAAGAATGAGACGTCATCATCCTAGCAGTCTAAGAAATATCCACTTATATTTTCCACAATATCTCTAGATTTTAGATAGATATTACGACAATACTTCCGTTGTTATCTATTTAATATATATTGTATCGTAATTTTTTTCTTATATTTATTTCTCTATAAAATACAATAAAAATTAGATAGGCAGAATGAATCTATTTTGCATTCATATGGATTTAAGAATACTATGCTTTAGATTCATTGTTCCATCAATCCAATTCCTAGAGCCATCTTTTGATTGTTTGACAACGAATTTATAATAAGAACAAATTCGTGCGCCAACTTTTACATTATTTTAGAGTGTCACGTAGGGACATATTTAGAACAATTGAACATGATCATAGATAGATTGCTATAGCTAAGAGCGTCTAATGCTAGTGAAAATGGTTTGCAATAAATTAGTAATATTTATTGGAAGCATAAAAGAAGAACCTTTTCAAATGCTAGAGAAAATGGTTTGCAATAAATAATTAGTAATATTTATTGGAAGCACGAGGAAGAACATTTTTTTTAGATATACAAGATCTGATATTCTTGAAAACACTATGTATGTATACTAGAATTCAACATCGACTTATATTTTATATGCTATAGTGATTATATATGGTTTGTAACAAATTTAAAAAAGAAATATCGATAACGCTCTTATAAAAAAAAAGATTAATTAGGCTGGGTAACGTCGCGCCTGGGGTGACCGGCTCGATCCCACGGAAGTTTCCCACCGGCCACCAGGGTAAATCGGAAAGTGCACGTGGCGGTCAGCCCAGAAGTCAAACATCCTTTGATTACGCCCCCCATTTGAAGGAAAAATTCCTACAAATACGTCGTAGCTGGGGTTCAAACTGCGGGTGCTTGGGAGACAACCTGAATATCCTACCACGGTACCATGACCCCGGGGACGATAACACTTTTATACACACTATATACAAGGAGGATTTGAGCTTATTCAAGGCTCATAGTATATGTATGATTAAATTAACTTATACATTAATTAGAAAGTTCCAGACTTCTAAGGTGTCAATTATAGTCTTCTCATAAATCTACAAATTAAAATTAATTAGAACAAAAGAACATATCCTTTAATTTTTTTTTTACCCAAGATTATAATAAAGAACATATCCTCAACCTTGAAAATTCATTCTTTCTTGATAATTTTTCTAAAAACCATGCTATCTATGTATCCCATTGACCAAGAAAAGCCTTTTTTGTTCTCAGTACTATTTATTTTATAATATTAACCACGAAAAATACGAACCTGACTAATTAGTTAAAACTCCTGGTCTAACTAATTTACACATTGACCAAGTGTGCTGCCTCGAAATCAAGAAATCAACGGGCCACAACATCCTTAATGGGCATCGTCTCCTCCGAGCTCGGCGCCCACGCCCTGTCGATAGCGTCACTGCACGATTGCGCCAGCACCGTCAACCCAAACGCAATCTCACTAAGCCTTGACCTCTCCCGCGTGCACGCCATCACCATGGCCGCTACCGTCACCGCGCCATCCGCGCGCTGGATATACAACCCCTTCAACTTCAGGTCCATCCACGTCCTCAGGTGCACCCCTTCTCCTCCACCCCCAACACCGCCCTCATCTCCCGCCTCCCTTCCTTCCCGACAGTAGCACCCCCAAGTCGAACATGTCCACCGACGGTTGCAGCAGCCTTGCCCACTCTCACCATCTTCACCTTGGAGAAGTTCAATATCTTGGCGTTTTAGTACACGTCCAGCAGCACATGTTGGCGAACAATTTATCATGGGAGATTTTTGGGACTTTAACCTAATTTAAATATATAAATATAAATTCAACTTATTTATTGTAATGATCTGAGTTGATAATCTTATATTGTCAACAGAAACTGATGTCTACAAGTGTCGAATGCAGATTTCCAAGTGGCCGAATGTGTAAGGTCTCCCAAGTGATTATTTGAGGAATTTAATTAAAAATAACAATAATAAACTAAGGTCTCACGAGCCTCGAGAAAGAAATTTATATACTAAATTTTCTACGAATTATAGGGTTTTTTTTCAGGATTTAAAAATGAATTAGAAAGCCACATTTTAAGAGGATAGAATAATTAAGCTTGAGGTAAGTATATGATACCCAATTAAACTAAGAGTTGATTAACTCTAATTAACCAAAGTTGAAGCTATAATTAAGCTAGGTATAAAGCACCCTTACCTAGGTTCGGTGGTTCCTTCTCCTCACAACCCTAAATCGCCACCACCTACCCACTAATCTCCTCCGCTGATTACGATGGAGCTCTTCCTCGCGACGCACATTACGATCGGACATCGGGACCTTTAGCTACTTCATCGACGGTGCAATAACACTGGGCGAGGACTGCCGACGGCGATACAAGGGAGAGAAAGGCAAGTTCATATCCTTATGATTGTGTGAGATCTGTGAGGTAAGGGGGGTAAGAACTTAGAAGGTGTGATATGTTCATCTATGTGATCGGATCGGTGGGGTGGTTTGCGATTGGTTTCTTCTATCCTGTAGAGATTCGATTTAGCTTGAGGTTTCGTTATGGTTCTTGCTTGGTTCGCATTGTTTCTGGATTTTGCCAGTGCATTCTGTTTTTGGATGGAGCTCGATTTTCTTTGAAGTGTTCTTCTCATGGTTCTTGTGGTGTTCGATTGGCTGTTGATGAGTTTGGATTCATTTTCTCATGTGTTGTTGATGTTTCAAGTTTTCTGTGTGGCACTTACTTGTTTAAATGCTTGACTGAGATGCTAATTGGTGGAATAAGTTGTGATTTGAGCTTCCGGTGAAGTTCTAGATTCGGTTTGAGGCTCCTGTGATGTCTTCGAATTGATTTTGTGATTTCCGGGAGGTTCTTGCTTTGGAGTTTCAATCTCCGAGATGTTCTTGACAAATGGTGGCTCGATCAAATTTCCGCAAGGATTTGAGGCTTTTGATTGAAGATGCTCTTGTTCTTCCTACCATTCTTGGATTTTAGGATAGATAATTAGATTTTTGATTTATCGTGGAGTTGTATAGATTTAACTCGATATCGTTCTGCTTCTGTATGGATTTAATTGAGGATGTTCTATTTTTGGGTTAAGCGGTGGATTTGTAATTTGTTTGGTGTCCTGAGTTTCCTTCCGACAATCAGTGATTGTGGTGTTCTTGAGTTTCTTTTGAGAACGGTGATTTTGTGGTTTTGTTTTCCGAATAGATGTGGATTTGTTTTGGATTCAATTCAAGTTTATTTTGCATCTCTGTAAGATTGGATTGGTGTTTGAATTGGTGACTTTGGGCTTGATCAAGTTCTCGATTAGATTATTTTTCTTTAATTGGTTAGCTTTGTTGAACTTGGGGTGTTAGTGACTTGGGATTTGGTCGGTTTTGGTTGTTTTGCTTGGAAATCGAATCAATGGTTTTGGGATTCTTTTTGGGTGGACATGTTTTGGTAGTTACACCTATAGAAAGAGGCATGAATTCTATGGTTTACAGATGGGAATTCGAAGTGGATTCTTCTAGTTTTGATAACTACTATAGGTGCTGAATATTTCTCCTTTAGTACTTAGTTACGTATTGCAAGCTTTTAGTTGTTATTATTTTATTTTGTTACTTCGTTACATATGAGTTAGGTATTTGTTCAATTCTTATTCTTAAGTTATGTTTAATTTGAATGTGAAATGGTATGTCTATTGACTGATCGGAATGAACTAATGACATAGTTATAATGTGGATAGATTAAGTTTCTTATGTAGCTAATTGGATGGGTATAATAAGTACAGGTTGGGTGCCCCGAGATGAGCTATGGGGAGGGCCCTTCCAAACATGACTGATACTGTAAATTATTATTAGCTTCCGCTATATGACTGCATGTTCTCTAGGAGGTACCTCTAGGGTCATGAAACTGTTGGCCGGCTCTATTAGTGGTTACCGGATATGTGACATATTCATTTTATTAGCTATGTAGGATCACTTGAGCATCGTAAACTTTTCTTCGCTATACTGTATTTGAGTTATGTTTTTATGTTGGTTTCTAGTTGTTATTTCTGTTACTTTATGGATGTCTCTTTTATTCATATTGGATTGTGCTTGCTGGGTCCGTAGACTCATGATGTCTACGTTACAGGTGAGGATGACTCTCAGGATATGACAGAAGGCCTACGGATGGAGTAGATGAGGAGGCAGAATGGACGCATGTACTGTCTGGACATTTAGGAGTGCGGGGCATACTGGTTTCATTGCGAGGGGTTTTGCTTATTATTACTTGTAAGAGAGATGTTTGAGGAATTATTGACCTTATTCATTAAATTGTTGTTTGAGATGTTGTCATTTTCATTGGTTAATGGTTCTTTTCTTTTGTGATGGGATAGTACTATGGTTATCTACCTAGCAGTTGTTGAGAGGGCAGTCCTTTTGAAAAAACAAACTTGAGGAATAATCTAGGGATGTTTTAGTTGGTATCAGAGCACACTCCTAAGGGACATCATGCGCAAGACATTCCATCAGGAACTCGACTACTTCAACCAACAAGTTTATAAGATCTATGTTTTTTATAGTTCTTCATTATTGTGATAACTTAGCCATGTTATGATTGATATATTGATATGTATTTATGACAACAATGAAAATATATTGGAAACGTACATGTTATGGCTGGTCGAAGGAACAACAGTGAGTTTGGTGGCCAGAACAATCAGTTCCTAGCGGGACTTACTGCACTTCTATAGGAGCAGAACCATATTCATGGGGAGCAGATTCAACAATTATTGCAGGCTAGGGAAAAGGAGAGTGCACCTAAACGTCCTACACCTAATGCGCACCTGGTCTACACACAGTTTCGAGAGCTCGGACCGACAGAGTTTAAAGGAACCACAGATCCGATCGTTGCAGAAGGATGGGTTCGATCCTTGGAAATGATATATGACTTCATGCAGCTTGCAGATGCGGACAAGGTCAGGTGCACGATATTCACGCTACAGGACGATGTACGAGTATGGTGGGAGGGTGCACTATTGACAGTGGATTTGGTTACATTGACTTGGGCTGATTTCAAGGAAGTATTCTATGAGAAATATTTTACAGCGGATAATAGAACCCGACTGGCGAGGGAGTTCTTGGAGCTTCGCCAAGGAGATATGACGGTAGCTGAGTACGTAAGGAAGTTTGAAAGGGGACGCTACTTTGTACCCATGATTGCCAGCCAACCAATCGAGGAGCTGGAGCACTTTACGAAGGGATTGAGAGCTGTCATTCGTCATGATGTTAGATTAAGTCGGGTCACTACATTCAGAGAGGCAGTAGACCAGACATTGATGTCTAAAAGGGACAGGAATGAAATAATCAAGGAAGCACAGAACAAAAGATTGAGTTACCAGGGACGGGATCAACAAGAGCCGGGCAAGAAGCAGTATGTTCTTAGTCAGTTTCAGGGCAAGCAATCGTCGAAACAGACACAGCCACGTCAACGATATTAGAAATCACAACTAGTTGAAGTTACTGTCTCCAAGATTGAGAATAAAGTTCGATGCCTCAAGTGCGAGAAGATTCATGCCGAGCAGTGTCTGACGGGTACAGATGTTTGCAATATGTGTAAGAAGACAGGGCATTTTGTTAGAGATTGTCCACAGTTCAAGGAGCCAACCAAAGGAAGGGTATTTGCTATGACACAAGAGCAGGTGGATATGGATGCGGCTATCATCACAAGTATGATTTTTGTTGCCAACATACCAGCTCATGCATTAATAGATTCTGAAGCTATCCATTCTTTTATATTTGTGGCTTACATTGCAAAATTGGGCATTACACCTGAACGAATGTTTAAGGGATATAGTGTTTCTTTACCTTCCGGAGAGGAATTACATAGTAACAGAGTGGTAAGGAACTACCAGATGATGATGCAAAACCAAACAGTGGATGCATAACTCATCGTGCTGGAAAATGGCAGAAATTGGTGTGGTCATCGGAATGGATTGGCTGACTCAGCATGAGGCAGTCATCAATTGCAAATAACGGACGGTTAGGTTGAAGCTATCAAATGAGGAATTCTTCATTTTTTATGCAGTCCCAAGACCGACCTTCCCTCACATGATTTCAATGTGTATAGCTCGACGAATGCTAAGTAAGGGTTGTGAGGGAATGCTAGTTAATATTACAGTGGATGTAGAGACTCGTCGACCAAGTTTAGAGGAAGTGGAGGTAGCTCAAGATTTTCTAGAAGTGTTCCCGGATGATATTACGAGTCTACCCCCTATCGGGAGGTGGAGTTCGGAATAGAATTGATACCGGGGACCACACCAGTGTCGAAAGCACTATATCAATTGGCACCTACGAAAATGAAAGAATTGAAGGAGCAGTTGCAGGAATTACTGGATAAGGGTTTCATCCGACCAAGTTTGTCACCATGGGAAGCACCATTGTTGTTTGTTCGTAAGAAAGATGGGACTATGCGTCTGTGCATTGATTACTGAGAGCTAAATCGAGTTATAATCAAGAATAAGTACCCATTGCCCAGGATTGAAGATTTGTTTGATCAGCTACAAGGAGCAACAGTGTTCTCAAAAATTGATTTGAGATTAGGATATCATCAGATGAAGGTGAAAGAGAAAGATGTTCATGAATCGGTATTCAGAACTTGATATGGACAGTACGAGTTTCTGGTTATGCCATTTGGACTCACTAATACCCCAACAGTATTCATGGACTTGATGAATTGGGTCTTCCAGTCGTATTTGAACCAGTTCGTAATTGTCTTCATTGATGATATACTAATTTACTCTTGAAGTCGCGAGGAGCATCGACTACACTTGACAACAGTGTTGCAAACACTGAAGGATAAATGTTTGTACGTAAAATTCAGCAAGTGTGACTTTTGGTTGAGGCAGATTCCATTTCTAGGGCACATAGTTTCAAAGAAAAGGATAGAGGTGGATCAAGCCAAAGTAGAGGCAATCCAGAATTGGAGTACACCGAAGAATGTTATTGAGATCCGAAGCTTCTTGGGGCTGGCAGGCTACTACCAGAGATTCATCCAGAATTTTTCACAGATTGCACTATCCTTGACTTCGTTGACCAAGAAAGGGGATAAGGTATGAATGGACAGACCAGTGCAAGAAAAGTTTTGAGGAGTTAAAAGAAAGATTGATGATGTCACCCATGCTAGCTATTCCAGATGGGTCTGGACGGTTTGTAGTGTACACTGACGCCTCCAAAACTCGATTAGGGGTTGTGTTGATGCAAAATGGGAAGGTTATTGCCTATGCTTCGCGTCAGTTGAAGGTGCATGAGCAAAATTATTCACACATGACCTGGAACTAGCGGTAGTCATTTTTTCTCTAAAGATCTGGAGGCATTATAACCTTTATGGGGAGCGTTGCGAGATTTTCATAGACCATAAGAGTTTCAAATATTTTTTTACACAGAAGGAACTGAATATGAGACAGAGGCGGTGGCTGAAATTAGTGAAGGACTATGACTGTAATATTAATTATCATCCGGGTAAGGCCAATGTAATAGCAGATGACTTGAGTCGTAAGTCTGCAATATTGTTGCAGCTAACCACTCAGCAGCAGTTGATATCCGAATTTCGACGACTGAGTTTGGAGTTAGTGGCACCAAATGAGCAGATTAGGTTGTCAGCTTTGACCATAAAGTCAAACTTATTAGATCAAATCTGGGAAGGACAGGTCATGGATCAATAGTTAACAGAATGGAAACATAGGGATGAGGAAAAGGGACATGCCATCTATACAACGGTGGATGGAGTTGTGCTATACAAGGGTCGCATTTAGGTACCAAAAATGGGGTCGCTTCAGGAGGACCTTATGATTGAAGCACATACCACTCCGTACTCCGCTCACCCTAGAAGTACGAAGATGTACAAGAATATACAGTTACTATATTGGTGGCCAGGCATGAAGATAGTCAAAGTAGTGCATGAATGCCTTACATGTCAACAAGTAAAGACCGAACATCAGAGGCCAGCAGGACTACTGGAGCCACTCCCGATTCCCGTCTGGAAGTGGGAAGAGGTTTCCATGGATTTTATGGTGGGACTACCAACCTCACCTAGGGGATCAAACGCAGTGTGGGTTATTATGGATCGATTGACAAAGTCGGCACACTTTCTACCAGTGAAAACCACCTTCACGATAACACAGTATGCAGAACTGTACATACCAGAGGTTGTACGGTTACATGGAATTCCAGCTCAGATTGTGTCAGACAAAGATTCAAAATTTACCTTCAGATTTTGGGGAAGCCTACATCGTGGATTAGGTACAAGGCTCACCTTTAGTACTGCATTTCATCCACAGACGGACGACCAATATGAACGAGTGATTCATATTTTGGAGGATCTGTTGCGTGCATGTATGAGGAACACCGGGTAGAGTTTACCTATAATAATAGTTATCAGGCCACTATAGGTATGACTCCATATGAAGCATTGCATGGAAGGAAGTGCAGAACGTCGTTGCATTGGGATGAGGTCGGGGAGAGGGCAATATTGGGCCCAGACCTAGTGACTCACACAATGGATCTAGTGGCTAAGATTCGAGACAAAATGCCAGCAGCACAAAATCGCCAAAAGAGTTATGCCAATCAGCGACGAAAGGTTTTGGAATTTGCTGAAGGGGACTATGTGTTTCTCAAGGTGTCACCAATGAAGGGGAAGCTCAGTCCAAGGTATATTGGACCTTTTGAGGTTTTGGAGTGGATTAGAATCAAAGCGTACCGGATTGCCCTACCACTCAATCTATCAGGAGTTCACAATGTGTTCCATGTATCTATGAGAGTGGGTGAATTGTAAGGTCTCCCAAGTGATTATTTGAGGAATTTAATTAAAAACAATAGTAATAAATTAAGGTCTTACGAGCGTTGAGAAAGAAATTTATTTACTAAATTTTCTAAGAATTGTAGGGATTTGTTTTCAGTATTTAAAATGAATTAGAGAGGCACATTTTAAGGGGATAGAATAATTAAGCTTGAGGGAAGTATATGATACCCAATTAAACTAGGAGTTGATTAACTCTAATTAACCAAAGTTGAAGCTAATTAAGCTAGGTATAAAGCACCCTTACTTAAGTTTGGTGGTTCCTTCTCCACACAACCCTAAATCTCCACCACCTATCCATTGATCGCCTCCGCTGATTGCGATGGAGCTCTTCCCCGTGGCGTGAGCTCCGGCAAAGCTCTACCCACAACGACGCACATTACAATCGGATGCCGGGACCTTTAGCTACTTCATCGACGGTGCAATAACACTGGGCGAGGACTGCCGACGGTGATACAAGGGAGGGAAAGGCAAGTTCATATCCTTATGATTGTATGAGATCTGTGAGGTAAGGGGGTAAGAACTTAGAAGGTGTGATATGTTCATCTATGTGATCAGATTGGTGGAGTGGTTTACGATTGGTTTGTTCTATCTTGTAGAGATTCGATTCGGCTTGAGGTTTCGTTATGGTTCTTGCTTGGTTCGCATTGTTTCTGGATTTTGCCAGTGCATTCTGTTTTTGGATATAGCTCGATTTTCTTTGAAGTGTTCTTCTCGTGGTTCTTGTGGTGTTCGATTGGCTGTTGATGAGTTTGGATTCATTTTCTCATGTGTTGTTAATGTTTCGAGTTTTCTGTGTGGCACTTGTTTAAATGCTTGACTGAGATGCTAATTGGTGGAATAAGTTGTGATTTGAGCTTCCGGCTCCGAGATGTTCTTGACAAATGGTGGCTCGATCGAATTTCTGCAAGGATTTGAGGCTTTTGATTAAAGATGCTCTTGTTCTTCCTACCATTCTTGGATTTTAGGACAGATAATTAGATTTTTTATTTATCGTGGAGTTGTATAGATTTAACTCGATATCGTTCTGCTTCTGTATGGATTTAATCGAGGATGTTCTGTTTTTGGGTTAAGCGGTGGATTTGTAATTTGTTTGGTGTCCTAAGTTTCCTTCCGACAATCAGTGATTGTGGTGTTCTTGAGTTTCTTTTGAGAACGGTGATTTTGTGGTTTAGTTTTCTGAATAGATGTGGATTTGGTTTGGATTCAATTCAAGTTTGTTTTGCGTCTTTGTAAGATTGGATTGGTGTTTGAATTGGTGACTTTGGGATTGATCAAGTTCTCGATCAGATTATTTTTGTTTAATTGGTTAGCTTTGTTGAACTTGGAGCGTTAGTGACTTGGGATTTGGTCGGTTTTGGTTAGTAAGTTTTGCTTGGAAATCGAATCAATGGTTTTGGGATTCTTTTTAGGTGGACATGTTTTGGTAGTTACACCTATAGAAAGAGGCATGAATTCTATGGTTTACACTTGGAGATGGGAATTCGAAGTGGATTCTTCTAGTTTTGATAACTACTATAGGTGCTGAATATTTCTCCTTTAGTACTTAGTTACGTATTGCAACCTTTTAGTTGTTATTATTTTATTTTGTTACTTCGTTACATATGAGTTAGGTATCTGTTCAATTCTTATTCTTGAGTTATGTTTAATTTGAATGTGAAATGGTATGTCTACTGACTGATCGGAATGAACTAATGACAAAGTTATAATGTGGATAGATTAAATTTCTTATGTAGCTAATTGGATGGGTATAAATATATGTGGTGACAGTACGGGTTGGGCACCCCGAGATGAGCTCCGGGAGGGTCCTTCCAAGCACGACTGATACTGTAATTTATAACTGATACTGTAAATTATTGTTAGCTTCGGCTATATGACTGCATATTCTCTAGAGGCTACCTCTAGGGTCATGGGACTGTTGACTGGCTCTATTAGTGGTTACGGATATATGACATATTCATCTTATTAGCTATGTATGATCACTTGAGCATCGTAAACTTTTCTTCGCTATACTGTATTTGAGTTATGTTTTGATGTTTATTTCTAGTTATTATTTCTGCTACTTTATGGATGCCTCTTTTATTCATATTGGATTGTGCTTGCTGGGTTCGTAGACTCATGATGCCGACGTTACAAGTGAGGATGACTTTCAGGATATGACAGAAGGCCTACGGACGGAGTAGACGAGGAGGGAGAATGGATGCATGTACTGTCTGGACATTTAGGAGTGCGGGGCATACTGGTTTCATTATGAGGGGTTTTTCTTATTATTACATGTAAGAGAGTTGTTTGAGGAATTATTGACCTTATTCATTAAATTGTTGTTTGAGATGTTGTCATTTTTATTGGTTATGATGGTTCTTTTCTTTTGTAATGGGATAGTACTATGGTTATCTACTTAGTAATTGTTGAGAGGGCAGTCCTTTTAAAAAAAAACTTGAGGAATAATCTAGGGATGTTTTAGTTGGTATCTGAGCGCACTCCTGTGGGACAACATGCGTAAGACATCCCATCAGGAACTCGACTACTTCAACCAACAAGTTTATAAGATCTATGTTTTTATAGTTCTTCATTATTGTGATAACTTAGCCATGTTATGATTGATATATATTGATATGTATTTATGACAACAATGAAAAGATATTGGAAACGTACAGGTTATGGCTGGTCGAAGGAACAACAGTGAGTTTGGTGGCTAGAACAATAAGTTCCTAGCGGGACTTACTGCACTTCTATAGGAGCAGAACCGTATTCATGGGGAGCAGATTCAACAATTATTACAGGCTAGGGAAAAGGAGAGTGCACCTAAACGTCCTACACCCAATGCGCACCTGGTCTACAAACAGTTTCGGGAGCTCAGACCGACAGAGTTTAAAGGTACCACAGATCCGATGATTGCAGAAAGATGGGTGCGATCCTTGGAAATGATATATGACTTCATGTAGCTTGCAGATGCGGACAAGGTCAAGTGCGTGATATTCATGCTACGGGACGATGCACGAGTATAGTAGGAGGGTGCACGATTGACAGTGGATTTGGTTACATTGACTTGGGCTGATTTCAAGGAACTATTCTTTGGGAAATATTTCATAGCCGATAGCAGAACCCGACTGGCGAGGGAGTTCTTGGAGCTTCGCCAAGGAGATATGACGGTGGCTGAGTATGTCAAGAAGTTTGAGTGGGGGCGCTACATTGTACCAATGTTTGCCGACCAACCAATCGAGGAGTTGAAGCACTTTACGGAGGGATTGAGAGCTGCCATTCATCATGACGTCAGATTAAGTTGGGTCACCACATTCAGAGAGCTAGTAGACCAGGCATTGATGTCCGAAAGGGACAAGAATGACATAATCAAGGAAGCACAGAACAAGAGATTGAGTTACCATGGAAGGGATCAACAAGAGCCGGGCAAGAAGAAGTCTGTTCTTTGTCAGTTTCAGGGCAAGCAATCGCCGAAATAGACACATCCTTGTCAGCGATTTTAGAAATCACAACCAGCTGAAGGTACTATCTCCAAAGTTGAGAACAAAGTTCGATGCCTCAAGTGCGAGAAGATTCATACCGGGCAGTGTCTGACGGGTACAGATGTTTGCTATATGTGCAAGAAGACAGGGCATTTTGTTAGAGACTGTCCACAGTTCAAGGAGCCAACTAAAGGAAGGGTATTTGCTATGACATAGGAGTAGGTGGATCTGGATGCGGCTATCATCACAGGTATGATTTTTTGTTACCAACATACCAACTCATGCATTAATAGATTTTGAAGCTACCCATTCTTTTATCTCTGTGGCTTACATTGTAAAATGTTGGTTGTTCCACTTGGACAAATTTTATTCCAACCGATCCGGCATTCATCGCGCGCAAGTTGTGTTCGCACATGAGTCAACATAGTTCAATGCAATCTGGGCCTTGGATTTGCACCCCCCTGCGAACCCACACATGAGAGAAAGTCTCTCTCCATGCATGTGAATCAATATAAACCAATAAATATGCCAAAAACTCTCAATGTGGGATTAAATTCACAATCACAATGGAGTCTCTTTCCTCTTCCACCTATTCTCCATTCACATCACTTATATCCAACAATTCTCCACATGAATGGAGATAGAGTATGTGATAACATTCAGCAGTTGAGTCCAGTATAGGATAGGTAGGTTTTACCTTTTGTATCTTTTCTTGTGAAGATCTATTTGCTTACTAGCTGATAGTAGACATGATATCCTTAAACTATTCTGTCGTTTGTGTAAGCATTGACATATCTCACCCAAGACTTATCCTGATGCAGCTTAATTCTCATGAGTGTGTTCATTTTTGACCATGAACACGCTTGGTTCTATGAGAAACTCTAAGAATTGTGCCTCCAATTCTCTTCGATGCGGCCCCACTTCTTTGTCACATAGGTGATCCTTCGAGAGTAGTCATCTACTCTTCTATATTATTAAAAGTCCATCGGCTTACCCTGATCTAGTCACTGTTTTATTGGGCTACCCCCCACAGTGTGTCTAGTCAGTGCAAATTAGTTGTCCCTTTGAACCCAGTTCTTGGGATCTCTAGGCAGCATAGGTTGGGTGTCCTCTGCACTGATCGCTGTCAACGACATCAACCTTATTCCTCGTGATGAGCTTGCAACTAACTCTCTGTTTAACCCCTTGATTAGTGGATCCGCTAGGTTATCCTTTAACTTCACATAGTCAACAGTGATAACTTCACATAGTCAACAGTTGTCTAATGATATTATGTCTACGACGTATATGCCTAGACTTACCATTATACATATATGTCCGACCGATCGCTGATTGACTATCGTATATGCAAATTATTGGCACAAGTTTCGACCATCATGGAATATCTTCTAACAATTGTCGTAGTCATTCAACCTCTTCACTACATCAATCAAGAGCTACAAACTCATATTCCATCATGGATATGGTTATTACCGTTTGCTTAGAAGATTTCTAGGATATGGCTGCACCTCCAAGAGTGAATACATATCCACTCGTAGTCTTAGAGTCTTTTATATCAGATATCCAACTCACATCGCTGTATCCTTCGATGACAGCATGATATCTCGTATAATGCAGTTCATATTCACGAGTATATCTCAAGTACCTCAATACTCTTGTTATCCCTTTCTAATGCTCAACACTGGGATTACTCGTGTATCTACTCAATTTACTTACTGCGTAGGACAAGTCTGGTCGTGTACAACTCATCAAGTATATCATACTTCCAATCATTCGAGAGTGCTCTAATAGCTGAGAGATACTTTCACCTCGATTTTTGATGGATGTTGACTCGTATCTATCGGCGTTCGTGCCAATGCAGTATCACCCTTGCTAAATTTCTCAAGAATCTTGTCATGTAATGGGACTGACTAAGAACAAGTCTTTCTGTTGTTATAAGAATTTTAATTTCTAGAATCACATCAGCTAGGCTCATGTCTTTCATGTCAAATCTTGAGTTCAACATATTTTTAGTGAATTTGATTATCTTATCATTACTCCCAATGATAAGTATGTCATCTACATATAGGCTAAGATGACATAGTCATTCGTCCCATAGGGACGATCTAGTGGCTTGCACATGAGGTGTTACCACGATGAGGTCTGGAGTTCGAATCTTGGTAAAGCCGAGGTAAAATGCCTCCCTTATGTGTTAGTCGTTATTCCAAAGGCTAATAGCCGCCCGTGATTTACCTCCTCTATGTTGGCTCTAGGACGGGTTGGCGGGGGCGTTGGGGCGAGTGTATTCGCCTTTTACCACCAAGATGACATAGTCATTCTCTGTGGTTTTCATGTAGACACATTTATCATATTCATTAATCTTGAATCAACATCCATTCAAGCTATATAATGATTTCACCAATGTACAAACCTTGTTTTCCTGTCCTAGCACAGAAAATCCCTCAGGTTGCTCCATGTAGATTTCCTCTTCTAAATCTCCGCTTAGAAAGACAGTCTTTACATCCATCTAGAAAGGCAGCATTTACATCCATCTGATGTATTTCAAAATTCCATAGAGTGACAATAGCCAACAATACTCTAATGAAAGTTATTTTTGATACCGGAGAATATGTATCAAAGTAATTAAAGCATTCTCATTGTCGGTATCCTTTGATTACCAATCTTGCCTTATACTTATCAATTGTGTCATCTGACTTCATTTTCTTCTTGAAGATCCACTTGCAACCTAATAGTTTACTTCCAGGAGGAAGATCAACAAGTTTGCAAGTGTGATTTTGCAAGATAGAGTCTATCTCAGATGCAATTGCCTCTCGCCAGTGAGGTTCATCAGAAGAGTCTATAGTTTCTGAGTAACTTCGGGGTTCACTTTCCAACATTAAAGTGATAAAATCTGATCCATAAGATTTTTCTACTCGAGCTCTGTTGCTCCATCTAAGCTCAACCACTGGTTCCTCATCATTATCTTCACCTTGGGTTTTATATTCCCACTTTGAGGAGCTTGTTAGTGCTACTCGGAATTCCGTTCTGTTTCCCTGTACAAAAAAAATTATACAAGCACAAAACTTTTCCTAGCAACCCATGTACTTTTCAGAAGTTAAACTTGGATTGCAAACGAAACTTAACATTATTAATCGAAGTTCAACTCATGTGTTCATTAGAAGTTAAACCATATTACAGAAGTTGATTAAATATATATTTCAAGGATTGACTTCTAGGTCATTGGCGAGGCACTTGGCCTTCTTGGGTATGAGATCATCCACCACTACCTAGACAAAAGACTTTCAAAGAAATTGAATATTTAAACTCCTTACAATAACCTTAGGTTAAACTACAGAGACCTCAATCAAAGCACAAGATCGCTAGCATCTTGTGTTGATATTTCAGAATCCATATAAAGGAAAACTAAACTAGTACACAGCGAAAACAATTAACTAGTTATACCTTTCTTTGTATCTTAAAGACCTCTTGATCTTCTGTTGTATTCCTCTCCTCCTCTTGGACGTCGTATGGGAGACGATCTACCAAGATAAAAACACCCAGCCTTCTCCTTCCTTTCCAAACTCTCGGCCACAAAGAATGCAAAGTGAAGAGGCGCCTCCTCCTTTTTCTTCTTCTCCTCCAAGCAACCGACCACCAAGTGCTTCTTCTCTTCTTCTTCTTCTCCTTCAAGCCGTGACCACCAAGGTGAGATGAGCACCGGTCCTAGAGGGAAGAAAGGGAGGAAGAAGGAAATAGGTGCCGCCAGCCTTAAGGAAAGAAAATAGGAGAAGAAGGGGTCGACCACACAAGAAGAGAAGAGATAACTTAGGTTCGCTTTGGGCACCACCCTCCTCATTTTTTTATATTCTTTGCTAATAGCTAAAAAGGAAAGTTTTTAATAAAATTTTCCTTTTATTTCTATTGTGGATGGTTTACAAAAAAAGGAAATATTTTAATAAAATTAAAATCTCTCTTTTTAAACCATTGTAAATAGTTATAAAAGGAAAGATTATAACAAAATTTTGTTCTAAATAAAATCTTTCTTTTATTCCTATTATAGTTGGTTACAAAAAAGGAAAGATTTTAACAAAATTAAAATCTCTCTTTTTAACCATTGTAGATAACCATAAAAGGAAATATTTAAACAAAATTTTGTTTTTTAAAAAAAACTTCCTTTTCTATTAAGTTATGGTCGGCCCCTTGCTTGGGCACCAAGCAAGGCTTGGCCGACCCATATCTTGGGCACCAAGCAAGGCTTGACTGACCCCTTGCTTAGGTAGGAAGGATAATCAAAATAGGTGAATGCGAGGCTTTATAGAGGCTACAACAGGGACCTGGAGGAGGAATTAGTTTTGGCCTCCTGATGAGCTTGAGCTTCATGTGTTCGACCCGAACACCCAACTCAAGTTCATCAATAATAATTTATACCACTAAAGAGTTATTATTGAACTACCACACCAATCCCATATTAGATTATGAGCTCCTTATTATGAGTGCATTAACCTCCCTGTGTTTAAAATATCGAATGTCCATTAATTAAATGAGTTATTGACAACTCACTTAATTAACATCTAGCTCCAAGAGTAGTACCACTCAACTTCATTGTCATGTCGGAACTAAGTCCACCTGTAGGGTTTACATGACAATCCTTATAAGCTCCTCAAGGGGACATCATCATCCTAATATGTCACGCCCCGGAGGAGTCCCTGTCCGAAGAAATTTCGGCAGCATCCCCCCTATACGACGGACAATCTGAAACTTTCTACATCGCCCTCTGGGCCACATATACCTCGGCCAACACGGCCGGAACAATAACAATAATATAAACAATCACCCACGCAGTTAATAATTTAACAAACTGTAACAGTGATAATATGACTCAAAAACAACCCTACTCAACTACACCCATAAAGCACAAAACCGATGTCCTACTCTACTACACTCATAAAGCTCAAATCCGACGATAAAATCAACTTACCTCTTCTGCCGTCTAGGCAGGAGTGTAGTAAAACAAATCCAATAAAACTCATAGGCAATAAGAATCCATACAAGATCCAATTGTATCAACACAAACAAGTCCAAACATAGTCTAAAACAAGAAAGACTAAAAGTTCAACACGATGTCCTCGTGGACTGCAGGGGACTAGCTGTCACGCCCCGGAGAAGTCCCTGTCCGAAGAAATTTCGGCAGCATCTCCCCTGTACGGCGGACAATCTAAAACTTTCTACAATCACTATATACCTCAGCCACATGCGGCTAGAATAATAACAATAATAAAACAATCACCACGCAGTTAATAGTAAACAAATAGAACAGTAATACGATGACTCGAAAACAACCCTACTCAACTACACTCGTAAAGCTCAAATCCGATTTTTCCTACTCCACTACACTCATAAAACACAAATCCGACAAACTCACCTCTTCTGCCGTCCAGGCAGGCATGGAGTAAAACATATCCAAATCATACCAAAATCCATCAACGATAAGAATCCATACAAGATCCATAAGTAAAACATTACAAGACCAAAACATAGTCTGATAGGGAAAACTAAAATAACGACTCGTGATCAGCAGAGGACTAGCACTACGTGCAATGGGGACTAACGACTGGAATGGCCTCCTGACAGCATCAACCTAAAAATAACAACGGAGGCGGGGGTGAGTCCAACGCTCAGCGGGTAACAACTGATATGCATAATAAAGTAAATAACAGACAACACTAATCATGCGTAAAGTCTTCTGAATACGAGAAGAATAAATGCAACCGAAACAAAAACAGGAGAAAACTGCACTAACCAAGACCAAGGTATAAAGGTAACAGGGTCGTCAAACCGAAGGTGTCATAATCCTGTATGCATGTCAATCATATGCATCCATATAAATGCAGCAAGTAAATGCAGCAAACACAAACAATAAATGCATCATGCATATGATGCCAATGACATGGTCACCCCTGACGCCAGTCAGCCATCTCACACACAATGGTGAGTCCGAGTGGGTAGAACTGTGACAACCGTGCACTCTGACATCACTGCCCCTGATGAGTGACCGAGTGGACGGGATGCTGTCGGATTACTCACATACTCCTACCCCGAAATAATAAATGGGGGAGCGCAATGCTCTCATCTCCCGGTACACGATGACGGGGAGGACTCTCTGCCGGCAACCACGCTGAGTCACACTACCTATGAGCGGACCAACGGAGCCAAACAAAGTCCAACTGCCTACCGGCTACAACGCTGCTACACTAAACCAACGGAGCCAAATAGAGCGGAACTGTCTGCCGGCTACCACGCTGAGTCACCAGAACAACGGAGCCAAACAACAGAACTGCCACACACCTGTCTGATATACCACTAACCCATGAGTGGTGGTGTGTACAGATACATGTAACTGGCGATGTGCTCAACAATAATGGAGCAGACAATCGCACAGCATGCAATCATGCAAGATGATGCATGACACTAAATATGACAATATCAAGAATAGCATAACATGCTCTATACATAAGTATAAAATGTGTACTACAAGATAATGAATCAAATGGAAGGTACACAAACAGATAGAGTATCAAATAAACCCTAGGTCCTGAACATAATGTATCATATGGTTGGGTCACTACCTAAGGTATGTATGATCAGGTAAATAATAACATGCAGTGCCTAATAAGTAAACAAGCAAACATGTAACATATCATGTAGTGACCAACCGAAACAAATGGATAACACAATTATTGCTATATGTTAAACACATTATTATGCATATCAAAAGACATAAGTCAAAGTACCCGCCTTCAATAGAAAAGGATTGTATCCAAAACAGATCCCCCGTCAAGACACCGTCTCGAATCAATATCCTATAATAAATCGTACAGTTTAGCTAAGTTTAATTATAACTAAAATAGCTAAACCAAACTATTTTTCTTCAGGAACCCTAATTAAATTGAACTCAAAATCAATTAGGATTAGCTCCATTAACCCTAACCATTCTACTATTCGATTTCATTAAAACCTACACATGAATCCAAGTTAACAATTATTGCTAACTCGACTAGGAATCCTCTACAACGAAGATCAATTCCTACACTATACCTCAACCACAGTCGCTGTGGCTCAATAGCAAGGATCGTTGCTGCTGAAGTTTTAAAGCTTTGCTGCTAAAATCCACCGCACAGATTCTGTCCAGAACAGGATCAAAAACAAAACAACTCTTAGTTAGGAACGATTTACATTGTTCGAATCAAGAACAGAAGATGCAAAATCGACATCCCAAACTTACCTCAACCGTGACCTAAATCCACCGCAAGAAAGGAATGATCAAGAACAGAGGAGAAGATCCAAGCTCTGATTTGGAAATACTATAAAAACTGATCCGAAATCTTCCTCCTAGTCCAGAACAGGAAGAAAATCACAACAAGGAAATCAATCAACTGAAATCCCTAATTCCACAACTAGTTAGATCGCCTACCTCAAGGATCACTACTAGGAACGGCGGAGAGGTGCTATGCGTCAGCGTCGGCACGATGCTCGGGCACAGGAGAGGCGGGCGACACTGCGGTGGTCGGAGGTCTGCGCGGCGGAAAAGGGGTCGAGGCAGGCAGCAGCGCAAGAGGACATGACGGTGAACAAAAGCTAAGGCACAGGGGAGGTGTGACTGGCGATCAGCGCCGTCGCTCGGCGAGGAGACAGAATCGGGAGGGCGGCTCGGCCGGCGCTAGGGCTTGGATGGCGGCGTCGGGGATGGCTAGGGCACAGACCGACTCGGCAGAGAAGGAGAGAAAGGGGTGTGTGGCGGTGGAGAAGCTAGGGCAGAGAACTTTTGCCGGCTACCGATGATCGGAGGAGGAGAAGAAGAAATAGGAGAGGGAAACCGCCTCAATGGTTAGGGCACAGTCGCGAGTGAGGCTCGGGCGCGCAAGAGCTTCGGCAGGGGAAGAGGGAAACGGCGACAAAGAGAAACTGGAGGAAAAGAAAAACAAATAAAGAAAAGAAATAAAAGAAAAAGCAAACTTTTCCTCGCTTAAATGGGTAGCCTAAATAAGCTTTTCCGGACCCCGTTTTTATCCCCGTCAACTCGTCCGTACGAGCTCCGAAAAATTCCCGAAAAATTTCCAAAAATTTCAGAAAATTCCCTTATTAATATTCGCCTATTTCCGGTATTTTACATTCTCCCCCACTAATAAAAATTTGGTCCCTAAATTTCGTTATCTACCATCAGCAAACACTAACAACAGGTAAAGCGTATAAATGCTGAACGGTAAATTAAATAACATACCTCAAGGGAAAAGATGGGGGTATCAAGCTCGGATCATATCCTCGAATTCCCAAGTAGCCTCCTCGTCTGAATGATGCTGCCATCCGACTTTAACCAGCCAGATAGTCTTGTTCCGCAACTGACGCTCTTTCCGGTCAAGAATCCGTTCCGGAATCTCCTCATATGTAATGTCAGGCTGAACTGGAACTGGAATATCTGCTAGCACATGCGTTGGGTCGAGCACGTATCTCCGCAGCATAGATACGTGGAATACATCGTGGACGCCTGCCAGGGACGGTGGAAGTGCTAACTAGGTAAGCTCAGATCCTCTCAAGATCTCGAAGGGCCAATATACCGTGGGGCGACTTACTCACGAGGCCAAATCTTTTCACCCTTTGTGGGTGAAACTCAGAAATACATGGTCGATAGAGAACTCTAGTGGTCTACGTCGCCGATCAGCATAACTCTTCTGGCGGTCCTGCGCCTCTGACATCCTCCGTCTGATAGTACGGACCAACTCTACATCCTGCTAAGCTCTATGAGGTCCCAACATCTGGGCCTCTCCAACCTCATCCCAGAGGACGGGTGTCCGACAAGGTCTACCATACAACGCCTCAAACGGTGCCATCTGGATAGCCGAATGAAAACTGTTGTTGTAAGCAAACTCTACCAACGACAGATGGTCCTCCCAACTGCCTCCGAAATCCATAACACATGACCTCAGTAGATCCTCTAAAGTCTGAATGGTCCGCTCTGACTATTCATCTGTCTGTGGATGGAAAGCTGTACTAAAACGGAGCTGTGTGCCCAAGGTCTGCTGCAGACTCTGCCAGAAACGAGACGTGAACCGTGGATCTCTATCCGAAATGATACTCAACGGAACACCATGTAGTCTAATGATCTCTCGACAATACAGATCTGCCAATCGGTCCAGGGAATCAGTCCTCTGGATCGTTAAAAAGTGAGCGGATTTGGTTAATCGATCAACGATTACCCAAATCGCGTCATGACCTCATCGTGTCCTAGGCAAACCCACCACAAAGTCCATGGTAATGTGATCCCACTTCCACTCAGGAATAGGAATCCGCTGAAGTAACCCGGCAGGTCTCTGATGCTCAGCCTTCACCTGCTGACAGACAAGACATCTAGCTACAAAATCTGCGATGTCTTTCTTCATACGAGTCCCGCCTGGATGGATCGCAAATCGAGAGCGATGAGCCTCCTGAAGTAGCTCCTGTAAGACCGGATGAGACTGAGGTACACATAATCTGCCTCGGAAGTACATAATATCCTCCTCGTCTCGTGTAAACTCGGTCTGCTGCCTAGAAGCTATCTGACTGCTAATGAACTGCAAATGCTGATCACCAGCCTAGGCCTCTCGGATCCTCGTCCTGATCGACAACTAAGCAACCATGGTAACCAGAATACCCTGCTCTGTCGGTCCCTGCTCCTCCAGATCTAACTCAGAGAAACCCTGAACCAAGTCTGTAACTGAAACTCAGTGGCAAGCCAAAGTCGCTCTGGACTTCCTACTGAGTGCATCGGCAACCACATTAGCTTTCCCCGGGTGGTAGCTAATGGTACAATCGTAATCCTCCAGGAACTTCATCCATCTCCTCTGTCGGAGATTAAGCTCCTTCTGGGTAAAAATGTATTTGAGACTCTTATGATCAGTGAGAATTTCAAATGTAATGTCGTACAGATGATGACGCCAAATCTTTAAAGCATATATGATGGCGGCTAACTCCAGGTCATGAACTGGGTAGTTCTTCTCATGCTCCTTTAGCTGACGGGAAGCATAAGAGACTACCTCTGCTGTGCTGCATCAGAACAGCACCCAAACCCTGTAGAGAAGCGTCGGTGTAGAGTACAAATCCGTCCTCTCCAGAAGGTAAAACCAAAACTGGAGCCGACACTAATCTCCGCTTCAGCTCCTGAAAGCTGGTCTCGCAATCCTCGGACCATGTGAACTTCACGCCTTTCCTGGTAAGACGTGTCAGTGGCATAGCAATACGTGAGAAACCCTTGACAAAACGTCGATAATAACCGGCCAATCCCAGAAAATTGCGGATCTCCTGAACTGACTTCGGCTGCTCCCAACTGGTGACAGCCTCGATCTTCTGAGGATCAACTGAAATACCTCTGCTAGAGACCACGTGTCCCAGAAAATCGACTGAAGATAATCAGAATGCACACTTGCTGAACTTCGCGTACAGCTGATGTCGTCGAAGAATCTCCAAAACTGTGCGAAGATGCAGTGCGTGCTCCTCCTCGGAACGAGAGTAGACCAATATATCATCGATGAAGATGATAACAAACCGATCCAAATACTCCAAAAAGATGTGGTTCATCAAGTCCATAAACACCGCTGGAGCATTGGTAAGCCCAAATGGCATTACCAAAAACTCATAATGACCGTATCTGGTACGGAAAGCGATCTTCTGAATGTCTGAGTCTCTGACTCACAGCTGATGATATCCGGATCGCAGATCAATCTTAGAATACACGGAGGTACCTCTGAGATGATCAAATAAATCCTCGATCCGTGGTAAGGATATTTATTTCTGACGGTCACTGCATTCAGCTGTCTATAGTCAATACATAACCTCATAGTGCCGTCCTTTTTCTTGACAAATAACACTGGAGAACCCCACGGAGAAACACTAGGGCGAATAAATCCCCTATCCAAAAGCTCCTGGAGTTGAACCTTCAGCTCGTTCAACTCTTTTGGTGCCATACGATAAGGAGCTTTCGATGCCGGTGCGGTCCCCGAAATCAGCTCAATAGCGAACTCCACTTGCCTTCTGGGAGGTAAACCTGGCAGCTCCTCTGGAAATACATCTAGGTACTCCCGGACTACAGGAACGTCGGAGAGCTGCGAACTACTACTGTCCTCAGTACTAATCAAAGATAACAGAAAACCCTGACAACCATGCGACAGCAGCTTTTGAGCCTGAATCACCGAAATGATCGATATGCCGTCGTCTATGATGCCAGTGAAATCCCACGAGGGTTGGATCGGAGGCCGAAATGTGACCACCCTCGTCTAGCAATCAACTGTGGCATGATACGCTGACAAACAGTCCATGCCAAGAATAATATCAAAATCAACCATTTCTAATACTAAAAGATCCACCGTAAGTATTAGGTTGCCAAAATCTAACGGGCAACCTCTGACCTCCTGAGTGACGTCCAATGAATCACCGGACGGTAGGGAGACGGTCAATCGCTGGGGTCTGAAAGTGGGTAATCTACCAATCTCCCGTATAAAGGTACGAGATATGAAAGAGTGTGAGCTACCAGTATCAATCAATATATCAGTGGAAAATGTATAAATGGAAATTGTACCGCGGAAAATGGATCTGTCGGCTCGCTGCGCATCCTCTCTGGTAATCGCATGTATACGACTAGTCTCTGGCGGAGGAGGAGGGGGTAACGCTGCCAGCGGCTGGGCAGAAGCTTGCCACTGAGGTGGTGCTGGATAATGTGGCAGAGAAGACTGAGAGGACGGTGACTGATACTGTGCAGCTGGCTGGGACTGAGTATACTGCCCCTGCGTCGGATAATAAGGTCCTGGAACATAACTCTGGGGTGCTATGGAAGCACTGGAGTACTCCTATCCATGCATGCCAAATGCTGCTGCGAAGTGAGCTCCTTGCTGGCCATACGAAGGTTGGGCTCTTCGCCTCCTCGATAAGTTCGGATGGTGGATGTCCTCCATGGAGACCCTCCGGAAGTCATATCTTGAGTCTTCTGGACAATCTCGGCTCGATGCCAGGCGGTTTGCAATGAAAGCAAACCGACGGTGAGGTGATATGATCTGGACCCACATCAAAGCAGTGAATATCTGGCGGGTTGTTTCGATTTTCTTTGGGAGGCAGGAAGCGTCAAGAAGGCGCCCGATTTACGAGGTTTACGTGATACCCCAGATGTACCCTGATCTGACCGACTACGCCTGCTCTACGGTGGTGTAGCCAGAGGCTGCTGGATCTGCCCAAATGTCTGACCCGGCTGTTTCCTTTTTCTGTCTGGAAACGCTCTCTGCTGCGCTGACTCAATCAATAGGGCTCTGTCTAAAGTCTCCAGATAGGAAGTGGTACCAAGACTGACAAGTCTTACTTGCAAATGTCCATCCAACCCCTGAATGAACTGCTGCATACGCGAACTGTCCTCAGCAACAAGCTCTGGACAAAATCTGGCCAATCTATCAAACTCTGCATTATACTCAATCACTGTCCGAATGTTCTGTCGCAGACTCAGGAAATCCTGCCGGCGAGCCATCTGATAAGCTCGTGGAAAGAAACGACTCTCAAAAGCCTCTCTGAATCTAGCCCAAATGATGTTCTGCTCACCGATGATGGAACGTTGGGTAAGCCACCAAGTGTCGGCCGCGTCCCGTAAATGAAAAGCAGCCAGCTCTGCTTTCTCTCACTCGGAGCAAGCCATATAGAAGAAGGTCCGCTCCATAGTCTCAATCCAAGACAAGGCCACACTAGGATCTCGGTCTCCTCGGAAGAGTGTAAATCAACTCTTCATCGACTCTGCCAATGCTGGAATCCTGACTCGTGCCGCAACAATGTCAGTGAGGTGTGTCGGAGCAGCTGTCGGGACTGGCGGAACCATTGGAGCTGGTGCTACAGGTGGTACCGCTGCATAAACCGGAGGAGGTACTCCCGGTGCTGCTGGGTAAACTGGAGCATATGCCGTCGATGGCACTGTAGGCAATGGTACCGGATGTGGAGCAGCTGGTATCCCTAATGCAGGTGCTGCTGGGTACACCGTATGTACTGGGAGCACAGGTGCCGCTAGTGTCGGGTACACTGTAGGCCCAGGTGGCAGTGGTGCCGAGTACGCCATAGGCTGGGCTGGAGCTGGTGTCGGGTATGCCAATGGTACCCCTGGTGGTACCGGAAATACAGTAGGAGTGGATACTGTCGGTGCAGCTGAGGTAGGTACCTCTAAGGGAGCCATCGGGGTCTGAGAGCCCGACGCACCCGTAGTACCCTGAGTCTGTCCCTAACTGACAGGCATATCCAGAGATCCCGCGGTCCTCGTACGTGGTCGTCCAGCACCACGTCTCGCAGCAATACGCGTAGATCGCCTCATATCTGTTAAATTATATTACAGATATTACTATCAGTATAACCAATTACCAAAATAACATCATACCTAATTGTTGTTTGGAGATGTCCCGTCGCTGTCCAGTCCCCAAATTGACCTCGGAATTCCGTACAAGAAAATCACCGGAAATCCATATAAATCCAAAACGGAAGTCCAAAACATACACGTAATGGAAAACCCGTGCAACCAAAATAACTACCCAGTTTGACTTGCAAACTTAGGCTAGCACAATGTATCCAGAATACTAAAAGCAGGTATCACACCCTGCTCTGATACCAATAATACCAAATAAATTGGTATCAGATAAATCTCAAAAATCCAACACACGGAAACCAAACAAGTATCGCCAAACTTTGGTGCTCTGATACCAATAAATTGGTATCAGGTTATTCCAAATATCCACAATACGAAAGCAAAGATCGTAAAACTTAAGCTCTGATACCAAATAAATTGTCACGCCCCGGAGGAGTCTCTGTCCGAAGAAATTTCGGCAGCATGTCCCCTGTACGGCGGACAATCTGACTAGCACTACGTGCAATGGGGACTAGCGAATGGAACGGCCTCCTGACAGCATCAACCTAAAAATAACAACGGAGGCGGGGGTGAGTCCAACGCTCAGCGGGTAACAACTGATATGCATAATAAATTAAATAACAGACAACACTAATCATGCGTACAATCTTCTGAATACGAGAAGAATAAATGTAACTGAAACAAAAATAGAAGAAAACTGGACTAACCAGGACCAAGGTATAAAGGTAACAGGGTCGTCAAACCGAAGGTGTCATAATCCTGTATGCATGTCAATCATATGCATACATATAAATGCAGCAAGTAAATGTAGCAAACACAAACAATAAATGCATCATGCATATGATGCCAATGACATGGTCACCCCTGACGCCAGTCAGCCATCTCACACACAATGGTGAGTCCGAGTGGGTAGAGCTGTGATAACCGTGCACTCTGACATCACTGCCCCTGATGAGTGACCGAGTGGACGGGATGCTGTCGGAGTACTCATATACTCCTACCTCGAAATAATAAATGGGGGAGCGCAATGCTCTCATCTCCCGGTACACGATGACGGGGAGGACTCTCTACCGGCTACCACGCTGAGTCACACTACCCATGAGCGGACAACGTCACCGGCTACAACGCTGCTACACTAAACCAACGGAGCCAAACAGAGCGGAACTGTCTGCCGGCTACCACGCTGAGTCACCAGACCAACGGAGCCAAACAGCAGAACTGCCACACACCTGTCTGATATACCACTAACCCATGAGTGGTGGTGTGTACAGATACATGTAACTGGCAATGTGCTCAATAATAATGGAGCAGACAATCGCACAGCATGCAATCATGCAAGATGATGCATGACACTAAACATGGCAATATTACGAATAGCATAGCATGCTCTATACATAAGTATAAAATGTGTACTACAAGATAATGAATCAAATGGAAGGTACACAAACAGATAGAGTATCAAATAAACCCTAGGTCCTGAACATAATGTATCATATGGTTGGGTCACTACCTAAGGTATGTATGATCAGGTAAATAATAACATGCAGTGCCTAATAAGTAAACAAGCAAACATGTAACATATCATGTAGTGACCAACCGAAACAAATGGATAACACAATTATTGCTATATGTTAAACACATTATTATGCATATCAAAAGACATAAGTCAAAGTACCCGCCTCCAATAGAAAAGGATCGTATCCAAAACAGATCCCCCGTCAAGACACCGTCTCGAATCAATATCCTTTAATAAATCGTACAGTTTAGCTAAGTTTAATTATAACTAAAATAGCTAAACCAAACTATTTTTCTTCAGGAACCCTAATTAAATTGAACTCAAAATCAATTAGGATTAGCTCCATTAACCCTAACCATTCTACTATTCGATTTCATTAAAACCTACATATGAATCCAAGTTAACAATTATTACTAACTCGACTAGGAATCCTCTACAACGAAGATCAATTCCTACACTATACCTCAACCACAGTCGCTGTGGCTCAATAGCAAGGATCGTTGCTGCTGAAGTTTTAAAGCTTTGCTGCTAAAATCCACTGCACAGATTCTGTCCAGAACAGGATCAAAAACGAAACAACTCTTAGTTGGGAACGATTTACGTTGTTCGGATCAAGAACAGAAGATGCAAAATCGACATCCCAAACTTACCTCAATCGTGACCTAAATCCACCGCAAGAAAGGAATGATCTCAGAGGAGAAGATCCAAGCTCTGATTTGGAAATACTATAAAAACTGATCCGAAATCTTCCTCCTAGTCCAGAACAGGAAGAAAATCACAACAAGGAGATCAATCAATTGAAATCCCTAATTCCACAACTAGTTAGATCGCCTACCTCAAGGATCACTACAAGGAACGGCGGAGAGGTGTTGTGCGTCAGCGTCGGCACGATGCTCGGGCACAGGAGAGGCCGGCGACACTGCGGTGGTCGGAGGTCGGCGCGGCAGAAAAGGGGTCAAGGCAGGCAGCAGCGCAAGAGGACACGACGGAGAACACAAGCTAAGGCACAGGGGAGGTGTGACTGGAGATCAGCGCCGTCGCTCGGCGAGGAGACAGAATCGGGAGGGCGGCTCGCCCGGCACTAGGGCTTGGATGGCGGCGTCGGGGATGGCTAGGGCACAGACCAACTCGGCAGAGAAGGAGAGAAAGGGGTGTGCGGCGGTGGAGAAGCTAGGGCAGAGAACTTTTGCCGGCTGCCGATGCTCGGAGGAGGAGAAGAAGAAATAGGAGAGGGAAACCGCCTCAACGGTTAGGGCACAGTCGCGAGTAAGGCTCAGGCGCGCAAGAGCTTCGGCAGGGGAAGAGGGAAACGACGACAAAGAGAAACCGGAGGAAAAGAAAAAAAAATAAAGAAAAGAAATAAAAGAAAAAGCAAACTTTTCCTCGCTTAAATGGGTAGCCTAAACAGGCTTTTCCGGGCCCCGTTTTTATCCCCGTCAACTCGTCCGTACGAGCTCCGAAAAATTCCAGAAAAATTTCCAAAAATTCCAGAAAATTCCCTTATTAATATTCGCCTATTTTCGGTATTTTACACTAGCGACTGGAACTCTCCTGACAGCATCAACCTGAAAATAGTAAATATTCACGGGGGTGAGTCAACTCCTCAGCGGGTAACAACTGATATGCATAATAAAGAAAATAGTATCTAGCACTAATCATGCATACAGTCTCCTGATACTAGAAGGATAAATGTAACTAAAATAAACAGGAGAAAACTGTACTAACCAGGACCAGGGTATAAGGATATCAAGGTCATCAGACCGGAAGTGACATAAATCCTGTATGCATGTCAAACATATGCATCCATCCAAATGCAGCAAATAAATGCAGCAAACACAAACACAACCAATAATTGCATCATATATATGATGCCAATGACATGTCCTGGTCACCCCTACTCTCCAGTCAGCCGTTTCACATACGATGGTAAGACCGAGTGGGTAGGGCGGTGACAACCGTGCACTCTGCCATCACTACACCTGATGAGTGACCGAGTGGACGGGATGCTGTCGGAGTACACCTATCCTCCTTACCCCAAATCATAAATGGGGGAGGCCAATGCTCTCATCTCCCGGTACACGATGACGGGGAGGGATCCCTGTCCTGCTACAATGCTGCATCACACTAACCCATGAGTGGACCAACGGAGCCCTTGACAGAGCACCTGCTGCAACACACCCTGCCTGAATATACCACTAACCCATGAGTGGTCGTGTGTGCAGATACATGTAACTAACGATGTGCTTAACAATAATGGAGCCAACAATCGCACAACATGCAATCATGCGAATGGTGCATGACACTAAGCATGACAATATCCTGAACCAATTCATATATATAAAATGTGTACCCTAGAATAAATTGACCTAATCAATGGTCTAGGTACACAGGTCAGATAAGGAATCAAAAACCCTAGGTCCTGAACATAATAGAAACATGGTTGTGTCACTACCTCTATAAATAGGCATAATCAGGTATATACTAGCATGATGTGCAAAATAAATAAACAAGCAAGCATGTAACAGGTCAGGTAGTGATCAACCGAAACAGATAACAAAACACAATCATTGCTATATGTTATAAACATTACTATGCATATCAAATGACATAAAGTCAAAGTACCCGCCTCCAAGCGAAAAGTCCAATCTGTCCAAATACTAAGTCGAAATACTCGTCTCACGTCAAAGTCTTGTTTCACAATATTTAGTTTAGTTAATCCTATCATACATCCATTAACTAAACTAAATCCTAATCCATTGATCAATTAGGGTTAACTTCATTAACCTTAACCCTTCCCTTATTCATTTGATCAGATCTATATATAACCTTAAACTCGAATATATTTTATTCTTAACCTTTCCTAGTTCAAATCCTGAGCATGCTGCTACAAATAATAATAATAATAAAAATCTTCCATTCCTTACCTCACTTCACAGCCGCGGTGGAAACCAGGTGCTGCTGGAGGGAATTTCTGTCGGAAATCCCACAGAACAAAACCTTGCCTCACTGGAATCAACCGGATCCAGAAGACAAGATTAGAATCCAACACAACAACCTATCACCAACACAAGTTTAATTTGACCTCCTTACCACATATGAGTGTTAACAGTGCAAGGACCAACGATGGCACGGATCCGTTGTCGCGTGGAAGCAAGGGAGAAGGCACCGACTCAATCTGGTGGCGCCGGACGAAACTAGGGTTTGTAGGTGGCACAACAGAACTTGGTGATCAGCCTTGTCCTCAGTGCACCCTCCCTATCCCCGGCGATCTAAGCACGGGTCGCTGTGAGGAGGGCTCGGCTCTGATGAGAGGAGATCGGGGAATTAGGGCATGGTGTGGAGGTGGTCGGCGCTGTCCTGTGCGGCGGTGACGCTCTACAAAGGAAGAGGGCGTCGGCGGTGCGGCTCAGATCTACGGCACAGCGGTCGGCGCTCGGGAGAAGTGAGGAAGAGAGGAAAGGGGACCGACAACCCTCGGCCGCGGCTTTAATCGCGAGGAAACCGTCGCGTGCGACAGTTAGGGCACGCAAGGGGACGGCGGCTCGGCGCGAGGAGGAGGCGTCGGCACGAGGAGAAGGGTTGGGTGAGGGGCTCGGGCACGCGGGTGAGAATGAGAGAAAAAGAAAAAGAAAAGGAAAAGGAAATAAAACTTTTCCTCATTAAAACAGGGTAGCCTAAACAGGCTTTCCCGGGACCCAAATTTTATCCCCGTTAACTCGTCCATACGAGCTCCAAAAAATTCTCGAAAAATTTTCAAAATTTTTGGAAAATTCCTTTATTATTATTCGCCATTTTTTGGTATTTTACATTCTCCCCCACTAATAAAAATTTGGTCCCCAAATTTCGTTATCTACCATCAGCACGTACTAATAACAGGTAAAGAGTACAAAATGCTGAAAGGTAAATTAAATCACATACCTCAAGTGAAAAGATGGGGATATCGAGCTTGGATTAAAAAAACTAGATTACAACATTGCCAACAAGGATAATGGAAACTGATCCAAACAACCTAGGAATACCGAAATCATCGAGTCCATGAAAATATCTAGGGCTTTGTAAGCCTAAATGGTAAAACCTAGAACTCATAATGCCCGTACAACAGGCATACTCAACTATAAGATCATCCCCGACAACAAGTCTGAAATCTAATCACCAACAATATAAATCACAAAAAAAAAAAAAAATCCTCAAGTGTGAGAGCAACGCTCCATCACAGGAAATACCACATATGTGGGAGCAACGCTCTACCATAAGAAATCCTCAATATGTGGGAGCAACGCTTCACCACAACCATCCATAACATGTGGGAGCAATGCTCCACCACAACAATCCATAATTACTGCTAGAGCATTGGTAAGCCCAAATGACATTACCAAAAACTCATAATGGCCGGAATGTGACCACCCTCGTCTGGTAATCAACTGTGGCATGATATGCTGACAAACAGTCCATGCCAAGTATAATATCAAAATCGACCATTTCCAATTCTAAAAGATCCACCGTATGTATTAGGTTGCCAAAATCTAACGGGCAACCTCTGACCTCTTGGGTGACGTCCATGGTGTCACCGGAGGGTAGAGAGACGGTCAGTCCCCGTGATCTGAAAGTGGGTAATCTACCAATCTCCCGCATAAAAGTACGAGATATAAAAGAATGCGAGCAATATTTATCAGTATATCTGCAGATAAGGCATAAATAGAAATCGTACCACGGAAAACGGATCCGTCGGCTCGCTGCATGTCCTCTCTGGAGATCGCATGAATACGGCCAGTCTCTGGTGGTAGAGGAGGGGGTAACGCTGCCAGTGGCTGCTGCGGCTGGGCAGAAGCCTGCCACTGAGGCGGTGCTGGATACTGTGATAGAGAAGTCTGAGAGGGCGGCGACTGATACTGTACCGATGGCTGGGACTGCATCTGGTACTGAGCCAGTGGCTGGGGCTGCGACTGGTACTACCCCTGAGTCAGATAATGAGATCCCGGAACAGAGCTCTGGGGTAATATGGAAACACCGGAGTACTCCTGTCCAAGCATGCCAAATGCAGCTGCTGCAGGTGGAGCTGTCCTCTACTGACGATGCGAAGGTGGAGCTCTGTGCCCTCCTCGCTGAGTCCCTGTCTGACTGAACTGAACTCTATGACCAGAAACTCCGGAAGCAATATGATGAGCCTTCAGCGAACAATCCCGACTCACGTGTCCGGCAGTTTACAATAATAGCAAACCGACTGTCCCAGGGTGCAGGCTGATGTGGTGTGCTCTCTGGATCCACACCGGGCACAGTGAATGTCACCGACGGTTTGTTTCCGGGTCTCCTGAGGAGGCCGGAAACGTCCCGATGGAAATTGCCTGAACCTCTAAGGCTGACCAGATGCCCCAGAAGTACCCTGACCAGGCCGACTGCGACTACTCTGCTGTTGTCCGGTCGTCTGTGCCTACTGGATCTGTCTTGATGTTTGACTCGTCTGCTTCCTTTTTTTGTCCGGATACGCTCTCTGCAGAGCTGACTCAACCATGAGGGCTCTGTCCAACGTCTCTAAATAAGATGCACTACCCAAATCGGCAAGCTTTACTTGCAAATGTCCATCCAGCCCCTGAACAAACTGCTGCATACGTGTATTGTCCTCAACAACTAGCTCTGGACAAAATCTGGCCAATCGGTTAAACTCTGTATTATACTCTGTCACCGACCGGTTGTTCTGACGCAGGCTCATGAAATCCTGCCAACGGGTCATCTGATATGCTCGTGGGAAGAAGCGGCTCTCAAAAGCCTCTCTGAACCTGGCCCAAGTGATGTTCCGCTCGCCGATGATAGAACGCTGAGTAACCCATCAAGTGTTAGCCTCATCCCGTAAATGAAAAGTAGCCAGCTCTGCTTTCTCCCACTTGGAGCAAGCCATATAGAAGAAGGTCTGCTCCATAGTCTTTATCCATGATAGGGCCATACTCGGATCAAGGTCTCCTCGGAAGAGTGTGAATCGACTCTTCATCGACTCTGCTAATATTGGAATCCTAGCTCGTGCCGCGACAATGTCAGTGAGGTGTGTCGGGACGACTGCAGGAACTGGCGGAACCACTGGAGCTGGTGCTACAGGTGGTACCACTGAATAGACCGGAGGAGGTACTCCCGGTGCTACTGTATAAACTGGAGCATCAGCCATCGGTGGCATTGTAGGGTGAATATAGGTGGTCACGGTTGGAGGTACGGTAGGTAATGGTACCGGATGTGGAGCAGCCGGCATCGCTGGTGCAGGTGCTGCTGGGTATACTATAGGTACTGGGGGCACAGGTGCCACTGGTGTCGGGTACACTGTAGGTCCAGGTGGCGGTGGTGCCGAGTACGCCGTAGGCTGGGCCGGAGCAGGTGCGGGGTATGCCGGTAGTACCCCTGGTGGTACCGTAAATACGATAGGGGTGGATACAGTCGGTGCAGCCGAGGTAGGTACCTCTATAGAAGCTATCGAGGTCTGAGAGCCCGACGCGCCCGCAGTATGCTGAGTCTGTCCCTTACTGACAGGCTCAGCCCCAGTAGGCATCTCTGGCAAATCCAGAGATCCCAAGGTCCTCGTACGGGGTCGTCCAACACCACGTCTCGCAGCAATACGTGTAGACCTCCTCATATCTGTTAAGTTATATCGCAGATATTATTACATGTATCAACTATAAAATAACACATCATACCTATCAGCTGTCTGGAGATGTTCCGTCGCTGTCCAGTCCCCAAATTGACCTCGGAATTTCGTACGAGAAAATCGCCGGAAATCCATACAAATCCGAAACGGAAGTCCGAAACATAACCATAACGGAAATCCGTACAAACCGAAATAGATATCCAAATATCCAGAATACTAAAAGCATGCATCATAACCCGCTCTGATACCAATAAATTGGTATCAGATAAATCTCGAAAATCCAACACACGGAAATCAAACAAGTATCGCCAACCTGGCGCCCTGATACCAAATAAATTGGTATCAGGATAACCCAAATATCCAAAATACGAAAACAAAGATCGTAAAACTTGTGCTTTGATACCAAATAAATTGTCACGCCCCGGAGGAGTTCCTGTCCGAAGAAATTTCGGCAGCATCTCGCCTATACGACGGATAATCTGAAACTTTCTACATCGCCCTCTGGGCCCCATATACCTCGGCCAACATGGCCGGAATAATAACAATAATATAAACAATCACCCACGCAGTTAATAATTTAACAAACTGTAACAGTGATAATATGACTCAAAAACAACCCTACTCAACTATACCCATAAAGCACAAAACTGATGTCCTACTCCATTACACTCATAATGCTCAAATCCGACGATAAAATCAACTTACCTCTTCTGCCGTCTAGGCAGGCGTGTAGTAAAACAAATCCAATAAAACTCATAGGCAATAAGAATCCATACAAGATCCAATTGTATCAACACAAACAAGTCCAAACATAGTCTAAAACAAGAAAGACTAAAAGTTTAACACGACGTCCTTGTGGACTGCAAGGGACTAGCGACGGGAACTCTCCTGACAGCATCAACCTGAAAATAGTAAATATTCATGGGGGTGAGTCAACTCCTCAGCGGGTAACAACTGATATGCATAATAAAGAAAATAACATCTAGCACTAATCATGCGTACAGTCTCCTGATACTAGAAGGATAAATGTAACTAAAATAAGCAGGAGAAAACTGTATTAACCAGGACCAGGGTATAAGGATATCAAGGTCATCAGACCGGAAGTGACATAAATCCTGTATGCATGTCAAACATATGCATCCATCCAAATGCATCAAATAAATGCAGCAAACACAAACACAACCAATAAATGCATCATGCATATGATGCCAATGACATGTCCTGGTCACCCCTACTCTCCAGTCAGCCGTCTCACATACGATGGTAAGACCGAGTGGGTAGGGCGGTGACAACCGTGCACTCTGCCATCACTACACCTGATGAGTGACCGAGTGGACGGGATGCTGTCGGAGTACACCTATCCTCCTTACCCCAAATCATAAATGGGGGAGGCCAATGCTCTCATCTCCCGGTACACGATGACGGGGAGGGATCCCTGTCCTGCTACAACGCTGCATCACACTAACCCATGAGTGGACCAACGGAGCCCTTGACAGAGCACCTGCTGCAACACACCCTGCCTGAATATACCACTAACCCATGAGTGGTCGTGTGTGCAGATACATGTAACTAACGATGTGCTTAACAATAATGGAGCCAACAATCGCACAACATGCAATCATGCGAATGGTGCATGACACTAAGCATGACAATATCCTGAACCAATTCATATATATAAAATGTGTACCCTAGAATAAATTGACCTAATCAATGGTCTAGGTACACAGGTCAGATAAGGAATCAAAAACCCTAGGTCCTGAACATAATAGAAACATGGTTGTGTCACTACCTCTATAAATAGGCATAATCAGGTATATACTAGCATGATGTGCAAAATAAATAAACAAGCAAGCATGTAACAGGTCAGGTAGTGATCAACTGAAACAGATAACAAAACACAATCATTGCTATATGTTATAAACATTACTATGCATATCAAATGACATAAAGTCAAAGTACCCGCCTCCAAGCGAAAAGTCCAATCTGTCCAAATACGAAGTCAAAATACTCGTCTCACGTCAAAGTCCTGTGTCACAATATTTAGTTTAGTTAATCCTATCATGCATCCATTAACTAAACTAAATCCTAATCCATTGATCAATTAGGGTTAACTTCATTAACCTTAACCCTTCCCTTATTCAATTGATCAGATCTATATATAACCAACCTACTCAAATAAACTCGAATATATTTTATTCTTAACCTTTCCTAGTTCAAATCCTGAGCATGCTGCTACAAATAATAATAATAAAAAAAATCTTCCATTCCTTACCTCACTTCACAACCGCGGTGGAAACCAGGTGCTGCTGGAGGGAATTTCTGCCGGAAATCCCACAGAACAAAACCTTGCCTCACTGGAATCAACCGGATCCAGAAGACAAGATTAGAATCCAACACAATAACCTATCACCAACACAAGTTTAATTTGACCTCCTTACCACATATGAGTGTTAACAGTGCAAGGACCAACGATGGCACGGATCCGTTGTCGCGTGGAAGCAAGGGAGAAGGCACCGACTCAATCTGGTGGCGCCGAACCAAACTTGGGTTTGTAGGTGGCACGATAGAACTTGGTGATCAGCCTTGTCCTCGGCGCACCCTCCCTATCCCCGGCGATCTAAGCACGGGTCGCTGTGAGGAGGGCTCGACTCTGATGAGAGGAGATCTGGGAATTAGGGCACGGTGTGGAGGTGGTCGGCGATGTCCTGTGCGGCAGCGACGCTCTACAAAGGAAGAGGGCGTCGGCGGTGCGGCTCAGATCTACGGCACAACGGTCGGCGCTCGGGAGAAGTGAGGAAGAGAGGAAAGGGGATCGACAACCCTCGGCCGCGACTTTAATCGCGAGGAAACCGTTGCGTGCGACAGTTAGGGCACGCAAGGGGACGACGGCTCGGCACGAGGAGGAGGCGTCAGCTCGAGGAGAAGGGTTGGGTGAGGGGCTCGGGCACGCGGGTGAGAATGAGAGAAAAAGAAAAAGAAAAGGAAAAGGAAATAAAACTTTTCCTCATTAAAACAGGGTAGCCTAAATAGGCTTTCCTGGGACCCAAATTTTATCCCCGTTAACTCGTCCATACAAGCTCCGATAAATTCTCGAAAAATTTCCAAAAATTCCAAAAATTCTCTTATTATTATTCGCCATTTTTCGGTATTTTACATAATAAATAGAACACACCTTCCTTCTTTAATCAATAACACACCATATAAATAATATTATTTCCAACTTATCGGGCCTATTAATTTAACAAATAAATCTCATCCTTTGACCAATTAAAGAAATAAATAGTAAGTACATGTGTTCGTTATCATATCGGTATTAAGAGTACGCACATCCATAATAACAGAGGTTTTGTTCTTTTATGCAGTCAGTATAAAAGAAACAACCTCAAATGGTCTTGCTCTATACACACATAGTGTACTAGTGTAATTTTATAGTCAAGATAAACTAATACCAAATTATACTACAACCATTCTAATAGTTTGTCTCAATCCATCTAGTTGTGAGCTTCTATTTATAATTTATAAGAAACTAATAACATGATTTTCTGTGTGACACCACACACCATGTTATCTACAATATAAATTAAATGGACAACTGCAGACATTTGACCGATGTGATTCTCATTTCAAAATAAATGTTTATACAAAAGCAAGGTTTTTAGTATACATTCTAACAGAGCTAGCATCCTCTTGAGTCTTATAGGGAAACACATGCTCAAAGAACGAAGCATTTCATGATTATATTATCGAGTTCTTGTATATCTCTGGTATTTGTGAATCATACACAACAAACCGATACACGCTGCTATTCTGTGCATATCCAATAAATATACAATCAAGAATCTTTAGTCATATCTTGATCCTTTTTGGATCATACACTAACACTTTGGCAAGACACCCCCACATTCATAAATATTTGTAGGGCGGTTGTCTTCTATTCCATAACTCATAAGGGCTCTCATCTATTTTCTTTCGGACCACCTTATTTAAAAAGTATTTAGCTGTTAACACAACTTCCCCCTACATGAACTCCATTTTACTGAGAAAGTATAAGGAGTTGTTGTTTCGTGTCTGATTCTATGTTCAGCACACAACTCAGTGAACGGTGATATGTATTCACCGCCTCTGTCACTTTGAACCACCTTAATCCTTTTATTAAGTTAGTTTTCAACCTCATTTTTATAGAGAGCAAATTTCTCTATAGCTTCATCCTTACTTTTGAGAAGATACACATAATAATATTTTATGTTATCATCTATAAAAGTGACGAAGTATTTATTACCACCACGTATTGACGTACCTTTTAGGTCGCACACGTCAGTGTGGATTAGGTCAAGTGGTTCGTTGCTTCTTTCAATAAGTTAAAAGGATAACCTTGTCATTTTCGGTTCAACACAAATCTCACACTTGTATTTTTGAGTCAAGGTGGAAGGTAAGTATACTTTGCATATTTATTAATCTACATAACATATCGCATGTCCTAGTCATCATGCCACAAACACGAATACTCAAGCATATAAATGGAAGAACTTTAATTTTTATTTATCTTAGGCCTAATGGTCATTACATTGAGCTTGAATAGCCCATCAAAAACATAGCTCCTTCGATCAATTCTTTCCCTAATCAATTCTTTCCCTCGATCACTTCCTTTCTCTCAACCTCCTTTTGACTCTCTCTTTCTCTCTCACTCTCTCATTCTCTTGAGCACACTTGACTTCAAATAGCTTTCGATTGTCTAGATAATTTACTTTGTAAAATTGCCTATTGCTTAATCAATAGTCCTTATGGATCGATATTTTTTATTACTTGACGATTTAATTGTGCATTTACGGTGAGACAACAACATGTAGAGAACTACATAAAGTCTCATAACAAGTCACATCCAATGAACTAGTTATCCTTAATCAGCATCCATATATTAACTCTCAACATCCTAATATTTCTAGCCAGTGAGGACCGACTACTTAGATAAATCAAGGAGCATAACATATGCTAGTCTTACAGAATTGATAATGTTCAATCTCATCAATTCATCGACTAGAGAATATTTCAATACGTACATAATTACATATGGAGAGATACTCACTAATTATGATCCAATCACAATTTATCTTATACTATGTATTTTATTGTAGACTTCATTAATTGAGTTTAAGATCAATATTATATACATATAAAATGCACACTCAAATAAGGAATTTAATTTATCTAATGATACAATATCTAAAACGATTATTTTAGGACACCTTTAAAATATAATAGATAATCTTAACTCCCTAGATAGTGTTAAAGTCCCAATTTGACACATTTATAAATTCCATCATATTTGTGCCAATTTGATTAATATCAAATCCTCAAGTTCTTATTGGAACATTTTAATCTTTTTAAAAGTAAAAGTCAACTTCTTATTTTCAATGCCTATCAAATATTCGATAGGGTAGTTAGTCGCGGAAACCCCGAATCACCCAAAGCCGTAGATCCGTGTAAAGAAAAATTTCGAAAACACAAATACGAGTTTTATACTACGATCTACAGTAGATCTACAAAGGAAAAACCATTTTACCTTCGATGCGTGCCCTTCGTTTAGTCCCGCTCGTCCAAGGAAGCGTTGGATCTCGAGAGTGTCAATGTAGACACTCCTCTAGTGATATCCACACGAACAAGGAGTGGTCTTCTACCACTCAAAGATGGAGAAGAGAGCCCCAAGTGTGCTAACACTTTTCTAGAGCTCTCGGATGGGAACAAAAAGGAGAAAAGAGAGAAATAGAAGAGAGAATCACATACACTCCTTTAGTACCCTCCTTTGTGACCTTCACTTTCCCTTGTGCTCTTGGAAACAACTCAACATCTTCTCCTCACCATGATAGCCACGACCACAGCAACTCAAGAGGAGAGGGGAACCCAAGGAAGAAGAAGGAATAATGACACCACATCAATTCCCAAAACAAAAACCTCCACACCATCTAATGTGTGGCCGGTCACACCATAAAGCCCCTCATTAATGTGGCCGGCCACATTAAAACCAATTGGATGTGTAACCTCCAATGAGGTGGCATACCATTATGAGGTGGTGATGTGGCTAATGATGTGGCTAGGTTGGTCATGCCAAGTAGGATGAGTCAACCTTCATGATGATGTGGCAAGACATCAAGTCAAACTTGATGTTTCAACTTCCATTTGGTCAAGTCAAACTTGACCAATTCTCTTCCTTGTTGAGTCAAATCCAACCTTTGATTCAAGTCAATTTTAATTTAATGAATCTAATTCATTAATATAAATTGACCCAATGAATCAAATTTAAATTAGACTCATTCAACATTTGAATCTAATTGAGTCTAACTCAATAAGTTTAATTTTGAATCCAATCTTTGGTGCATCATATGAACCTAATCCAATTGGTTCATCATATGAACCTAATCTCCATCCACATGTTCTTTGTGTGTGACCCAATAGGTTCTTGTAACGTTGGCAATGTTTCTAAACTCTTTTAGAAACATAAGCAATGAGCGGCATCTAGCAATACATCATTGCTACCCAAGTTACAAGAAATGTTAAGATCCAACATCACCTTGTGACTACTAATTATGACTCCTCACAATATGTGACATTGTCCTTCTATTCTAGACATCTAGATTGATCAATATGAGGCATAGACCGTGTCATCCTCTAATCAATCTAAATCTTGAACTCCAAGTAGACTCACTCGATCAAATGAGCTCAACATCTAATGTTGACTCATTTGGGCATGGCCATGCACTTCGTGGTCTAACTCTATCAAGAATATTGATGTCGCTCCCGTCATATGGGAGGGATATATCCCATCTACATCACTCACATCCATCTGCATAATTTGTTACATACCCAGTAATCGCCTTTATAGTCCACCCTGTTACGGGTGACGTTTGACGAAACCAAAGTACATAACTCCTTATGTAGGGATCCATGGTGACTTCAGGTCTAAGGACTAATAGTCATACTAATAGCCACATGAGAAAGTATATGACACTCATATAACGATCCATGATACTTTCTCATGGCGGGTCATTCAGTATACATTCTCTAATGCATACCCATGTGTCAGCTTGATATCTCTATATCCATGACTTGTGAGATCAAGTCATCGAGCTGACCTACATGCTAGTCTTATTGTATTAACATTGTCCCTGAATGTTAATACTCGACTAGGAATAAATTAGAGTAGTGTTCCCTATATCATCTCACTATCGATTCAACTAATCGATTGATATAGGTATGAACCTTCTACTCAAGGACGCTACTATACTTATTTTATCTGGCACTAATACAAATAAGCATAATAACCAAAAATCAAATGCCTTAATATATATATAAGAATATGATATACATGAGTCCATACAATCATCAAATGATTGGCTCTAGGGCTCTAACTAACAGGTCATGAGATCTTCACAAACTTGATAGAGTCGCCGAGAGGTGTTTGTAAAGAGTTGTTAAGCCTGTGTCCAAACATCTTTACAGGTTTTGTGAGTGCGGAAGACATCCTTAAGAGATGGATGGATGGTGACTCGGATAATGCAACACAACTGGGCATCAACCTTTTTCCACAGAGGATGATCGACGACTTGAACATCCTCTTCGGTTTGAGAGAGATGTGTCTCATAACCCTGTCCAACAATGATGTGAACCCAATGAGAAAGATATCTCAAGAACCCACAACGAATTGAAAACAGAAAGAAGGAAGGTCTAAGACGATAAGATGGATGAAAGAAACCTCGATCCAATGCTTAGAAAAGCACGAACCTTGGTATAGGAGATGGAAGACGCCACAACCTTGGGATTGAGGTTGATAAGTCTTTGAACATCACAAGGAGATGCCTTGATAAGTTCAAGTTCAATGAAGAACCAACAAGCGAGAGCCTCACCGTGCTTTAGATTGAAAAATATGTCAAAGATACATGTGTGGGCGTCACCCCCTTTATTTATAGCTATAAGGTGACCAAAAAACCCTAAAAGACCAAAAGAAAGCCCATTTAGTAAAGGCCTATGCAGACTACTTAGCCATTATAAGCTTATGGCTTTATTACAACCCAATAAAAGTAGAAATTGAGTTTAAATTGAGCCTACATATCCCTACTACATAGACATGAGAGTTAAGTGCTAATTAAGCTCATCTAAGGCTTGAATTAAGTTGACTATGTCGAATGAGTTGTTCTTAGTCAAGCCTTCTTCAATGGTAGCTTTGACCTTCACATCTTCAATTAGTACATGAAGTGCTTCCTTCATCTTTCTAGCCTTAGCCCTTGTAATTGGGCCTCCGTTGATGCATAATGGATCATCATTAATATCTAGAGTGGGTTGACCATGATCCATATCGTTAGCTTGTTGCGCTCTTTCTTTGACTCCATCAAACAAGCCAAAGCTCAATGTAAGCCCAAGAGGAGTAGTTCTTACCATCCAACTGCTCGAAGGAGAGTGGTGCGGTGATGTGGTTGGTAAAGATCGAAATATCCGGCTTTGGAGTGCTGGAGGTAGCCATTGATTAGTTCGGTGAAAGAGGGCAGCAACCCGAATCTTCAGTGACGTCGCAACACCTTGGAGACAGGCACGGAGAGAATTAAGGGTTTGTTGCGGCGCTGGAAAATTTAGGGTTTGTTGCGACAGCACTGGAAAATTTAGGGTTTACGCTAGAAAATTTAGGGTTTGCTGCGACGACGCTGGAAAATTTAGGGTTTGCTGTGACGGCGCTAGAAAATTTAAGGTTTGCTACGACAGCGCTGGAAAATTTAGGGTTGGCTGCGGCGACGCAAGGATATTCCACGCAGAAGGAAGAGCAGCGGCGACCTGTGCTCGCGATAGGGAAGGAGATGCCTCTGCTGCCGCGCAAGGAAAGGAGGCGGGGCTTGTGCTTGCGAGTGACGCGAGAGGGAGAAGAGAGATCGGGAGAGATTTGTCCCCGTCCAAGTGTGACTAATGGCAGCAGGAATTGGTGGCGGCGGCGGAAAAATTAAGGTTTGGCTCTGATACCATGTTAAGAGAAAACCGTGTATTAGAGACCACGGAGTTATTGACTTATATAGAGAAGGATACAACATAATTATAATAATACCCCTAGTTATTATATTTACAATATTCTAACAATAACAAATAAAAATTTTCTTATTGATATAGGTTGTTTATGTTGAGAACAAAATTTAAACTTGTCGTGGCACAAGAACTTTTCCATCATACTCAATTGGATCAAATGTACTCCCACTAGCAAATATTGCTTGACCCTGTGAATGAAAGTCAAATTCTTCAGTAACAGAAGTTAACTATCAGAGTAAATCATGAATATGAATTATGCAACTGTTGCTGTAAAAAGATGGAGGAAGCTTACCTTACGCCATGAATATGCCTCTTCTGCATTGCATTCTGATTGAGAGGTAGGGCTAGATAGAGCCAAAATTATGGATTTCTGTAATCAATGCAAGGGAACTTGTGGATTGGATCTAATCCTCTCTGAATATAGGTAAATTGCACGTAGAAACTGAATGCATTTTAGTAAGGATTTGGTAGAGGTCTGGAAGCTAACCTCATTAAAAGTAGTCGTATTCCTCAGTGAAAGTTTTTCCCACTCCAGATGACCCAGTAAAATAGTGGGCTTGATTACCTAAGAAATTAAACTAGAACAAATGAAGGACTATTCGAAAATTAGTGTAGGCAAATTTACAAGTAGAAAGTACACTTAAATTTGTACAAACTTGAGACAGCAAAAATAAGATAAAGTATTAGTATCTTTTAAATGAAAATATATGACCACTAGAGAAACCACTTTAAAAGAGTAGACCCGAGTTGGAGAAAGCATTCTCGTCATCAATAATGATATAACTTAAAAGTCACACACATAGTAAGAGAAAATATCCAAGTGCATGGCAGACATTTAGCTCATGATCATGCACCCAAGGTTCCGTAAAGTGTTGAAGGGAATCCTTGTGTGAGCTCACAATTAAGCCCTGGAACGGGTATCACAATGCAAACAATGAACAACAAAGTAAAACAATTAAAAGTTTTATGCTTGCAATAAGAATAACTAAATAAGCAAGGTCTAAGATTCTATTCCTTACCTTACAATCAACCATCTATATCTTCTTGCAAATTCCTTCCAACGGAGCTTTTGTCTACAACAGCCATAAAAATCTACAACCAAATGAGCCAGTATGTAAAATCATCAGAACATCCAAAATGTTGTCCATGCGCATAATAAAAAGACTCAGTTGAAAACCTGCTTTGACATCTCAAGAGCCATGAGTTCTACAAATACCGGTACCAGCCTGTATTGATAATCAAAATAAGGACAAGATTCAAAGAAGTATTGATAGCAAAAATAAAATAGATATTTAACTGAGAGTAGTTGAGTTAATATACTCTTGAAACATGTACGTGCAGTGCAATAATTAAAGTCATATAACATGCAACATGTAAACTTAACACTAAGTAGCATAGCAAAATTATGGCAAATATTAGATTTTAATGCAAACCATAAAATTGGAAAAACCATCTTCTGCCATTTTTTTCAAAAAGCAGAAGCCCAACTAATAAATAAAATCCTAATAGAAATGATTTTCTATATTTATTTCTTATATAATTATTTACATCACAAGATTTGTAATATAAAATACAAGGACGAAGCATAAGTAAATAGGAATTCATACTCCCATAATGGGAAACTAAGATGTTCACAGGCAAATACACAAGTCAACAAAATCAAAGTCAAAAACATTTAATAGACCAAATGCAAATACATTCAATAGACCAAATCAACCAATTAAGTTAGGAGTAAAACTTCCCCAACACAAAGAAATAAGAAACTTTGTTATGCCAATGTTCCACCAACTATTTTTAAAGCGCCAAAACGCCTAGCAAGCACAATAGAGAATAAGCATATTGAATTGTTCATAAACATGTGGAGATAGTATAATGTGAGTGAATCAAGTTATACAATTTCAAAGAACTATAAAGGAAGATACTGAAGTCTAAAACACTAGAGCTAAAATCAATTACTTGTATATCATCATTGAAGACTAGATGTGTTTTGTGATATTTGGCAAGGAGTTCATGCATTATAGCTGGCAAAGTCTTCAAACTGAAAATATAACACTAAACAAATTTGAGATCAAAATAGCATAAGTAGGAAACACAAAGCAAATCTGTAACCACAAAGAGTTGATCTAGTCATTGACCTGAATTAGAAGTACTTTTTCCACATATCTATATTTCACAACATTCATGAATTCCTCTAGTAACTCTGCATTTGACAATTTGACAAAATACAAGGAGAAAGGCAGCAGTTTACATAAATTAGGAGAAATTAAACATACACTTCGAGACAATATTTGGCTAGTAGTCCTTTGTCTCAACCAAATATAAAGTTCATCATTAAGGACCTGTTCGTTGTTAGTCTCCACGTCAGTTAAGTCCCATAATTTTATGTATTCTTGAAGCTTGTCCATGGCAGTTATGTCCCATCTGCAACAAAACTCGCTCGAGCTTAGATAGTTGAGATAAACATGACTTGATGATGATTGTGAATGCCTGTCACCTGTCGACGGCATTAGTGAAGAGCTGGAGTTCATCCAAGGTTCCATAGACATCGTAAATATCATCAATTAATGTAATCAAGCATATTGCCTTTGTTTGGATCATTCTGCATCTCTAGCTATTTGGTTCATAAGTGAAACCAAGTGCCCACATATAGTTTTCAAGTAACAGAACGACATGGTGCTTTAAAACGATTATAAAAGATAGTGCATGCATAACAAAATAACTAAAAAGTGCAATATGTTGGGACTAGAGCATGTTTGTGTGGTTGAATTTAGGTATCTTGATAATAAGAACAAAATGTTTAAGGCAGAGCGTATAGGAAGCATCATAGTGGATCATGCTATTTGCTATAAATTCTAATTAACTCAGAGGAAATATTTACAGAATAACATAAAGAAATTGAAAATAGTCACATGACCCCAAAAAATTGTAAAATTAATACTTTCAGAAAAATATATGAAAAATCAAATATCATTTCTGCAATGGAAATTCATTTTCCAAAGTTTGAAAGGATAAATATGTAAATCTTCCAAAGACCCAGGGTGTAAAATACCGAAAATAGGCAAATTTTAATAGGAGAATTTTTCGGAATTTTTGGAGATTTTTCGGGAATTTTTCGGAGACCGTATGGACGAGTTTACGGGGATAAAAATAGGGCCCGGGAAGGCCTGTTTGGGCTACCCTATTTTAAAGAGGAAATGTTTATTTTCTTTAAATCATTTCCTTTTTCTTTTATATATCTTTTTTTTTTTATTTTCTTCTCCTCTCCCACGCTGCTTCCCTCTCCCGATTTCCCCCGACCCCGAGCCCTAACCGGCGCCGAACTCCCTCTCCCTCTCCGCGTACAAAATCTCTCGGCCAAGGGCTTTCCCTTCTTTCGGTCTCCACCCTCTCGGCGCGAAGTTTCCGTGCCCGAGCCAGCCCCGGCCGACCGGCGACTTCCCCTCCTTTCCTTTGGTCCGACGAGACACCACCGGCACCGGAGCCCTAGGTTTTCCCTTCTCCTTCACCACCTCGCGGCGACTCCTTGCATTGCCTTGCCTCTTCGTTTGCTGTCGCCGAAGGTGTGCCCTTGCCAGATCCCTCTGCCGAAGCTTCTCCCTGTCCCTTCCTCTCTTCCGGCCGAGCAGTGTCACCAGTCTCCTGAGCCCTAGCGCCAACCGTCGTGCCTTAATTCATGACCGCCGCCCCTCTGCTGCAATTTGGCAGCACGACCATCACTGGTGAGCCTTGTCTGCCGACCTCAACAGCCCTTTCGGTGACTGCTGTTTGGGGTAAGATGTATTTAAATATTGAATTAAATCCATTGTTTGTTTGGTTGCATTGGATTGATTTCGTTCAGGTGAGGTGTTAATGGTGGATGGAGGATAGATTCATCATGGGTTTGGTTTCGGACCGGAGAAAATAGTGCCAAATCCTTTATTGTGTTTCTGCTCGACAGTGCCGAAGAGGACACAGAGCTATGCCGTAGCCGGATCTTGGAGGTAAGCTTCGGTTGTTGAATTAGGATTTTTGCTTGATTGGTTATCGATCTTGATTCTTCATATGATCCGGACAGTGAAGAATTTTCAGCAGCCAACGTCCCTTAATGGCAGCAAGTTCCAGCCAGCAATTCTTTGGTTTCAGTACAAACCGGTGGCTGTGAATTAAGGACTTTGACACGAGACGAGCATCTCGATGTTGGATTTGACTGGATTGAACCTGCTATTGGAGGCGGGTACCTCTTGACTTATCTTTTATGATATTGTCTTTGGATATGCATAGTACTTTATAGCTGCAAGCAATGAACATGTTTGCCTTGGTATGTCACGGTTTGATACCCATAGCATGATCTGTTGGCCATTTGTTATGTATCTATGTTTACGTTTTATGATTATTGCCATGAGTACCTTAGTTCCTAGAGTAAGTGACATACCATACCTTACTGAGGTTAGGATTAGGTTCTAGATTTTATTTTCTGGCATGTGTATCTAGATTATCTGATACCTAGGTTTTTATACCATACCTGGCTTGTGTACCTCTATTTGTACATCATATCTGATTTGTGTACCTAGAACATTTTTCTTTGATATGTGCATATTGTTGGTGCATATGTTATGGAGGGGGATATGTATAGGATCTAGGTTGTTATACCATAGAGGACCAGTATACCCTAGATCCGTGGATTTGACTTACTGATACTGTGGTATCCATATTATATATATATGAATTTTTCTATGCTGATCAGGATATTGCCATGCTTAGTGTCATGCATCATGATTGCATGCTGTGCGATAGTCGACTCCATTGTTGTTGAGCACATCGCCAGTTACATGGATCTGCACACACCACCACTCATGGGTTAGTGGTCGATTCAGCAAGTGTGGCAGGGACTTTGTTTGGCTACGTTGGTCCGCTCATGGGTAGTGTGACACAACGTGTTAGCCGGCAGGGATTCCTCCCCGTCATCGTGTACCGGGAGTTGAGAGCATTGAGCTCCCCCATTTATGATTTGGGGTCACAGGACAGGAGTACTCCGACAGCATCCCGTCCACTCGGTCACTCATCAGGAGCAGTGACGACAGAGTGCACGGTTGTCACAGCCCTACCCACTCGGTCTCGCCATTTGTGTGTGAGATGACTGACTGGCGTCAGGGGTGACCAGGACACATCATTGGCATCATATGCATTGATGCATTTATTTCTTGTGATTGTGTTTGCTGCATTTATTTGTTGCATTTGGTTGGATGCATATGTTTGACATGCATACAGGATTTAGGGCACTTTCGGTTTGATGACCCTTTTTGTCTGGATAGGAGTTCCTGGTGAGTACAGCTTCCTCAGTTGCCTTCCAGTTTTGCGTATTCCCTATATATGATTAGGAAGCTGTATTCCATGTTTATTGCTGTTAGATATATCTTACTAGGCATGTCTATTGGTATTCGCTGAGTTGTTGAACTCACCCCCGTGGACTCTATATTTTTCAGGTACCAGGTTACTTATGGTGTCGCTTGGAGCATCCTGTCTGCTGGTCCCCACGTCACATCAGAAGACTTATCGGTTTCACGTATGTTTTGTTTTGTTTTATGTATCAGTTTGTTAGCTCTGTACTCCGGTTTTATTTTTGGAGTGTTGATGTTGTTATGTGGTATTTTGTATTTGTTGTTGGTTGTGTAAGCCTAGCCGGCTAGCAGTTTTGTGTTTTGGTTTTGGTACAGCCGAGTAGGCTGCTTTATTTTTAACTGCGTGGTTGTGTCAGCTAGAGGCTGAATTTGATATTAACTGCGTGGTGTTTGTTTTCTTTTATTGTTATTATTCCAGCCGCATGTGGCTGAGGTATACAGTGCTTGTAGAAAAGTTTCAGATTGTTCGCCGTACAGGGGAGATGCTGTCGAAATTTCTTCGGACAGAGACTCCTCTGGGGCGTGACACAGGGAAAAGATGAATTCAAACATGTAGAGGTTCTAAAAAATCCAAATAATAACCTAACTATTCCACATCTGTACCCACAAGATAATAATTAATTGACACTACATTTGTATGGTCTAAGAAAATTAAGCATATTTCTTGAACTAATAATTATCACAAGTTATACTATGCTTTGTTTGATGGCAAGTATATGATGATAGTCTTCACTAATTAATTGACGCTATACTTTGCTAATGACTGATTGACTTGGTAATGCAAACAAATAGTTTTAAAAAAAGCTTACTTGCTAGAGGAATCAGAGCTCTCATAAGCATGATACTGGAAAAGTGGCAAAATAGTATCGGTTGCATCCAACTTCTGTCGCTTGTTTGCATTAATTTTATTAATATAGTCATCAAAATTATTTTGGCTAATGACTACATTTTCTCTTTCAATAAGGTCTGTCAATCCTTGGTCAGCTGCTAAAGTTGCAGTATCTTAGATAGAAATTTGTTGGTGTTAGTCATGATCCTTGCTGAATGATACTTTCTTAGAAGTACACTCTTCATCAGGTGAGTTATAAACTTCCTTAAGAGTAGCTTAATCAGAATCCCTTCTTTGCCTTTTTCTCCTTCCTTAGCACCATACTCCTCCAGTGATTTATAGACTTCCTTAGGAGTAGCATCTGGTGTTGAATCAGAATCACTCATTTCCTTTGTTTGGTAGTGTAGTTTTCCTCTAGTGAGTTATAAGTGATATCAAGCACCCTTTCTTCTTAAGATGCATCTTTTGTAGATATCAGATTTAGCATTTCTAAGCCTTTCGTAAGCTATTCTAACCTTTCTTCAACAAAGATACTACAACAACGACAAAAACTAAAAATTGTGAGGTGCCCAATTACTATATAAGCAAAAACCCCCACGGCCCCACTAATTTACTAAAAAAGATTTTTTTCCTATGCATATCTACATTACAAAAATTTTCATTAGCATATAAAAACAATGATACTTCTGAACAATTTTTAACTTCAATACTTACAAGGTTCAATAATCTAAGCTACGACCACTAAGTTAAATTTTAGATTGTGGTCGTTTGAGAAGCTTAAATGCATTTATATAGTTAAATTAAACAATTGGACATCAAAAGGCAACAAGAAGTATGATGGATGAGGAAGTTAGGCTAGTTTGTTACCTTTTTAGTATCCCAAAATGCAAATAAAAAAAATGGAAGCCTTGATAAGATGTAGTAACAATGTGATGTAGTGAAAACATGATGGCGTAGTGGTGATGAGCATTATTTGTCCCCTATAAGCAATGAAAATTGAAGGTTTTTGTAGAAGTTCTTCGACCAAAATGCAGCATCCATATGATGTTGAATCATCAGCAACCTGCTGTGATAGAAAAATACTTACATGGCAACAACAAAAAGCATTATAGCGCACTGACATGGTATTTTTACCACTCATATTTAATTGAAAGCATAACTATGAACAGAGAAACTCTAATAGGATTTGGCTTTAAAACAAACATTTGGTCAAATAGGATATTCACATACAACAACTTTTTCATAGTCAGATATACATCAACTGGCTGTGAAACTAGCAAAGTAGGAAAGTAATAGAGAAAATACATGACAAATTACTTTTAAACATAAAATAAATGACTGGTTACTTTGATTAAGTTGTTCCTGAAAAACATGACAGTCTGTGATGGTTAGAAAACAAGAAAGTAAGCTCAAGGAAAACATTTTTAAAGGCAATCAGAGTTCTGATATACTGGAAAATATTATTTAAAGCTGCTAACCTACTTTGCTGAAGCTTACCTGCCCCAACGTTATTTCATTGAGGTCCACTTCCACAGCATGCACCCGCAATATAAGTTTGTTTTAACTATCAATCACCTTGAGTAATGGAGAAGCAGATGGAAGATAGAAGCAAAGGCTTGAAGCACATGGCCAGGGATAGACATCTTCCAAGCAATCCAAATACTTGTCATGATCAAAGCATCATTCCGAAGCACATGGCCAGGGATAGAAGGAATGCATTTTATAGCGGTCAAGCAGGCGTGCAAATCCTTAGCATAAACTCCAGAAAGGGACTAAATTACACAGAAATATTAGAAGCAAAAAGAATAAAAAAATAAGTATAAGTGTAATTTTAAGTAACAAAACCACATTTTACTCACTTTGGCCAATCCATTAGCTTGGATACCAAGGCATAACTCGTTCAACAATGGCCCAATTAGTGGATAATAAGCCTGGACGAACACCAAGGACATGATAAAGAACCTGGAAAAAGCCATGAAGAGTCAACAAGAGACAAGAAAATTATAATATAAAATGGTTGATCATCATTACAAAATCAAGGTATTCATATCCGACAAAGAGCATCCGTGGCCTAGCGAGTGGCAATATAGGATCCAAATGCATATATAGTATGTGAAGTAAGTTATCGAGAAGTGCAATCTTCTTAGAAGAAAGCAAAATATGGAGCAATTAAAAAGAACAACAAACAAGAAGTACAGTTGAATGGTAACTAAATTTAGGCAGAAATATACTGGAAATATAAAGGTAAACAAATCTACTAGAAGCGGTCCATCATTCAATGACATTGACATACCATTAACTATTTGCTCAAAAATATCCAATGGGGGACCTTTGGGAACTTGACCTTCAGAGGTTAGGTAAGCTCCAAGACTACATGCACATCTTTTGCAAAAATTATATGCAAAGAAGCAGCTATCTCGTGTACCTAGCTAAAAAGAGGTGGGGCTAGACGATGAGCAAGATTTGCTGTTCATAGTCTCAAATGCTGTATCTCCAACAATTGATGAGTGCATTAATGGATCAACGTATTTGACCTGCAGCAGATTGTTTAAGGATGAGAAATAAATTGACCAAACAAAATCTCTATTGCAACAATTTTTAGCTAGTAACTAAAAAGCCGTCACTAATAACCATTGATTTAATTGATAGATTATTAAAAAAGAAACACTTTCACAGTACCTATAAGTAATCTTGAAGTAGGAAGACCAAAAAAAGACATACAATCACTTACCAGTGTAGGTAGCTGATGACCATGAGTAAATATTGGATTAGCAATAGCCATCTGACCAAGAATCCTAAGCATAACTGAGAGATTTTTCTAAATAAGCTTAACCCTGTGATGGATAGTTGTTTCTAGTTTCAACAACAATTCCCTCACTTCCTCCTTGGCATTCTTTGTCTCCTCCACATGAACTATAAAAACATACATGTTACTATTAAACATTAGTAGATAAACAATCATGTCTTCAAAAAGATTTACCATTCTTCTTGCCACCAACATAAGGATGAACATAGCTAAGCCATCTCAGAATGGAAGAAATGCCTTCAAGATCATCTGATATAGTCAGATGGACAACTCCGTTAGTTGCCATTATCTTAGGTCCACCCAACTACGTGTGAGAGCTGTAGACTTCACGTCCAAGAAGCTTGTTCAGTGTGGAGTACTCTATGAGAATAATTCTCTGATGAAGACGTTGAATGCAACTCATGCCAAGCCGGGCAAGATAAGCTCCAATGCCAACAGTTCTTCCAGTCACATAAGTGAGAGTGAATATCTCATTATATGCGTTTGAATAAACACCATGGCACCACTTCCAGACAGGTTCTCCGCCCCCAAGTCATCTAGTTTTCCTACAATTGTGTCAATGATCTCATCTTGTCTAACCATTTTCCAATTTGAGTTCTTGAGCGATAATAGATGAACCAACGCAATTGTAATCTTCTGGACTCATATAAAAGTACTGAAAGCCCTGTTCCAGGCTTGCTTCATCAGACCACCCAATCCTAGAAAAGGATTTTATTTCTTCAGCTGCTCCAATCCTAGCACCAGAATTTGTAGCCAAATAAATTAGAGCGAGGTTTTTATCACATGCTAAATTGGTCACTGCATGAAAGGATGCATCTTCCCTAGGACCAAATGAACCAACTCTGAAAGTGACGTTGTTTGCCACAAACTAGGGAAGTTGGTGTAGACATCTCCATTAACCAGGCTACCATACCTATGTCATTGAGACTAGAGGACCGGCTCACAGTGACTAAAGGAGTAGTCCAATCTCCATGATTGTTTGCAAATGCCAACTATATCACTTTAATGAGATCTCTATTATTGTTTACCCTAATGTTACTGGATGTGTATGATTCCAACAACCGTCTAAGTGCAGTCTCGAATGCCTGAATACATGGTAAACACATCTTTACAATGATATACATGAAGGTAAATTTAACATATGATTCTGCATAAGCTGCTTTCTTATAACAATTTGAAGGGAAACTTACCAATAGGAAATCATAACAGTAAGTTGTGTTATTCTTCTTGCATTCAAACGCCTTTTATCAATGGGCCCTAGTTCTGTATATTGAGCACTTAATGGGAATTCCAAGGAGGGACCATTCACATCCATGTAGGAATGGTAAACCATTTCATGAGATTTTGTATCTTCCACTTCTCAATTAATCTAAGTAGGAAGTATTTAACCTCAGACAAAATGATGATAGAGATCGAACATAATCATAGGATAAAAGTGTTGGGTTGCAAGGTTGCAAACAAAGTCACACATTGAAAATACATGGGAAAGATCATAGATTTATAAGGAAAAGATATCTCCATTGGTACGAGGCCTTTTGAGTAGAGCCCAAGAGTAAAACTATGAGGGCTTAGGCCCAAAGTGGACAATATCATATTATTGTGGAGATATCTAAATCTCTTTTGGTCCTAACAATTGGTATCAAAGCATGAACTGCCAGAAGGTCTAATCGCCAACTGGGCACAAGAGAGATGGTCTAATTAATTCATGTGAGTAAAATATTGACCTTAAACAAAGGAAGTGGGGGCTCCATGTCCGAATCAAGAGGACCATGCTATTAGATTTTGAGGGATGTCCTAAGGCAAATCGTCTTACGATTTTTACTAAATATAAATTCACTATTTGAGTGCATATTACATGTTTGATTGTCTTAAACTTATTTACTGAATGTCTCCAATACAATTCATAGCATGAGAGAAATTATGATTGGATCACAACTAGTGATTATCTCTATATGTGTAATTATGAACGTATTAGAATTTCCTTATTCGTCGAATTGATGCATTTGGACATCATCAATTCTGTAAGATTAGCACGAGTTATACTCCTTGGTTCGCCAAGTAGCTGTTTTCTCACTAGTTGGAGACATTAGGATGTCGAGAGTTAAATGTGGATGCTAATTATCGTAACTAGTTCATTGGAGTGACTCACTGTAAGACTTCATGTAGTTATCTATATATATGGATATGTCTGTGAAGCTCTTACTGCAACTCGAGTGCAAGTTTCCTTCGACTTGAGATATACAAGTCATCTTGGTCATGGAGAGTTATACTTTGACATCTTAAGCAAGAACCTCATTGAGGTATGGACGCAGGATGATTGTGTATAAGTTAAAATGTCCGAAGATGTTTGGATAGCACACAAAGAATTCACTGCACTTTGCGAGGAAACGTATACCCTATGGCCACTCATTAGGATTATTACTTAAAGTCTTGGCCAAAGAATCACATATTAAGAGTGCGAGACTCTTAGACACATGTATGAGTAATTTGAATCCATAGAACAAGGAAGTATTACTTGGGCTAGGTGTGACATAATCAGTCTAGTGGGGAAAGACACATAGACCATGTTCTGAACCAAGTGGGTATAAGACGAGTGAAAGAACAAGGCACGACTCACTGTAGCTGTTGAAGGGTTTAGAATTAGTTCTAAGATTAACTATAATTTTCCTGCTAATTGAGGATCATGATGTACTATTAGGTGCCATTTATGATCGTTCTATAATTAAGTAGTTAATCATGGACAACCAATATGAACCGGGAACCTATTAGGTCACACGCACTAATGAATCTCTAAAAGACGTAAAACAAGTTAAAGAATAGGATTCTTAGATCAAGAGATAAATGTTTGGTTGGACCATACATAAGACAAATCTGGAAATATTTGTCATGATAGAAGCACAGATGGGCTACATCTTTTATGGTAGAGTTGAACCATATTTGGTTTAATCATGAATTAGTCATGAACCAACTTGGTTTAGTTGTGAACCAAACCAAGGGGTTAATGGACTAATTTTTGGTTAAAGGGACAATGGGTTGGATTTGAGCTTTCTAATCCAACACATTAAAGAGGATTATATATAGATATAATTGAGAGAGAATTAGATATAATTTTCATTATTTGGTTGATTGGCTTTTGGAAACTCAATCATCCTCTCCCTCTCCTCTCTCTCCTGCCGCCAACAAGAGAGTTCTCCCTCTTGTTGCCGTGACCACCACAAGGGAGAAAAACACTCCCTTGTGTGCTTCGCTTCTTCTTCCTCTTGATCTCTCTTCTTCGCTCGTGGCTAGTAACTTTCGAAGGAGAGGCTTGTACTCATGGAGTTGTCTTGAGGAGCTCGACGTGGATACGAATAGAGGTGAGGTTCGACAATGTCACTACGGTTGATGCCCTTCTCGTTACATGTCATCCGTAAGGTATACCTAGCGTAAATTTATTTTTCGTAAAATTTTAATTATGCAATCATGTTTGGCATATTGTATCCTTGTATGTGTGTGGTGTGCGTGATGTAATAATTAGAAATTATTATTATTTTATTTTTCACTGCGCATGTTTACGAAACGTGCTCTAACACGCATCTGCATCGGACATATTCCAACACAGACACCAGGCAGGAAGTCATAGTCGCGGCTAGGCAAGGAAGTCCTAGTAGGTTGGGTGGACCGAGGGATAGGAAGACCTGGTGGGTCGAGGATCGGACTGGGAAGCTTGGTCCTTCATTTGAGGGGGGATTGTTAGTGTTGCAAGATTGTAAATAAAGTCCCACATTGAAAATACATGGGAAAAATCATAGATTTATAAGGGAAAGATTTATATGAGACCTTTTGAGTAGAGCCCAAGAGCAAATCAATGAGGGCTTAGGTCCAAAGTGGATAAAACTATGCCATTGTGGAGATATCTAAATCCCTTTTGGTCCTAACATAAAGTTAATTTATAAAGCACACAATAGTGACTTACGTGGACAATGCAGGTATGGCCAGTGACATTAGTCACCATAATTCTCCGAGCACCATTAGGGGGTCCTAGAAAATTAAGCCGTAGCTTCACTTCCCGCTCACAAAAAGCCAAACGATGCATCCAAACACTAATAAATTCATGAATTATGACAACCATTTCATTTAAGATCATATGTATGCTAGTTTCATCCATCATTCTGGATAGTAGAATGGAAAGATTGCATGTTAGCCCACAAAAAGGTAATTAAACACTTCTAGTGTTGGATTACTAGGATTTTAGTAAGGAACATGTAAAGGCAGTAGCTTAGCATTATTACAAAAAAGCTAATGAAATAGAAATAGTAAAATATAGAGAAAAAAATTAACAAAAATTTGAGGTTGAACTAACTTTGAAGGTGGTAAAAGATCATGAAATACCTGCACCCTTAAAATGTGAATATACATGTGAGAGTGAGTAATCAGATATGAAAGTTGCGTTGTGGACCTGTAACTTCAACTCTTCTAAAGCATTCATTAATGACCTCAATAAGCTTGTAGAAATTAAAGGACAAATAAGGTTAGGCATTATATATTTCTATGTCAAGGGATGGGCTTGATCCAGAGCTAGCATTTGTCCTTGGTTGTCTCAAGATCGTTTGGAGAAACATCCACTTGGTATTAGCATTATCTACAACAGTGTAAAGATGACATTGGTGATCCCTTTATGTGGTATACTTTCAGAAGCCTTTCATCTTTTCCTAAGGTGCATAAACAATAACAAGTTAAGCTCAATCCAAAGGAGAAGATGAGAAAAGCCTATGAACAATTCAGAATATAGTGACAAACAAATTCTAGTAATGTAGAAAGAGGATCTACATCATGAAGTAGAGGTTCTTCCACATAATGCTTCTTTTCAAATGACTAGTGAAAGGAGTGTGGCACATAGGAGTTCGTCATTCACCCCTCTGTATAATACAACTAACAACACCAACTCCTGAATCCAGAAGATTAGAGCTCAATTTATTATCACTCAAAATCATTGCCAGTTTATCTAACCTTTCATGGGCCTGATCTTCACCACTGAGAAAAAGAAACAACTAATATTCAAAGGACAACCTATTATAACTTTACAATTTGCAACTGCAGAGATGTGTATCTGTCCAGTAAAGTACTCATCTGGTTGTTACTGCCAATCAAAGCGATATGAATCATATTGCCTTTGTCAACACGAGGAGGAAGCTCATTTGTGATTTCAGTACCAGAATCCACAAAACAGAGATGTCTCTTTCAAGGCAATGCAAGTTGATGATGTCAGAAGCTGAAGAGATTTAATGATAATCATCCCCCCCCCCATCTCTTCTCTATATGTTCTTGGTAAAATTTCCATGATGCCATCAGACCAGAATGGTGCCATTGCATCCGGATACTGTCCTTGATGATATAGGGCTGCAAAAGAAGTCACCAGTCAGAAAAATGACCAAGTGTTGTCTGTCATTCACGCTTATGAAGTTTAACCTGGTATACTCTACATATATATGTGTTGACAACCCTTCTTTGAAGGGTAGGATTAGAATGATCACAGAGAGCTATAAGTGCATCCTCCATAGCTAATGGAGTACAGACAAGATCTTCTATGCTCTCATCAATAGCCATCTTCCTCCTAGGGGTTTTAAGGGGTTCTCCTTCTTCAGTAAACATTGCTAGTTCAGATAAATTTCTCGCGATGTTGTCTGCAACTCACTAAGTTTAGTTTGCTCACGAAGTTGGCTAGCTTTTCAGTGCCAATTGGAGCAATTAATTATGTCAAGCACAATAAATAAGAATGTCCTCTCAAATAGAGCAACTTATATTACTTAAGACATAAGCAGACCTTGGAGTAACTTGTATGATTAAGAGCAGAGAAACGAATTAGCAGATCATGGTAGGGATTAAGGTTGGGATAAACCTATGCTTCCATGAATATAAGTATTAGCTTGTTCTTATTTTTCATACCCTTCAAGTAGCAGATATTGCACGTCATCATTGTAAATATTAAAATTTTTATAGTACTTCAAAAGCAGTAATGTGATTCAAACCTGTCTACCACCCGGAGAAGATCCTTCTTGTGTTAAAGCCGGAGTTGTTCTATGACGTCAGCCTGTACAAAAAAAGAATTGAACAATTTCATCGAAAAGTTAACATAAGGGTTACACGGCAAAAATTTTGATGTCATGAACCACAAATGTAAATAAGTCAATTTGAGAATATTGTACCAAATGGTAACTGTTTGTTCATTTTACCATATAATAACTTATAATTAGATCTTGTTAATGAAATATTTGCTACTTGGTAATTTTTAACCGAATGGAATTTTATCATCTGATATCTAATTAACCGAATTTTATCACTGAACAATTCCTTGACAGATAGATACTATTTGAAAAGAGATCGCACAATACTCATAAGACTTCACAAGACTCACCAGAGACTCCACAAGCCTCTCCTATACAGCCTTTTCTTTTTTGAAATAATTCAGAAACAATTACTAGCTATGTTTTACTTATTCCTTTTTACAAAAATTATAGAAAATAGTTCAGATATTGTAAAAATCATACACACTAAATTCTGTTAAGATTACTGCAGTTGATTACTTTGTCTTCATAATTGTGGATAAAAATAAACTTAGAAATCCCTCAATTAGAGGCAATCAAAATAACAACCTGTGAAATTTCACAGCATACATCATGCTTTGTTCCTTTTATGAAGTTTAACTCATGCTAATTATGTTTTAATATCTTATTGAGTTCCCTTTCACATACATCATATAAGATCACATAAAATCCTAGAGCAGATAAGTTTCCTTATTTTCCCACATATGGGCAATTCTCTGTTGATGAGCTTATAACATTCACATTTGGGTACCAGTATCATGGGAGAAAATGCATTTTAAGATATGATTGTAAACAAATTAAAATATTTTATAATTGATTGCTTAGTCGTACAAATATTTTAAGATATGTTTGCTCAGGAGATATAGAGATGCATGTGAAACCAAAAATATGTATTTCTCAAGGATCTAAATAATACTTCTCATCAAAATGCTCAATAACAACAAAGTATGAGCAATCGGTAAAAATAACGGTGTTGTTCATTGGGTTAAATGAAAGCATAAGGTTGGCTTGGATAGATGTAGTAACATAAAAAGAAATCTCTTTCCTGCATCAGGACACCACCATCTCTCAAAGTATGAATTTCAGCTTCAATCTCTGAATCATTCATCTTTAAGAGAGACAAAAAAATAATGTCTAACTACTAAATTCCAACATTTGAAGATTAGAAAGCATCTAGGTCCTGCAATTAGTTATACGATAAGGAAAACACATACTAAGTGGGATATGATTTGCCCTTTTTCAAGATAACCTACATGCTCCAAGGCAATGGATGCACTGCTAAGGATTACAGACAAGAGAAATGCTGAATTTGGAAAATTTGAGTTATATAGTAGAGAAAAAGTGACTTAATGAAACATACATAAAGTAGGACTTCGACAACTAAAAGGTACCAAGGTGGTCTCTCAGCACGGACCCTCATAACAATTCTACTATCTAGCCAACCTGTGTGGATCTTATTGTCTTTATATCTGAAGCCTACAATTGCAGAGGATGAACACGTGTATAGAAGTAGAGAAATGTCATTTCCAAATATCTTACATTGAGGAGATCAATTGTGTAGTCAACATTTGTGTGGATTTCTCACGAATTTGTATCCCTTTCAGCCCAAGGACCATATTGGCTATTGTGAAAGCTCTATACTCTCCAAATGCAAAAACATGGCCTGAAATAAGTTGAGAAGTTTGCCAAAAACCACTATACAGTAAGCACTATACAAGTCACAAAGATATGTTCCAAATTCACTATAAATCAGCAATCCAACAGTCAATCCATATTGTCTAGATGAAGAAACCAAAAAACATAGACTAACAAATAGAAGTAAAAATTATATTGATAAAAAAATTTTAAAAAAAACTTCATCAGTTACATGTGGATCTCATAGACTAAATTAGTAATATGCAGTAACAAAAAAAAAAATTCTATCTTGGTCAGACTAAAATATTGAATAAAGATTTGCCAACTCTTTGTCTGGAGTTTGAAGCAACAGTGATTGATTGTTAGTATTTCCCCGTAAACAGAAGACAAACATAATATTTATAGATTAAATGTAAAAAAACTCTCAAGATTTCTTAGAAAGCAAACCTTAATAGAGAACTACGCCCTTGTGTTAGGTTTGCTTTTAAAACTCAATTCCTGCATATATCAAGATAAGAGAAATCAAATATTTAATCAAATCTTTATGAATGTACAACACGACACGATAATATATTTCTCAAAAGTATCACATGCACTTTTCCACTCTTAGGCTTGAACCCATCATCTGGATCTCACTAGTGATATGAACAGCTACATAGTGTCCTCTAGGCCAAACAGACTCAGCCTTCTCAAAGTCAAAAGGAGTTGCTAGAATAGATGTTTTCTTCCATGCATCATAACCTCTTATGAGATAAGAATAGTAAACATCATAAATAAATGGATAGTTTGTTAACCATATGGGTTATAAAATTTTCACTTGGAATTTTCCAAAGAGGTATTCCCATCCCTACATCAACTTAAGCCATAGGCAAGCTTAGATTAGCAATCCACTTAGTTAGATGTTCAACCTATAAAAAAAAATAAAAAAAATAAAAAAAAATTCTATAGAAAATTTTGAATAAACCATCTGCAGTTTACAGTGTGTATATCAACAAACCTATAATCTAGGATTGAGCTCTAGAAAGTAGTATTCACCAGTTTCCATGCTATAAAGATACTCAACTGTAGCAGCACCAACATAACCTACACATTTTCTTCAATAATCTGGTAACAATTTATTGAGTTGTCAATAAAGTCATTCAGTCATTTTAGATTCAAAAAATAAAAAGTTTATTCGGGAAGAAGAATGACAAACTGAAGTTTTTTTTAGTTTGAAAATAAAGTTATGAAAGAGGATACTCTCATGCTAGAATAGCTATTGTGATAAATTTGTTGGCCATGAATCTGTTAATATGCTTATAAATTTCAGTTAAAAATTTGTCTTGAAGATGGATTGAGCTTTTTTCCTTTGAATCTAAGTTATGATTGTAAAATGAGAGGCCAAAGACAAACCTAGAAAGGAAGAATATTCAGAAACTACTTCTATGTTGAAAATAGAGAGGGCACAAGTAAATATATTCCCAAACTCCAGACCATAAGGAAATGGTTCTGAGAATTTATCAAATTAAAAGTAAGATGAAAAGTGAATAGAAGCTTGCCTTTTGGTGCCTCCTCTGAACACTGCAATCTCTACTACAAAGCACAACATTTCCATACTCGTCACATGGTAACTAGACTTCTAAATGCCGACTCTACATGAAAGTGTAACTTCAATCAATCAGACAAAGTAGGTAAATGGAGTACCATATGATATGGTCTCATGTTAAGTCTCTTCAACTTAGTATTTAAAATTAATGCACTAACCAACATAAGAGATTAGATGAACATGTAAGCTTCTACTAGATTAGGATTAGAGTAAATTGGCATACTGTCCAAAGCCTTGGCTCATTTTGATCATCAAAAGCAATATGTACTTTTTATCTTGCTATATTAAATAGAATAATTCTTTTTTTAGGTGACCATGTACTAATAGTTATTATTAGATTGTAACGGAGCTCCTTTTTTTTGTTAATACCAACGGAGCTTATGTCAGCAACCTCTTTGAAAAATAGGGAGAAACAAGTAAATATCACCTATCACACGATGTCATGTGTACAATTATTTTTTTAAATATGTAGACATTATGATTAAACATGTTTATATGCTTCAGAATTATTTTAATGATAGAGCAACTAGTATGGCAAAAGTGATACTCTAACATAAAATACATGGAACATACCTTCATCTCAAATGTTTACAAAATTACTCTAAGCAAATCTTTTGCAAGATACAAAATATCATGAACATTGCAAAGCTAAAGCCTGAAGAATAAATTTGACAATTGATAACACACAAAAATAAAATGGAGCATAAATCAACAAAAAAAAGAATACACAGATACAATACTTTCTTGAAAGAAAAGCACAAAAAAAACACTGAAACAAGGATATTTCTTAAGCTACATAATTTTTAAAGCAGAAACTAGTACATCCAAGTCATACAAAAAAAATTCTATAACCAAAAAACATGTTGTTTTATGCCCACCAAGATAAAACTAATATCTATCTATACATGACATGATTTGGCTACACTACAACTGACCACATTATATTTGGTTCTAAAAGATCTGAAAGTAGTCATGGAAGAAACATTAATCTCAAATCTTACAACCAGACACTTTCAGATCTCAAATTTTATATTTGGTTCTAAAAAATAAAAGCAATTGAAAAACTAAGTGAAAAGTCCAAGTATTAGGTCAAAGGATTGAGATGAGGAGTCCAATTAGGTCAAAGGATTGACCGGATACTTGGCACGAGGTGAAAAGTCCAAGTGGGTCAAAGGGATTGACCAGACACTTGGTGAGGAAGTCCAAGCAGGTCGAGAGTGACCGGATGCTAGGCATGATGTCCCAACAGGTCATGGTTGACCAGATATTAGGTTGGGGCTTGGGACTTGATTAGGGCAAATCAAGTTGGATCAATCGATCAACCGATCGATTGAATCATACCCAATCGATTGGGTGAGTCCCGCGACAAAAACTCCTCCCAATCGATCAGTGGATTGAATGGGGGAGTGACGTCGTTGCACAGAAACCCTCCCAATCGATCACCCGATCGATTGGGAGCCTCCAATCGGTCAGGCGATCGATTAGAGCGCTGGAACATCGTGAGAAGCCTTGAATCGATCGGGCAATCGATTCAGGCAATTTCCAGAGAGCACAGAAGCGCTCTGGATCGATCAACCGATCGATCAAAGCCTCCCCAATCGATTAGGAGCCATTCAATCGATTGGGATCCGACCGTTAGTTGAGGATGGATTCGATCATAAGAGAAATACTTAGAGATAAATACTAAAAACAATAAAAACAGAAAAAAATCACAAGAAAGAGAACGTGCATTCAAGTCAACCAATAATATCTAAAATATATTTGGGCCCAAAAATTCTCTCAAAGATCTTAGGATTGTTTAGTAAAACTACAAGACCACTAAAAATATTTTTTTTATTAGTAAAAAAGAAAGAAGATCAATTTAAAAATGTGTCATGCAAAGGAATTACTCACAAATCACTTCAACCAATCTAAAAATTGTATAGAGACCATTCTGAATAGATCTATAATCTTGGGAAAAAAATTGTGTCACAGAAAACATAAGGAAAACAATCAATAAACAAAATTAAAACTTATGCATGTAAAATTGACTATTGCAATTATAGCTTTGATCAATATTTCTTTCTTGGTACAAAAGAATGCATTAAACCTATGATTTGCATGCAATAAGTCTGTTACCTAGTGCATACAGGATATTCTATTGAAAATTTTAGCACTCACTACAAGCATAAAGTATAAAAAATACGAATAAAGGGATGAAAGTTTACTTACCTTTTTTGTAACCTCTACAAGCTTACTAAGAGAATGAGAGGGAAAAGTTGAGCAATTACTCTTAAAAACAAGCCATTAACACAAAATAATGGAAGAGAAGAGGAAGAAGGGAAGTGTGGATAAGAAGCACTCACTAAAATGGTGGGAAGAGTAAGGTGGCTAAGAAAAAAAATTGTTATAATTTGCGAGAGGGAGAAACTCTACTATGACAATTATTTTGGTATCAAAAAGATTAATATATTTAAAGTTTTGTTAAAGTTCTTTTTAGTTTTACTAGTTTAGAGTAAGTTTATAAAGAGTCGTCGCTTAATGTATTGATATTTTTCTATCAATAAAATAATAATTTAATCTCTAATATTTGTGTATGATATTTGTGAGATGTTATTTTGTTCTTTATCAATTTTCTCCATTTTTTGTGGAATTTGGCTATATCAGTTTGATCAAATTGTTATAAAAATCAATCTTCATTGTGTGCATACTAAGCTAGAAGCTAACTTGATGTTTTAACAACTATCTTATTAGCACTTATTTTCTATGCCAGATTAAGTTCTTGGGTTGCATGAGTTGACAATGTAGGCATGTTAACGTATGTAAGAGACAAATATTGGAGGTTAAACTTGACCCTTTTGTTTGTGTTATAGTGCTAAGTTAGATTTCTTTAGTATGTTAAAAAATTGTGAGGGATTCATGAAAGTTAGTGATTCAATTATTATTGGGCTAGATTGAACTTATTATTGGCCCTTAACAAGGTTAGTTAGTGATTCAATTAGATAAATACTCTTCCTCAATTTCTACTCATCTTATTTTTGAAGATATATATGCAATCAACATACATCATATATAATAATAGTTAGTCTTTATAATAAATCATTTATCATTTTATAATGGTTTATATGCAAGACATAAGATATTTATATCCAAGAACCAACCAAGACATACAACAATAATGATACCTCCTCTAGATTTGATGCTTGTACAACTATCTTGGAATGTCGCTGCCACTTGTACTTTGTCACTACTTCTCCATTTTGGATGTTGTCTCCATTTTGGATGTTGTCTCCACTAGATAAATTTGTCTCTTTTTACACAGCTCAAGCTTTGTAATAAGTAGTGGTTAGCTAACATTAAGATGGCAAGAAAGTAGAATGTCCAAAATTTGATGGAACCCAACACAACTTTTTTTGTAGATGAACATTTGATAGAAGAAAAAAAAAGGTAAATAAAATAATATTGGATAAAGTAAAGTGCAAATTGCATGGAGAGAGCATATGAGAATACCAGTTAAAGCAAGAAATTCTGGGCGTCATGAACTGTAACTTGGTTAACCTGAAGCTTATATGTTTCTTTTTACTAATATGTATACCCTTTTAGAATCTCTCCGCCTAAAAAAAAGTTAACAGATGTCCCAGTACCAACATCAAAATAACTTTAATACTTTGATATATATAACACTCCTCGAATGCATATCTCATGTATTCATCTCTTGATATCTTGGACCAGAAGAGGCCATCTTGTGAATCCTTGGAATTTGTTGTTATATCTCTGGCAACAAATATCTAGTCAAGACTAGAAATTACCTTATAAAGCACAAGAAAATACCTAATATCGGGAGCAAAAATAAATACCTTGCTGGCCAACAAGAATAATGACTACTAGGACCATTGGAAGAATTCCAGAATTCTTAGGCATAATAAGTGCATCTTTCTCGCCGTAAATAAAACAAAATAGGTTATGTCTATCAGGAATAAAACTTTAAACATAAAAACTTAATGGTACCCATGATGGATACTTATAGGTCACTAATGTAATCCTCTTCTCGTAAGCATCCCACGATTTTATTGTAAACAATATGGATCTGCAAAATTGTAAAACACAAAGTTGCATTACAAAAAAAAAAAAAAACTAATTAAGTTCAAAGCCTAAAGATACTCTTACATATAATGCATGATCAGCCACCTAATGCAGGAGCATTCCATACAGCTTTTAGAAGAAGGTTGCACAACTTAGACGCCTGAAATATAACCGTGGACTAAAGAAAATACGAAGAACTAAAACAGCTAAAATTAAGCTGATAGATATTTTGGATTAAAGAAGAATCATGCTTTTAGAAAGCAAAACCTTACACATATTTTTGCTTCAGTGTTTGTCCTTACACTATTCTTAGGAATTCCAAGTGTTTGGCCTAGCCTTTGTGGCTCAAGAAAAAAAGGATTAAAAGTTTCAAATGGTACCTCAACTCTATATATCAAACATCATCAAACCCTTTTAGGATGAGTAGAACCATGATGAAGGCAATGAAAGAAAAGTAAAAACAAAGATTATGATATTAAAACTAGTAGCCTGCCAATAACTTTGTGTAAAAAACATAAATTACACAAAGATGCAAAAAAAAAAAAAACTAAACAACAATTGGAGAAAGGATAAATCTGCATACATATGCATGTTTAGCAAATCCTTAAATTTATTTTTTGCAAAAGAGCAAAGAATATGCAAGCATGATTAGCATGATAATAGCATAAATATACAATAGGCTTGTGTATTGAATATAAGTTGCATGTATAACCAAACTCCAGTCAGTTGATTACCAAATAGTTTTCTTTTACCATTTCAATGACTCCATTCACTATCTAGTGTAGCTCATGTGTTAAAAAAAAAGATTAGAAAGCAGGGTTATTCTCTAGATGAAAACTAACTCATTAACAATGATGCGAATGTAACACCTTTTTGTTCTGAGCATAATTGTCTTTCCATGTTCCACTTTGGAAAGCATTCTCTAAATGGAACATATCAGCCTATCTAAAAGTATTAGATTATAAGCAACCAGGTGAATGCATCTTATTCAATTTCAAAGCCTTGCACCTTCAAAAATATAAACAATGAAAAAATTGAATTATTGATAATGTGCCTGAGGACACTATGTTGTTTTCAAATAATGTAGCTCAGTACAATCCTACTCACAGGGTTCAAGCAATCAATATTAAAATCTATAATAGTTTGCACAAAAAAAGGATTATTTGCAATATCATAAAAGAAAAAATATTTTGTGTAGGAAGATTGTTTAAAAATTATTATGGCGAAAAATCAATTCAATGTCCCAACTTTCACAATACATCATCTGGTGGTTCCAATAAAAACTATGTATAATTCATATATTTCCGAGATAGGCAAAAGTGAAACACTAGAAGAAACTCAAAATAGCAATGTTTTGTAGCCACTTACAATATACTACTTGTTAGAATTAACTAATAACATACAGATCTTTTTAGTTTTCAAATATTACACTTTTAGTTTCATCAAGTCTATAAGAGTTATAAAAACATGCAATATAAACAACAATATATATTCTTGATGCTCAATAAACATAATAAACCAAACAAGATCTGACAAAGAGATGATAGTATAAAAAATTATCAAAAATAAAAATTTGAGAAGGAAACATTCATAATCTTGAATGATAAAATGGAACCTTGAGCTATTTGTGAACGACGCTTCTCCTTGGTAGACTCTTGATATGGCTGATAAGTGGTAAAAGCAACCCATATCAAACAAAGAATGGTCACATTGAAGGATCCAATACAGTAAACAAAATGCAAACAGGATAGATGTTCCATGTTGTGTAGGATAAAACAGAATTTAGGTCAACATGAAACTTAGAACATTACACGAATTTAGTGAGGATACATATTTTAGAAGATTTACTGCAATGTTTGATTTCAGGTTAAGTAACAATTGCCTCTATTGCTCTCAAAGTAGATGCTCCTGCAATTATTCAAGATAGGAAATTGGAAGAGGAAGGAAATCTATGGACAGTCCAAACAAAATCAAGAGCTGTCTGGAGAAAGCCACTAGCTGCCAATTCTACTCATTCAAACAGGCAACCTTGCACACCAATACACCAGCCTCCTCTAACAAAAAGATTTCACTTGGTTGTATATGCAGAAGTGCAAAGATCATATAGTGTTCTTAGCCAAATGAAAATCCATTTTGGTGAAAGCAATTCTACAAGAGGATCATTTTTCAGCTCCCTAATTCCTTTGTCGAATTCTCCCAATGTTGTAGCTTCAATTAGAGTAAGTGAAGGTTTTGTGGAAGGATTGATTACCTTCCATCCAATAATTTCCACCTTTACGTGTGATCCCAATCTTCCTTCAATTTTCTCTAAACTCATTTCGCAATCAACAAAATATACCCAAAAGATTTATTGAATAATTATTCTACATTAGCTTTTTTTTCCAGCTTTGTAATTTAATTCCATGTAAAATAAAACAAGTGGTCTTTAATTCCAAAAAATAATAGAATTGGAGTTTTAATTATCTCAGCATCTTCAATCTCAACAAAATCGTTCGATTGTTCCACCCCATCTATTGTTTTCACTTGCGATTTTGCAATAGCACTTTTCTTAGTAGGGAGCTAAAAAGATGTTCAATCAAATTGAATTCCATTAGTTGAATATGAAAATCACATTACAAATAATATCTGCGCTCACCAATGCTTGGGCAAGTTTCTTCCCACTAAGCATGGTAGTAGCAAGCAGTCGTATGAATGAGCTATCAAAGTGCCCATAAAATGTCATATCAAGCAACAAAACTAAGAAACCTATATAATGACTAATGAGTTATCTATTGCAATCAATTTATGTCGTTGAATTACTCCAATAAAAAGTAGGACAAAAGTAGTTAGCTCTAAAAGAAAAGGGAGAAACATTCTTACAACAACATCCAAAGGGGAGAGAATGAACACCAAAATCTGACCTTCAAACCTTAAAAGAACCAAAAGAAGAAAGAAGAATCTTGTCAAAAACAACTTTTACCTAGAAAGATCAAATCGTACCTTCTTGAGTTTCAAGAAACAAGAGCATGATTCTTAAGTCATTCATTAATGATCACACATATGGTATACATATATCATGGTTTAAAGTGCTGTGCTGAAACGCTTGAAACGAGCGAAACGTCTTGTTCCGCTCGGCAACCGGCACCGGCATGATCCCGACACCAGACCCATGATAAGTGCGACGTGTTGCACGACCCTATGGTAATAGCAAAAGGGTCACTCAACCCTGCAACAATAGCGGAGAGGTCGCATAACCCTTTCGTTGCCGTCGCGGAAGCGACCCTGCGGTCACTGTAGAGGGATTGCATGGCCAACGTGGTCGCGCCGAAGGAGTCACGCAATCCACACGGCCATGGCTGGTCGCACAATCCCGCGACAGTGCCGAAGTCGTGCGGGCTCGCGAGTGGTGTCAGATTTCATATTTTTTTTTAATTAAACTTAGATTAATTATTTTAATCAACTCATGGCTATGATCGATATAATCTAAAGAGACTTTATTAAACCCAAATAAAATTATCTAATTAATTTTATATTTCATTTATTTTAATTTAAAATCTATAATAAAATTTTTATATATTTATTTATCTATTTTCGTATCTTTTCCTTTTTTAAAAGATTATTTTTTATCTTGTTTATTTTTTAAATATTTATGTTAAATATTTTAGTTTTGAATTAATATATTTTATATTTAAAAAATACCGAAACTATATCGGCACGGCATGATACGGTACCGAAACCGTATCGTTCCAGTCCAGAACCGAAACCTCGACACGGGTCGAAATTTTAAACCTGGACATATATTGTAGTCCAATCTTCGAAACTTCAAAAAAAAAACTCATGATGAACACTTCATGGAAACATACTAATTATAGCATTTCAAATGATTGGAGGGGAAAAAGAAACAAAATCAACCAACCTTGGACATTCTGGCTTTCAATCTTGAGCAACTTGGAACAATTTTTAGAACTCAAAAACAAAAAGTTCTCTAAATACTTCACATTGTTGAAATATCAATAACAGAATATAAAGCAAAAACTACAAAGTGGGAAAAAAAACAAAAGGACAATAAGGCAACATATCATATGTGATAAATTTACAAGACTGGATGTCATGAGTTGAAGATGCAACATAACATATGTGATGATTTACAAGAGTTAATGTCAAGGGCATGAGAATGGATCCAATCTAGTGGCCAAATTTTAGCATAAAGTTAAGAAAGGCTTTGTTCTTTGAGTTATCATTGACGAAGCATTTATCATATTTGGCATTTATCATGTGCTTTCAATCCATCAATTCTATGATTGACAACTACAATTACCAAGGTAATGAAAAAAGAACAAAATTTCCGAGCAATAAAAAAATCAATTAATTTTGCACAACCCATTTCAATAGATAAAAGAAAAAAAATTCCTATATGAAATAAAAAATTAAAAGGTAAATTGGTTGTAATAAAAATAAATTCCAATTCAAAAATTATTACCTCCTTTTATAGCAATAAGTAATTGATCTACCAGCCACAATGTAACAACCTTACCAGATGGGAGTGAAGTGGATTTACAGCTACATTTTGAATCTATATTGAAGCTTTGCACTGGCTGCCGACAACTGGGACACCATGTGGCCCACTGAAATGCCTCCCAGAATCCCCAAACAACCATGAAGACCTGGAAGTGTTGCTGATGTGGCCAGTGATGAGATAACACGAGTCCTGTGATAGTGGGAACAGCCGGACAGAATAGTCAGCCACTTGCACATCAGCAAACAGATAATGACTGCAACATCAATATTTCGCAACAACATAGAAGATATTGGGGAGAATGACCTACGGACCCTGGTGTGCACAATGGTCAGAACCAGAAGGACATGTGTCCACCTGGGACAGTAACAATTTCGAACTATCCCAACCTCTGGCAGTATCAAATGAGGAAATATAGTTACCTGAATCAGATTCTAAGAAAGGTTCCACATATACTCAAGGCAAGTCATCACAACGAAAAGGAACTTTTAAATAAAGCTAGAGCTGATCCTATAAAAGCATTCTGATACAACTACAACAACTGCAGGACGCCTAGTGACTGATACATTCTCTGGCATGCAAGAAAAAGAATCTGAGAAACAGTTTCAACAATCAGAAATTCAGGAGTTCAAAGGATGGAACCCAATTACAAAAGCTACTGTTGCATTGGCAATACCGCCTGAGCACACGCAAGGGCTACCATTTCAACTACTGCATTTATTATTTAGTGTAGCTCATGTGTCGACTGCATACACTATTTAGTGTAGCTCATGTGTCAAAAAAAAGAATTAGAAAGTGTGGTTATTTACAAGATAACAACTAACTCATTGACAATGAGAATGTAATACCTTTTTGTTCTGAGCATAAATGTCTTTTCTTATTCTAGTTTGGAAAGCATTCTCTAAATAGAACATATCAACCTATCAAAAAGCATTAGATTATAAGCAGCTAGGTGAATGCATCTTATTCAATTCAAAGCCTTGCACCTTCAAAAAAAAAATATAAGCAATGAAAAAATTGAAAAGCCATACACATCTAGTGAAGTATGTAAGAAATGATAGCATTATCCCATTCTCAAGAACAGAAATCACCCGAGCATTAACCATCATGCCTTGAACCAATAGGTCAACTGAAATTTCTTTAAGATCTTTAACCTATGAGAGAAAATATCAAGACAATCAATAATTAGATTAAATAATAAAACATTGACAAATCAAAGAAATGAAACAAACAACACATTTTCCGACTACATCAGGATCAGAATCATCATAGAGAACATCTCGAGCTTTATCAAAGGCTTTAACACAACACTGTCTAAATAATCCTACACTAAGCACATTGCAAAAAGAAAAATCCTGAACAGTATTTCTTCATGAATCAACAAAATCACAATTAGAAAAAGAAAAGAAATTATCAGCAATATAAGGTATAAGAAAATCAAGATTGAACTTAGACACCGTCGAGTACTTACTTTCCTAGAGAAATAGGCAAAAGAAAATTTCCCGCCAAGAATGACCAACCATAAAAGTACATATCTAAAATATGAAATATCTTATATCATCAAACAGAATATCGTTGACAAGATCTGAAAGGCATTTAAAGTTCAAATAGCAACTAAAGAACCAATAGGCCAAAAACAAAGAACAAAAAATAAAACTAGAATCATAGAAGTTAACTTACCTTGTATATATGTTCATATGATTAGAATTTAAAACAGCAAAGAATTATTTCTCATGACTGAAATACTACAACAATGACATATCAATAGATCTCTAGACAATAGTGGTATAGCACTAAATATCACAATTTGTTCATTACATTCACTCATAAGATTAATATTAAATTTGAGTAATTATTACTAGAAAAGGTAAAATTTTGGTAACACAATAGACAAGAAATTCCTTTCAATTATAATCCTAATATCAATCAAACTAATTGTTAAATCATAAGCATTATTTCAAACCACAAATCAAATATGAGTGCTCGAGTGATCAATACGAAACATCAGAAAGGTTGTTTAATTGGAAAGATAGTCAAAGTTCCTAAGTAGAAACAGTTGAGAAGCAAGAAATCTAGGTAAAAGAATTGGAAAGACAACCACTAGAATTAATTGAAAACCAAGATTCAATGATGATAAAGGAAATCATCATAAGGAACTTGAAGTGCATCAAAATAGTAAATTCAAAAACACATAAAGGATGATGATTTTGTCCATGCTCTTTGCATACATGTTGCTAGGAAGAAAAAAACTTAATATAGTCAATTGTCCTCTCAATACATATCCATCCAACATAATAATCTTCCTTGAGGAAGAAAAAAAAACAAGTGTCAATTACTAGGAACAAGAAGACGACACAAATTGAACACTCAAAGAAAGCCAAGAAGGTATGAAAAAAGATTATCTGGAGCAATCATCCAATCACATAAATCCATTAAGCGATGACAGAATTAAATTCTCACAAGGAATCCAACGAAGGGATTATATGCAGCATAAATTCCAATGAAAAAGATCTATATTCTAAAAGCAGTAAAACTGGAACCATGGAACCATCATGCAGTGCTTTTACTTAAACCAAGTGTATCAATTTTGATAAAGCTTATTAGTAATTATTAATATAGGGGTGATAAATCATAGAAAAAAAGATATAATAACAAAAGTATGACAATATATTAAGGAATTATAAATTCTAAAGTAATAATTTAATGTGAAAGGACATACATATAAATAAAAGATAACAAAAGAAGCAACTGAAAACCAAAGAAAACGACAAAATATTTGGGTAACAACTGATCAACGTGATGTTGAAAATGCACCATACATCATTAGGATATCTAGAACACCTACATCATAAATGTTGGTTAGCATGAACATAAACAAACAAGTGCATAAGAATTTACTTTCTATAAACTTCAACACAACATATGTAGGACCTAAGGCTAAGAACCTACTTAATTGTCAGCGAATTCACGCTTTTATTGAAGGCAATGATTATTAATTCGGGAATAGGAATTTATTAACAACATGTGACTAAGAAGAGGACAAACAAAATATCAACATCAAATAGGAAAGCTATAAATTTAAAATGCAGTAATACAAAAAATTATAGGATTCAATGAACAAAAAATAATGATAACAATGAGTTTGGTAGATTAAGTATGAGTTAACCAGCGAGAGGAACTAGATCCTAGGTCGTGATGAAAATAATAAAAATGTTAAGAATACTAGAATATCCATTTCATTTGGACCGAGATGAAAGGACTCGATCTCGCGGCTAAGAATAAGAATAAGAATGTCCAGAATATCCATTTCATTTGGACCGGGGAGAAAAATAATAATAATATTGTACTAGAATTATAATCCAATTGAGAAAAGGAGCTTAATCTCACGTCCATTAAGATAAATAAGAAGAAAAATGCCTAGAATGCCTGAATACCAACAATCCACTGTTAAGAATAAGATACCACCAGAATACTTAAATATGATCCATCTCGACCGATGGGAGGAACTCAATCATTATATCAGGATAATAATAAGAAAATCAGAAATACCAGAAGTCCAATAATGTCCCAACCGAGAAAAGGAATTTGATCCCTTGGTCATAAGAAAACAAACTAGAAAATCATAAATACCAGAAGTGCAATAACATCCCAATAGAGCATATCAATAATGTCCTAGCCAGGGAGAGGAGCTCAATCCCTATATCGGAAGGATAATAATGAGAAAGCCAAGAATGCCAAAAGTCCAATAATGTCCCGACAGGGGAAAGGAGTTCGATCCCTTGGTCGAGAGGATGATAACCAGAAAACCAAGAATACCAGAAGTCCAATAATGTCCCGACCAGGGAAAAGAGTTTGATCCCTTGGTCGGGAGGATGATAACCAGAAAACCAAGAATACCCGAAGTCCAAGAACGTCCCCGACCAGGGAAAGGAGTTTGATCCCTTGGTTGAGAGGATGATAAAACCAAGAATACCAAAAGTCCAATAATGTCTCTTCAGAGAATATAATACCAATAAGATGAGAAAACCATTACGCTGGGGATATTTGTAAAAAGGGCTTTGCCCGGGGATATGTCGATGATATCAGAAAGTCAAAATCACTAGACAATATCAAGTAAGTCTAATAGAATAAGAATTTCAATCACACCAGGAGATAGGAAGTGAAAAAACCAATAAAATCTGAAAAACTAATGTTACTGAGGTCTATTAGTAAGATCAGAGAACCAATCCCCTAGGAGAATATTAATAAGATATGGATAAGATTATAAAATTAACCTGCTCAGGGTGTAGACCAACACAATAAGAGAAACTAATCCCGTTGTTGAGGAATACTAGATAAGAAAACCAATCCCGATAGGGAATAACTTAGAAGTAAAAGGGATCGGCTAATCCCTTTGATAAGATAAGATAAGAAATACAATCCCTCATGGTGATATATTATAAGATACTATAGCTTGGAGCTACTATTCTCATATAAATAGAGATTCTGCTATAGGCAATTATTAGTAGAGACTCCCTATACTTCAACCAATATAGAATATTGTAGGTTGACATGCTTTTCGGCTTAATCAAATTGCTTCATTAACATATAATCTATATCTCCTAAACAATAACAAATCAAGCCTTATAGGCAGGGTTGGCTAACCTAAATCCTCTATGGAACTAAATATTCCCCTCTTACGTAAAGAGCGCAAAATACATACAATAATAAATAATGCAATTAAAACTAACCAATACCATTTTTCAACATGAATTCTCACTAAGACCATGCTAGCCATGGATAACAATGCAATACATACACATAATTTGCAAATCAATTAAGCTATTTGCTAAAATTAAGATAGCACCACTAATTCTCCTTCATATAAAAAATAATAAATTCAGAATGTATCCACCAAGCATCATGTGCATACATTTGTTGAGCCATTTAAAAGTTCAAATAGATGATTGATTGAACATATAATCAAAAACCAATCAACGTATGATCCATTTCAAAAAGAGCAACAAGGACTAACAAAACCTATATTGTATTAGTAAACTATTAACATAAGCAATTAGTGATCAAAGCTTAATCAAAATAGCCAAGAGTGAACTTAATTGACTCCTGATTATAAATTGTTTCATTGAAATTAGCACAAGCATGTACCTAGTTAGATAGATCCTCATAATCAAATAGAAAGCACATACATATAAATAAAAGATAGCAAAAGAAGCAACTGAAAACCAAAGAAAACGACAAAATATTTGGGTAACAACTGATCGACGTGATGTTGAAAATGCACCATACATCATTAGGATATCTAGAACACCTACATCATAAATTTTGGTTAGCATGAACATATATACAAACAAGTGCATAAGAATTTACTTTCTATAAACTTCAACACAATATAAGTAGGACCTAGGCTAAGAACTTACTTAATTGTCAACGAATTCACGCTATTATTGAAGGCAATGATTATTAATTCGGGAATAGAAATTTATTAATAACATGTGACTAAGAAGAGGACAAACAAAATACCAACATCAAATAGGAAAGATGTAAATTTAAAATGCATAAATACAAAAAATTATAGGATTCAATGACCCAAAAATAATGGTAACAATGAGTTTGGTAGATTAAATATGAGCTAACAGGTGAGAGGAACTAGATACTTGGTCGTGATGAAAATAATAAAAATGTTAAGAATACTAGAATATCCATTTCATTTGGACCGAGATGAAAGGACTCGATCCCGCGGCTAAGAATAAGAATAAGAATGTCCAGAATACCAGAATATCCATTTCATTTGGACCGAGATGAAAGGACTCGATCCCGCGGCTAAGAATAAGAATAAGAATGTCCAGAATACCAGAATATCCATTTCATTTGGATCGGGGAAATAATAATAATAATATCTGTATGTACTAGAATTATTATCCAATTGAGAAAAAGAGCTTGATCCCACGACCATTAAGAAAAATGCCTAAAATGTCTGAATACCAACAATCCACTGTTAAGAATAAGAATATCAAAATACTTGAATACGATCCATCCCGACCGATGGGAGGAGCTCAATCATTATATCAAGATAATAATAAGAAAATCAGAAATACCAGAGGTCCAATAATGTCCCAACCGAGGAAAGGCGTTTGATCCCTTGGTCGGAAGGATGATAACTACCAGAAGTCCAATAACATCCCAATAGAGCAAATCAATAATGTCCATGGAGAGAGCAGCACAATCCCTATATTGGGAGGATAATAATGAGAAAGCCAAGAATACCCTCCAATAATGTCCCGACAAGAGAAAAGGAGTTTGATCCCTTGGTCGAGAGGATGATAACCAGAAAACCAAGAATAGCAGAATACCAGAATATCTATTTCATTTAGATCGAGGAGAAAAGGAGCTTGATCCCAGGACCATTAAGATAAATAAGAAGAAAAATGCCTAGAATACCTAAATACCAACAATCCACTATTAAGAATACGAATACCAGAATACTTAAATTCGATCCATCCCGACCGATGGGAGGAGCTTAATCATTATATATCACAAGATAATAATAAGAAAATTAGAAATACCAGAAGTCCAATAATGTCCCGACAGAGGAAAGAAGTTTGTTCCCTTGGAATCAAATTAGAAAACCAGAAATACCAGAAGTTCAATAACATCCCAATAGAGCATATCAATAATGTCCCGGCTAGGGAGAGGAGCTCAATCCCTACATCGGAAGGATAATAATAAGAAAGCCAAGAATACCAAAAGTCCAATAATGTCCCGAGACAGGGGAAAGGAGTTCGATCCCTTGGTTAGGAGGATGATAACCAGAAAATCAAAAATATCATAAGTCAAATAATGTCCCGACCAGGGAAGAGAGTTTGATCCCTTGGTCGGGAGGATGAACCAAGAATACCAGAAATCCAATAACGTCCCTGATCAGGGAAAAGAGTTTGATCCCTTGGTCGGGAGGATGATAACCAGAAAACTAAGAATACCAAAAGTCCAATAATGTCCCGACCGAGCAGATCAATAAGGTATAATATTGAAAATACAGATAAGACTAGGAGACCCGAAGTCCAATAATGTCCCAGTCGAGGAAAGGAGTTTGATCCCTTGGTCGGAAGGATGATAACTACCAGAAGTCCAATAACATCCCAATAATGTCCAGCTGGAGAGAGCAGCACAATCCCCATATTGGGAGGATAGCCCTATACTTCTGCTATTGGCAATTATTAGTAGAGACTCCCTATACTTTATTCAACCAATATGGTTCCTTAACTTATAGGCTTAATCAAATTGCTTCATTAACTTATAATCTATATCCCCTATACAAACAACAATCAAACCTTATAGGCGGGGTCGGCTAATCCAAATCCTCTATGGAACTAAATATTCCCCTCTTATGTAAAGAGTTCAAAATATATAATAATAAATAATGCAATTAATACTAACCAATACTATTTTTCGACAAGAATTCTCACTAAGACTATTGATCCATGCTAAACCATATAACAATGCAATACATATCACTTAATTTACAAATCAATTAAGCTCCTTGCTAAAAATTCAGATAACACCACTAATAAATTCAGAATGTATCCACCAAGCATCATGTGTATACATTTGGTGAGCCATTTAAAAGTTCAAATAGATGATTGATTGAACGTATAATCAAAAACCAATCAACGTATGATCCATTTCAAAAGGAACTTAATTGACTCTGATTATATAGCTGATGAAAAATTGTTTCATTGATAGATCCTTGTAACAAATAGAAAGCACATATGAAACTAACTATTGTAAGAAGAAACTAGAGGACTCATTCTGAATTTCCTAAACTCACTTTCTATATTTACAAACCAATCAAGACCAGAAACATATGAGACCAAAAAAAGGTGAAATCACAATTAATTAAGCTAAAAAACCAACTACAGAAATGTCAAAGCAACTATTATGAAAGCAATTAGAAACAAGAGCAAAAAAAAAACCAGGATGTGAATGGCTGTTTTCTGCTCCTTGATGTACATATATTTCTGCAGACCAAGGAAACCAGGATTGGAGTATGGCAACAACTGAATGAACATACATGAAGTCATCCCCAAACATTTTTCTGAATAAAAACAGCTGCTTCCAATTCTTCTACATGCAAAAAATTCTGGCCAAACATCGTAAGAAAAACAAAGAAATCTCATATGCAATTTATGTTCACAGGATATTATTATATAACTTGAGGTAGTTTGATATCTCAATAGAATTATGCTATGCACATAAGGCGATTGATCAGTATATATAAAGAATTACAACCAAGAGAATAAAGTAGAAAAATTATATAGCCAAAAAGTGGAACTAATGTCATCACATTAATTCACATCTATCCTATGAAATTTAAAAATTATATCCACAACATGGATCAACTATTCAAATCATTAGTGACTACCACAATGCTCGTACTCTACAAAGAAGCTTGTTAATATTCCTTGGAATTCTTCAAAACACTACAGCTTTAAAAAAAAAGAGTAAACATTTGACGGCCCACAAAAGCTTCCACAATGCTATTTAATTAGACTTAGAATTATGCATTTTATAGAAAAAGAATTTGTGCAAAGTACCTTGGCAATAAGCTTGGACATCAATTGCAGCAACTCTAGTAACAACAAACTCCCTGTATTGTCACGAATGTTCTAAAGTAGTTCTAAATGATCTTTGCAACATGCTCTAAAGTGGAGAGAAAGAAAGTACAATGGTATTTTGTTGCTTTATATTATCTCTTTGAAGATATAGAAATCCTAAAATTCCTTTCTGATATGACAAACTAACATTATCAGACATGAAGAAGGCAAAGGGACTATTCATGGAGGCGGACCTATCACAAACAACCTCAAAGACTTGAATTACACCTATGTTGCCTTAGACAACTTAGGCTTAGATTCTCAGTTCCATTAAATTATTAGGATGCCATAAGATAAATAGAAAAGAAATCTTGGAAGGGAAAAGAATATGCATACAAATTACTTACTACAAAAAATATTTTGAGGAAACTAATTGTCGAAGTATGTTATTAGGCTAACCCACATGTGTGTTGATTCAGACTAGAACTTTGAATTAACCTAACATTCTGTAATAAAATTTCTTATGACAACTGAGCATCACAAAAGGGAGTTTTTCGCCTTTTTCTTCAAGAGCAAATCATCTTTGTGTTCTGAGTTATCAAAGTTTGACACCATCATGTTGTGGTAAGTTAATAGGTATTATCTGTGAATGTATCTAGAAACCAAAAAAATAAAAACTCTAAAGTAAATTTAACACACATTATTCACAAATCCTGCATTATTAAGAGACTTCCACAATAATTTAAATGGAAGCATCTGGGTAGAGTTTATAACTTAACCCACCCACTCACACTAGGAATTATCACCAAGTTATAGCTCTCTAAAAAGGTATAGCAAACATATTTAGATTTGGAAAATTCAACAAGAAATATTCATTCACATAATGTAAATATATAGAAAATTGATAAGACAAACTTTCTTGATTGAAGGATTCCTCACAAATCTGTACCACATAATGTGAGCTGTAAAAATGAGTAAAAATGCAGTTAAGAGAAATCCAGGCACTCTAGATCCGAAAAAAAAATTACCACAACACAAAAGATACTTGCAATAACCAAACCCATACGTCCTAAGTCAAAGAAACAAACACATGCATACGTTGGGAACCTAGTAAAATTACATCAACTTGTGTGACAAAAGTTACATTAACTCGCAGAAAATAACATGAATTTCAAAGGAAAAGAAGCAATAAAACAAAAGTTACATTAACTCTCGGAAAATAACATGAATTTAAAAGGTAAAGAAGCGATAAAAAACAAAGTGAATGTTTGCACAAATGTCTCTAGTACCCAGTACAAACCAAGAAAAGGAAACAAAAACAAAATGAAATGGGACATAAACGCGCAATTATGAGAATCACTACAATAAGCAGCCAATCACAACACTAGGGCATCGAACAAAAATGCCCAAATCCCACAACACGAAGCAAGATTTCTGGCATCGGGAAAAAAAAACAGGGAGCAGGAAGCGGGATTGGTACCTTGCCCCCGGTGCCCATCATAGCTCGCTGTCGCTGTAGCTCCTCTTCACGCAACGAGTCGAGGGGAAAAGGGAGGAACCCGAAAAATTGGTTCATATTGTATCTGTCCAGTAAAGTACTCATCTGGTTGTTACTGCCAATCAAAGCGATATGAATCATATTGCCTTTGTCAACACGAGGAGGGAGCTCATTTGTGATTTCAATACCAGAATCCACAAAACAGAGATGTCTCTTTCAAGGCAATGCAAGTTAATGATGTCAGAAGCTAAAGAGATTTAATGATTTCCCTCCCCCCCCCCCCCCCCATCTCTTCTCTATATGTTCTTGGTAAAATTTCAATGATGCCATCAGACCAGAATGGTGCCATTACATCAGGATACTGTCCTTGATGATATAGGGTTGCAAAAGAAGTCACTAGTCAGAAAAATGACCAAGTGTTGTCTGTCATTCACGCTTATGAAGTTTAACCTGGTATACTCTACATATATATGTGTTGACAACCCTTCTTTGAAGGGTAGGATTAGAATGATCACAGAGAGCTATAAGTGCATCCTCCATAGCTAATGGAGCACAGACAAGATCTTCTATGATCTCATCAATAGCCATCTTCCTCCTAAAGGGTTCTCCATCTTCAGTAAACATTGCAAGTTCGGATAAATTTCTCGCGATGTTGTCTGTAACTCACTAAGTTTAGTTTTCTCACGAAGTTGGCTAGCTTTTCAATGCCAACTGGAGCAATTAATTATGTCAAGCACAATAAATAATAATGTCCTCTCAAATAGAGCAACTTATATTACTTAAGACATAAGCAGACCTTGGAGTAACTTGAATGATTAAGAGCAGAGAAACGAATTAGCATATCATGGTAGGGATTAAGGTTGGGATAAACCTATGCTTCCATGAATATAAGTATTAGCTTGTTCTTATTTTTCATACCCTTCAAGTAGCAAATATTGCACGTCATCGTTGCAAATATTAAAATTTTATAGTACTTCAAAAGCAGTAATGTGATTCAAACCTGTCTACCACCCGGAGAAGATCCTTCTTGTGTTGAAGCCGGAGTTGTTCTATGATGTCAGCCTGTACAAAAAAAGAATTGAACAATTTCATTGAAAAGTTAACATAAGGGTTACACGGCAAAAATTTTGATGTCATGAACCACAAATGTAAATAAGTCAATTTGAGAATATTGTACCAAATGGTAACTGTTTGTTCATTTTACCATATAATAACTTATAATCAGATCTTGTTAATGAAATATTTGCTACTTGGTAATTTTTAACCGAATGGAATTTTATCATCGGATATCCAATTAACCGAATTTTATCACTGAACAATTCCTTGACAGATAGATACTATTTGAAAAGAGATCGCACAATACTCATAAGACTTCACAAGACTCACCAAAGACTCCACAAGCCTCTCCTATACAGCTTTTTCTTTTTTGAAATAATTCAGGAACAATTACTAGCTATGTTTTACTTATTCCTTTTTACAAAAATTATAGAAAATAGTACAGATATTGTAAAAATCATACACACTAAATTCTGTTAAGATTACTGCAGTTGATTACTTTGTCTTCATAATTGTGGATAAAAATAAACTTAGAAATCCCTCAATTAGAGGCAATCAAAATAACAACCTGTGAAATTTCACAGCATACATCATGCTTTGTTTCCTTTTATGAAGTTTAACTCATGCTAATTATGTTTTAATATCTTATTGAGTTCCCTTTCACATACATCATATAAGATCACATAAAATCCTAAAGAAGATAAGTTTCCTTATTTTCCCACATATGGGCAATTCTATGTTGATGAGCTTATAACATTCACATATGGGTACTAGTATCATGGGAGAAAATGCATTTTTAAGATATGATTGTAAACAAATTAAAATATTTTATAATTGATTGCTTAGTCGTACAAATATTTTAAGATATGTTTGCCCAGGAGATATATGTTAGGATCCTTTGTACGCGGCTAGAGAGGGGGGTGTGAATAGCCGACCCCAAATTTCTCGTTTCTTTCTACAATAAGGGTTAGCGCAGCGGAAAATAAAACAAAGAAACGAAAGCGGAAAGATCAAACCTCAAACTCGTCGATGTAACGAGGTTCGGAGATGAAACCCCTACTCCTCGGCGTGTCCGTAAGGTGGACGAAGCCTATCAATCCGTCGGTGGATGAGTCCCCGGAAAACCGGCTAAATCAAACTCCTTCTGGGTGGAGAAACCTCGCCACAATGTCTTGCAACAGCAAGATAAACAGAAGTACAAGAATACAGCAAGAAAACTAAGTACAATACAAGAATGTAATAACCCTAGCTTGCCTTCTTGTCGACTGGATGAAGCAACAGCTCCAAGCGCCTACAACAGCAGGTGACCCAGCCGAAAGCTCACGCGAAGCTTTGGACGAGCTCAACAAAGCTCAAGCACAGCAGCACTTAGCAACCGGAAGGAGGAAGAAGAAGAAGAAGAAGGAGGCTCGCAGCAGCAGCCCTCCTTTTATAACCTGCGAAGAAAGCGAAGAAAACACAGAAGAAATCTAGCCGTTGTGTCGCAACGGCTAGTGCCTGGATCGGTTTGTGGACCGATCAAGCTCCATGTGGATCGGTCCACAGACCGATCCATTCCCTAACTTCGCTTCTGTTCCGTCTCTGATCGGTCCATGGACCGATCAGGGAAGCTCCTGATCGGTCCACAGACCCAAACTCTGATCGGTCCGTAGACCGATCGCTTTCTCCCGAACTTCTGCGCCTCGATCGTTGTCGATCGGTGCCGGCATCGATCAGAACTAATCTGATCGGTCACCAGATCCTGTGAGCTTACTGATCGATCTGGGGACCGATCCAGAGAGATCCTGATCGGTCCGGTGATCGATCAGTGCTTTTTGCCCAAACCAAGTCCCAAGACTTCAAACCAATATCCGGTCAACCTCGACCTATGGTACTTCATCCCTAGCATCCGGTCACTCCCTCGACTGCTAGAACTCCCCGCCAAGTGTCCGGTCAATCTTTGACCTACTTGGACTTTCAACACCGAAGTCCGATCATCCCCGATCCATCTGGATTTTCCCGGCTTCACTCACGGGACTTTCACCGCTTCACTCACCAGGATTTCCACACCGCCTAACATCCCGTTAGGACTTTCTCACCGCTTCACTCACGGGACTTTCCATATCGCCTAACATCCAGTTAGGACTTTCCACCGCCTAGCTTCACTCACTGGACTTTCACCGTCTCACATCCTTAGGACTTTCCCTGCCAAGTCTCCATACTTGGACTTTTCCAGCCAAGTCTCCATACTGGACTTTTCAAGCTCCCTGCTTGGACTTTTCCGCCAAGTCTCCATACTTGGACTTTTCCATGCCAAGCTCCCTGCTTGACTTTTCCATGCCAAGTCTCCATACTTGGACTTTTCCCGAATCAGTCAACCAGTCAACCTTGACCTACGGTTGCACCAATAATCTCCCAAACATCTATTCTCGTCCCACATCAAGAATAGAACTCTCTCACGAGTGTCAAACATCAACATGCACACCTAGGTCAACCTTGACCTAAGGTTGCACCGACAATCTTCCCAAGTCAAACATCAAAATACAACTCGAGTCACGTCAACTCGAGTCGGGTCAACCTTGACCTAAGGTTGCACCAACAATCTCCCCCTTTTTGATGTTTGACAAAACCATAATCAAGTTAGGTTAAACCTTAACTCAGGTTTTCCAATGTTCTTCCTTGAACATTCTTTCCAAACTCCAATATTCTCCCTTGAACGTTAACCCGATAACCTAACTTGGGTTCCCCAATAATTCTCCCCTTTTTTGACACACATCAAAAAGAATTCCAATGTTCTTCCTTGAACATTCCTTGACATTCTTCCCCTAGCTTAGGTTAACCCGATAACCTAACTTGGGTTCTCCAATAATTCTCCAATGACTACTCTCCCCTTTTTGACACACATCAAAAAGAAAAAGGAGGGTATCAAGGTCAAGAGTTTCTTCCTAATGAAAGTCCCATACCTTTCATTTGAAACTCTTAATTTCCCCCTTGATACTAAACTCAACAATCAACTTAGTGATAATCCCATATCACTAATCCTCAAAAGTCTTAAGGAGTACAAACTCCCCCTAAAAGTCAACTCCTCTTGACAATTAGGTAAAACTCCCCCTAAAGGTCAACTCCCCCTTGACCATTGCACCAACAATGTCTTTGAGAGTTCTAAACCTTTAGAAATCCACAAAACCCAACTTCCAGCTGAAATTTCAGACCAACAGCTGAAAATCAGAAACTGGCACGGATCAGAAACCCCATGGATCGGTCCCCGGACCGATCATCACTGATCGGTCACCAGACCGATCAGAACTTCCCTGGATCGGTCCGGTGACCGATCCACACTCTGAAATCAGAGATTTCTGATTTCCCTTCCCGGAAATTCAGAAACTCCTAATAAATTCCAGAAAATTCCAAAAATCGTAAAATTTTGAGGATACACTCCTCATACCATATACTATCACGGAAAAATAATTTTCTATGAAAATAGTTTCCATTTTTCAATCTTGATACAAAGTTCAAAAACTTTGAAATAGTTCAAAGTTAAGTCAACTTTGTATCACAATGTTCAATGATGAATGCAATCACTAAGATGGCTTCATCAAGGTTTTCCAAATCAATTTCAAAATGATTTTAAAACCATTTGAATTTAGGACCATAATCTTAGGGCTAGATGTACATGACTTGTACACAAGCTTTCCCTATGATCCTTAATTTCTTGAATTAGAGTCATCTAGGTACAAGGACTATGCACCTTGATCCTAACTCATGATCCTAATATCTCACACACATCTAAAGTGTATCAAACACATCCAAGTCAATTTTGATGTGAGATATGGGTTTAGGTATCTTAGACTAAGGTCTCATACACTTTCTAAACACAAATTTGATCTCAATATCAAAGTGTGTTTTTCATCCTTAAATCAATTCAATTGATTACTAATGCAAGAGATGATGACATGGCATAAAGTTTGAAACGAAACTAACACATGACATATAGATAATCTAAGCATTATCATGACATTTCAAATGATAATAAAATAAATATGATGTCATGGCATGGCATATGGCAACCAATCATGGCAAGTTAGCACAAATAAAATACCTAAATTCCCTATCTAAGTATCCTTAGCCTTAGCTAACTTAGAATCTAACCCTAGATTGCCCATATATCCCTAAGAGACAACCAAAATCCCAATTATGGTATTTCTCTAGGTTTTCTTAAATTGTCCCAAATAAGATTAAAATCGATATTTTTCAAATATGGCACAATTTACTCTTTAAGGAGTAAATAATAATCCTTTTTCATTTTCAAAGGTTATCAAAACCTTGAAAATGCTCTTTGAGTGTCAATTTCCTCAAAGTTGGGTTAACTACCCTTCTAATTGGAGTTGACACTCTCTAACCCATCTATGGGGTAGAGAAAATGCTCCTAGGAACCCAATACCTATTAGAGCTCATTGGGTTCACTAAATATTCACTAGGGATAACTTCCCTAGCAACCCTCCTAATGACCCTCTTAGGCTTTGAAGCCTTGGTCATTTGGGTCTCATCAAGGTCAACTATAGGGGTGACTCCCCTTGTAACCTTGGTAATGGTCTTCCTAGCCCTAGGTTTTGTTCCATAATCAAATGGAACATTGTGGTAAGTGGGCTTGACCATTTGGGACTTAGGTTTGTGACCCAAACCTTTCTTGTCCTTGGACTTGGGTTTTTGACTCTTAAACCCTAGAGATGACTTCTCCATGTTTTTAAGAGCCTTTTCTAAATTATCAAGTCTTGACCTCAAGACTTGATTTTCCCTCTCTAATACCTCAAGTTTTAATTTGTCATTTTCTCTTGAGATATTCCTAGGCATGTGTCTAGTCTTCTTGGGATTTCTACCTAGGTTTTCCTTAACTTTAGAAGCGTTAATCCTAGGGTTGGTATTTCTAGTGTTATCCTTACCTAGGCTAACATGTTTAGCTCCTAAGCACATGTATTGGTTCCTAAAGTTAACATGCTTATCATTATTAACAATTGCAACAAAACTACTAGCATGAGTTTTATTAGAATTGCAATAATGAACCTTAGAGGTTACCTTAGGGTTTGCCTTAGCTCCCCCTATCGATGTGCCCGGTCTCTTGCCCTTGTGAGGTTGCCTCCCCCTCGGACATTGGCTCCTATAGTGTCCCCTTTGCTTGCATTGGAAGCACACCACGTGCTCCTTGCCTTTGCGTATCGGGACTTCGGCTTCCTTGACCTTTGGCGCCGGTGGAGTCTTTCTTACCCTCTTTGGACACTTACTCTTGTAATGTCCATGTTCCCTACACTCAAAGCACATAATGTGTAATTTAATTGAACTTAAATTGCTCGAGTTACCTAGGGTTGAGGGTGGATGCGAGCTCTCTTCTTCATCTCTTTCGGAGGTAGAAGCTTCTTCTTCTTGCTCCGAACTTGAAGAAGAACTTTCCTCCTCTTCGTCCTTAGATGTTGAGTAACCCTCAACTTCTAATTTGCTCCCTCCATGATGTGAGCTACTTGGCTCACTAGGCTCCTCTCCATGGCTTGAAGTGGAGCTCTCCTCATGGTACTTGGCCAAGTTATCCCATAATTCCTTGGCATTGTTGTAACCTATCTTACACAAGATGTTAGTAGGCAATGAAAATTCAATTATTCTCGTTACCTCTTCGTTGATTTCGGATTTGTGAATTTGTTCTCTTGTCCACTCCTTCTTCTCAAGTGGTTTTCCTTCCTTATCCACCGGAGGAGTAAAACCTTCTTGTACACAAAACCAATTCATTATGTTAGTCATAAGAAAGTACTTCATCCTTACCTTCCAATACGCGAAGTCGCCGCATTCGTAGAAGGGTGGAATGGTGACATCTTCTCCATAGAGATCCATTCTCTAGCTTTGCTCCCACGGGTGTTGATCCGATGAAGAGCGGCCTCGCTCTGATACCACTTGTTAGGATCCTTTGTACGCGGCTAGAGAGGGGGGTGTGAATAGCCGACCCCAAATTTCTCGTTTCTTTCTACAATAAGGGTTAGCGCAGCGGAAAATAAAACAAAGAAACGAAAGCGGAAAGATCAAACCTCAAACTCGTCGATGTAACGAGGTTCGGAGATGAAACTCCTACTCCTCGGCGTGTCCGTAAGGTGGACGAAGCCTATCAATCCGTCGGTGGATGAGTCCCCGGAAAACCGGCTAAATCAAACTCCTTCTGGGTGGAGAAACCTCGCCACAATGTCTTGCAACAGCAAGATAAACAGAAGTACAAGAATACAGCAAGAAACTAAGTACAATACAAGAATGTAATAACCCTAGCTTGCCTTCTTGTCGACTGGATGAAGCAACAGCTCCAAGCGCCTACAACAGCAGGTGACCCAGCCGAAAGCTCACGCGAAGCTTTGGACGAGCTCAACAAAGCTCAAGCACAGCAGCACTTAGCAACCGGAAGGAGGAAGAAGAAGAAGAAGAAGGAGGCTCGCAGCAGCAGCCCTCCTTTTATAACCTGCGAAGAAAGCGAAGAAAACACAGAAGAAATCTAGCCGTTGTGTCGCAACGGCTAGTGCCTGGATCGGTCTGTGGACCGATCAGGCTCCATGTGGATCGGTCCACAGACCGATCCATTCCCTAACTTCGCTTCTCCCGATCGGTCCATGGACCGATCAGAAGCTCTGATCGGTCCACGATCGGGAACCTCCTCGATCGGTCCGCAGATCAGCTCTTCTCCCGAACTGCTGCGCCTCGATGGTTGTCGATCGGTGCGGCGGCCGATCGGGAACTAATCTGATCGGTCACCGCATCGATCAAGAACGAGAGCTTTGATCGATCGGTCACCGCCGATCGAGCAACAGTATCACCGGATCGATCCGGTGACCGATCGTTTTTGCCCAAACCAAGTCCCAAGACTTCGAACCAATATCCGGTCAACCTTGACCTATTGGTACTTCATCCCTAGCATCCGGTCACCTCGACCTGCTAGGACTCCCCACCAGTGTCCGGTCAATCCTTTGACCTACTTGGACTTTCCAACACCGTGTCCGATCATCCTCGATCCATCTGGATTTTCCTTGCACGGCTTCACTCACCGGACTTTCACCGCTTCTCACCAGGATTTCCACACCGCCTAACATCCAGTTAGGACTTTCTCACCGCTGGCTTCCTCACTGGACTTTCCATTGCCTAACATCCAGTTAGGACTTTCCACGCCTAGCTTCACTCACGGACTTTCCAACCGCTAACATCCAGTTAGGACTTTCCGATGCAAGTCTCCATACTTGGACTTTTTGCATGCCAAGCATGGACTTTTCCGTGCCAAGCTCCTCGCTTGGACTTTTTGCCAAGTCTCCATACTTGGACTTTTCGAAATAGCTGACTTTTCCGTGCCAAGTCTCCATACTTGGACTTTTCCCGAATCAGGTCAACCAGGTCAACCTTGACCTACGGTTGCACCAATAATCTCCCAAACATCTATTCTTGTCCCACATCAAGAATAGAACTCTCTCACGAGTGTCAAACATCAACATGCAACACAACTAGGTCAACCTTGACCTAAGGTTGCACCGACAATCTTCCCAAGTCAAACATCAAAATACAACTCGAGTCACGTCAACTCGAGTCGGGTCAACCAGGTCAACCTTGACCTAAGGTTGCACCAACAATATAGAGCTGCATGTGAAATCAAAAATTTGTACTTCTCAAGGATCTAAATAATACTTCTCATCAAAATGCTCAATAACAACAAAGTATGAGCAATCGGTAAAAATAACGGTGTTGTTCATTGAGTTAAATGAAAGCATAAGGTTAGCTTGGATAGATGTAGTAACATAAAAAAGAAAACTCTTTCCTGCATCAGGACACCACCATCTCTCAAAGTATGAATTTCAGCTTCAATCTCTAAATCATTCATCTTTAAGAGAGACAAAAAAATAATGTCTAACTACTAAATTCCAACATTTAAAGATTAGAAAGCATCTAGGTCCTGCAATTAGTTATAGGATAAGGAAAACACATACTAAGTGGGATATGATTTGCCCTTTTTCAAGATAACCTACATGCTCCAAGGCAATGGATGCACTGCTAAGGATTACAGACAAGAGAAATGTTGAATTTGGAAATTTTGAGTTATATAGTAGAGAAAAAGTGACTTAATGAAACATACATAAAGTAGGACTTCAACAACTAAAAGGTACCAAGGTGGTCTCTCAGCACGGACCCTCATAACAATTCTACTATCTAGCCAACCTGTGTGGATCTTATTGTCTCTATATCTGAAGCCTACAATTGCAGAGGATGAACACGTGTATAGAAGTAGAGAAATGTCATTTCGAAATATCTTACATTGAGGAGATCAATTGTGTAGTCAACATTTGTGTGGATTTCTCACGAATTTGTATCCCTTTCAGCCCAAGAACCATATTAGCTATTGTGAAAGCTCTATACTCTCCAAATGCAAAAACATGGCCTAAAATAAGTTGAGAAGTTTGCCAAAAACCAAAACATATATGTCAACCATTTACGGTCAACCATAAAATTAAAAACTTTAATTAGGATGCACTTGGTCAATTTCAGATGATCCATACCAAATTGCCAATTAGAGAACTCATGAATGCCACCTCCAGACTGCAAATCATGCAAAATGGATGTTACTTAAAGGACTTAGCACTTCTATATTTAGATAATAGAAGGTTTTTCTTTTCTATATAGTAAGCACTATACAAGTCACAAAGATATGTTCCAAATTCACTATAAATCAGCAATCCAACCGTCTATCCATATTGTCTAGATGAAGAAATCAAAAAACATAGACTAGCAAAAAGAAGTAAAAATTATACTGATAAAAAAATTTAAAAAAAAACTTCATTAGTTACATGTGGATCTCATAGACTAAATTAGTAATATGTAGTAACAAAAAAAAATTCTATCTTGGTCAGACTAAAATATTGAATAAAGATTTGCCAACTCTTTGTCTGGAGTTTGAAGCAATAGTGATTGATTGTAGTATTTCCCCGTAAACAGAAGACAAGCATAATATTTATAGATTAAATGTAAAAAAACTCTTAAGATTTCTTAGAAAGCAAACCTTGACAGAGAACTACGCCCTTGTGTTAGGTTTGCTTTTAAAACTCAATTCCTGCATATATCAAGATAAGAGAAATCAAATATTTAATCAAATCTTTATGAATGTATAACACGACACGATAATATATTTCTCAAAAGTATCACCTGCACTTTTCCACTCTTAGGCTTGAACCCATCATCTGGATCTCACTAGTGACATGAACAGCTACACAGTGTCCTCTAGGCCAGACAGACTCAGCCTTATCAAAGTCAAAAGGAGTTGCTAGAATAGATGTTTTCTTCCATGCATCATAACCTCCTTTATTATTCATTCCATAAAACTGTTTGATTTCTCAATTCAAGCAAACATTATGAGATAAGAATAGTAAACATCATAAATAAATGGATAGTTTGTTAACCATATGGGTTATAAAATTTTCACTTGGAATTTGCCAAAGAGGTATTCCCATCCCTACAGCAACTTAAGACATAGGCAAGTTTAGATTAGCAATCCACTTAGTTAGGTGTTCAACCTACAAAAATAATTTAAAAAAACAAAAAAAAATCTATAGAAAATTTTGAATAAACCATCTGCAGTTTACAGTGTGTATATCAACAAACCTATAATCTAGGATTGAGCTCTAGAAAGTAGTATTCACCAGTTTCCATGCTATAAAGATACTCAACTGTAGTGGCACCAACATAACCTACACATTTTCCTCAATAATCTGGTAACAATTTATTGAGTTGTCAATAAAGTCATTCAGTCATTTTAGATTCAAAAAATAAAAAGTTTATTCGGGAAGAAGAATGACAAACTGAAGTTTTTTTTTAGTTTGAAAATAAAGTTATGAAAGAGGATAATCTCATGCTAGAATAGTTATTGTGATAAATTTGTTGGCCATGAATCTGTTAATATGTTTATAAATTTCAGTTAAAAATTTGTCTTGAAGATGGATTGAGCTTTTTTCCTTTGAATCTAAGTTATGATTGTAAAATGAGAGGCCAAAGACAAGCTAGAAAGGGAGAATATTCAGAAACTACTTCTATGTTGAAAATAGAGAGGGCATTAGTAAATATACTCCCAAACTCCAGACCATAAGGAAATGGTTCTGAGAATTTATCAAATTAAAAGTAAGATGAAAAGTGAATAGAAGCTTGCCTTTTGGTGCCTCCTCTGAACACTGCAATCTCTACTACAAAGCACAACATTTCCATACTCGTCACATGGTAACTAGACTTCTAAATGCCGACTCTACATGAAAATGTAACTTCAAACAATCAGACAAAGCAGGTGAATGGAGTACCATATGATATGGTCTCATGTTAAGTCTCTTCAACTTAGTATTTAAAATTAATGCATTAACCAACATAAGAGATTAGATGAACATGTAAGCTTCTACTAGATTAGGATTAGAGTAAATTGGCATACTGTCCAAAGCCTTGGCTCATTTTAATCATCAAAAGCAATATGTACTTTTTATCTTGCTATATTAAATAGAATAATTCTTTTTTTTAGGTGACCATGTACTAATAGTTATTATTAGATTGTAACGGAGCTCCTTTTTTTTTGTTAATACCAACGGAGCTTATGTCAGCAGTAAATATCACCTATCACACGATGTCATGTGTACAATTATTTTTTAAAATATATAGACATTATGATTAAACATGTTTATATGCTTCAGAATTATTTTAATTGAAAATGATGGATGATAGAGCAACTAGTATGGCAAAAGTGATACTCTAACATAAAATACATGGAGCATACCTTCATCTCAAATGTTTACAAAATTACTCTAAGCAAATCTTTTGCAAGATACAAAATATCATGAACATTGCAAAGCTAAAGCCTGAAGAATAAATTTGACAATTGATAACACACAAAAATAAAATGGAGCATAAATCAGCAAAAAAAAGAATACACAGATACAACACTTTCTTGAAAGAAAAGCACAAAAAAAAAACACTGAAACAAGGATATTTCTTGAAACAAGGATATTTCTTCAGCTATAGAATTTTTAAAGCAGTAACTAGTACATCCAAGTCATACCAAAAAAATTCTATAACCTAAAAACATGTTGTTTTATGCCCACCAAGATAAAACTAATATCTATCTATACATGACATGATTTGGCTACACTACAATTTACCACATTATATTTGGTTCTAAAATATCTGAAAGTAGTCATGGAAGAAACATTAATCTCAAATTTTACAACCACTAAAAAATAAAAGCAATTGAAAATACAAAATGAAGAAACACAATTTAAACACATACCTTGTGCCTCAATAAGATGATCAATGTCCTCAAACTATTAATAGAAAAATTTACAACCTCAAAAGCCCACTGCCCAAGAATAAATGCAATTTTTCGATGAACAATGCACATGTTTGGATGCTTGTTATTGGAAAGTTCAATACTCAAAGATCCTTGAAACTTGTATGTAGAGATTAGATAATAAATATAAAGAAGAAATAAAAACATTCAGTTTGGAAGAGAGAACAATAAATCATTGTATGGATGTAATAAATAATAAGACATAGTAATGATAACAAAATTGGAAAAGTAGAAATAACATCTAGCTATATTTGGTCAATCTTGGTCGCTTATGGCTTCATGAAGATTCAAAAAATAAAATTCAACGAGAAAATTTGGTGTCTCAAGGAATTTATAAATGAGATCATCAAAATGCATTAAGCTGACGCGAAAGCTGAGAAATGAATGAATTAAGTGAGAAAATTGCTAGATGGTCTAGACTCTGTTGGTGCAATATTCCCTAGGTCAAGGTTGACCTAATTGACTAAGCTTGAGAAGGCTCAAGTTTGAGTCTTGATGTTTGGGTTTCGATATTTGACAATACATAGAGACTGACAATACATGGAGATTGCAGGTGCAATCGTTCATTTGGGGAGATTGTTGGTACAATTCTCCTCTAGTCAAGGTTGACCAGTTAGATGTGAAGAAGAGTCAAGTAGGTCAAGACTGACTGGATACTTGACTGGGAAGTCCTGGTGAGTGAAGCCAGACAGTTATGAAAGACCTTGTGAGTGAAGCAAGGCAGAGAAAAAAGTCCTGGTTAGTGAAGCTAGGCAGAGGAGAAGTCCTAGTGAGTGAAGCCAGGCAGTTGGGAAATCCTGGTGAGCGAAGCCAGGTGAAAGACCTAGTGAGTGAAACTAGGCAGAAGGAAAGTCCTGGTGAGTGAAGCTAGGCAGAGGAGAAGTTCTGGTGAGTGAAGTCAAGCAGTTGAGAAATCCTGGTGAGTGAAGTCAAGTGAAAGACCTAGTGAGTGAAGCTAAGCAGTATGAAAATCCAAGTGAGTGAAGCTAGGTGAAGGTCCTGGTGAGCGAAGTCAGGCACGTGGAAATCTAGGTGGATTAAGGTTGACCGGACACCTGGTATTGAGAAGTCCAAGTAGGTCAAAGGATTGACCAGATACTTGGCACGAGATGAGAAGTCCAAGTAGGTCAAAGGATTGACCAGATACTTGGCACGAGGTTAAAAGTCCAAGTGGGTCAAAGGGATTGATCGGACACTTGGTGAGGAAGTCCTAGCAGGTCGAGAGTGACCGGATGCTAGGCATGATGTCCCAACAGGTCATGGTTGACCGGATATTGGGTTTTAGGGGCTTGGGACTTGATTAGGGAAAATCAAGTTGGATCAATCGATCAACCGATCGATTGAATCATACCCAATCGATTGGGTGAGTCCCGTGACAAAAACTCCTCCCAATCGATCAGTGGATCGATTGGGGGAGTGACGCCGTTGCACAGAAGCCCTCCCAATCGATCACCCGATCGATTGGGAGCCTCCAATCGATCAGGCGATCGATTGGAGCGCTGGAAAATCGTGAAAAGCCTTGAATCGATCGGGCAATCGATTCAGGCAATTTCCAGAGAGCACAGAGGCGCTCTGGATCGATCAACCGATCGATCCAAAGCCTCCCCAATCGATTAGGAGTCATTCAATCGATTGGGATCCGACTGTTAGCGCTGGATAAAGCCGTTGGAGCGTCTTCTTCAGCAACTTCTTCGCCCGATTCTTCGCCGATCAACACAGCAACTTCTCCGAGCTCTCACCGCCAGTTCTTGAAGGTTCTTGGAGGCAAGTGCTGGTGCACGTCCAAGTCAAGAGGCGATCTACAAGAAGAAGAAGAAGCTAGGGTTATGGTTTCCAGTGTAAATCTTGTCAGATTTCAATTGTATTTGCTTCCCTTTCTTTCTTCTTGTACTTAGAGTGTTGTAAGGCTTCTCCGCCTTTGGTAGTTACCGTAAATGAGTGATTTCATTATTGGAGAGTGTGTCACGTGTGGATCATTGGATTAGTCACCTCTTCTTGAGGTGGATACCAAGTAAATCCTTGTGTTAGCGTTGTATTTTTGTTTCTTGTACATTCCGCTGTATATCATCACCAAGAAGCAAGCAACGACGAGCGCGACTAGCTATTCCCCCCCCCCCCCCCCCCTCCTCTAGCTACATTTCGACCCTAACAGACTCCACTATCTTATTTATTAAGGTAGATTAATAAGAGGCAAGAAAAGAAGATTGACTTGAAGATCTAATCCTCAATGAATAGAATCAACAAAAGAATTAAGCCAAAAGAGAACTTGTAAACATGGAGATATATTGTGCCTTGCATAGCTCACTAAAGCTTAACTAAAATAAAGTGTGCCTTTGCATGGAGACTGTGCAAAGTACTCACGGGCATTGTCAGAACGAAGAATCTTCACCCTTGAGCTAAATTGGGTTTCAACCATTCTATAAAAATTTTGAATGAGACGAGGAACTTCTTCCCTAGTTTTCATCAAATAAAGCCATGTACAGTGGGTGTAGTCATCAATAAAAGAAAGAAAATATCGATAGCCATCCAACGAAGTCACAGGAGAGGGCCCCCACACATCCGAATGAACAAGATCAAATGGAGACAAACTCTTCTTTATAGACTCAGAAAAATGGGTTCTACAATGTTTGGATAACTGACAGATTTCACATTGAAATGACTGAAGAGGAACAGAAAAGAAGAGACTAGGAAATAAAATTTCCAAAGACTGAAAAGACAAATGACCTAACCGAGAATGTCATAAAAGAATTTCTTGATGCTTATTTTCCAAACACTTGGCTGCAGATTTCAGAGCAGATGTTGATTCAAGCTGATAATAATAAAGACCCCCTACTTCACGGCCAGTCCCAATCGTCTGCTTGGTCTCGAGATCCTGGAAGACACAATGATCAGGAAAAAAGGTTACGGAGCAGTGTAGTTGTTTAGTAATGCTACTAACAGAAAGTAAATTAATAGAAATGGAAGGAACGTGAAGTGCAGAGGATAGAAAAAAATGATCTGTAAGTTTTATGGAACCTTTGCCAGCAACAGTGGCTTTGGTTCCATCTGCAATGATCACTTTCTCCTACCCAGAGGATAAAGAGTAAGAAATAAAGGAGTTAGCAGCATTTGTCATGTGATCTGTAGCTCCTGAATCAATGGCCCAGGGGCTGTAAAAGAAAGCTGGGACCAGTAACACTTAATCCCAAGCTATGAATACCTGTGTGCGCTTGAACTGGAGTAGAGACAGAAGATGAAGCCTGAAGCCGAGAGAGAAGATGCTGGAGGTTAACAATATCGGTAGAAGACAATACAGTGGTAGAAGGCACAGAGGAACCAATAATCTCTTCATTTTCTAACTTTTGGATAGCAATATTACCACTATTAGGAGCCTTCTTAGCATTATGTTTAAATTTTTCAGGTTTCTTTTCTGGATATTTTTCCCAACAGAAATCTGAATCATGATTAGTCCTCTTGCAGTGCCGACAAAATCTGTCTCCTCGTCCTTTAGTTCCCCCAGGTCGGAACTTGTTTGCAGAACCAATAAAGACAGAGGTCTCCCCAATCGGAGGGCTTATCGTGGAAATCCCCTTGTTGTTCATCGTCCTTCTTCTACCTTCTTCACTGAGAATTTTGTAGTAAACTTGTTCTAGAGAGGGAGTAGGATCAAGACCAAGGATTTTCCCTTTTAAGTTTTCAAACTCTGCATTAAGTCCATCCAAAAATTTAATAATTCTGTCTTTTTCCAGAAGCTTTAAATATCTCTGATGATCATCAGTGGAACTCCAGTTTTCCATCCGGTAGTAGTCAAACTCATCCCACAGCCCCTTCAGAGTAGCAAAATAATTGGTGACTGACATAGAACCTTGTTCAAGTTTGAAAATTTGACTGCTGAGCTGATAAGTACGCAGCATATCATGTCGGGCACGCAGAGAAGAATAAGAGAAAAAGAAAAGAAAAAGAAAAAGAAAATAAAACTTTTCCTCATTAAAACAGAGTGGCCTAAACAGGCTTTTCCAGACCCACTTTTCTCCTCGAAAACTCGTCCATACGTGCTCCCAAAAATTCCCGAAAAATCTCGAAAAATTCCCTTATTAATTTTCGCCTATTTTCGGTATTTTACACTTTTGCTGCAACATTCGCAGCAATATGAGCAAATATCTTCCTAATGTTGGGGAATGGTGGGTAGACCATTCCTTTGTCCAAGTTGTCCTACTTCATTAGGAGTTAAAGCTTTTGTTGTCCAACAAAAGATACCACAATTATTCTACTTTCCATAGTTTTGTGGAATATATGGAAAAGTAAATTTCAAAGTTGATTAAACATGTTCCCGATGGGTTTATGGTATATGGAACAAGTTTGAAATATTGATATACAAAAATAGAAATATAGTAATGGTGATTCCACTTGTGAACTTTCAGGCTGCACGTAAGCATGTCATCATTGTGCACACGGGTTGCTCCGAAGATCACCAGCCCAAGGCCAAATCTCGAGAAGATGTATGCATTATTTGACCAGAAGAAAGTGAAACACCAAAGGTTAGTTTGTAACAAATAAAAATTTTAAACCTGTCCTGGCACAAGAACTTTTCCATCATATTCAATTGGATCAAATGGACTCACACTAGCAAATATTGCTTGACCATGTGAATGAAAGCCAAATTCTTAACTACCAAAGTAAATTGTGAATATGAATTATGCAACTATTGCTGCAAAAAGATAGAGAAAACTTACCTTACTCCACATATATGCCTCTTCTACACTACATTCTGATTGAGAGGTAGGGTTGGATTGAGCCAAAATCAATGCAAGGGAACTCGTGCATTGGATCTAATACTATCTGAATATAGTTAAATTGTAAAAATGCATTATGGTAAGGATTTGGTAGAGGTCTAGGTGTAGAAGCTAACCTCATTAAAATTAGCCATCGCTTCAACTACTTCCTTAGTAGAAAGTCCGCTTGAATTTGTACAAACTTCAGACAGCAAAAATAAGATAAAGTATTAGTGTTGTAATATATACTTGTAGAAGAACTAAATGAAAACATGACTACTAGAGAAACCACTTTAAAAGAGTAAACCTGAGTTGGAGAAAGCATTCTTATCATCAACAATGATATAGCTTAAGAGTCACACATAGTAAGAGAGAAAATATACAAGTGCATAGTAAACATTTAGCCCATGAAACCACCTGCCAAGAAACCAGAATGGCACTTGAGGCAGCAATACCTTGATAACTACAAGATTATTGACAGGTTCATGATCATGTGCCCAAGGTTGCTTAAAATGTTGAAGGGAATCCTTGTGTGAGCTCATAATTAAGCCCCAGAAAGGATCACAATGCAAACAATGAACAACAAAGTAAAACAATTAAAAGTTGTATGCTTGTAATAAGTATAACCAAGGTCCAAGATTCTCTTCCTTACCTTAGAATCGACCATTCATAACTTCTTGCGAGTCACTTCCAATGGAGCACCATTTGTCTACAACAACCATAAGAAATCCACAACCAAAATTTGCCAATATCTAAAATTATCATCATCACATCCAAAACGTTGTTCATGCACATAATAAAAAGACTAAGTTCAAAACCTGCTTTAACATCTATGGTACCAGCCTGTATTGATAATCAAGATAAGGAAAAGATTTAAAGAAGTATTCGTATAAACAGAACAAACATTTTAACTGAGATTAGTTAAAATACTCTTGAAACATATACCTACATAGTGCAATAATTAAAGTCACATAAAATGTAACATGTACACTTAGCACTAAGTAGCATAGCGAAATTATGGCAAACAGTAGATTTCGATCCAAACCACAAAATCGGAAAAATTATCTTCTACCCTCTTTTTAAAAAAGCAGAAGCCCACCTCATAAATAAAATCCTAATAGACATGATCTTCCTATATCTATTTCTCATATAATTATATGCATTACAAGATTTGTAATATGAAATACAAGGACGAAGCATAAGTAAATAGGAATTCATACTCCCAGAATGGGAAACTAAGATGTTCACAAGAAAATACACAAGTGAAAAAAAAATCAAAGTTAAAGTGTTAAACACATTCAATAGACCAAATAAACCAATTGAGATTAGGAGTAAAACCTCTCCAACACCAAGGAATAAGAAACTGTGTTCTACCAATGTTCCAACAACTATTTTTAAAACGCCAAAAAGCCGACAACAGAAATTGTGCCCTGAAATGAGAAAAAGCATATTGAATGATTCATAAACAAATTTAATATTGAACATGGTTAGTCAAGATTGGCTATGGTTGATTCAGTTAGCCCTTTAGCTAAGGTCGAATTAAATGCGGTGAATATGTCCAAAATAGTGAAGACATGGACATCTCTCTTGCAAGTGTGCAAATAAGACATCACCAATCTGATTAATTTTTTAATGGATTTCCTCCCGTGTCCAACAAAATCTACCTTATCTATACCAGTCCAACCAAGATTGAAAATTATCAATGCTGAAATTTCACTCAGGAAGTTCTCTTCATTATCTATGCCATGATTTGCAAAGAAATATTGCATTTAATATCTACAAGTATAGTTCATTTGAAGGAGAAATACAAAATAACATCGAACAGTGATGATGTATGCTTTAGAATGTCCTATAACTAACAGCTTTCAACAATAATAACAAGAAATCTTGATAAGTTGGAATCATGAATAATCTAACAAAACAAAATAAGGTGGTATCAGACTTACAATTTTCCTTATCAAAGTGCAAATGTGGTTCATTGAATGAATTAGATAGACCTGATCCTTTATTTAATCAAGTTCTTAACACCATCCAAATTATTTGCTTCAGCTGACACATGTTGAGTTCCAGCATTGCTAGAAGAAATAGGAGTCTGGCCCAGAAATTCATTTTGTTCAATATTACTACTGCTCCCAGACTGAATGGATATCTGTTTTATCTAAATTCTCTTTGATGTTTGACACCTTCCAAAATTCAGTAAATTTTGATTGGATATCAAATGACATTGTTTTACCAACCCCAAAGTCTTTAGTAAAATCAGAGGGCAAGTGTATCCTCGGGCTAGTTCTTGGAACAATCACAGGTGCCATATCTGCTTTGCTAGTCTGAAGGTCAGATGTAGACTGAAATTTTGATAAACTTCTTTTTACAAAGGAAGAAACAGATGGTGGTGTTGTCAGAGGTGCTATCGTGCTAGCACATGCCCCAATTATTTGAGGGGCACCTGGCTGGAGCAATGACTGTTGCTTTAGATATAAAGCAGTACAGAAAAGAGAAATATTCATATCTCATACTTTTCCAAACACGTGAAATGAAAAATGCAATATAAACTATTCAAATAGCCTACCTGATAATGATTTTGTCTCTTTAGAATTTGTTTCAAAACTCTGTAATATTGATAACCTCCTCATACTAGACTTTATGTTATCAGCTGGCATAGATGGATTACCATCTGATGTAGACTTTGGCCTGAATGATCATTTAATCTAGGACTAGCAATTGCATATGGTTCAATGCACTGCATTTCATAATATCAACTAGTATTAAACTTTATATTTACAGATTTAGTGACAATTTAATGTTTTCTCAAGAAGCAAAAATATATTTTTAAGGCTAATAGAATGAGTTAGAACACGCACAGAGAGGTCCACAACCCATATGCCAACACAACTTTGATTGTATGAACATCCAAGAAGCTTTCCCTCGTTAACATCCATATCTGATAGTCTAGACCATCCCACATCTACATTATCATGGCATAGTATTGGTTCCCAAGAAAATACCTGGAAAAAATTGGTATTAACACTCTGTGAGCAGTGTCATTCAAAAATGAAGCAATTGAGTGTACTTCCATTAACACTATAGAAGTTTTCACAAAGTTAGAGTATATTGATTGGTGGAACAAAAATGACCAAATCAAAGTGAGAGCAAAAAACAAAGAATACAGCGATAACTAACATCATGTTCTATGAAGATCATAGTTCAACTTAGACAAGAGAAATGCTCATTTTCCTGCATGACTCTATCAAAGTGAAGAAGAGATAAATAGCATACTTGTTTTAAAAACAAAAAGAATTCTAGTGAAAAAGTAATAACAAGTGAGACGAATTCCTGCAATCACATGTGATGTCAGCAAGTTATGTTATGTCATTTTAACTTTAACAATTGCCATTCTCTATCAACATTAAAAAAAAACATCAGCAAACTATTTTTTTTTAAAACTAGTATAGGTGATGTAAAATCACCTAAACTCCCAAAATGGAAATCTACATGATGTTAAAAAGTTGCTAATTGTTTTTTAAAAATCAGTCATAAATGGATCAACATCAGTCATGTTTTCATATTTATGCCCTTACTATGTGATTTCTGGCTTTTATTCTAATATTTGTTTGAGAACGTGTCACATTTATGTTGGATTTTATTTCTGGATTTCTGGTCGAGTCTAATATTATCAACCCCAAATTGTATAAATCTTAGAGGCAATTAGAAGAACCAAACTACCAAGTTTCATGCTTTGAGATCTACAAGGAGGTGATCAAGATCAAATTTAGTTGACAACTCTTACAATGAGCCCATGGGCTTTGTTTTGTAAAGTATTCATGAACCTTTGGCATTGCAAGGGAAAAATAGATGAATTAAAGCAATGAAATAATTGAACCCTTTTTGCAAATGTTCTAATCCATAAACTTTATGAAAAATGCCAAGCAATGACCAAAGAACTTTTCAACTTCATCCATCAACTTAAATTCATCTATTTAAGCAATGCCAAGCAAAAACTCCAGCATGTTGGAAGATGCCTAGAAAAATCATCATATTCAAAAAAGTTTGTCTTGAAAAAGATAGCATAAAGAACAATAGGCAGTGAATTGAAAATAAATGAAGTAATAGTAGTTTGTTAGATGGTAAATTCTATGAACAGAATAAAGAGTTGATAGTAATGCATATAACAATAGTTATTTAGATATTTGAGGGTATAAATTGAGAAGGCAAGTTCTTTAGAAAGAATAATATTGGCACCTCGAGCAATTTGATTAAAGTGTGATAGACAAGTTTCCTGGTGTCACTTGTAATCTGTTACAAAGTAATAATCATAAGAGAATGAACAAACAAATTTACAAAAAAAAAGAGTTACTCTATAACCAAGCAAATCATAAAGAGACATGACCAAAGAAAAGCATTTTCACATATATAGACCTTATAACTGAAAGAAGAATAAATAGGAGTAACACTTTTTACCCATGACAATGCAATATATCATATCAAAGATGAACAGAAATACAGTTCATCCAGATTTAACATAATGGATTCCAAACGAACTTATCCATTAAGAGAATCAAATTCAGTTTTTATTAACACAAAAATGCTAGAAATTATAAAAGATTGGATGATGAGTTTGAATCTCATACTTTCCAGTCAAAATTTCCCAGATCCTTCAACAAATTAGGTGTTTTGCATTAACATCCTCACGAGGAAGTGAATCATATCTAGATTCGGAAAAAGAGAATCCAATACGCTCACTAATTTCTTGGGATTTGTTGCAACACACCCTGACAATTGTCAAGTAAGTAACCATAGTGATGAATTAAATAAATCCAACAAAAAGATAATGTTGCATAATTCATATTTTACCTCATATGCATTCTTTTCACACTTAGCATCCAAAGGACTCAAAAGAGTAAGCTTGACATTGGAGGAAACCTTTAATGTCTCATAAAGCAAAACTTAAGATTCTCATTGTCATAACAATTATTATTTGAAAAGTCAAAAAAATTGAGCCTACAAATTTATGTAAGACTCCAATAAGTCTAACAGTACGCTTTCCTGATTGTAGATTACAGCCCAAACTCTTTGCAAAAATTAATTAAATTCTATAACCAACACTTACTTTGAAGAGAGGATTTTGTGAGAATTACAAGCGGTAAAAAGATTCCAATAGCACCTTTAGCTTTATATGTGCAATTCGAAAGTCTTCAACTACAGATACCATCCATGAAATGCCTTCACCGGAAACCTTGGGATGTCATGATTTTGTAGAGCTTGAACATCAACAAAGCATCTTGTAACAGCTTATACAAATTTTAAAATAAAAACAAATCAAATTTCTTACTCAATCAAAATAAATCCTTGACCATGCTAGCATCAATGTTATAATGATTGATTTTACGACATATTCTAGATCATTACAAGAATGAAAATTTTGTTGATTGTACTACTTTACAATTGTTATATGGAGTTAATAGAATGAAACATGCTACACAGAATGACAACCTTGATGTATCACTTATGTTCCTATATGAAAGCACACCATATAGGTAGGCTAGACAACTAAACATAATAATGACAAGAAAGAGGGATTCATTACCTGCTAGCAGTTCCTTCGAAACACTGCTCTTTATTTGAGAGACAGTTCCACCTTTACACATGATCCCAATCTTCCTTCAATTTTCTCTAAACTCATTTCACAATCAAAGAAATTAAGAACCAAATCAGAAATAGAGTATTAGCAAACAAATATACCCAAAAGATTTATTGAATAATTATTCTACATTAATTTTTTTCCTACTTTGCAATCTAATTCCATGTAAAAGAAAACAAGAGATCTTTAATGCCAAAAAAAATAGAATTGGAGTTTTGTTGAGACAAATTACCTCAATATCTTCCAATCTCAACAAAATCCTTGAATTGTCCCACCCCATCTGTTGTTTTCATACATGGCTTTGCAGTAGCACTTTTCGTAGTAGGGGGCTTAAAAGATATTCAATTAAATTGAAATTCATTAGTTGGATATGAAAATCACCTTACAAATAATATTAGCACTCACCAATGTTTGGGTAGGTTTCTCCCCACTAAGCATGCTAGCAGTAAACAACCTTATGAATGAGCTATCAAAGTGCCCTATAAAATGTCATATGAAGCAACAAAACTTAGAAATCTATAGAATGACTAATGAGTTATCTATTGCAATCATTTTATGTTGTTGAAACTCCAACAAAAAGCAGGACAACAGTAGTTATGGCTAGACAATACAAACCTATATGCAATCATTTTAAAAATATGTGTCATACAACTTTAGAGCTTCACCTAATTTAATCAATAGCAAATAGGAAACAAGTTATATCACTTCATTCAATGAAAAGGTAAGGAGAAAACCAATCTTTGTTTCAACATAGACCCGCGATGAGGAGATCTAGTCAGTGACCTGAGTTAGTACTTTTTTCCATATCTTTTCATAGAATTCATGAATTCCTCTAGTAACTCTGCACATTACTAAATACAAGGAGAAAACCAGTCTATTAGAAGTTTACATAAATTAGGAGAAATAAAACATATGCTTCCAAATATTACTTTTGGTCGGTAGCCCTTTTTCGCCTCAACCCAATATAAAATTCATCATTAAAGTAAATGTTCGTTGTTGTTTCCCAATAAAACTCTAAACTCCAATAAACAACTTGTCCATATGATAACTTCATCGTTATCAACAAGGACAAGAAAGCCCCACTTAAATCCAACAAGCACTATGCCAACATTATTCCATCTCCATTAGTGATTTGAGCTGCCAAGTATTGCCCAAGAAAGATTTCCCTCAACTAAATACAAGTAACATATGAACTTCAAGTAACCCAAGGCAAAGATTGAGGACAATATTACAAAATCAAAGCTAGATTTAATGAACAATCTCAGGCAAACCAAAAAAACTCCTCAACACAGCATAATCACAATCCGAATTAAAATTTATGTATCCCTAATATAACAAGAACACCAAAAGAAGCCACATACACAAACCAATATTCAAATCCAACGATTCATAAGCCACATACAAGGGCAATCAAAACTCTTACAGCAACATAGCTCAAATCATTAAAAAATCCCAGACGTCCCAGGGCATAGCGCAAACGGTGGGCACATGACATCTCTAGCGTAATGGTTAGGGGTCGATTCTCAGGAACTGACGACCTGGGATTTACCCCACCATGCGCCTATGGTCTATGTACCTGCATGTACCTCCCTCCATATCCGTGGGGCCGGCACTAGGGGGGCGCTAAGGTAACGGATCTACCTTTTTTTTTATTAAAGAATCCCAGACAACAAAATTTGGCTCCAACTTATAAATAACAAAATTTATTATTGATGCTACCCACAAGTTCAAGACACATAAAAAATCAAGTTAGATTTTATAGGAATAATTAGGATTAGAATTTAGAAAGTCAGCCAATTAATTCCGGTTACCACTACGAGAATTGTATTATCTGAATGGTATCAAAAAACAAATAAATAATGATTACAATGCATCTAATCATGTGCTAACAAGCACAAAAAGTTGGGGATGGATTCGATCATAAGAGAAATACTTAGAGATAAATACTAAAAACAATAAAAAGAGAAAAAAATCACAAGAAAGAGAACATGCATTCAAGTCAACCAATAATATCTAAAATATATTTGGGTCCAAAAATTCTCTCAAAGATCTTAGGATTGTTTAGTAAAACTACAAGAGCACTAAAAATTTTTTTTTTTTATTAGTAAAAAGAAAGAAGATCGATTTAAAAATGTGTCATGCAAAGGAATTACTCACAAATCACTTCAACCAATCTAAAAATTGTATAGAGACCATTCTGAATAGATCTATAATCTTGGGAAAAAATTGTGTCACAGAAAACATAAGGAAAACAATCAATAAACAAAATTAAAACTTATACATGTAAAATTGACTATTGCATTGGTACAAAAGAATGCATTAAACCTATGATTTGCATGCAATAAGTCTGTTACCTAGTGCATACAGGATATTCTATTGAAAATTTTAGCACTCACTACAAGCATAAAGTATAAAAAATACGAATAAAGGGATGAAAGTTTACTTACCTTTTTTGTAACCTCTACAAGCTTATTAAGAGAATGAGAGGGAAAAGTTGAGCAATTACTCTTAAAAACAAGCCATTAACACAAAATAATGGAAGAGAAGAGGAAGAAGGGAAGTGTGGATAAGAAGCACTCACTAAAATGGTGTGAAGAGTAAGGTGGCTAAGAAAAAAAATTGTTATAATTTGCGAGAGGGAGAAACTCTACTATGACAATTATTTTGGTATAAAAAAGATTAATATATTTAAAGTTTTGTTAAAGTTCTTTTTAGTTTTACTAGTTTAGAGTAAGTTTATAAAGAGTCGTCGCTTAATGTATTGATATTTTTCTATCAATAAAATAATAATTTAATCTCTAATATTTGTGAGATGTTATTTTGTTCTTTATCAATTTGGTCCAATTTTTTGTGGAATTTGGCTATATCAGGTTGATCAAATTGTTATATAAATCAATCTTCATTGTGTGCATACTAAGCTAGAAGCTAACTTGATGTTTTAACAACTATCTTATTAGCACTTATTTTCTATGTCAGATTAAGTTCTTGGGTTGCATGAGTTGACAATGTAGGCATGTTAACGTATGTAAGAGACAAATATTGGAGGTTAAACTTGACCCTTTTGTTTGTGTTATAGTGCTAAGTTAGATTTCTTTAGTATGTTAAAAAATTGTGAGGGATTCATGAAAGTCCTTACATTTTAGGCTAGATTGAACTTATTATTGGGCCTTAACAAGGTTAGTGATAAAATACTCTTCCTCAATTTCTACTCATCTTATTTTTGAAGATATATATGCAATCAACAGACATCATATATAATAACAGTTAGTCTTTATAATAAATCATTTATCATTTTATAATGGTTTATATGCAAGACATAAGATATTTATATCCAAGAACCAACCAAGACATACAATAATAATGATACCTCCTCTAGATTTGATGCTTGTACAACTATCTTGGAATGTTGCTACCATTTGTACTTTGTCACTACTTCTCCATTTTGGATGTTGTCTCCATTTTGGATGTTGTCACCACTAGAAATTTGTCTCTTTTTACACAGCTCAAGCTTTGTAATAAGTAGTGGTTAGCTAACATTAAGATGGCAAGAAAGTAGAACGTCCAAAATTTGATGGAACCCAACACAACTTTTTTTGTAGATGAACATTTGATAGAAGAAAAAAAAGGTAAATAAAATAATATTGGATAAGTAAAGTGCAAATTGCATGGAGAGAGAATATGAGAATACCAGTTAAAGCAAAAAATTCTGGGCGTCACGAACTGTAACTTGGTTAACCTGAAGCTTGTATGTTTCTTTTTACTAATATGTACCCTTGTAGATTCTCTCCACCTAAAAAAAAGTTAACAGATGTCCAAGTACCAACATCAAAATAACTTTAATACTATGATATAACACTCCTCGAATGCATATCTCATGTATTCATCTCTTGATATCTTGGACCAGATGAGGCCATCTTGTGAATCCTTGGAATTTGTTGTTGTATCTCTGGCAACAAATATCTATAGTCAAGACTAGAAATTACCTTATAAAGCACAAGAAAATACCAAATATGTGGGGGAGCAAAAATTAAATACCTTGCTGGCCAACAAGAATAATGGCTACTAGGACCATTGGAAGAATTCCAGAATTCTTAGGCATAATAAGTGCATCTCTCTCGCCGTAAATAAAACAAAATAGGCTATGTCTATCATGAATAAAACTTTAAACATAAAAACTTAATGGTACCCATGATGGATACTTATAGGTCACTAATCTAATCCTCTTCTCGTAAGCATCCCACGATTTTATTGTAAACAATATGGATCTACAAAATTGTAAAACACAAAGCTGCATTACAAAAAAAAAACTAATTAAGTTCAAAGCCTAAAGATACTCTTACATATAATGCATGATGAGCCACCTAATGCAGGAGCATTCCATACAGCTTTTAGAAGAAGGTTGCACAACTTAGACGCCTGAAATATAATCGTGGACTAAAGAAAATACGAAGAACTAAAACAACTAAAATTAAGCTGATAGATATTTTGGATTAAAGAAGAATCATGCTTTTAGAAAGCAAAACCTTACATATATTTCTGCTTCGGTGTTTGTCCTTACACTATTCTTAGGAATTCCAAGCGTTTGGCCTAGCCTTTGTGGCTCAAGAAAAAAAGAATTAAAAGTTTCAAATGGTTCCTCAACTCTATATATCAAACATCATCAAACCCTTTTAGGATGAGTAGAACCATGATGAAGGCAATGAAAGAAAAGTAAAAACAAAGATTATGATATTAAAACTAGTAGCTTGCCAATAACTTTGTGTACTTTGTGTAAAAAACATAAATTACACAAAGATGCAAAAAAAAACTAAACAACAATTGGAAAAAGGATAAATCTGCATACATATGCATGTTTAGCAAATCCTTAAATTTATTTTTTGCAAAAGAGCAAAGAATATGCAAGCATGATTAGCATGATAATAGCATAAATATACAATAGGCTTGTGTATTGAATATAAGTGGCATGTATAACCAAACTCCAGTCAGCTGATTACCAAATAGTTTTCTTTTACCATTTCAATGACTCCATTCACTATCTAGTGTAGCTCATGTGTTAAAAAAAAAGATTAGAAAGCATGGTTATTCTCTAGATGAAAACTAACTCATTGACAATGATGCGAATGTAACACCTTTTTGTTCTGAACATAATTGTCTTTCCATGTTCCACTTTGGAAAGCATTCTCTAAATGGAACATATCAGCCTATCAAAAAGCATTAGATTATAAGCAACTAGGTGAATGCATCTTATTCAATTTCAAAGCCGAACATATCAGCCTATCAAAAAGCATTAGATTATAAGCAACTAGGTGAATGCATCTTATTCAATTTCAAAGCCTTGCACCTTCAAAAATATAAACAATGAAAAAATTGAATTATTAATAATGTGCCTGAGGACACTATGTTGTTTCCAAATAATGTTGCTCAGTACAATCCTACTCACAGGGTTCAAGCAATCCATATTAAAATCTATAATAGTTTGCACAAATAAGGATTATTTGCAATATCATAAAAAGAAAAAAATATTTTGTGTAGGAAGATTGTTTAAAAATTATTATGGCGAAAAATCAATTCAATGTCCCAACTTTCACAATACATCATCTGGTGGTTCCAATAAAAACTATGTATAATTCATATATTCCCGAGATAGGCAAAAGTGAAACACTAGAAGAAACTCAAAATAGCAATGTTTTGTAGCCACTTACAATATACTACTTGTTAGAATTAACTAATAACATACAGATCTTTTTAGTTTTCAAATATTACACTTTTAGTTTCATCAAGTCTATAAGAGCTATAAAAACATGCAATATAAACAACAATATATATTCTTGATGCTCAATAGACATAATAAACCAAACAATATCTGACAAAGAGATGACAGTATAAAAAATTATCAAAAATAAAAATTTGAGAAGGAAACATTCATAATCTTGAATGAAAAAATGGAACCTTGAGCTATTTGTGAACGACGCTTCTACTTGGTAGACTCTTGATATGGCTGATAAGTGGTAAAAGTAACCCATATCAAACAAAGAATGCAAACAGGATAGATGTTCCATGTTGTGGAGGATAAAACAGAATTTAGGTCAACATGAAACTTAGAACATTGCACGAATTTAATGAGGATACATACTTTAGAAGATTTACTGCAATGTCTGATTTCAGGTTAAGTAACAATTGCCTCTATTGCTCTCAAAGTAGATGCTCCTACAATTATTCAAGATAGGAAATTGGAAGAGGAAGGAAATCTATGGACAGTCCAAACAAAATCAAGAGCTGTCTGGAGAAAGCCACTAGCTGCCAATTCTACTCATTCAAAAAGGCAACCTTGCACACCAATACACCAGTCTCTAACAAAAAGATTTCACTTGGTTGTATATGCAGAAGTGAAAATCCATTTTGGTGAAAGCAATTCTACAAGAGGATCATTTTTCAGCTCCCTAATTCCTTTGTCGACTTCTCCCAATGTTGTAGCTTCAATTAGAGTAAGTGAAGGTTTTGTGGAAGGATTCATTACCTTCCATCCAATAATTTCCACCTTTACGTGTGATCCCAATCTTCCTTCAATTTTCTCTAAACTCATTTCGCAATCAACGAAATATACCCAAAAGATTTATTGAATAATTATTCTACATTAGCTTTTTTTCCATCTTTGTAATTTAATTCCATGTAAAATAAAACAAGTGGTCTTTAATTCAAAAAAAAAATAGAATTGGAGTTTTAATTATCTCAGCATCTTCAATCTCAACAAAATCCTTCGATTGTTCCACCCCATCTATTGTTTTCACTTGCGGTTTTGCAATAGCACTTTTCTTAGTAGGGAGCTAAAAAGATGTTCAATCAAATTGAATTCCATTAGTTGAATATGAAAATCACATTACAAATAATATCTGCGCTCACCAATGCTTGGGCAAGTTTCTTCCCACTAAGCATGGAAGTAGCAAGCAGTCGTATGAATGAGCTATCAAAGTGCCCATAAAATGTCATATCAATCTCAACAAAATCCTTCGATTGTTCCACCCCATCTATTGTTTTCACTTGCGGTTTTGCAATAGCACTTTTCTTAGTAGGGAGCTAAAAAGATGTTCAATCAAATTGAATTCCATTAGTTGAATATGAAAATCACATTACAAATAATATCTGCGCTCACCAATGCTTGGGCAAGTTTCTTCCCACTAAGCATGGTAGTAGCAAGCAGTCGTATGAATGAGCTATCAAAGTGCCCATAAAATGTCATATCAAGCAACAAAACTAAGAAACCTATATAATGACTAATGAGTTATCTATTGCAATCAATTTATGTCGTTGAATTACTCCAATAAAAAGTAGGACAAAAGTAGTTAGCTCTAAAAAGAAAAGAGAGAAACATTCTTACAACAACATCCAAAGGGGAGAGAATGAACACCAAAATCTGACCTACAAACCTTAAAAGAACCAAAAGAAGAAAGAAGAAGCTTGTCAAAAATAACTTTTACCTAGAAAGATCAAATCGTACTGAGTTTCAAGAAACAAGAGCATGATTCTTAAGTCATTCATTAATGATCACACACATATATCATGGTTTAAAGTGTTGTGCCGAAACGGTCGAAACGAGTGAAACGTCTCGTTCCGCTCGGCAACCGGCACCGACATAACCTCGGCACCAGACCCACGACAGGTGCGACGTGTTGCACGACCCTATGGTCACAGCAAAAGGGTCGCTCAACCCTGCAACAATAGCGGAGAGGTCGCATAACTCTTCCGTTGCCGCCGCGGAAGTGACCCTGCGGTCACTGGCCAACGTGGTCGCGCCGAAGGAGTCACGCAATCCACGCGACCATGGCTGGTCGCACAATCCCGCGACAGTGCCGAAGTCGAGCGGGCTCGCGAGTGGTGTCAGATTTTAGATTTTTTTTTTTAATTAAACTTAGGTTAATTATTTTAATCAACTCATGACTATGATCAATATAATCTAAAGAGATTTTATTAAACCCAAATAAAATTATCTAATTAATTTTATATTTCATTTATTTTAATTTAAAATTTATAATAAAATTTTTATGTATTTATTTATCTAATTTCATATCTTTTTATCTTTTTATTTTTTAAATATTTATGTTAAATATTTTAGTTTTAACTTAATATATTTTATATTTAAAAAATACCGAAACTATATCGGCACGGCATGATACGGTACCGAAACCATATCATTCCAGTCCAGAACCGAAACCTCGACACGAGTCGAAATTTTAAACCTTGACATATATTGTAGTCCAATCTTCGAAACTTCAAAAAAAAAAACTCATGATGAACACTTCATGGAAACATACTAATTATAGCATTTCAAATGATTAGAGGAGAAAAAGAAACAAAATCAACCAACCTTGGACATTCTGGCTTTCAATCTCGAGCAACTTGGAACAATTTTTAGAACTCAAAAACAAAAAGTTCTCTAAATACTTCACATTGTTGAAATATCAATAACAGAATATAAAAAGCAAAAACTACAAAGTGGGAAAAAAAACAAAAGAGGCAACATAACATATGTGATAAATTTACAAGACTGGATGTCATAAGTTGAAGAGGCAACATAACATATGTGATAAATTTTTAAGACTAGATGCCATAAGTTGAAGAGGCAACATAACATATGTGATGATTTACAAGACTTAATGTCAAGGGCATGAGAATGGATCCAATCTAGTGGCCAAATTTTAGCATAAAGTTAAGAAAGGCTTTGTTCTTTGAGTTATCATTGACGAAGCATTTATCATATTTGGCATTTATCATGTGCTTTCAATCCATCAATTCTATGATTGACAACTACAATTACCAAGGTAATGAAAAAAGAACAAAAATTCTAGGCAATAAAAAAATCAATTAATTTTGCACAACCCATTTCAATAGATAAAAGAATAAAAATTCCTATATGAAATAAAAAATTAAAAGGTAAATTGGTTGTAATAAAAAGAAATTCCAATTCAAAAATGATTACCTCCTTTTCATAGCAATAAGTAATTGATCTACCAGCCACACAACTGCATTTTGAATCTATATTGAAGCTTTGCACTGCCTGCCGGCAACTGGGACACCATGTGGCCCACTGAAATGCCTCCCAGAATCCCCAAACAACCATGAAGACCTGGAAGTGCTGCTGATGAGGCCAGTGATGAGACAACACGAGTCCTGTGATAGTGGGAACAGCCGGACAGAATAGTCAGCCACTTACACAACAGCAAACAGATAATGACTGCAACATCAACATTTCACTACAACATAAAAGATATTGGGGAGAATGACCTACGGACCCAGGTGTGCACAGATGGTCAGAACCAGAAGGACATGTGTCCACCTGGGACAGTAACAATTTCGAACTATCCCAACCTCTGGCAGTATCAAATGAGGAAATATAGCTACCTGAATCAGATTCTAAGAAAGGTTCCACATATACTCAAGGCAAGTCATCACAACGGAAAGGAACTTTTAAATAAAGCTAGAGCTGATCCTATAAAAGCATTCTGATACAACTGCAACAACTGCAGGACGCCTAGTGACTGATACATTCTCTGGCATGCAAGAAAAAGAATCTGAGAAACAGTTTCAACAATCAGAAATTCAGGAGTTCAAAGGATGGAACCCAATTACAAAAGCTACTGTTGCATTGGCAATACCGCCTGAGCACACGCAAGGGCTACCATTTCAACTACTGCATTCACTATTTAGTGTAGCTCATGTGTCGACTGCATACACTATTTAGTGTAGCTCATGTGTCAAAAAAAAGAATTAGAAAGCATGGTTATTTACAAGATAACAACTAACTCATTGGCAATGAGAATGTAATACCTTTTTGTTCTGAGCATAAATGTCTCTTCTTGTTCTAGTTTGGAAAGCATTTTCTCTAAATAGAACATATCAACCTATCAAAAAGCATTAGATTATAAGCAGCTAGGTGAATGCATCTTATTCAATTCAAAGCCTTGCACCTTCAAAAAAAAAATATAAGCAATGAAAAAATTGAAAAGCCATACACATCTAGTGAAGTATGTAAGAAATGATAGCATTATCCCATTCTCAAGAACAGAAATCACTCGAGCATTAACCATCATGCCTAGAACCAATAGGTCAACTGAAATTCCTTTAAGATCTTTACCTATGATAGAAAATATTAAGACAATCAATAATTAGATTAAATAATAAAACATTGACAAATCAAAGAAATGAAACAAACAACACATTTTCCGACTACATCAGGATCAGAATCATCATAGAGAACAGCTCGAGCTTTATCAAAGGCTTTAACACAACACTGTCTAAATAATCCTACACTAAGCACATTGCAAAAAGAAAAATCCTGAGCAGTATTTCTTCATGAATCAACAAAATCACAATTAGAAAAATAAAAGAAATTATCAGCAACATAAGGTAGAAAAAACTGCATATGGAACAAAAAAAATCAAGATTGAACTTAGACACCGTCGAGTACTTACTTTCCTAGAGAGAGGCAAAAGAAAATTTCCCGCCAAGAATGACCAACCATAAAAGTACATATCTAAAATATGAAATATCATATATCATCAAACAGAATATCGTTGACAAGATCTGAAAGGCATTTAAAGTTCAAATAGCAACTAAAGAACCAATAGGCCAAAAACAAAGAACAAAAAATAAAACTAGAATCATAGAAGTTAACTTACCTTGTATATATGTTCATATGATTAGAATTTAAAACAGCAAAGAATTATTTCTCATGACTGAAATACTACAACGACATATCAATAGATCTTTAGACAATAGTGGTATAGCACTAAATATCACAATTTGTTCATTACATTCACTCATAAGATTAATATTAAATTTGAGTAATTACTACTAGAAAAGGCAAAATTTTGGTAACACAATAGAAAAGAAATTCCTTTCAATTACAATCCTAATATCAATCAAACTAATTGTTAAATCATAAGCATTTATTTCAAACCACAAATCAAATATGAGTGCTCGAGTGATCAATACGAAACATCACAAAGGTTGTTTAATTGGAAAGATAGTCAAAGTTCCTAAGTAGAAACAGTTGAGAAGCAAGAAATCTAGGTAAAAGAATTGGAAAAACAACCACTAGAATTAATTGAAAACCAAGATTCAATGATGATAAAGGAAATCATCATAAGGAACTTGAAGTGCATCAAAATAGTAAATTCAAAAACACATAAAGGATGATGATTTTGTCCATGCTCTTTGCATACATGTTGCTAGGAAGAAAAGAACTATAGTCCTCTTACATATCCATCCAACATATTAATCTTCCTTGAGGAAGAAAAAAAACAAGTGTCAATTACTAGGAACAAGAAGACGACACAAACTGAACACTCAAAGAAAGCCAAGGAGCAATCATCCAATCACATAAATCCATTAAGCGATGACAGAATTAAATTCTCACAAGGAATCCAACAAAGGAATTATATGCAGCATAAATTCCAATGAAAAAGATATATATTCTAAAAGCAGTAAAACTGGAACCATGGAACCATCATGCAGTGCTTTTACTTAAACCAAGTGTATCAATTTTGATAAGCATATTAGTAATTATTAATGAAGGGGTGATAAAACATAGAAAAAAAGATATAATAACAAAAGTATGACAATATATTAAGGAATTATAAATTCTAAAGTAATAATCTAATGTGAAAGGACATACATATAAATAAAAGATAGCAAAAGAAGCAACTGAAAACCAAAGAAAACGACAAAATATTTGGGTAACAACTGATTAACGTGATGTTGAAAATGCACCATACATCATTAGGATATCTAGAACACCTACATCATAAATGTTGGTTAGCATGAACATAAACAAACAAGTGCATAAGAATTTACTTTCTATAAACTTCAACACAACATAAGTAGGACCTAAGGCTAAGAACCTACTAAATTGTCAGCGAATTCACGCTATTAATGAAGGCAATGATTATTAATTCGGGAATTAGAAATTTATTAACAACATGTGACTAAGAAGAGGACAAACAAAATATCAACATCAAATAAGAAAGATGTAAATTTAAAATGCAGAAATACAAAAAATTATAGGATTCAATAACCCAAAAATAATGATAACAATGAGTTTGGTAGATTAAATATGAGCTAACCGGTGAGAGGAACTAGATCCTTGGATGTGATGAAAATAATAAAAATGTTAAGAATACTAGAATATCCATTTCATTTGGACCGAGATGAAAGGACTCGATCTCGCGGCTAAGAATAATAATAAGAATGTCCAAAATATCCATTTCATTTGGACCGGGGAGAAAAATAATAATAATATTGTACTAGAATTATAATCCAATTGAGAAAAGGAGTTTAATCTCACGTCCATTAAGATAAATAAGAAGAAAAATGCCTAGAATGCCTGAATACCAACAATCCACTGTTAAGAATAAGAATACCACTAGAATACTTAAATATGATCCATCTCGACCGATGGGAGGAGGAGCTCAATCATTATATCAGGATAATAATAAGAAAATCAGAAATACCAGAAGTCCAATAATGTCCCAACCGAGAAAAGGAGTTTGATCCCTTGGTCGTAAGAAATCAAACTAGAAAATCATAAATACCAGAAGTGCAATAACATCCCAATAGAGCATATCAATAATGTCCTAGCCAGAGAGAGGAGCTCAATCCCTATATCGGAAGGATAATAATGAGAAAGCCAAGAATGCCAAAAGTCCAATAATGTCCCGACAGGGGAAAGGAGTTCGATCCCTTGGTCGAGAGGATGATAACCAGAAAACCAAGAATACCAGAAGTCCAATAATGCCCCGACCGGGGAAAAGAGTTTGATCCCTTGGTCGGGAGGATGATAACCAGAAAACAAAGAATACCCGAAGTCCAATAACGTCCCCGACCAGGGAAAGGAGTTTGATCCCTTGGTTGGGAGGATGATAAAACCAAGAATACCAAAAGTCCAATAATGTCTCTTCAGAGAATATAATACCAATAAGATGAGAAAACCAATCCGCTGGGGATATTTGTAAAAAGAGCTTTGCCCGGGGATATGTCGATGATATCAGAAAGTCAAAATCACTAGACAATATCAAGTAAGTCTAATAGAATTTCAATCACACCAGGAGATAGTAAGTGAAAAAACCAATAAAATCTGAAAAACTAATGTTACTGAGGTCTATTAGTAAGATCAGAGAACCAATCCCCTAGGAGAATATTAATAAGATATGGATAAAATTATCCTGCTCAGGTCCAGACCAACACAATCAGAGAAACTAATCCCGTTGTTGGGGAATACTAGATAAGAAAACCAATCCCAATAGGGAATAACTTAGAAGTAAAAGGGATCGGCTAATCCCTTTGATAAGATAAGATAAGAAATACAATCCCTCATGGTGATATATTATAAGATACTATAGCTTGGAGCTACTATTCTCATATAAATAGAGATTCTGCTATAGGCAATTATTAGTAGAGACTCCCTATACTTCAACCAATATAGAATATTGTAGGTTGACATGCTTTTCGGCTTAATCAAATTGCTTCATTAACATATAATCTATATCTCCTATACAATAACAAATCAAGCCTCATAGGCAGGGTCGGCTAACCTAAATCGTCTATGGAACTAAATATTCCCCTCTTACATAAAGAGCGCAAAATACATACAATAATAAATAATGCAATTAAAACTAACCAACCATTTTTCAACATGAATTCTCACTAAGACCATGCTAGCCATGTATAACAATGCAATACATACACATAATTTGCAAATCAATTAAGCTACTTGCTAAAATTAAGATAGCACCACTAATTCTCCTTCATATAAAAAATAATAAATTCAGAATGTATCCACCAAGCATCATGTGCATACATTTGTTGAGCCATTTAAAAGTTCAAATAGATGATTGATTGAACATATAATCAAAAACCAATCAACGTATGATCCATTTCAAAAAGAGCAACAAGGACTAACAAAACCTATATTGTATTAGTAAACTATTAACATAAGCAATTAGTGATCAAAGCTTAATCAAAATAGCCAAGAGTGAACTTAATTGACTCCTGATTATAAATTGTTTCGTTGAAATTAGCACAAGAATGTACCTAGTTAGATAGATCCTCATAATCAAATAGAAAGCACATACATATAAATAAAAGATAGCAAAAGAAGCAATTGAAAACCAAAGAAAACGACAAAATATTTGGGTAACAACTGATCGACGTGATGTTGAAAATGCACCATACATCATTAGGATATCTAGAACACCTACATCATAAATATTGGTTAGCATGAACATACAAACAAGTGCATAAGAATTTACTTTCTATAAACTTCAACACAACATAAGTAGGACCTAGGCTAAGAACCTACTTAATTGTCAGCGAATTCACGCTATTATTGAAGGCAATGATTATTAATTCGGGAATAGAAATTTATTAACAACATGTGACTAAGAAGAGGACAAACAAAATATCAACACCAAATAGGAAAGATGTAAATTTAAAATGCATAAATACAAAAAATTATAGGATTCAATGACCCAAAAATAATGGTAACAATGAGTTTGGTAGATTAAATATGAGCTAACCGATGAGAGGAACTAGATCCTTGGTCGTGATGAAAATAATAAAAATGTTAACAATACTTGAATATCCATTTCATTTGGACCGAGATGAAAGGACTCGATCCTGCGGCTAGGAATAAGAATAAGAATGTCCAGAATACCAGAATATCCATTTCATTTGAACCGGGGAGAAAAATAATAATAATATCTGTATGTACTAGAATTATTATCCAACTGAGAAAAAGAGCTTGATCCCACGGCCATTAAGAAAAATGCCTAGAATGTCTGAATACCAACAATCCACTGTTAAGAATAAGAATATCAAAATACTTGAATACGATCCATCCCGACCGATGGGAGGAGCTCAATCATTATATCAGGATAATAATAAGAAAATCAGAAATACCAGAAGTCCAATAATGTCCCAACCGAGGAAAGGAGTTTGATCTCTTGGTCGGAAGGATGATAACTACCAGAAGTTCAATAACATCCCAATAGAGCAAATCAATAATGTCCAGCTGGAGAGAGCAGCACAATCCCTATATTGGGAGTATAATAATGAGAAAGCCAAGAATACCCTCCAATAATGTCCCGACAAGAGAAAAGGAGTTTGATCCCTTGGTCGAGAGGATGATAACCAGAAAACCAAGAATAGCATAATACCAGAATATCTATTTCATTTAGATCGGGGAGAAAAGGAGCTTGATCCCATGGCCATTAAGATAAATAAGAAGAAAAATGCCTAGAATGCCTAAATAACAATCCACTATTAAGAATACGAATACCAGAATACTTGAATACGATCCATCCCGACCGACGGGAGGAGCTTAATCATTATATATCACAAGATAATAATAAGAAAATTAGAAATACCAGAAGTCCAATAATGTCCCGACCGAGGAAAGGAGTTTGATCCCTTGGAATCAAATTAGAAAACCAGAAATACCAGAAGTTCAATAACATCCCAATAGAGCATATCAATAATGTCCCGACTAGGGAGAGGAGCTCAATCCCTACATCGGAAGGGTAATAATAAGAAAGTCAAGAATACCAAAAGTCCAATAATGTCCCGAGACAGGGGAAAGGAGTTCGATCCCTTGGTTAGGAGGATGATAACCAGAAAACCAAAAAATATCATAAGTCCAATAATGTCCCAACCAGGGAAGAGAGTTCAATCCCTTGGTCAGGAGGATGATAACCAGAAAACCAAAAATATCATAAGTCCAATAATGTCCCAACCAGGGAAGAGAGTTTGATCCCTTGGTCGGGAGGATCATAACCAGAAAACCAAGAATACCAGAAATCCAATAACGTCCCCGATCAAGGAAAGGAGTTTGATCCCTTGGTCAGAAGGATGATAACCAGAAAACTAAGAATATCAAAAGTCCAATAATGTCCCGACCGAGCAGATCAATAAGGTATAATATTGAAAATACAGATAAGACTAGGAGACCCGAAGTCCAATAATGTCCCAGTCGAGGAAAGGAGTTTGATCCCTTGAACTACCAGAAGTCCAATAACATCCCAATAGAGCAAATCAATAATGTCCAGCTAGAGAGAGCAGCACAATCCCCATATTGGGAGAATAATAATGAGAAAGCCCTATACTTCTGCTATTGGCAATTATTAGTAGAGACTCCCTATACTTTATTCAACCAATATGCTTCATTAACTTTATAGGCTTAATCAAATTGCTTCATTAACTTATAATCTATATCCCCTATACAAACAACAATCAAACCTTATAGGCGGGGTCGGCTAATCCAAATCCTCTATGGAACTAAATATTCCCCTCTTATGTAAACAGTTCAAAATATATAATAATAAATAATGCAATTAATACTAACCAATACCATTTTTCGACAAGAATTCTCACTAAGACTATTGATCCATGCTAGACCATATAACAATGCAATACGTATCACTTAATTTACAAATCAATTAAGCTCCTTGCTAAAAATTCAGATAGCACCACTAATAAATTCAGAATGTATCCACCAAGCATCATGTGTATACATTTGGTGAGCCATTTAAAAGTTCAAATAGATGATTGATTGAACGTATAATCAAAAACCAATCAACGTATGATCCATTTCAAAAGGAGCTTAATCAAAATTGCCAAGAGTGAACTTAATTGACTCTGATTATATAGCTGATGAAAAATTGTTTCATTGATGATAGATCCTTGTAATAAATAGAAAGCACATATGAAACTAACTATTGAAAGAAGAAACTAGAGGACTCATTCTGAATTTCCTAAACTCACTTTCTATATTTACAAACCAATCAAGACCAGAAACATATGAGACCAAAAAAAGGTGAAATCACAATTAATTAAGCTAAAAAACCAACTACAGAAATGTCAAAGCAACTATTATGAAAGCAATTAGAAACAAGAGCAAAAAAAAACCAGGATGTGAATGGCTGTTTTCTGCTCCTTGATGTACATATATTTCTGCAGACCAAGGAAACCAGGATTGGAGTATGACAACAACTGAATGAACATACATGAAGTCATCCCCAAACATTTTTCTGAATAAAAACAGCTGCTTCCAATTCTTCTACATGCAAAAAAATCTGGCGAAACATTGTAAGAAAAACAAAGAAATCTCATATGCAATTTATGTTCACAGGATATTATTATATAACTTGAGGTAGTTTGATATCTCAATAGAATTATGCTATGCACATAAGGCGATTGATCAGTATATATAAAGAATTACAACCAAGAGAATAAAGTAGAAAAATTATATAGCCAAAAAGTGGAACTAATGTTATCACATTAATTCACATCTATCCTTTGAAATTTAAAAATTATATCCACAACATGGATCAACTATTCAAATCATTAGTGACTACCACAATGCTCGTACTCTACAAAGAAGCTTGTTAATATTCCTTGGAATTCTTCAAAACACTACAGCTTTAAAAAAAAGAGTAAACATTTGACGGCCCACAAAAGCTTCCACAATGCTATTTAATTAGACTTAGAATTATGCATTTTATAGAAAAAGAATTTGTGCAAAGTACCTCGGCAATAAGCTTGGACAGCAATTGCAGCAACTCTAGTAACAACAAACTCCCTGTATTGTCACGAATGTTCTAAAGTAGTTCTAAATGATCTTTGCAACATGTTCTGAAGTGGAGAGAAAGAAAGTACAATGGTATTTTGTTGCTTTATATTATCTCTTTGAAGATATAGAAATCCTAAAATTCCTTTCTGATATGACAAACTAACATTATCAGACATGAAGAAGGCAAAGGGACCCTCAAAGAGTTGAATTACACCTAAGTTGCCTTAGACAACTTAGGCTTAGATTCTCAGTTCCATTAAATTATTAGGATGTCATAAGATAAATAGAAAAGAAATCTTGGAAAAGTTGCCTTAGACAACTTAGGCTTAGATTCTCAGTTCCATTAAATTATTAGGATGTCATAAGATAAATAGAAAAGAAATCTTGGAAGGGAAAAGAATATGCATACAAATTACTTACTACAAAAAATATTTTGAGGAAACTAATTGTCGAAGTATGTTATTAGGCTAACCCACATGTGTGTTGATTCAGACTAGAACTTTGAATTAACCTAACATTCTGTAATAAAATTTCTTATGACAACTGAGCATCACAAAAGGGAGTTTTCCCCCTTTTTCTTCAAGAGCAAATCATCTTTGTGTTCTGAGTTATCAAAGTTTGACACCAACATGTTGTGGTAAGTTAATAGGTATTATCTGTGAATGTATCTAGAAACCAAAAAAATAAAAACTCTACTAAAGTAAATTTAACACACATTGTTCAGAAATCCTGCATTATTAAGAGACTTCAACAATAATTTAAATGGAAGCATCTGGGTAGAGTCTTAACCCCACCCACTCACACTAGGAATTATCACCAAGTTATAGCTCTCTAAAAAGGTATAGCAAACATATTTAGATTTGGAAAATTCAACAAGAAATATTCATTCACATAATGTAAACATATAGAAAATTGATAAGACAAGCTTTCTTGATTGAAGGATTCCTCACGAATCTGTACCACATAATGTGAGCTGTAAAAATGAGTAAAAATGCAGTTAAGAGAAATCCAGGCACTCTAGATCCGAAAAAAAAATTACCACAGCACAAAAGATACTTGCAATAACCAAACCCATACGTCCTAAGTCAAAGAAACAAACACATGCATACGTTGGGAACCTAGTAAAATTACATCAACTTGTGTGACAAAAGTTACATTAACTCGCAGAAAATAACATGAATTTCAAAGGAAAAGAAGCAATAAAACAAAAGTTACATTAACTCACAGAAAATAACATGAATTTAAAAGGTAAAGAAGCGATAAAAAACAAAGTGAATGTTTGCACAAATGTCTCTAGTACCCAGTACAAACCAAGAAAAGGAAACAAAAACAAAACGAAATGGGACATAAACGTGCAATTATGAGAATCACTACAATAAGCAGCCAATCACAACACTAGGGCATCGAACAAAAATGCCCAAATCCCACAACACGAAGCAAGATTTCTGGCATCGGGAAAAAAACAGGGAGCAGGAAGCGGGATTGGTACCTTGCCCCCGGTGCCCATCACAGCTCGCCGTCGCTTTAGCTCCTCTTCACGCAACGAGTCGAGGGGAAAAGGGAGGAACCCGGAAAATTGGAAAATGGGCAGGAAGAAGGGGAGGAGGCGAGGAAGCGGGGTGGACGGGGTAGAAACGGGGGCGATGTGGGAGACGGAGGAGCCCGACTCAACCTCTTCTTTCCTTCGACTCCGTGTGGCGAGAAAGGGGGCGATGTGGGAGACGGAGGGGCAAAGCGACGCAACGGGCATGAGATTAAAGAGCGATAACGGTCACACGCAACGGGCATGAGACTTTTTAATTCACGCAAATCCTTTATTATTAATCGTAAATCAGTGAAAGAAATTTATTGATTTTGAAACGAAATAAAGATAAATTGATTGATGATTATAATTAGATAACTTAATTATGAAAATTTAAATCAATAATTTTAAATTAATTATAATTTAATAATAATTATATATTAAATTGTTTTTTAAAATATTAAATAATTAATCAAATACAACTAGTTTTTAATTTTAAAAATTATATGTTTCTCAAATTAAATATTTAAATAGAATATATTCTTTAAAATGTTGGGTTTAATTTCACGCTGGGTCAAACACGATCCCATGTCAAGTTAAGCTCAGGTGACATTTGGTTTAGGGGTTTGGGAATGAGGGAACCAAATTTTATGTTTGGTTGTTTGGAATAGAATCAAAATTTTGGAATGAAATCCAAAAACTTGGGTATGGATGAAACTCACCTCCTCCCTTGGGTTTTGATGGAATAGGAATGTGAATTTAGTTTTGGACAAAAATACCCTTAGTATATTTGTTTAATTTTTTTCATATCACACTCTCTCTCCTTGTTCTCTCTCATCATATTTTCTCTCTCTTATTCTATCATCACACTTTTTCTCTCAACATATTTTCTCTCTCATCACACATTTTCTACCATTTTCTTTCTATATTCTCTCTCATCACACACTCTCTCTCCTTATTTTCTCTCTCTTCATTATCTTCCATCACACTTTTTCTCTCATTACACACTCCCTCCTTATTTTTTCATCATACTTTCTCTCTCCTCAATCTCTCTTGTCATTCTCTCATCATACTTTCTCTCTCGTCACACTTTCTCTCTCTTCATTCTCTCTCATAACACTTTCTCTCCTCATTTTCTCCAATCACACTTTCTCTCTCCTCGATCTTTCATTTTCTCTCTTCATACTTTCTCTTTCTTCATTTTTTCCCATCACTCTTTCTCTCTCATCATACTCTTTCTCTTCTCAATCTCTCCTATCATGCACTTTCTTTTATTTTCCTTCATCATACTTTCCCTCTCTTAATTTTTTTCCATAACACTTTCTCTCTCATTATATGTTTCTCTCACATTTATCTCATATAATTTTTTCTCTTATTTTCCTCTAAGGGTAAAAAAGAAAATTTAGGTTCATTCCGATTAAAAATATTCAACTAACCAAACATTAATTTTAAGAATGATACCCAAGCTCATACCCATTCTCATTCTATAATATTATAATATTCATTCTCATTCCGATTCCTAAGAGAGAACCAAATGCCACCTGAATTTTTTTTTTTTTTGAACTTAAGTTGTCGTGTGGCGATTGACAGGGACGGATCTTCCTTAGGGCTATACTGGGCTATAGCCCAGCCTTGTTGCCCAGCCCAAAATTTATTTTTATAGGTATATAACATTTGGCTTTCTGGCTTCCTGCGTACAGCAAGTTGGCGATCTGCGAATCGGCGAATCGGCAAGGCATCATCGCAACAGCGAATCAAAACTCAGAAGGAAGAGTCGGCGTCCACCATCATCGACAGAAGAAAGGTTAGTATTTTCTCTATTTTCGTTCTTATAGTAATTAGTTTTTAAATCGATTGTTGCCCTAGTTTTCTTCTTGATTATTTCTGGATTTCTGGATTTCTTTATTTCTTTTATTATTTGGTTTTCTTCTTGATTATTTCTGGATTCCTGGATTCTTGATTTCTTCTATTAGATTATATGTCAAGTTGTGAACTTGTGATGTTTCTAGTTTCTACCATATGAATTGCTTACCTGGATTTCAGAATGGTTGTTGACTTGCTGTGCTTTTAGATTTTTGATTTCCCACTTCTAGTTGTTTGATTATTGATGAACTTTAAATTTTTGAGCTTAGACATTGTGTGATTTTGTGAAACAACTCAATGCTTGTATGGATGCAGCTCTGAGAATGAAATTGATGCCCCAATTCTCATGTTCAGTAGCTTATGATTGTTACTGCGAGACAATTCTAAAATGGATGCCCTTTATTTCTTTTGTAAAAGTGCTTGTTAATATCTTGCAGCACCACATCTCAATGGGTATGGGTTTAACTCATATTTATTTGGTCTAAGTTGCTTTGTCTATTGAGCAATGAGCTTTGTGTAGAACTTGATTCTTGCAATTTGCATCTTTGACAAAGTAGCTTTATCATGTCGGATCAATGATTCTTATCTCATTATAGATTAAGGTTATTATGAACTTTGAGATTTCATATTGAAGTAAGATTGAAAGTTAAAGCATTTAGAAGATATTTGTTGAAGTTAAAGCATTGAAAGTTATGAACTTTTAACTTTGCTGCACACGGATTATGCAAGACAAGCATATCATTTATAGTTAATGTCCAAGTTGAAGTTCAATCTAATAGTGATTTGGTCAAATTGGTTTCATCCAAATAAACTAACAATTAACATAATTGCTTATTTGCTTAGGTTATGAGAATGTTCTTTTATTGTATTTGCTTTGGTTAACTAACACATATCGTATGCATATTATCTTATATGACTGCTCGAGTTCATTTGGGAAGTTTTTCTGAATGGAACTACAGATTACTTAGGATTTGACTTCTTCTATAAGTGTTATAATTCCTTGAATGTTTTCTTCTTCAATAAATAACACTCTTAGAATGTCCATATGAAACACTGTTTATTCATTGTTACTTTTACTTGTTTATTTATTCTATTGTTATTTCATTTTTTATTTAGGGATATAACTTGAACTATTTTAAAATGGAACATCAATCTGCTGCAAAGAAAGGAAAGACGATAGCCTCGTATTTTAAGAAAAGAGATCGTCAAACTAGTGAAAGCACTTCAATTCCCACTGTCCCTATAATGCAACATCAATCTTGTGAAAGTCTTCCAATTCTTAGTGTCCAAATTCCTTCAATTTCCTCTTCTAGCGACAATCATCAGTTATCCTCTAGTTGTATTGAACGAGATCCAGGAAAAAGAAAACAGATATGTGAATATCATATTAATGTACGAGATGAGATAAGACGCTCATATCTAAAGATGGGGCCTTATCAACCAGATATGTTGGAGTATCCGGCTACAAAATTTGGAAGTCAAAATCGTCGATTTCAAAAAAAATGGTTCCAGAAATTTCATTGGTTGGAATATTCACCTTCAACAAATAAGGCATATTACTTTTATTGTTTTCTTTTCCTGAATGATGTTAATTCGTCAAATATCTCGGCATTGGTCAATGAAGGATTTGACAATTGGAAAAGGGTAAATCAAGGAAAAATATGTGCATTTCTTGCCCATATTGGTTCTACAGCTTCTTCGCCTCATACTATGTGCGAGAGAAAGGCTGAAAATTTGATGAGACCCTCACAACATATTGATAATGTCATGCATGCCCAATCTAAACAGGAAAAAGAAAAAAATCGTTTGCGTTTGAGGACCTCAATTGTCACTGTTCGCTGGCTAGCACTTCAAGGGTGTGCCTTTAGAGGTAATGATGAATCTCTATCTTCATCTAATCGTGGGAATTTTCTTGAATTAGTAAAGGCTTTTGCAAAAATGAGTACAGAAATTGATAAAGTTGTACTTGAGAATGCTCCAAAAAATTCTCAATATATCGCTCCAGAAATTTAGAAAGAGATTTTACATATTATGGCTAATAGAGTACGAAAGATGGTTCGTGAAGAAGTTGGTGATAAATATTTTTGTATTCTTGTTGATGAAGCACGAGATATATCTAAACGAGAGCAAATGCCATTATCTTGAGATTTGTGAATAATTATGGGGTTTTGACAGAAAGATTTTTTGCCATCAAAAGTATTAGCGATACTACCTCATTGAACCTGAAAAAAGAAATATCAAATGTTCTTGTTCATCATGACCTACAAGTTAAGAAAATCAGAGGCCAAGGATATGATGGTGCTAGCAATATGCGTGGCGCATGGAATGGACTTCAGGCATTATTTCTCAGAGATTGTCCCTATTCATACTATGTCCATTGTTTTGCCCATCGATTACAACTCACATTGGTTTCTGCAGCCAAGGATGTTAGTGTTATTTGGGAGTTCTTTTCTCATTTGGATAATATAGTAAATATTGTTACTTCTTCTACTAAACGCATTGCTGAGTTACATACTACACAGAGAATTGAAATCGAGCATATGTTGGCAATTGGAGAATGTGATTCTGGAAGTGGGGCCAATCAGATTGGTAATTTACAGCGAGCGGGAGCTACTCGTTGGAGTTCTCACTATGACTCAGTAAAAAGCTTGATAGGTATGTATGCTGCAACTTGCAAAGTTTTTGAAGTTCTTAGTGATCATTCTCCAAATGGAAGAGCTAAGGCTGAAGTTCGGGGGATTTATAGAAACATGGCAAGCTTTGAATTTGTGTTCATTTTACATTTAATGCATAAAATTATGAGAACAACAGATTCTCTTTGTCAAATTCTTCAAAGAAAATCTCAAGATATTTTATCTGCTATTACATTTATCTCTACTACCAAAACTATCCTCCAAGAACTTAGAGAATGCAGGTGGGAAGATTTTCTTCATGAAGTGAAAGTTTTTTGTACGAGAAATGAAATTGATGTGCCTGACCTTGATTGTCTATATAAGATTGGTCGTTCCCGTAAGCAAACTACAGTTGAGCATCATTACCACTTTGATGTTTTTAATGCAGCAATATATTTCATCTTGATGGAGTTAAATACTCGATTTAATGAGTCATCAGTGGAACTTCTTTCTCTTAGTACCGCTTTAGATCCTAAAAATTCATTTGAATCAATTAACATTGATGATATTTGCAAGCTTGCAATGAAGTTTTATCCTGAAGATTTCACAAATCAAGACATTATTGCTTTGAAGTATGAATTGGTACATTATAAACTTGATGTGATACAAAACTTGAAGGCTTCTACACTTGTTGATTTATGTCAGCAATTGACTAAGAGTGGACGGTCAAAGGTTTATGTTATGTTGACTAGATTGATTCATCTAGTTTTGACGTTACCTGTTTCTACTGCCACTACTGAGCGAGCCTTTTCAGCAATGAAGAATGTGAAGACAGCACTTCGCAATAAAATGGAGGATGAATTTCTTGAAGATTGTTTGACAATTTATATTGAACGAGATTTAGCTAAGGATATAGATGTAGATTCTATTATAGACGAATTTTATGTTTCAAAATCTCGTAGAGCACAACTTTGTTGAATAAAATGATGTAATGACTTTTTTTTGTTATACATCTATTTTTTATAATAATATATAATTTATTACATTAATTTTAAGCCCCCCCTAACTCGAATTCCTGGATCCGTCCCTGGCGATTGATATCAATTTCGACATCTATAGACTTGGACAAAGTCCTGTGTTTATGAGTATGCTAAAGTACGATCCTAACATATTAGGTTTAGCCTCTCAATTCAACACTTTTTATTTAGAATATGTAAAAATAAACTAAAATAATGTAACTAATTGGATCTTTAATTTCAAATGTAACATACATTTTACAAATGTACATACATAAATCTAACTTAATTATATTGGATAATTATATTTATTAAATTATTATTATAAGAAATCATTTTCATATTATCATTGATCATCATCTCTAAAGTTATTTAATTATTAGAAAGGAGATATTAATATTGAATCAAACTAAACCATACAGGTGAATAACGTATTTGAAGAGTTTTTAAATTTAAATCATTTTTATTATAGTTTTTTAAATCAAAAGAAATAAATATTTTGAAATATACAGTAACAAAAAAATATTAATCAGCCTTGTAATTTAGGTAGTAGGTCGATTCTAGGGTAAAATGATCACCTATATATATTATAGTATTGTACCTGAAGCCAAATTCTTTAGTTTAAAGGTCCAATTTAAACTTTAATGCTTTGTTTACTGTGAAGTTGAATTTAAAAAAAAAGGAAAGAATTTATGGTGGAAAAAAAAACTTAAGAAAAAGAAATAGAGGAGAGGGGAAAGGAGGAAAAAGGAGAAAGAAGATTGTGTATTTTAACTGGACGAGTAACCATTTGCTTGTGATATAATAGAGGTGGTTCATAGTCAAAGGGCTACTCACATTCATAGGAGAGGCCAGGGGTAAAGGTAAGTGTTAGCTTAGTTGGGCTTTATTCTGGGATTAACTCGGAACTCTTTTTTATATATATCTAATTCCTATCATCGACTAATTAGTTTAAATCCCCAAATCAAATTTTGTGATCAATCCTAAATTCCTAAATTCAATTTTTGATCCCATCGTATGACATAAAGAATAATTTTCATTGTCCACTTGGACATAGTTCAAAGTATTATGACATATATTTATGTCTCTTATTGGCAAGAAGAATGAGACGTCATCATCCTAGCAGTCTAAGAAATATCCACTTATATTTTTCACAATATCTCTAGATTTTAGATAGATATTACGACAATACTTCCGTTGTTATCTATTTAATATATATTGTATCGTAATTTTTTTCTTATATTTATTTCTCTAAAAAATACAATAAAAATTAGATAGGCAGAATGAATATATTTTGCATTCATATGGATTTAAGAATACTATGCTTTAGATTCATTGTTCCATCAATCCAATTCCTAGAGCCATCTTTTGATTGTTTGACAACGAATTTGTAATAAGAACAAATTCGCGCGCCAACTTTTACATTATTTTAGAGTGTCACATAGGGACATATTTAGAACAATTGAACATGATCATAGATAGATTGCTATAGCTAAGAGTGTCTAATGCTAGTGAAAATTGTTTGCAATAAATTAGTAATATTTATTGGAAGCATAAAAGAAGAACCTTTCCAAATGCTAGAGAAAATGGTTTGCAATAAATAATTAGTAATATTTATTGGAAGCACAAGGAAGAACATTTTTTTTTAGATATACAAGATCTGATATTCTTGAAAACACTATGTATGTATACTAGAATTCAACATCGACTTATATTTTATATGTTATAATGATTATATATGGTTTGTAACAAATTTTTTAAAAAAATCTATAACGCTCTTATAAAAAAAAATGATTAACTAGGCTGGATAACGTCGAGCCTGGGGTGACCGACTCAGTCTCACGGAAGTTTCCTACCGGCCACCAGGGTAAATCGAGAAGCACACGTGGCGGCCAGCCCAGAAGCCCAACATCCTTTGATTACGCCCCCCATTTGAAGGAAAAATTCCTGCAAATACGCCGTAGCTCGGGTTCAAACTGCGGGTGCTTGGGAGACAACCTGTATGTCCTACCACGGTACCATGGCCCCGGGGACGATAACGCTCTTATACACACTATATACAAGGAGGATTTGAGCTTATTCAAGGCTCATAGTATATGTATGATTAAATTAACTTATACATTAATTAGGAAGTTCCAGACTTCTAAGGTGTCAATTATAGTCTTCTCACAAATCTACAAATTAAAATTAATTAGAACAAAAGAACAGTGTAATGTCCGTCCTTCCAGGGACACTCTGACTACCCTTAGAGGGACGGGGTTACTTACATTCACCTAACATACTAATGCATATGAACTCATGGCAGCGGAAGACATACTTAAAAATTTTTATCATATGCATTTGATTGTCTTAAACATGGCATGTGAATCATAACTTATTAACATTTTACCATATCATAATTATTCTAACATGAGTAAAATCTCATAAGAGCATAACATACTGGCTCAAACTATCATCATAAGCATAGGGTCCAAACTTAGTTCACATGCACAATTTAACCAAATATAAATTTAAACTTAATTTGATCTATCCACCATGTCACTTCCACACACATCATCATTGCCCTTCCTGCTGCTCCCCTTAATTCATCCATTCCTTGCCTTTATCTGCAGTAAAAGGAACATAAAACTATAAGCCCAAAGGCTTAATGAGCTCCTTTCCTACTCATAAAACATAGAGCACATAACACAACATAGTATGTGAAACAAAGCATATCATAACATAGCATGGAGAATCATAACATAGAACATATAAGAAACATAACATATCATAACATGGCATGAGGGAACATAATGTAAACATATCATCTCATATAAGGAGCATAACATAGCATAGCATGACATGTGAGTGCATATCATGAACATATCATATCATGTAAGCACATATCATGAAACATATCATATTATGTAAGCATGTATCATAACTCATACCTGTTCATAATAGTGCATAAAAATAATTCATAAAATATGTGCATGTAGATGCAAGATGTATATATATATATATATTTAAAACATGTATCATGGAATGCACATATGCATCATGTCCTTTTTTTTTTTTAAACATATCATATACATACTTGAACATAATATCATCATGAGGGTCCGACTTGTACCACATACATACATAAATGCACGTAATCCCTAGGACAGGGTAGCTAGCCCTGAACCTACTAGGGATCTAGGTCCGTTCATAGTCCGTCGACCTAGGGGCGTACTAAGGAGCTCATCCCTTTTTACTAGGCCCGTTTCATAGACCATCGACATCGGGGCGCTTATGGAGCTCACCCTTGGTACAAGCCATATAAAATAAAATATCATGTCATACATATCATGTCATCATGCATATCATATCTTATCATACATGTCATAATTTCTTGTCATATCATGAAGAGAGCTCTTGATCCCATCTCAAGGGAAGCATCTCTTTGTCATACCATGAAGAGTGCTCTTGATCCCAACTTAAGGGAAGCAACTCTTAGACTTTTCTTCTTACATAAGCCTTTCATACATATATCATGAAACATAACATGTTCGTATCATAACATAAAACATAACATGTGATCTTCATAACATCAAGCATGACATATCATATAATGAAGCATAGCATATCATATTATGAGCATAGCATATCATATCATGAGCATAGCATATCATATCATGGAACATAGCTTATCTCATAACATAAGGCATAACATATCCTATCATGAACATAGTATATCATATCATGAGCATAGCATATCATATCATGAGCATAGCATATCATATCATGGAACATAGCTTATCTCATGACATAAGGCATAACATATCATATCATGAAGCATGGAACTTAAACTAATCACATATCAAAGACCATACATCATGAGAAAACATAAGCATGCTTGGTTAGATTCACTCTAGACCCATTTATCCACCTTGGCCGAAACCTTACTAATTGGATTTCCCTTTTTTTTTCCACTATAAGAAGCATGAAACTAAAGCCACCTATAGACAAATAACCATATATCATAAATGGGCATAAACAAGCATGGTTAGTTTGCAAGACATGGCTCTAAGTCTCTACACTTGCTTGGCCGAACCCTAAGGTGAAGTTCTAAGTTTCATTTGTGTAACATGTAGCATGAAAACTTATCTAACAATATACCAAAGATCATATATCATGTAGAAACATAACTAAGCATGATTAGGTTTCAAAACTTTACCCTTGGTTTGGCATTCCCTCTTGGCCGAAACCTACATTTAGGGTTTTAAGTTTTTCTAATGTCACATGTAACATAATGACTTAA